>NC_056734.1:83025429-83652929 GCF_019279795.1 Protopterus annectens | reverse complement strand
ACCACTAAGCCACAACAGCTTCGGATAAACATCCACTGTTAACATGTATATAGTAATAAATGTTTGATTAACCATTGCTAAGCAGGTCTGCAGTCAGCCGAGAATATTCAAAAATGGCCAATCACAGAAAAGTGTGGGAAATGCGGCATATTTAAGCCGCATAGGCGGGAATACTCGCCATAACTGATTGTAGCTCCCATCTGCAGTTAGAATGTCTGGTGCTGGAGAGGGTACACGCTTTTGGGCGCAATGCTGGGGCATCGAGGAGTCAAGATATATGGTTTGGCTCCTAGTCCATCGGCATGAGACTCGACTCCTGCAGGGCCAGTTCCAAGGAACGGAGTATAAGGTGGAGGCTTGGAACTGGTTGGCTCATGAACTCACCAGTGCCACAGGCATCCCTTGGACTGGTGAGCAGGTCCGTCACCACCATGCAGACCTGAAGAGGTGGAAGCAGGACCTTCTGAACCAGTGGATCCAGGAGGCCCGTCAAATGCGTGATGCCCCACTACTAAGTAGGTAGCCATGGAATGCAGTATGTAAGACAAGCTAATATAGTCTAAATAATGGATAGGTATATCTCAATATCCCTTTATTTACTCCACAGCTGCAGGTACTCATTCTATGAATCAGCAAGCCTATGAAGATAGACTGCTAAGGCTGTGCCACCAGGCAGGTTAGTAAATATTCTGCATGTATTGTTACATGATATATGTGAGTGAGCATGACAAAAGTGTATCAGCCCAATAATACAGCAATAATATGTCCTGATTAAATCCTCTGCATGTACTGTTATATAACAAATGTCAGTGAGCCAGCAATAAAGGTAAAATAATTCTAGAATACCATCCCTGCATGTACTGTCATAACATATAAGTGAGCAGGCCTGAAAAAGAGTGTTGTAACCTATCAAGAAAGGTATAATATGTCCTGAATATGTCTTCCGTATGCACTGTAATAACAAGTAAAGGAGAGAACCTGTAGAGAAGAGTGTTCAATGTAATTAATAAAGGTATAAAACTTGGAGTGTGTCTGTGTCACTTACTTTGAAATGTTGTTGTACCCTTGCAATAAAAAATAGTACTGTTGTATTAGGTGCTGTCAACCCACAGTTGTGCAGTCCCATAGGAAGTGGATGAAGGAAGTGGCAGTAGCTGTGAAGCATAAAACATTCATTCCCTGAATAAATCCTCTGCATGTACTGTTACATATCATAAGTCAGATATCCAGGAATAGAGTGTAGTAACCCATGAATACAGCAAAAACATGTCTGGAATACTATCTTTGCGTGCACTGTCATAGATAAAAAGTGAGCCTGAAAAACAGTCTTGTAACCTATCAATAAAGGTATAACATGTCCTGAATAGGTCTACTGTATGCAATGTAATGTCAAATAAAGGAGAGAGCCTGTAGAAAAGAGTTTTAATGTAAATAAGAAAGGTATAATACTTGCAGTTTGTAAGTGCCAGTTACTCAGAAATGGTGTTGTACCCTTGCAGTGAAGAAATGTTACTGTTGTATTAAGTGCTAACAACCCCCAGTAGTGCAGTCCCATATAAAGTGGATGAAGGAAGTGCCAGTAGCTGTGAAGTATGTAACAGTCCTCAACAGTTGTGAAATGGCTGACATGCATAGGTAAATCTGGCACAAGAGTAGCCTGTCAAGGTGTTCCCCAGAAATGCTAGTGTGCTACCTGAAAAGTAGGGTTGTGTAGAAAACAAGTGAAAAAGGCATGTGAACACATCCAGATGTGCATATACATAAACAAGTCAATTTAATACAAGTATGTAGCAGTAACATCTGCATCCTGGACAGTTACTATGTCAGATATAGGTCAGGTATATAATGAAGTAGCAAAACCCATAACACAATCAAATGCATGTTGCCTAGTGTAAGAATACATGTCGGGGATATACACCTGAAGTCAATAGGAATGTAGTGTACAGTTAAAGTACTAATAAGATGTTAATGGAGGTTTCTTTTTACACCCTACTCCATGTGCATAAATAATGCAATTCCACACCTCAGTGGGTATGTCTAATCTCATAACATTTGTTGGGACATATGTCCTATTGTTATATAAAATCTGCACTTACTTTGATGCATGTCCCCTGTTAAAACACCACAATCTTGGTGGCCTGTTGCCACCAATCATCCCTGCATACTGTTGTAATGTCCACTGTCATTCAATACATGCATGTGTTATGCTTGCTGTTCAACTGTTGTAACCCTGGTGTGCTGGGTTAATGGGGATATTACTGCATGCTGTTACAACTAACTTGGAATGCTGTTGTCTATGTTGTAATTAAACACACCTAATCACAGAACGTATGGGAAGGCCGGTCCCAGTGGACCCACCTGTCCCTCCTCAGCTGGCAATTGCACCTGGCACCAGCAGGTCTGGTGCCCAGCCTGAGCCACCCTCCTCTGTAGGTCCTGTGCCACCTTCGGATGGAAGCACTGCAGGGAATGGGGCTCGACTCCCCTGCAAGCATGGGTGGAGAAGGGCCTCCTGTAACCCTCCGAAGGGTCCGGGTTGTTGTGCATAGGGAGATCCAGCGTTTAGTCGCTGATCCCCTACGCCAGCTTGAGGCGAGAGTGGCGTGACTCACAGGTGAGCCTGCCCCTCCTACACAGCCCCCAGCACAGTAACCCTCGGGTCTGTGAAGGTCCAGTGGTGACTGCCCATGGGTGGGGATCTCAGTCCCACTGTTACCATCTGTGGGCTCATGGGCTTGCGATTTCCAAACATCCATCCCCGTCAATTGTGTTCACCCACCCCATGTGTCATACTCCGCCCCTGTATGCGTCTTGCTTGTCTTGTCTCTTTACCTACCCAACCTACCTCCCCAAATATACCTACTTCCTCTACCTCACTTTCCACTCTCCCCTGAAAAAAACAAAAACAAAAAAAAAAAAAAAGGCAATCTGTACCCAAAAAAAATTTACACCCCATACATCGCTGCCCATTTCGCACACATGTCCATTGGACATGTACACTGATAATTCTAATTGGCAGTACAACAAACTATGTTGTCCTCACCCCTCTCCCAAGGGTGGAAGGTTTCAAATTTCACTCCAAATTTGCAACATATGCACAGCTGTTGCTGATAAAGAAATGGGCAGCTATGGACCTTCCCTACACCCGTCCTGCACATCCCGAGCTTGTTTTCAAACTGTCTTTCCCTCCTTGTGCCCCCTTTTTCACCACTTTCCTATCTCCCCATTTTCTTTTCTTTCAAAGAAATTAGTGCGGGGTAAGTGGGAGTATGCACTTTTAAGCAGTAGTAAGCGTGTTTAAGCGAGTGTGCACATGTGTGCGCTTAGTTAAGCATTGCGCAAACCCACACAAATCCACGCAAACCCACTTACAACTGCTTAAAAGTGCCTTAGTCACTCTAGGTCTTGGCCCTTGTTCTGCTCAGCAGCAAAATTAAAATACCTTTGTCAGTCTCAAACCCCAGACCTTGGACACATAAGACTGCATGAAGTACCACTAAGCCACAACAGATTTCCAATAACTTTGTGCTGCAAAAAATATATAATTTATTACAATGAGTGAATGTAAAGGAAATATAGGAAGGCCATAACACAAAGCCTGTTCTGTGGATCTTTACCAGCAATTGTTGTGGGATTGCATTACATGAGTGTGATGTGAGAAGCAGCCAATCAAGCAGAAAATAATGTTGCAGAGGCACTTTACAACCCCCACACAGTATCAAAGCAGCACAGACACTGGCATATCTGAGTGGGGCAGAGGCCATACCCCCTAACTCAGTCAACTTTCCAGGGATGTCCCTGATTGTGAAACATATTTTAGCTGTGTCCCTCAGAATCCCACAGAAAAGTACTGACGTCAGTCAGAATGGTGGGCTATTACACAATGAATACTGACAATAATTACAGTAGACACTGCTTGTATGTCATGAAAGGAGTACTAATCCATATGCACTGCTTCACTGAAGTATACACCTACTGTTCCTATTATGTGTAAGGTATACCTCACATACAACTACATATCCATGACACCATGCAAAGACGTATGTGACTGTTCCATAGGCCCGGCAGAGGCCCAAACACACAGGCATATAGGCTATACTGCTGTTGCACACTCTGCAAATAGCTTTCTTAGGTCCTCCCCAAGCATACCCTTATGTAGGAGTATTATTACTGTATGCACAGATGTGACAACTGTCCTACCCATAGCAAGGCCTACCAGGTCATTCGTGAGGTGTATGGACTTACAACAGTGTGAACCTTGTGTCTGTATGGCACACACATATGTCGAGATACATGTGTGTCTGATTTCTGAGCATCTGAACATGTGCATAGAGCAAGGGACATACTGCAACTGTTTGTGAAAGGTGGACATTTATATGTTGGTGCAGGTTATGTGCATATATCTATGTAGGTTGTAGTGTGTGTCAAACAAGACAGCATACAGTGCTGGCATATGACATGTGTTGTTCAAATGCTGTGGGTATGCTTTGTTAGGTATATAGTCTCCTAGATATGGGGTCCTGCTAAACATATATGGGCTGAGAACACCTTCCATGCATTCTGCACAAGACTGTGCAATATCATTACATAACTGTATCCCCCTCAACCTTAGCATTATTGATATTCCCACCATGAAAGGTGGACTGTATATGTGCTGATATGCATATCAATGTGTACACCAGTGGATGTTGAAATGTACGCCCCAGCTGAATGTTGTACATGTATTGCCATCCCTGTTGTTAAAAGCCCTGTACCCATGGACTAACACATAGGTGGTAGTGAGCTCAACACCGAAGGTGTGATAAGAGACTATGGGACACAGGTGGACAGTAGTATCCCTAATGACGATCACTATGCCACACTATTCATGTAAACCTAGTACAGTCCATATGTTGTCAGTAAATGTGTGTCATCCATGGAAACAGAGATCAGGGTTCCACTCCACTTATCAGTCATAACACCCATCATAAAGTACAATGTCCCTGTTGGTATGTATCTCAGAACACATACACAGCAACAGTAGATGCCAGACACATACCTCACAAAGAGTGTTACTGGATTCCAACAGATGCCCTATGCTGACTGTCTTACCAAACCAATTGTACACTGTGTCGCATACCACCTACCCTGAGGCTACCCCTGCCCAACATACAAAGCTATGGCAAACCCACAGGTGTTGGACGTGCTCCATGTAAACAGATGGAACACCAGACAAGATACACACTCTACTGCCCAACACCTTGTAATGTAAAAAGCAGAACATGCATGACTGGCACATCATCATCATAGACACATACCATACTGTGGAACCAACCACCTATCAACAGCATATGAAGGTCCTCATTACTAGTTGCCATCAATAACCATGATGATTGCATGTGAGATAGGAAACACAACCCGGTAATCACCCCTGTGGCTCTGCATGACAGGGGCACAGGAACCTACATTACATGCGTGTCATAGTGCAGGGTACCATATGTCTATGCTCCCATAGGCCCTAAGGATAACAGCCTATCAGCTACCTAGGACATGATACACACACGCATGTACCTGTTGCAACACATGCTATGTGAGGTTGACTATGTGTGATGGAGAATGTGTATGTGAATGTGTCAATGATGTGTATATGTGTGATAGCCTACTGGGAGTCTAAGCATACCATGGTATGTAGTGTTGTAGCTCTAATCCCATCCAAAGGTCTGTATGCTATTGCCAGGGCTGAAAATCACTATGTCATACGTTGTGATGTAGTCCCATGTTGTCGAATGGAGTGTGCCTTTCTAGGCTAAAGCAGTACATGTATGCTTATTGATTGTTAACACTAGTGAATACAAGTCACATATGGACTGTAGTACTACTTGAAGCTGTATGCCTCAACTGCACAGTGTGGTTTATATCCACATGGCTTGGTAACACACTTTTGTTTGTTACCTGTAGTCCACACACATCACATACTTCAGGCATGAGGTTATGTATGTACTGACACACAGTAATGTATGGTACACAGGTAACTGTAATCTGGGTTGCCATACCCTTGTGTCTTTTAGGTATGTCTGATGTGTGTGTGGGTATGCCTGTAACATGTCCTTGGTGGTATGTGTGTCACAGGATATAGGTGCGTATCTAGCAACATGTATAGTGTAGTACAGCAGTATGCCACATATAGTGGTGAATGTGCACATATGTTACTGAGGGGTTTGCTATCAACAAGTAGTGTGTTGTACTGCTAGTACCGCAACTGTACTGTACATAGATTTAAATGTATGACAAATATCTGTATGCATTAGCATCATATACAACTCCTGTGGCTAGGTGTTGCATTGTGTCACATAACAGCGTGCCATGCACTGTTGTATTGTCCTCCATACTGGTTTCACTTTGTGGCAGTGCAGAACATGGTTTTGTATTTAGCATGTGCCAGGCACTGTCAGGCAGTTGTGGTCTTAGCAGTCATATGTGTTATTAAAAGTGTGTACCTGCTGACAACCAATAGGTTGCTATACATGGCATTTCAATGATGTCTGTACATTAGAATGTTGAGTGTGCAACATGTCTTTTTCACAATTACTGTTTAAATGTCTTATGGCACATAACTAAAGCCATCCTATACCCCTGAGGAGGAGGATGTTATCAGAGATGCACTCATCCAACATTATAATCTACTGTTTTCAAGATCCTGCCAGGCCCAGCATGGTCACACTGCACTGTGGCAGGATATTGTCCATTGGGTGAATGATGTAGGCATGCATAACCGGACTTATGAGCAGGTACGCCATCACTGCAGTGATTTAATCAGACATGTCCGGCAGCATGCCTCTGATGTCCACAGATAACAGCTTGCCACAGGCACAGGTGGTGGTGCTGCCACACATTCCCCCCTCACCAGAGTGGAAGAGCTGCTCCTCAGCATGGTGGCTCCTGGCCAACCAATACAACAAACCTGTGTCATCATGGAGGCCGGAGTCACCCAGCACAGCGACAATGAGTGTGCAGGTAACATGGCATATACGTAAGACCACTGTTATCCAAAGTGTTATAATATGCATTAATCAGATGTGTACTGTGTATGCAGAATATGTGGTGCCTGGTGTCATGCAATACTGATAATTCGGGACATTATCTGTATGCCTGTGACTGTCACCCCGTGTTCTACTGTATAATTGCAGACTCACAGCAGCAATGCCTAAGTTGTTGACACTGACATACTGTCTCATATCCTTGCAGGTCCCTCTGGTGTGATACCAAGACAGGAGACCCATGCTGGTGAGTGGGCTACAGCCAATTTAGCATAGAACATCTGCATGTCATAGGAGAGTTGTAGGCCATATACACATGTTAAACACCTATGCACAGTGCATGTTCTGCATGTTCTCTGTGTGACTATGCACTTCACAATGACATGAGTAGCTGACTCATACACATGCAACACACAGAACATCTCAAACAAGTGGGGTACACTGTAGTGGACATTGAATAGGCATCGTCAATACACATGCATGCAACATACACCACTTTGTCATATGCAGTATGTGTTAATATGATACACATGGCGTATGTAGACACCTGCTGTAAGGTCGTACTCCAGTATCCCATATGTCATCAACACAGCACACATACTATACCTGGGGGTAGAGCCCTATCATGGGGCAGTGTGACATGCGTCAACACACAACACAGTCATGTTAGGCAATGTTCCCTATTAAACACCTGACATGCCCATGTAATGACTGTCTGTGAACTGTTTAATGTAGCCTAAGTGATGCAGGTCAGGTACAGCAAGATAGTTGCCAGTGTGACATGCATCAGTGTCCTTGAGTGACCACATGATGTTGCCTGATGATGGCTCATGGTATCCAGTTACAGTACCTGCAGTACTACACATAGCATTCATCGTTAGACACCTGACAGTTGTATGCATTTGGACATGGTTTGTATACCTATGAGTGATGGTGCACTTGACATGGGAAAGTGTTTCAGACTTGCAGTGCAATGTTGTGTCCATGTACTCATTGTCTACCAGGGTGAGGGCAATCAGTGAACAACACACATGCATCAATGACATGTATACTGTTAACTACAAGGACTCTCTACACTCGCACTGCATGCTGTTGAGCAACACACATCCTGCATGCTGACACGTGTGAGAGGACTCTTTGTATTGTGAAACTGTACTCCACCATCAACCACTAACGACTATGTTCCATATTGCTGTTGGTGTGTGTGTGTGTCAGCTTGAATGTGTAGTGTATTAGTGTGCATGTGTTCATGTGTGCATGTGTGCATGTGTGCATGGGTGCATGTGTGCATGTGTTCATGTGTTCATGTGTTCATGTGTGCATGTGTTCATGTGTGCATGTGTGCATGTGTGCATGTGTTCATGTGTTCACGTGTTCATGTGTGCATGTGTTCATGTGTGCATGTGTGCATGTATGCATGTGTGCGAACATCCTGTACAGATGGTAAAGTGTGCTTCCTGTCTCCCTCTCACAGGTGCTAAAGGTAATGTTGGATGGGTGCAGTGGGGAACTTGAGGTCACTGCCACTAATAGTGACCATGATGATACAGGTGTAGTGGCACAGGCATGTTTAACAGGGTCTGTCGGTGGTCCACCAATTGACAGTACACAGCTTTCCACCCCATCTTTGCACACATGCGTACTGCCATTACATCCCTCAACACCAATAGCCTTAGGTGAGGAACAGCATACAGTAGGCATTGATTGAAGTGTGGTATCCATGGCACATGCAACCCCACACAGCAGCCATGCCCAGACACACGGAACGGTACCACATAGGCATATGTCCAGGGGTTCTCGTGGGAGCATCGCTGGGTGTAATGCCCTGGCAGGCGTGCCCGTACAGGTCTCACAACCTCAGGTATGTTCCGGGCTGTGATGCAAGCACAGGCACGTATGGAACAGTACACCAGGCAGGGACTAAGGGTGCAGAGGGCTCATAACACTGCAATCAATGACTGTATCCATGACCTTGCTGGTGCCATCTGCAATTACACCGATGTCATTGACAGACGTTGGGGGAGACACCAGATGTCCTCCGCAATGTGATGTCCATGTGCCAGAACAGTGCAGGACGGCTGGGACGTCGACGTGTATGTATGCCAGCAACATCCTCAGCTGGCAGCTGACACGGACGATAACCAAGTGCCAGCAGCTCTCATAGTGCCAGTACCAGTCCCAGCAATGTTGTGGCTGGGCTGTCGGTAGACCGTCCGAGACAACCATGTGCACGTGGCTCTGGCCAGTCCCAGCAGGGACATGGGTCCAGTCAACATTCCTCTGTCTCTGACGATAGTACTCAGTCTAACTTAGTACCCGATACAGTTTGTGTCACCCCTGGCAGGCACAGGTACTGTGTCCGTGGCCAGAGACAGTGATCTGTACAGCCTGGCAAGTACAGTCTGTGGCTGTTCCATAAACTCCTGTAATTGGCAGCCACACACACATACTACCAACACGTAGGGCTAACACATACACACACACATCACATTATCACTGACCCATACTGTACTGTTGTCCCTCACACACACACACACACACACACACACACACACACACACACACACACACACACACACACACACACACACACATGTTGATTGGCTGGGTCATTGTCGGGCTCTGGAAAACAACCACACACCCTGCGCATATGATGAAACTGTGCCACCTCCTGTCATCTGTGACATTGATGCAGGAACAGGATAACACAGTGCTGATGCACAGGGTGACCTACTAGCAGTGTAGCAATGTTAGCATGCTGTGAGTAGTAATGGGTAATGATATCCTTGTAGGTGTATCTGAGCAGGCATGATGCATCCCAGCAGTGATTATCAATTTCATTTTGTATACATCAATGTTAATACCAAACATGGATTGTCCACACATGTGACAGTTGGCTGATGTGTGTGGTACTGGTAGCATGTGTTGTTGAGTGGATGTAACATCTATGATGTGTGCTGTACAGATTCCAAGGTGTACATTTGTGAACATGGTGGAGGTGCACGGTTTGCATGTATGTGCATGGTGGGCACATGTAAATGGTAACATGCCCTGTACCTCACAGTGTTAATACTTCATATTTCCTATTGGTGTCCAATATGCATGTCACTACACATATGTCACAACTTGGGTACACATGTGTGTATGACATGGTATGACACTATGCTGTGGGTGATACTGTTGATATCGGTCATTGGTTAGCATTCTGGTAGTGTACATAACCTCAAACGAAGTTACACCAAAACCAGTTTATTCGATAAAGCTTTCGGGTCTACACCCTTCATCAGTATAATTTTACAACAGAAATGAGACATTTAAGTAGGAGAACCAATTAAACAAATGCTTCAGCCCAACCCACTCACTCACTAACCTAAAATTATTTAAAAGGGCAACCCCATACACACAAGAGAATTTTTATATATACACATACAAAGAATTTAAATTCACTTTAAATATATCTTAAAATAGCTTAAAATATATACACATATATACATACAACACGTACATGCATGATTCACATTATTCAAATAAATTTAAGCATATATTTATACCTAAGAGATAATAAAAATAAAATAATGCCCTCTTACTATAGCTAATAGCTTCATAATTTTTCTCTTTGCTTCTTCACTAATAAGGGTTTTAAATTCACAGCATTATTCAAACCTGGACTCACGTCTGCTTGGAGCCTAATGATCCATTCCAATTCCTTTAATTCTAGGAGGTTATTAATGTCTCCCTTTCTTATACTAATATTGACTGCTGCCAATACCCTAAACTTGAATATATGATTACTTCCTTCTTCCATAATGTGCTTACTTAAAGCATTGGTTTGTAGCTTTCTTCTAATATCTGACTTGTGTTCTATTATCCTTTCTTTGAGTTTTCTAGTAGTTTTGCCTACATAAAATGAAGTGCAGGCTAAACACGATGCTAAATATACAATTTTTTCAACATTACATGTAGTCAGTGTATTTATTTTATAAATCTGTCCATCAGTAGGATGTTCAAAATAATCTCTACCCTCAAATAAATCATTGCAGCATGAACAATTATAACATTTCCTTGTGCCTATCTCTTTCTGAGTTGTAGGTTTACTCTTGAAATCTTTATAGCAAAGCTTTTGTTTTAAAGTTTCTGCACTTCTATATGCCAAAGAAGGTTTACTTCCTGCTATAGATTGAATCTCAGGCATAGCTAACAGTATAGGCCAGTGTTTCCTTAATATAGCATTCACATTATATGTATTAAGGTTATAGGTAGTTATATACCTTACATAATCCTTACCTTTATACACTTTATCCTTTTCAGATGTCATACCTCCTAACAATATAGGTT
Organism: Protopterus annectens; assembly: GCF_019279795.1. Taxonomy (NCBI): domain Eukaryota; kingdom Metazoa; phylum Chordata; order Ceratodontiformes; family Protopteridae; genus Protopterus; species Protopterus annectens. Next base: position 83,641,578 of record NC_056734.1, on the reverse strand, counting down.
TATAGTGTCCTTCTCTTTCTATTATAACTTTATTTAACTCCTGCTCAATAAGTTCTAGGGGGTATCCACTTGCTTGGAACTCTTGAGCTATGCTGTTAACTTGCTCAGTAAAATTACCATCATCTGTGTTTAACTTACACAGTCTAATAAATTGTGATTTCATAACACCTTTATAAATATGAGGTGCATGCATACTATTCTTAGTTATATATCTTAAAGAGTCAACCTCTTTCCTATATACCTTTGATGTTATTTTGTTGTTATTTATTGAAAGTGTTACATCCAGGAAGTTAATACTATCCTTAGAAGCTTCTAGTTTAAATCTCAAAAAATCAGTAGAACTATTTTAGGTTAGTGAGTGAGTGGGTTGGGCTGAAGCATTTGGTTAATTTATTAGACTGTGTAAGTTAAACACAGATGATGGTAATTTTACTGATATGTACAGACAGCCACATGTGATTTCATCTGTCCTTTGATATCCACATCCCCAAAGCTATGCTGATGTCCCTCAGTGTATTACATAAGTAATAAGGTGTGTGTATGCATATACATGGGGTTGTTGTATACCTACCATGAATGGCCATTATTGACAGACTGTGTTGTGTTTGGCCATGTCTGTCATATGCCACAGCCATACACCCACACTCACACTATTGTATAACAACTGTCATGTGTGTGTGTGACACAGATGACCTAGGGCACAGCTCACTACAGTAGCTGGACCTGTCACATACATACATACATATGTGAGCTATGGTCCAAGAAGCAGCAGCAAAAACTGTCAATGGTGACAGATGTAGTTGTGTTGACAGCAGGCTTCACACCTATGATGTCAATGAGGTCAAATGTACATATATGTCTTGTCCACACAGTTACAGATTTAGGTCACATGTACATATGTGTATTTATCACACAGATACCAGCAGTGTGCAATGCACATACTGCTGTTTTACTGATATGTCATACAGTAGTAGTAGCAGAACACACAACACTTTGCTCAACAGTCACAGACACACACTCAACAATTGCAGGATTCAAAACCCTACCTACCTATGCCATGGTACTAGACATATATGCATTACCACTATGCACCATATGCTTTACTGGGTGTTTTCATTTCCACTGCTGTTTTTGTGGGATACTGACATCATCAAACCAACAAAAGGGGTATTCACCTCATTCAATGTGTTTTCACATTCTCAAAAAAGGCCACTCCTCTCATTGGATTACACACACACATACACCCCCCACACACACAAATTCACAGGATTCAAACCCCTACTTAACTATGTCATGAGGCTAGTAAAATACACATTAACACAATACGCTATATGCTTTGCTGGGTATTTTAATCTCCACTGCTGGTATTTGTGGGATACTGACATCATCACAGTTGGCAAGGAGGTATTCACCTCTCCTAATGTGTTTCCACAGTCTCCAAAAAGGCCATTCCTCTCAAAGGCAATCTCACACACACACATTCACAGGATGCAAACCCCTTACCTAACTATGTTATGATGCTAGGAGATATGCATTAACACGACACACTATTTGCTTTACTGGGAGCATTCATTTCCAATGCTGTATTTGTAGGATGCTGACATCATCACACTTGGCAAAGAGGTATTCACCCCTCCTAATGTGTTTCCACAGTCTCCAAAAAGGACACTCCTCTCAAAGGCAATCTCTCATACACACACATTCACAGGATTCAGACCCCTACCTAATTATGTTATGACACTAGTGAAATCCACATTAATATGATGTGCTATTTACTTTATTGGGAGCATTCATTTCCAGTGCTGTATTTGTAGGATGCTGACATCATCACACTTGACAAAGAGGTATTCACCACTCCTAATGTATTTCCACATTCTCTAACAAGGCCACTCCTCTCAAAGGCAATTTCACACACACACATACTCACACTCAGCATTTGCAGGATTCAAACTCCTACCTAACGATGTTATGACACCAGTGAAACATGCATTAACATGACGCGCTATTTGCTTTACTGGGAAGCATTCATTTCCAATGCTGTATTTGTAGGATGCTGACATCATCACACTTGGCAAAGAGGTATTCTCCACTCCTAATGTGTTTCCACAGTCTCCAAAAAGGCCACTGCTCTTAAAGGTAATCTCACACAGACACATTCACAGGATTCAAACTCCTACCTCACTATGTTATGACACTAATGAAACATGCATTAACATGACATGCTATTTGCTTTACTGGGAGCATTCATTTCCAATGCTGTATTTGTAGGATGCTGACATCATCACACTTGGAAAAGAGGTATTCACCACTCCTAATGTGTTTCCTCAGTCTCCAAAAAGGCCACTCCTCTCAAAGGCAATCTCACACACACACATTCACACTCAGCATTTGCAGGATTCAAACTCCTACCTAACTATGTTATGATACTAGCGAGATATGCATTAACACGACACGCTATATGCTTTATTGCATGGTTTCTATTCACATGCTATATTTGTAGGTTGCTGACATCATCAGACTGGACATGGTAATGTGTGTGCACTTAGTGTTATGCAGTCCCAGGAATGAACCTTGTGTATCAGCAGCTGTGAACATCTTGAACAGGAATACACAATTTATAGCTTGTGTGATCTATCTGTGGACAAATTACCATTCCTTCATATGAAAATACATATTCATGCATGGATTGTTGGTTTTGTGGATACAACATGTGTCTGTGATGTTGGTAAAGGGCTATTCAAAGTCTATGTGGGACCTGTGTTGCTCCTGTCAGTGATGTTTGTCCTGGATGGCTGCCTTGCAAGATATCTAGCAGGTTTGGGGAACATGATGTGCTCATTAACATACCACAGATGTTTGGGTTGTGTGTTTGTTGGTTTACAATAGCTCTGTTCCTGACTGCAGTCATGATGGACTCCATGGACTAGCATTTCGGACTTCGTAGGATTATAGGACTATAGTTCCCATGGTGTGTTGTGCACCAACACTTGTGGGGTGTGCCACATGTTGCTGTAACACATTTAACGGTGTAAGATCCTGTAGAGAGTGTGAGGCTCAAAAGACTGTTCAGGTGCAGAGTCTGTTTGTCCTGTTGCTAACTTATGATACATATGGGGAAACAATGTTATCCATGTGATGGGATTCATTTGGCATTGGGAGGACCAGTTTACACATTCTACATGTGATATCTCCTGTTATGATGTTAGGGCCTTTTGTCACTGGGAGGTGGGTATGTATGTATGGGCCTATCTGACAGGATGCTGACATTGTCAGTCAGGTACAGTTGACCCTGACTCAGGACATATATGACTGTACATCGATATTTCTGACATAGCTGAAGGAGGTGTAATGTTTCTGTCTATACTCCTTTGCAGATTACCTTTCCACAGCAACAACAAACTTGAACACTAAACCCCCGTTATACTCTTTTACACACTTCACACACTACTGATCCTTTGTGATCAGTTGACAGTGTATGTCATCATTATATCCTGGCATGTTCAAAGGTCTGTTTCGTGTGTACTCTCCAGTCCAGCTGGTGCATATTGGAATTTTGACGCATTGTTACAACTGCCTTATGTACACAGCGAACCCTGTCCTCCTACCAACAAACTCAGATATATGTGAGAGGTGCAACTGTATAGACAGACAGGAGGTTGAGCTCTCCCAAGCCATGACTGGCACAGTCTATCGGGTGGTGAAGGTAACCACACACACCACAAATATAGTCGCACATGGACCTATGACAACAGAAAACCATATACATTGACACACAAAGACATACTTGGAACATCTAAATATACTCTTCCTAAGCAGCAGAGACATCCAAAGCAGACACACAAACAACTGCTAATACACAGCCATACAGACATATCACATAGTTCACAAAGTCATTGTGCCACACAGTCACTGCCCTTAGGCCTACATGACACACCTCATACACTTGTATTAGGTGACTGTAATTGTCAGTCACACTGACATCCCACTCACCAGGCTGAACAAGGTGAAGGTCACTTTGTGCTGTGTGTCGGATGCCAGGGTATGCCACATGACACATGCACTGTTGTTAGTCCACTGCAAGTACAAATATATCTCCATCATTGACCATGCTGGTGTGTAAACCCCCAGACGTTCCTCCCTGGACTACATGACAAGAGACATAGAGGAGCTCTCTGATCATGTAGCCCAGGCCAGTATGACCCTGACCTTGTGTAGCATCTTACCCTCACCAAGTACTATGTCACAGTATACAGATGAAATGATCACTTTTAACAGTTGCCTAACATATTGTTGTCATTCACAGGGGATCCAGTGTCTGTCAGCCTGGGATTACATGCTCAACATGCCATGTACATTTGCTATGGACGCCATGCACCTGTCATCCCTAGGCTTTCACAGACTGCTTTAGGCTCTTGACACACACATAGTGGCTGTTTGAAGCGAGGGTCAGAAGACATAACCACAGCCATAGATGTTACAGGGTACAGGAAACGGAGAGTGATGGTGCTCAACAACTGATGTCTAACCCTCAGATTGCATGCACTCAGGACTCATATCGGTATGGAGTCTGTTGATATATGTGCAGTAACAAACACTTGGTTCAGGCTCACAAAAGCACAGCAGCACTAACAGGTTTTACTTCATACCATGGTTTTCAGACACAAGACTCGGACCGGACAACAACAATAGGGGGGCATCCATATACATCATTCATACACACACCTCCAGGTTGGTAGCACTGCACAAAGCATTGGTGAATGTACATGTGCAACTGAGAGTGGGCAAAACTGCATTTCAGTTTGTAGACTGTTACAGACCACACTCCCAAACTTGGGAACAACACTCGTTATTCCTAGGAACAGTGGGGAATGTGAAGGTCTCACCAAACACCACTATATTGTGTGACTTCAAATACACAAACATTGACTGGGTATACTACTGAAGCACTGACACCCTCGCATGACAGTTGCTAGAATTGTTACACTCAAATGCTATGGCAGACCTGGTCACCACAACCACAGGGAGTTTTAAACATGTGGGACCTGATCATCACCAACATGGGGACTCTATGTTCCACACCAGAGGTATACCCATCATTGTTAAGGTCAGAACATACATTCATCTCACTAGACATACATATCCCATACACACACACACATCCTATGTGATCTCAGTGACGTACTTCTCATGAGCAAACGTCACACTTGTACAATCTGAGGTGGTATCCTTCAATGACCATGGGACAGTGTTAATTACGGCTCAGACCACTTCATACTTTACAAGCCCATTCTATGGGCAACTACTGGAATGCATGGATCATGCTATCACAGATAGCTACAAGACTCACTCCTCCAAAGGCAGGGGACCTGTCTAGTGGACCACAGCCATTAATGAGCTATACAGGGACAGGAGGAGGCTACTACATTATAGAGCACAATCACAATCAGGAAGGCATCTCTGATCAGCACTATGGTATAGCTATGATCACTTGTTGATTCATCTAAGGCCCACTTCTAACGGACACTTGCAACAGACACTATGGACAATCACACGGCCTTATTTAGTTATGTCAGAGACCTGGGTGGGAACTCACAGATATGCTGTGAGTTACTGCATAATTACAAATGATACAGTGAACCCACTGACATTGCGTACATCCTGGACAACAGGTTCAGTGGGAATGTTTCCCCACCATCCCCCCTGCAGTGCACATGCCCATCACAACAGGGTGTAGCCTCCCTGACATCACAGATGAACATGTGTGTGCTGCCCTCTCCATAGCAGACAACACAGCATCAGTGGGACAAGATGGTGTCCTGGACTGCGGCTTACACAAGATTCATGACAAACTTCACACTCACATTATGTCACTGTTCAATATCACAGTTACTACAGGATATGTACCCATGGAATGGCGTACAGCTATGGTGTACCCACTCCACAGTGCTGGTGCCACAAGGGACCCTGGACATTATCCCAACATATGCCTAACTATCCTGGTCTGCTATGCTATGGAGTGTATCATCATGGAACACATACACATACACATTGTGAACCTACAGACACTGGATGCTACACAATTTGGTTTTGTTGTGGGCAGATCTTGCGTTTTGCACCTGTTTGATGTGTTTAAACAGTTAACAGGTCCATAGACGTACACAGGATTGTCCACACAGCCTACCTGGAGCTCGCACACCAGTTCTACACAATACCCGACTCGGCCTTTATACATTAGATCACCGGATTCAATATCTACACATATGTCACAAGATGGATTGCTAACTGGATCATGGATAGCACACACATGGTCAGTATTGCAGGTGCCATGTCTGACTATACACCTGTTACACGTGGCATCCCACAGGGCTCAGTCCTGGGAACTCTCTTGTTCTGTATATATTTCTGAGACATACTGGCTAACACAGGAGGAATATGGCTGACCATGTTTGCAGATGACTGTAAACTGTGTGCCATAATCGACTCCACAGCTGGCACAAGCATCCTCAGAAAGGGTCTCACAGAGATGGATGACTGGTGCCAGAGTCATGGCCTACAGCTACCTTCCTTTAGATGCATAGTCATCACCTTTGGTAGTAACATCGTGCCCACACTTTACCACATAGGTGATGATACATCACGTACAGTGTGTGTGATTTGTGATTTGGGGACATGAATACATAGTACTCTCACCTTTGACATTCACGTTGCCATTGTTGTTGGACACACCTTCTATTTAGCCAACCTTATCCTATACGGTTTTACATACAGATCAGTTGGGGTCACTGTGACCCTATACTCATCAGGCACATGCTTGGATACAATGCCCCATTTCAGATGTACCTTACCCAACACCTGCAGCAACTGGAATGTACACAAATTTACATAACCAAGTGGATCTAGGGACTCACAAAGATGGTATGCACAGTTTGGCTATGGTGACCCCAGCTCTCCTCAGTTGCTTACTACCTACTTGGATGCAGTCTGTGCCTTTTGTTTGAAGCCATGTCCATTACAGCATTGATGGACAGGCTCCACATGAGGATATCAAAGTCCCTTACAGCTACATGCTCCAGGGACAGGTACGTGGGCAATGATGTTAATAGGACATGCTGGAGGGCCAGATTCCCATCACAGAGGCTCCACTCACTCGAGAATGTGATCACAGTCCCACATACACACAGACTCATGCTGACCACCTACAGGTGACATCTTCACAGGTGGATGGGTGATCGTATGTTTAGCCTTGGGATATGTTATGGGTCCCTGCTAGACAGAGGCAGAATGAAATGAACATATGTGAGATATCTTGTGTGACCTACTATTAACAGGCACAGTCTACTGATCTAGCGTGGTTGCAAAATACAAACACACTGTGGCTAGGCTTCTACATACCCTAGGACAGATAGCCTATTGTCAACCTCTGAAACTATGCTAATGTTCGGGATGCACATTGTTCGTGATGGTACTGATTCCAGGTTTTGTTTCTTCTTTGCTTTACCACTTTCTATGAACAACCTAGGTATCTGCATAACATATTTGATTGTGACAGGATTTCACTATATTATATTGTGTCTGTTGTCATATCACTGTGTGCATATGGCAGATTGGTGAATAGTGCGAGGTTCTTGGGTTGACACATGCAACTGAGGGATATGTGTGGCCCACTGCTGTACTCAAACTTGCCCTAAGTGTGTGAGCATGCCCAGTTCAGACTTTCAGTGTTTTGTGGCCTGACATTTGTCTCATATATTCCAGTGTGTGAGCATGCCCAGTGTGACCTTGCAGTATGTTGCTGTCTGAGATCCACTACATTTGTTGATGTGTGTGAACATTAGCAATATTAACATTTATACTATATGTGTGATGAATATCAGATTCTATTATTACTGCAGGCCTCTCCTTTGTGTCTTAACTCGACAGGGATTATGCTATGCCTGCAAGGTTTCCATGAGATACTTAGCATTGACTTATCAACATTTTGTCATACAAGCTGACCACTGACATACTGTCATGGTTTAGTGGTTCTGTACTCTGACTATAGTGCACTGTATCCTGGGTTTGAGGACTGTCACTGCTTCATATTTTCATACATGCCAGAACAGACTGCTTCAAGAAAAGTGAAGCAAATATGAACATGTTAACCTGCTTTTGCTGAACTATACCTACATTTGACCAGACTTGCACAACATTGCTCAATGTTGCCCAGCATTGCTGGACAGTGCACAATATTGCTGAACATTGCCTGTAGTTGTGCTACTTAGTGTGTGCAATTTTGTTTACATATACTAAATAGTGGTGAGAGCTGTTTAGCAGTGCTTTATATTACTTAACACATAGCAATCATGCCTCGGGTGCTGCTGCAGGGCTGCCTATGTTGGATGCACATTTTACACTCCCTATACGTGTTTGTTAACAGGTAGTGTCAAGTTAGGCATCCCTTTTACTATATGTGCGAGTCAGAGAGAGGTATCATTTCCAGGGTTTCTACTGAGCCAGTGTATATGCTATGCGTTGCCTCTTTGCCAAGGCCAAAGCATACTGGGCATGCCTCCTTCTGCCTACTGGGGCAGGATCAGGTTGTTCCTCCTCCAAGTCATGCTCTGCCTGTGATGGCCTTGGCAATGGTGGGGGGCTGTTGTGCCTGGCCCTATGCTGCTCCTGCTGCAACTGTTTTCACAGGATCATATTGTGTAGCATAGCACATACCATGACTATTTGGGTACATGTAGTTGGTGAGTACTGCAAGGCTCCACCAGATGTGTCCAGGCACCGGAACCATGACTTGCGCAGCCCAAACACACGCTCGATTACATTTCGTGTTTGTGCATGTGCCTCATTATGGCGTTCCTGTTCAGGTGTGTGTGCATTTCTGATGGGTGTCATCGGCCACAGCTCGAGTGCATATCCAGCATCCCGCACTAGGTGACCATGAGGGATGTCCCCCTTGGCAAATGTCTGGCACAGCTGTGTCAGATGCCAGATATGGGAGTCATGGTAGCTTCCAGGGCAGCCAGCACAAACATTCATTATTATGCCCTGGGCATCACACATGACCTGGCAGTTGATGGAGGGGTAACCCTTATGGTTATAGTAGACCCTACCCTGCTCACCGGCTGGTGCTTTGATGCAAATGTGCGTGCAGTTTATTGCACCCACTACCTCAGGGTATTCTGCTATTTGCTGGAAGAGACGCATATTGCTGGCCAATACCTCAGGGGAATTAGGGAAATATACATGATCACCGACATGTGCTGACATGGCATTCAGGAACTGGTGCAGTACCCTGGATGCTGATGCCTGTGAAATCCCCATCATATCACCAGTTGGTCTCTGGAAGGTATCTGTTGCTAATATTCTTATGCCAACACATACCTTGGTTTCCACTGGGATGGGTTCCCCTCTGTTGGTTCTGTGTGTGAGGCGTGGCCTGCACAGCTCAACAATTTGCTGCATGAGGTCTCTGTCCACTCTATAGCGCTCCACTATCTCCAGCTCATGTAGCCCCTGGTAGGTTACCCTGGGCCTGTACACTCTTCTCCGTCTCCTCAATGTGGGCTGCTCAGCAGCATTTGCATTGTCATCATCCTCAGCATGTTGCATATGTTGCCTTATGACAGCAATGGCAGCCCCTAACATTTCTTTGTCTCAGTAAAGCTTTTTCAGTTTTCACTTCTATTAGCTTACTGCAGTGTTGCATTGTGTCTGAGAAAAACATACTGGAATGTTTTTTGCTGTGTTTTAAGTGCTGGGCTGGGCTGGGCTAGTGTACTGCCTGTGTAATTGCCTGATTCTGATTGTTTTCACCTGCTAGCTCTGCTAGTACTCCCTGGTTAACTTCCTACTATTTGTTGTGCTTCCTTTTCCCTTTCTGTTTTCTCAGGGGGCAGCACCGCGCAAACAAGTGCAAACATGCGCACACCAGCTCACATGTGCACACATATGCTTACACGGACTACATCTTGCTTATTCTTGCTAACACGCATGCACACAGGTGCAAACGCGCTTACACAGGTTTCAACATCCTTACACTTTGCTTACACCGGCTTAAAACGCACCCACACAGGCGCACACACGCGCACACAGGCTTACTCAGTTTTACAGGTGTGCACATGCGCGCACACACGGTGCAGGCATTTCTACAAGAAAATTTGGCATTGTTCACAGCATACACCTTCAATTTCTTGCCTTTAGCTAGGGTACCTGTTGACACACCTCTTCCAGTGATTAGTATCTGACAGCAGACACATGCCACTCTACTCCAATGAGCTTCACTTCTCTCAGACATGCCCCCCTTATGATGTCACCTATCTTCTACTCTGTTACAGCCCTTATCCTACTCCTACACTACACTGACTGTGCTCTTTTGCTATGTAAACTTAGGATTCACTATCCTTACCCTCATTTGCATAGGATTGCCTACTAATGCTTGGTTACAACTTTTAGACTGAGCTTCCCCCCTTAGCAACCTCTACTCGGTAGCCATGTTGTCTTTGGGCTGCCATTCCCTTGCATTGTATATTAGGGATTACTGTAAAATCCACATTTCTGCTTTTTAATTATTGGTTTTCTGGTTTTTACAGCGCACTGCGTTTGCGAGGCGCTGCGCTAGAGTTAAACATCGGCAATCGGGAAAGAAAAATTATTTTAAATTGTTTTATTTTTGCATCGGTGGACATTGCCAATGGCCATATTTTTGGACATTGGCATGTTTCCTCGACTGGATGCATCCTTTTTTTTGGAGCTGTCACGGCTCCCTTTTGCTATTTGCAGAAACGTACTCAGTTGGCAACGGAGTACATTTCTGCAAATAACACTACTCTTACTCGGACAGGTTAGGGTTTCCTGAATCGCAAATTTACCTCATTTGCATACCTTTCAGCAGCAAATGAGGTAATTTGCATATCCTAGCCCTGTCCGTGTAAGAGTCGTTTTAGGAGCTCTGTTGTAAGCCCCTACCGGCTGTTCCTGGATCGCTCGGCAGACATGGTGGCTGCATGGAATCTTACTCTACTCTTAGACTCTGTGCAAGCCTTCGTGAATCCAGCCCTATATTTACACACTTTCTCAGTGATTTATTTTAATGTGTAAATAAATAAATGGAATTTTGTTTTTTTACAAGCCACGCAAATTAACATTGCTTGGTATTGTCATTCAGACTCTCACTCAACATGTAATAAATCACTATTGGTTGACAAATCAGAGTCCAAAGTTCTCCAGTTACCTTCACAGTTCTAGTCTCCATGACCCTATCAGTATTCTCTTTCTCTCACTCTCTTTGTCATTTGAAGACAGACATTTCTGCTCCAAATACTTATTCTCCAGGGATTTTGTCCCATTCTTTTATTGTAAGGGTCGAGTGTCTTTGTCACTCAGGTGCACTGTGTGCTGTGTCCCATCATTTTATCTTTGCATTGGCCAATGTGATGTCTGGGGACACTATATTGAAATATCTATTTACCTATTTATCTTGCTTTTTCTGCACCTTGTGAGCTATATGTGTGTGTGTGTCTGTGTCAGAGTTGTCTACGTCAGCCTTTTGGCCAAAATAGAAAGAGCTACACTTCTTGCAGAGATTCATCTTTTCAGGAGGTACACTGGTGATTGGTCCAGTCTGTTACTTACTTCCAGTCAAGAACCCCCCCTCCACTAACTTCCATAAGTGTCAGCTGCACTTGTAAACAACTCTACAGAATACTTCAACAACAGTGACTGCATCAGATCAGCCAAATGCTGGCCTTTTGTTTGATCTACTGCTGAATTACCTACTAGTATATCACACAAGACTAATACTGACATTTGTTTAACATTTCGCTGTTAAACACAGATGGTCATATTGTTTACAAATGTATCATACTTTTGTATATATAAAAATTCTTGCATTGTCTGATTTTGTATTATTCATCAATGTGTTTTCGATGTCTGTATCCTTAATGTCTATGTGCTTTATATTGCAGTGCTATAATATTTTTATATGTATACTGTCTAATATGGTTATCATTAATGCATTTTCTATTATAATACAAATGTTTGTGGAGCTTTTTTTCCTATGTCTTACCTGAAAATGGACATCAACCCTGGTGGACATCCTGGTTTTCAAAGAATTACATGCATTCATGCATACATGTATACATTACATACATAAAGAAAAAACAAACAAATAAGCACTACCGTTTACTGCAAAATCATCTACTTTTAAAATCTAAAACATAAGATAGCAACATCAACAGAATGGTTGGTGGGAAGGTATATTTTACAGAGGATCCATCTGCTATGGAATAGGCTACCCATCTACATAAAACAAAGTTCATCCCTGTCCATTTTCAAGTGCAACTTATATCTATGGATGGAAAACAGAAAAGAATGGCTCACAATGCAGTGTATGAATAAACCTTTGTTTTCCCTTTCTTCAGGTGATATAGCATTTGTTTCAAGTGGTATAAGAAAGGCTTTTTTTACCACCTATTGAGATGCCCAATAAGGCCATTCAGCACATTATCACAAAAAGAACACGTATCCAACACAGGTGAACCCCATCATGTCTGTGATAATGAATATCAGCAACAAACATCCCACCTTCTGTTCTCATGTGAAGTCTCTGACTCATCCTGAAAGCATAATGCCTTTTTCTTTTTCCCTCCCTTGTAAACATACCCATAATTATTAACATTACAAATTAACCCCCTCCTATGTTCTTCAGGTTGGCATGCCAACAATCAAGCTTAAAGTATCCATCCGGTCTTGAACCCTACTGCTCTTCTACAAAGTGGAAAAGAAACAGAAAAACATTTGCCACCTCCCTGTTCTCATTTCCTTGACTTGTGAAAATAGAAATAAAGCCCCCTGTGCTTCCTCTCTGCATTTGCCACATGCTTGACTGCTGTCAGAAATAGTACTAAATCCTCTCTCTCTTACCTCCCCCATTAGTAGCAGATGACATTTTCCCCAAAAGTTGTGTGATTCCATTTCACAAAGATTAGCTTAAATGCACATAGCGCTACCACAGACACATGAAACAGATACACCTCACATTACAATGTCTGTATTTTCAGAGCTTTGGAAGCTAGATGAGTTGTGCATAAGTGAACATCACTCAGCGTGCAGTATGGGAAATAATTGCACCCCAGGCAGTGCAGCAAGGATGACAGCTATTACCCAAACGTACTATGATATGGCAGTATGTACCACCACATTCAGTGCACAGTTTTCCAAGTGCACATTCATATCTTGTCTGTACAAAGGAGTATTTAGGAGATGTATACACTCAAATTATGTAGATATTTCCTTGCACATGTGGGTCCTTAGTCTATGCAAGATATGTAGTCCAAACATAAGTAGCATTAGCTGAAAGGGACTTTCTATATTTCTTTGCAAATACTGTACTGCAAATGGAAGAAATGGAGGGTTATGACATTGTGATACAGGACACAGTATGCCTGCTACCATGGTCATTCATTTTAATGTGTTATTCAATGCACAGTCCAGTCTCCTCTTTACATGCTGTGCAACATGTTTCTAAAGTATCCTTATTAAACCTTAAGGTTTTTATTGTTTTGCAAATTTGTTCATTAAGACTGGATGTGAAAAGGTATTTAGTTTGTTGATTTGACTATATAACATACTCATGGATGAATAGCTACAGAGATGCCAGATAGTTTTTGGCATTTTGGCCAAATCATTGGCCTCCTTTACCTAACTCATGTGCAATTTAACTGTATCTGATAGGCTATATCATCAAGAGATGGCACTAGAAGTTTATCTCTGGCATCTGCTCCGAAAAGCAGCATGTTTTCGATTTTGTAATTGAATCAGAAATTGTAGTCATAAGGTCAATGACGTACATTTTTACAGGTATGTCATTGACATAAACAGCACAATTACAGTATGAAAATGACGCTGCTGTGGTCTAAAAACAACACGAATCATGAAGCATGAGATATGTGTTCGCTTATGCACATTGATGTGCAGAAGTTCATAAATTTACAGTCCAACACAGTGCAGCAGGTCAAAAAACAGATACACTTCACATTTCAATTTCATGAAAATTTCATGAGAATAATTGATAACTTTCTGTTTATTGCTATCATACACAGCAGCTGATACTCAGACAATCCAGTCCTGTAAAGGCGCCATGTTAGGAGTTTCTTGTGGCCATGGATCTTGTACTTAGTTCTCTTTAGCCAAAAGTTGATGGACATATTCCACACTGACGCCCAGACACTGGACAACTATGCTGACTGTGATAGTCTTTGGAGGTTACAGGTGGAAGAGGTAGACCACTACTTCTAGAAACTAAAGTCATATCACTGCTGTGGCTGTACTGTCCAAGGGCATGTACCAAAGAATCACATTACACACAAGCATAATGCAGCTTCCAACATCCTCAAACATTTTATGGACTTTCTGTTGATCTATGTAGACCAACATATAAAGGCTTTATCAGGCAGGAGGAAACAACCCCATTCCATACTGTGAGGTTTCCATTCAGTCTGCCACCTAGCATGCATTCTTGGTTCATCAGAATAATGGACGAAAGAGCTTAACTTTTTGTGTGATTTAACAAATGCATTTATTATATTATGGACCCATTACTGCTTTCTCTTTGCACTGGCTGACTGTTCCTCAATTTTTTTCTTGGTAGGTATAGTGAGATGCTTTATAGGTAATACTATCTGTATTAGTACTGAACACAGATAAATGTGTAGCAACATAACAGTTTACCTATCAGAAGAAACATAATATTTCCATATACAGTTGTAACACAGCATCAATACTGCAGTGAAATGTTAGCAAGGGATCATATTATACATTTTGTATCACTTCCTAACTTAATGGCACACAGATCGAGCAACAACAGGTTTCACAGCTGAATATAGGTCAGGACTTTGTGGTGACTTACATGATGTAGCAATCTTGGAAACCCTGCTTCAGCCTCCAGAAATAGTTTGATGATCCTGCATGCATGACAAATGATCTACCATATATACATGTTATACTAGGAATTAACTGTGCCCCCAGGGCATGCTATCCAAAACAAAAATGTGACCTCACATAAGCATGTGCACGGCCATGTATTCTGACAGTCTAGAAGACAGTTAATCACCATTTGTTGTCCCACACAATTCACATGCACAAGGTACTGCTGTTGGTGTTGGTGTCAAGTGTATTCCTGCCATACCAGATAAATGCAGAAAGGGGATGCTCATGTTGTCCTTGTAATGGAGTGTTTCTGAGAATGCTCTTCCTGGAAAACTGTAGACAATCTGTGGACCAATGCATATAATGACTAGCTCTAGTCATGTAGCTCATGACACAATGTGATTGTGCCACTGGCTGAACATACCAAGTACAATAGGATGGTAGTGTATAACCAAAGGAGCCATCATGCTTCTCATTTGACTGTACATGTGCTGAACAGTATTTAAGATATGTTCCACAGCCTGCAGTCCTGATGCTGAGTATGACTGTGCCATGATGAGATGCAATAGCTGTCTTTGCCATTCTACAGATGAAGCAACAGTAGCAACATTCCCAAACTCTGGCCTATGGTAACCTATGTGGTCTGAGCAGCATTCCACCATAGCAGCCCTGTTAAGTGGTTATTGAAGAGAATTTCTATTACTTATCCATTTTCCATCCTTTAGACGCATACTTACCACTCATGTGCTATCGATCATATTCTTGTTATGCAGCCCTATACTGATCTACATGTGATAAGCCCACAGCAAGTCTATCTGCCCCATTTAAGGTTGATGGCATAGGAAATATGGCAAGGGTGACACTGCAGGCACTGCCACTGATATTTCCAAATGATTACTATTGGGAAGATCACTATAATCGCTACCATCATGGACAACAGGCTTGCTCTCCCTGGATACCAATGTGGCATCATCAGCTCAGAACACACACACATGCACTGCTGCTGGAATCCGGCCACACCATGTCCTGTGAATGACATTTAAAGTCATTGACAGTGAAGGCAGTGCTGTAGTAATCTTCTAGCCACTACAGGCAGAGTTGACGTGAATATGAATGCACCCATATCATCTTTCCAAGAGAAGAACACTTGTCATAAAAATATATTTGCAGAGCTGTTATTATTCATTCTGCTTCCCAGTGCTAATCTGCAACTGTGGAGCCAAAAAAAGGTCTTCTCATACAAAAAGCTCTTTCTGATTGAAAAATTCAGCAAACTGCTTGCTACATTTGCAGCAACTGGCTTGCTATATCTTATAACACAAATGAAGTCTTAAGTGGTTAAGTCCTGACCTCAGATAAATTATTGGCATTCAGTTCGGAATTCTGGTCATGCACTACCAACTGAATGGCATCTTCTGATTGTGTCTCTTAGAACCTTGCTCCAAGGGGAGATACCCCCTTCATCCTGTCCTATCTATGCCTCTGTATTGCAGTACTACCAGTAAGACCAGTAGAAAAATGGCAGTGCAGTAAGATACCACAGCATATTTCTGCAACTCACCTCTAGCAGAAGGAGACACAGCTTCCTCTCTACCAGAAGTATCTGTTAAGCAGTGGCAGATTTAGGCATGGGCACAGGGGTGTGCACCACCTCCTTCTTAAAGCTGTTCTATGAGTTAAAAAAATGCACCATACTGTGCTTTTGTTAACATCAGGAAATGTACCAACAAAATGGTACGTTTCTGTTTCAACTCAACAACATTTTTTTTTTCTTTTTACATGAAAGATGTGTTGGAGATGCAACTGGAGGTTGCGGTAAGGTGATCTATAAAATGATCCTTAATTGCTCCTCCAACTGCATCTGCATTGTAGTTGAGTGAAAGTGAGTTTGGTCACAGTGAGAATTTAGATGGTGAAACAAATCCAAACTGAGAGTTGGTTGACATCCTGTTCAAGTGTTCAAAGAAAACTGCTGCAGCGAGCACAGAATACTGTTCAGAAACACTGCGGTATTGTTTTCCTTAAAGGGGTAATGTGCCAACTGGAAATGCCTTTTCCAATCTCGACCCAAACCTAAACATCAGCTCTCACCCCCCTTTGTGATATTTCATTGATGTAATGAGCAGTCCCACGCACAGAATCATGTTATTGCATATTATACCATGACCCCCCCCCAAAACATGCACGCTGATTGGCCAGCGTGCCCATTGTAAATCGAGTTATACTAATGGAAAAAGGTCCGGTTGCCCGGACTTTTTTCCCGGTTTTTTAAAACACTGTCTCGCTATGTTAAATGGGTTTAACATAGCGAGACAGCTTTAAAATAAGCAACGGAGATCTCCATTGCTTATTTTAAAGCTGTCTCGCCATGTTAAACCCATTTAACATAGCGAGCAGTGTTACAAAGCAACGGAGAAAGCAAGATCTCCGTTGCTTTTTATGTTCGCTATGTTAAATGAGTTTAACATAGCGAGACAGTTTTAAAATAAGCAACGGACATCTCCGTTGCTTATTTTAAACTGTCTCGCTATGTTAAACTCATTTAACATAGCGAACACTAAAAAAGCAACGGAGATCTTGCTTTCTCCATTGCTTTTGCCCACAGCTCTGATGTACTGCGCAGGCGCAGTACATCAGAACTGCCGCGGATGCCAGACATCTGCGGAAGGGCAGTAAACAGGCATTATACTATGCCATTATTTAAGAAAAGTAATAGTTTCTTTTCTTAAATAATGTCATATAATAGCAATAACCCACTTCTGGGTGTGGGTAATGCTAAATTACACGGTTGGCTTTGTTTGGTCCTCGGGCTCGGGACCAAACCACGCCAACCGTGAGTAAATTTAGCATTACCCACACCAAGGCGTGGGTTATTGCTATAATCATTTGTCCCTTTACTGTTTTTATTCCCTATGGAATGAAAAACTCTACATTTGTATTGCATGCAGGATTGCAACTCTCCATTGCTTTCTGTAGCTGGAAACAGCGTTGGACGTTCCAGTTTCATTATAGTTAAATATTACATATTTTGACTAATTCTGGCCTGAAATAGCTGGCGTTTCTGTAGTAATTGCATTATTTGTTAAGGTGTTTTGTTGTGTCATATTCATTTATATAATTTTTTGTCAGTACAATTCTCACTTAACATAGCAGAATCTGATTACATAACGGCATTTTCAAGTAAATGCGGGTATGTAATAGCGCAATGCCGGTAGAACGTCTAAGCTAGAGATCTTGCTTGGAATATATTTTTACTGTGCTTCATATTGCTGTTATTAACTAAATCCATAAATCTGTTTCCTTGATGGCACAGATTCTCAAAGCAAGGTCAGTAAGGCATACAACTAATGTATATGTAATGACTCAGGACTGTTGCATGTAAAAGGGGATTTGTTAATCAAGTTATGGTCTTTGTAGCTACTTGCCTGGGCAAAGATTTCTTATCTTTCGAATTGGCAATGGCAGTGAGCATTTTTAGGACTGTAGTTTCAAAATGTAAGCAGTTGCTCATTTTGCTTAAGAACTGCAATTAAATGCTATTAGAATTTATTTTACTGCTTTTGAAAAAGTGTATTTTTACCTTGGATTGGCATCTGAATGAGTGTGCTTGTGATTAACTGTGTGGAACTGCAGTTTGTGTATGACTATGAATTCAAGTTCTGTGTACTTTACTTGTCTGCTAGTTCGTCTGTGCTTTGGTTAGGATTGTTGATATTATGCTGTGTGATACCTTTCAACTGTCCAGATTTTTGCAGAATGTCCCAATTTTTCCCTCATATTTTTGATATTTTTCTCGTAAGATTTGTGATTCTCTAGATGTTTGTGGCAAATCACGGAGTATTTAATTCAATAAATAATGACAGGCATTTGAGTTTCAGACTTCATATCCTCCAGAAAATGCATGGTAACACAAAACCTTTTATTTTAGCAACTTTTTAAGTTTATAAGACCAATATTTAAAAAAATTCCCTATTTCTGGGGCTTTGTCCCCCCATTGTTTTTGACTTTGTCCACATTTTTTGTCCTAAGAGGTCAAGAGCTAAGCATATGACATTCTTGCATGCCAAGCCAAGTGGGTGAATTGCTGTTTTGAACTGGAAGGGTGCAGCCAGCAACAGTTTAGTAGACTGCCTTTGGACTTTAGCAGAAATACTGACAGTGAAGGCACATTTGTCCTCAGTCTAAAGATGCTCAAAGTTTTAGCTCCGATGCCCAAATAATATTAGATATGATGAAGGGCAGGAACATCGTTAGTGTGCAGGTGTCTCTACGGGTTGTTTCCTGTTTGTAGTGATGCCGTATCGGTTTTATGAGAACCTATCAACAATGTATTTTTTCTCTCTTCATAAAGATGCAGTTTGTGCAGTACTAAGTATAGCTTTACAGTGCTGTCATGCTGCACTATTATATGGTAACAGTCTTTATTCCCCACTGGTGATACTCTTGCAGTTAATGATAGGTCTATCTAATATAGATGTTGCATTTTAAATGTGGTTAGTAATGAAACACTACTCGCAGTGCAGTGTTGGAGCATCAGTAATGTCAAGGAGTGTTTTTTTTACCTTAACGCTCCGTCCATGTGGAGTTACCACCTGTCCCACTTTCTGCAGAGCAGTCCCTGCTTGGGTGCTTGCATCCTGTAGGTGGGGCTTAAAATGTCAAATATCCTGAGATGTTAGGAGAAGAATTTATTAGGCTGCATGAATAATTATTTTACATCTGAAACACCTTAATAATATTATGAAACAATAGTAGAATACTCATATTGTACAAGAGTGAGTTTTTATTTTGGCATAAAAGCCAATTTCAGGTCTTTATGCTGATCGTTGCTATAATTTGTCTTGCAAAATCTAATATTTCTGAAAAAAATATATGGCAGCCCTACCTCCATGTAATTTGCATAGATTGTAAAATGGGTATATTAGGAAACTTTGTTTTATAGACAAGTCTGTTAAATGTTCTGTGTATCTAAACTTTGTGCATGCTACTTTTTAAGAATTGTAAACCTTGTCACTGTCTCTTTTTATTGTACACTTCTGGGCTAAACTTGAAAATGATATATTTCGATAAACATTTGATCCCATTTAACAAATTAAACTTAAATAAAAATAAAATACACATTAAAATTAGCTCCTTCCATGGACCAGCCCTCCAGCCCAGTTAAACAAATAAATAAATAAATTATGACACACATCTCATTTGCTCAGTTGCCATTGTTTTTAATGGTGTTAACTCCATTGGTGTATGTGATATTGACTTGTATGTAAAGTTTTACTGCACAAATCTGAAAGCTAGAAATATTTATTTTATACTAAATACCTATTTGAACTTGGCTACAGTATCCCTTCTTGATTACTGCTTTTTTAGTACGGCCTTGAATTTCTAACTGTTTTCACCCTTGGTACCTTTGTGGGATGATTTTTCTAACCATTTTGGATGAAAAGTATTTTTTTTTTTGCTCTAGCCTCCTAAGACTTATAACCTTACACAACTCCTCAAGACTACTTTTAGAAACACTGATCTTCTGGATTACCTCCGTTTTAAGGCAATGTTTCCATGGACTTTTAAAGTGGTCCTTAAAATTCTGTCTGGCTTTACCTTGAGTTCTTCTGCTGGAAGACTTACAGACATTTGTTAGTCTTTCAGTTCAAAATTATTTTTTGTACTGGCCTCTTAGAAAAGGACACTATTTTCCTAAATATGAATGAGTACATATTCATACCTTGCACCTCCATTCTCCCCTCTTTCACTTAAATATTAAATCATTGTCATATTAGTTACATCTATTCTTAATCAATGCTTTCATATTATTTAACTTGGTATAATTATTTAAACATATATTCTTACGGACTTCTAAATAAAATTTAGATGTTTTTGTATTATTTTTTGAATATTGCAAAATTGTTGTCTTGCAATGTTTTTGTAACATTATGGGACTTTTCTCCCTGAGCCTTGGCTGAAAATAGGCACCCACCCAGTTGAACTTTCCAGGTAATTAAATAACAATAAATAAATAAATTAAGCCCAGCATTATCGCTTTTAGGGAGCAGAGAGTCTCTGACATATATAGAGTGACTAAGTTAAGAAGTTAACCTCATGTAGTCTGATTAGAAATTTGTTTGGGGAGGAGGTGGCCAATATCTTCTTTTTTTTTCTCAAATAATTTTTTATTATTTTCCAAATAAGAACAATGCAGACAGAATAGAAATACAAAACATTCTAAGTTAAAAACATGTGGATGAACTTGAATAAGGAATTACATTCAGTACTAGAATACAATTACAGAAAAAAAAGGCAATAAGAGAAATATAAAGCTACAGGAGGCATTGAGATCTACTAAAAAAACAAAAATAACCGAATAAACACTATTTACAAAAACACAAAAAAAAACCATGCTACCTTAAATGTATAAAGGCAGTACCAAAAGAAAGAATTGTAAAGATAAGAAAAAAAGAAAAAAACACCCCATTGGGTAAAAATGTGTAGGGGAAGGGAATAGCCAAAAGAGAAAAAAAGAGAAGAGAAGTGTATAGATAAATAAATAAATGAAAAAGTAAATAAGACAAGTATTCACAAGGGAATGTCACATAAGAAGTGGACGTAAGATATTATTCAGATAAAATTACATCTAATAGGCATTTCCATAGATTGGTGAAATAGGCTTTCTTCCTAGGACCATTGATAATGAATTTTTGAGCTGATATATACTTTAATGCCATCTCTTTGAAACCCTGCCAGCACATTTTTGTGCGGTCTAACCAATTATTAGTGATGTAGAGTTTGATTAAAGAGCAGAGGGTGATTAGAATGTGAAGGTGAAACTTAGGCATCTTGAAAAGGGGAATATTCAATATGGCTGTTTGCCAAGAGAGTGTGGAGTTGTAGTAACCCATTTTTTTAGTCGCACTTTGAGAGAACACCATAATTTATAGAAATGATTACAGTGCCACATAATATGAAGAAGATCTACGCTCAAGCAAGGGCAGCATGTACAAGCGGCGGAGTTGTTAGGATTAAATTTATTGAGTATTACAGGTGTGTAATACGCATTGTTATTCAACATCAATTGGGTATATAATAGTTTTTTGAAGGGAGCAAGTTCAAGGGTGGTTTTTATGGCTAGAAGTTTTTGATCCTCCGTAATGGGAGAATTCACATTGTCCCAAAAGGTGGAGAAAAGGCAATTATTATTATCTAGTAATGGTTTAAGTAACTTGTAAGAGGAAGAAATAGTTTTTTTCGGATTTGAAAGTGTAGAGATAACTTCAAATAGTTTATTGATTTCCCGTGAATCAGATGGAATGCAGACAACTTGAGAAGATATGATTTCTCGTAATTGACGGAGGGTAACTGTGTATTTATTATTGGCCTTGAGAGTTACACGTAGTTCTGTGATCGATAGGGACTTATGTTTAAGAAGGTCCCAAACTGTAAAGTCCTTGATAAGGGGAAATTTAGAGAGATCAAACATATTGTTATTAATTTTGAGATTTGGATTCAGATGCAGTGGTTGTAGAAGGGGGAGAATGTTTTCAAGATTAATATCCTTAATCAATTTTTGAAATAATCTAATTTTATGCTTCAATAAGGGGAGTAGTTTGGAATTATATAAAGAAATATGGGAAAGAAATGGGATAGCTTTCGGGTTGATTTTATTGGAGGTAACATGACGGTGCCATATCTTCAACCAGGCAGGAGTATGGCTGAGTGAATTAGAATCCATGTTTGAGATGGACCATAGTCTGTTTGAGCAAATAATTGTATAATACAAATGAAAAATTTGGGAGGCCCACCCCTCCTTTCTCTTTGGGGAGAGTAAGTTTAGAGTAAGAGATCCTGACTCTCTTGGGAAACCAGAGAAATTTTGCGATGTTTTTGTTAAATTTGAAGAAAAGGTTATTTGATATCATTATATTCGTAGCATTAAATTGGTAGAGAAGTCTCGGTAGAATATTCATTTTCACAATGACTACTTTAGAAAGAAAAGCTAATTTAAGAAGTTTCCATCTTTGTAAGTCTTGGCATATAGTAGACCAAGATTTTAGTAGATTATTTTGAAGAATAGAGGCTTGGTTGTGTTCAAAATTAATGCCGAGATATTTGATACTATATGAAATATGAAAGGAAGATTCAGGGAAAAAAAAGGTTTATGAGCGTCTGGGTTAATTGGGAGGATAAATGATTTTTTCTTATTAATTTGAAGGCTAGAGACACTAGAAAAGTTATTAATTGCATTTATAATTTTTGGTAAGTCAGAGTTGGGATACTGAAAGTATAAATTCAGATCATCGGCAAAAGCCGATAAGGCAACTTGTGTGTTCAGAATTCTGGGGATAGTGTGGTGTGTATTCTGAACAATATATAGAAAGAAGGGT
This sequence comes from Protopterus annectens, assembly GCF_019279795.1. NCBI lineage: Eukaryota > Metazoa > Chordata > Ceratodontiformes > Protopteridae > Protopterus > Protopterus annectens. Next base: position 83,618,287 of record NC_056734.1, on the reverse strand, counting down.
TCAATAAATATATTAAAAAGGAAAGGAGAAAGCGGGCAACCTTGTCTTGTTCCATTAGTAATCAGAATCGTATTAGATCTTTTTTTATTAATATATAGGGAGGTATAAGAATTTGTATAAAGAATTCTGATCATATCTATAAAAGTTCTAGGGATATTGAAATGGGACATGGTGGAGAATAGGAAGTCCCAGTTTACTCTGTCGAATGCTTTTGAGGCGTCAAGAGTTAAGGCATATAAAGGATTTTTATCTCTTTTGGTAAAGTGTATTAGTGAGTCCAGCGTTAAAGTATTGTCCCATGTATGTCTGTTACTCATGAAACCAGCTTGATCCTGAGATATTATATGTGGCATTATCTGTTTGAGTCTGTTGGCCAGAATAGCTGCAAAAATTTTAATATCTACGTTAATAAGCGAGATGGGTCTGTAGCTGTGAGGATCTGTTTTGTCATGATTATTTTTTAAAATTAAAATCATTTTTGAAATATTCCAGTGCAGGTCAGTAATTCCATTTCTTATAATAAAGCTGAATACCTTAAGAAGAATAGGGGCAATTTTTAAACTAAAGGTTTTAAAGAAGTTAGTAGTAAAACCATCTGAACTAGGAGATTTGCCTATTTTGAGATTATTAATGACATTTTGAATCTCTTGAATATTAAACGGAGTGGATAAGAGGGACGACTGATCTGGATTAAGGGAAGGGGCAGCAATTTTGTTGAGAAAGGTTTCTATTTGGGGGTTTAAGGAATTTTGGTCGTTCTTGCTATAAATATCGGAGTAAAGATCATGAAATAATTGAATTATTTCAGAATCTGATTTGTAAAGTTTCTCCTTATATTGGAGGATGGAAATTTTGGCAGCACTATTGTTATTTTTAAGTATTCTAGCCAGAGTTCTCGGGGGAATTTGTGCCCATTCAGAATATGTAGCAATAAGTCTTTGTTCCTGAAGAGAGTAATTATGAGAGTGTAGATCAAGTAATTCTTTGCGTGTTGCTTTAATCAAGTCTTCTGAATTTGAGTCAGGATGTGTTCTCTGTTTTTTTTCAAGAGATGCCAGGGTAAAGAGCAGATCAGATTCTTTTTTTTATTGAGTTTTTTTAAAGAATGAGGCTTTACTAATCAGAAATCCTCTTAGTTCTGCCTTGCACTATGCCCATTGTATATCTGGTGCTATGTTGGAGTTTTCAAGATTAGAGTAAAGGTCAGTAAATGTACTGTTAATTTTGTTTAGGATCTCCTTGCTATGTAAAAGATTGTTATTAAGAGACCAGTTAGAAAAGGAAAAAGCAGTGTGTGTAAAGATAATTTTAAAGGATATTCTTGCATGATCAGTTAGAAATCTTGGTTCACTACTGAAGGTGTTGTTAAATTTAGAAAAAAAGTTGGAGACTAGGAAAAAATCAAGACGTGACCAAGATTTGTGGCAATTGGAGTAGAAGGTGTATAGGTTGTCCTTAGTTAAGATGTTACTAAATGCAATAGTGTCAATAAAGTAAAAGTCTGAAATAAGTTCTTCTAGAGCTACCGAGGCTTGAAAGTTACATGATAAAGAATTACTGGTGCGGTCTAAATTAGGATTGATTACCGCATTCCAATCCCCACCTATTATATAAAGATAATTTGGAAACAAACTAAGAATATTATAGATTTCTAGAATGAAGGTGTGTTGTTGAGAGCAAGGACCATAAAGGTTAAGAAAAAGAACTGGTTTAGTTGTGCCAGGGAGAGTAGAATAAAATAGCACCACCTGCCATGTTTGTCGGATTTGATTAGATTTATGGTATCCTGAAATTGTTTCTTAATTATAATGGTTACTTCCTTAGAGTTTGTGCTATCCCCATCAGCTATAATAGTTCTAATCCATTTCTTGGTGGAGACTTTGTCCCATCCCTCTTTTGACAGGTGTGTCTCCTGTAGGAAGCAGATATTGGCCTGGGATTTAAAGATAAGATGAAGTAGCAGATTTCTTTTGGCAGGATTTTGTAGTCCTGTAACATTCCAACTATCTATAGCCCAACTCATGGAGACAAAGTAACAGGTTGAATTAGTGAAGCAATATAAAGTTGAGAGACAGTTAGGGAATCTGAGTGTGACATAGGATGCTGAGAGTATATTACCCAAAGATTAAATAGGGTGAGATGTGAGTATATCAGCAAAAGTACTGACTTTGAAAACAATTTAAACTTATCTGTAGGGGTAGAAAAATACTTCTTCATACTATACCCAGTGCCTAACCACCCGAACCCCTTAAGAGAAGAAGTAAAAAAAAAAACACATAACAAAACCAGAACACTATTATACATATGTACAAATTACAAAAATTCCTACAGAGCGTCAACCTAGAGTGCCAACCAGAACACACAAGAGCATCCAAGTGACTAAATATTAATAATATGTGTAAACTATAGGAAGTCCTAAAGATTATCATACATTCAAAACAGACGTATTAAACAGCAAATATAATATCTGACATTTTAACATAAATTCTATAGTAATAAAGCAGAGGATATAAACCAGTAACATTGAAGGAGCACTGAAGTGCTATATAGCTAGACAAAGAGAGTAGAGCAAGCCTGGGTGAGACTACATCTTGAGAACGAAGCGACGTCCATGTGTAGACCAGAACTCTATTTATGATACAATTATGAGGCAGTCCAAAAACAATGGTGCACATTAGGAAATAAGTGCATCAAGTTAACAAATTTATAGTAAAATCACTAAGGTTTATAACAGAAAATTAGGATATAACTACGAAGCAGACTCTAGTAGTTTAGCAGATGAAATTCCAAAGCTTTGAGCTAAGCACAAGCAATTATATAAGTAAGCCACTGGTTATGGTTGGTTTAGTATGTAAATTAAAGCTATGTAGCAAGAAACATACTATGAATATAGTTAAAGAAAAAATAGGTAAAATGTTTAGTACATTTGAGGGCCACAACATAGAAGACTCACAGCAGCCCATAGATAACAAAATGAGTGAACTAAAAATAATACAGTGTTAGAGTCTGAGATGTGCACAGGATCGACAAACAGGAAGTGAAGAAGTAAAGTGAGCTCAAGCCTATGAATGTCCAAGTGCTCACAACCATGCATAATCACCTAAAACTGATATACATAGACATAGTTTAATGTTAAATCCAATATATGTGTAGAGGTTTAAATTGCAGTCTGTCTAAGAAAAAGAAAAATAAAGCTGTCAGTGATATAGAGGCTCTTCTGGCTATCAAAAACCATGGGGTGTCAATTCTTTCCATGAAAGATGAGCCTCACAGACATTTCCCTGTGTCTTTAACTGATGATTAACTGTAGAAAAAGATAGATGCAAACCTATATGGCTTACAAAAATTAGGGTAAGGCAACAGATCTATGCAGAACCACACATTGCCTGTGGTTACACGCTACAGCAACAATAATGTAATTGAAGTAACGTCAGTATAAAAAAACTAGGTTATAGCTTCAAAAATGTAACTCTAAAATATACAAAATGAAAACAAACTGAAGCTAGGAGATGCATACACAGTTAAGTGGCATGATAGGGAATTAAAAATGTCATTACATGACCAACGGTGTCCAGACATTTTAATTTACAAAACTTTCGTTTCAGCAACAATTCGTGTTCAGCGCACAGCTATAAGCAATTGACCAAGTAAGCGTGCTGAAACTAAAAACAACGAGACACGCTAACAGTGCAGTAGTGATAACGAGACTATTTTACGTGAACATAAGAGGGTTACATGCAAATGAAACCCTGTAAGAAACAGCAAGTAGCGCAAGTGTACCTAGCTAGTAGAAAATGCATTCAATAACAAAAAAAAAACAAAACGGAACTCTTTATAAAGAGCTTGACAACAGGGAGAAGCATGAAAATAATAGGAGACATTGGGATTAATGCTGTGTTGACAAGCGGGCTTAAAACTAGAACATCAGGTAAGACAATAGGGTAAGGCAACAGATCTATGCAGAACCACACATTGCCTGTGGTTACATGCTACAGCAACAATAATGTAATTGAAGTAACGTCAGTTTAATAAACTAAGTTATAGCTTCAGAAATGTAACTCTTAAATATACAACATGAAAACAAGCTGAAGCTAGGAGATGAATACACAGTTAAGTGGGATGATAGGGATTTAAAAGTGTCATTACATGACTAGCAACGGTCTCCGGACATTTTAATTTACAAAACTTTCGTTTTATCAACAATTCGTGTTCAATGCACAGCTATAAGCAATTGACCAAGTAAGCGTGCTGAAACTAAGAACAACGAGACACGCTAACAGTGCAATAGTGATAACGAGACTATTTTACTGAACATAAGAGGGTTACATGCAAATGGATCCCTGTAAGAAACAGCAAGTAGCGCAAGTGTACCTAGCTAGTAGAAAATGCATTCAACAACAAAAAAACAAAACGGAACCCTTTATAAAGGGCTTGACAACAGGGAGAAGCATGAAAATAATAAGAGACATTGGGATTAATGCTGTGTTGACAAGCGGACTTAAAACTAGAACATCAGGTAAGACAATAAGTACTATAATCAAGCTAGGAGCCGTAGCTCTCACTGAAGCGTAACTTCAAGGAACTGGGGATTTGTTAAAAGCCTTGATAAAGGCTTCTTTAGCTTCGCTTTGCGAGGTGACTGAAAATTTAACATCATTCTTGTAAAAGATCAGGTTGTTGGGAAAGCGCATTTGAAATCGAATGTTTCTTTTGATGAGATCTGAACAAAACGGAGCAAGTTTATGTCTGTTCTCCTTAATGGCAAGGGGTAGATCTTGAGCAAAGGTAATTTTGTTATTGTTCCACATAAAAGTTTTGTGCTTTTTGGCAGAAGATAGTATTTTTTGTGTAATTTGGTAATTGAGTAGCTTTGCGTATATTTGGCGGGGAACTGAGGTGTCCTGACGCTTATAGAGTGCACGATGAGCTCTTTCAATGATTATTTCAGGATTCTCTCCATCCAGGTGTAGAAGTGATTCAAATATCTGTTTTGTGATGTTAAGAAGGCCTTGATTGTCGTAGTTTTCTGGGAGACCTCTTATTAGAATATTGTTTCTCCTACTTCTAGCCTCCAAGTCAGTGAATTTCAATTGCAGTTCAGTGATGGCAGTTGTTTTGGCATGAAGATCATCTGTAAGGGATTGTATTTAAAGCTCATTTGATTGTGTTTTCTGTTCAAGTGTGTCCACTCTATCCACAATTTGGCTTATTGATTTTCCTATAGAAGAGAGTTGTTCCGAGAAGTTTTGTATAGCTGAATGTATAGGTTGTAGGGCCTGTTTTAACTCATCCATGTGGAAGCTGGAGCCCTCAATGATGCTGGTGTTATTTTTGATAGATTCCGTGCTTTGTTTATTTGTTTTTTGTCTTTTAGATAGATTTTCCTTTTCTGGTGAGAAGATTGCTGAAGATTTGGCATTTGTTGTTTGTGTCTCCATTGTAATAGGTTCATTTGAAGATTTTAGCTGTCTGGCCATGTGGTTTTCGGAATGCTGCAACTGAGAGTAGGCCTTATGGAACTCTGTGAGTATGACAGTTTGGAGAATAGTAAATAGATTTAAGTCTGTCTTATGAGATTCTGAAAGCTTGAGATGCTGAATAATCTGAGTTAATAAGAATGTAAAAACTTTCCTTGTTTATACGGACGACCAATAGCTTTTTGAGATAAAAAAAGACTTGGAAAAAGTAAATGAAGTAAGGAGCTCTGTGTGAAAGCTGTTCACTAGCCGACCACCATTTTGGAATCCCAGGTGGCCAATATCTTCTGTTGATGTACATTGCAGACAAAACATGTAAATACCTAGCTTGCTTTAACAGAATGCAATTATAAAAAACAATATGTTTTATTACTGGTTGTAGCAACAGTTTGAAAATGAAATGTAGTTCAGTACATTTCATTAAAGTTTAGCAAATGTGTCTTTCTGAAGAATATTCACCTAAATACATTTTCTTTATTTTTCACCATCTTTTTATCTAGTCTGTACTTCTGTTATCCATATTGTTGTCCCATGTTTTGGTCTGTCCCATGTAAAATGTGTGTGTGTATATGTTTTATCGTAGCAACTTTCTTAAGTTTATAAGAACAATACTTAAAATTTGTCCTTCATTTTTGTCCCTTTGTCCCCCATTATTTTGGCTTTGTCCAGAATTGTTGAGAAAAGAAATTGATAGACATGAGTCTCTCTAAGCAATTTTGGAATAAAACTTTTCTCCTGTCATAATGCCTCTTATCTTAGGTTGTAAAGGTAAAGGCAAAATGCTCCCCTACTCCCACCTATACCTCCCACCTGTCTAGAATTTTACAAAATGTCTTTTAAGTTTTTGCTTTATATTTTTTTGTCTGTTCTTTAAAGTGTGTGGCTTTCTGGCAAATAATTGAGGACTGAAGTCAGTAAATAATGACTGACATTTGAATTTCAGACTTCATATCTTTCAGAAAATGTATACAAATTCAAAACTTATTCTCCCAACTTTTAAGTTTATAACAGCAATATTTAAAATCTGTCCCCAGTTTTGGGCCTTTGTTCCCCATTATATTTGGTTTTGTTCAGCATGATTGAGCTAAGATATGCCCCCCCCCCCAGTATCACAGCTCCAGTCAAAGTAGTACACTTCTGTTACAGTGCTTACCTCAGAGCTCAGCACTAAATTGTCACAGTCAATGTGTATGCTCCACCTGTGTAATACAATGGAATTCAGACAGCCACAGTTCCGCAACAGATAGAAAAGAGTTGCCAAATGTTGCCTTATTAAATTATTACAAAATGTTGCATATTAGTCTTTGTTTGCTATAAAGTACAAAACAAACTGTTACAGGATCACTTAAATCAGCTGAAATCAACTACTCAAGCACAGAGGTACAGCTGGGGTTTTCTAAGATAACATGTTTTAAAGTTAACTAATATTGTGTCAGACATAGTTTGAGTAAACGGATATGCAGTGAAGTACTTGAAGAAGATAAGCATAGTCTGTTTACAGCTTGCAGATCAATAAAGTAATGCCAAAAGAAGGTGTTCAAATACTGAGCCCTCGGGACAGGACTGGTTGCTTTCATGCTTCCTAATAAGACAATTATCACTAGCACTTTGTGGATTGCTTCCTAATAAGATAATTATCACTAGCACTTTGTGGATTGCTTCCTAATAAGATAATTATCACTAGCACTTTGAGGATTCTGTGTTTTAGCCAGTCTGCTATCCTTCTTGCTATCATCATTATCCATCATCATCATCATCTATCCATCATCATCATCCATTAACATGGGTCTGGGTTGTCATGTTAAATATCTCCATCTCTCTCGATTCATTGCCTCACTCCAGCCATCTTCGACACTCATACCTGACTATTGCAGATGTTCTCTCACACAATCCACCCATTTCTGTCTGTCCCAAATTGTCTTCTCCAGATTGTCTTCTGCTTTCTGCACATGTGCCTGAACCACTGCAATCTGTTCTCTTTGATCTTTTCTGCAATTGGAGCTACTCTGCTCTTATGCCCTCATTTCTCCATCTTCATCATATCTGCTGTAACCTCATCTGACCCTGCTGCTTTCCCTGACTTCATTTTCCTTAGTGCTATTCTTACCTCTTCTAGGGTGGGCTCCTCTTCTCTTATCATAGGCTGTGTCTGGAGAAGTACAGCTTCTCTGGGGATTTATTCATTCAGAGGTTGCTGAAAGTACTCCTTCCCTCTTCCATTGATGTCCTATGGAATGGTGACCAGGTTATTGCTGGCATCCCTTATGAAGGGTGTCTGACCATCTTCTTTATCTTTCTGTCTTTGTCTTGCAACCTGAGATAGTTTCTTTTGCCACCTACTGAGTCACTTTCCATAAGCTGGTAGAGTGCTTCAAATGGCCTGTTCTTTGCTATTGCAACTCATTTCTTAGCTTCTTTGCTAGCCAACCAGTATTCCTTCCTTGTCTGATCCATCTTTTCTATTATCTACTTTTTCCTGAATTGATTCTTTCTTTTGACAACTTCTTGGAATTCTGCATTCCACTACCAGCTTTCCTCATGAAAAGAGAAAGGTCTCTACCTTGGAATTACTATGCCTGTAAGATTAATTTCTGATACCTTTCTGCACCTTGTTTGTGATAGTCATAGAGAAGCAGGAGTTATGATGTTAGGTATACAAATTTTGGTGTCCCGATTTTCAGTTTGATGTATCTGCTTTCCAAAAGCCTTTGTCTACATTTTTGATGTCTGCAGGTTGAGACGTATGGTGACCTCAGTTTGTTTAAGTATGTTTCATGCACTGATGGTGACATGAAGGGAGGGTGGTAATGGGCTAGTATGTAGTAGATTATCTTATTTACATTAACAATACACAGAACATTTCTAAGTCATTATTTCACTGTATAAGCCCAGTTATGATGGAGTTCTGGAGGAATGCAGATAACCCTCCACCAACCATGGGGACTTTCAAAGTAGAGGATCTGAATGAGTAGTAGGCATTGAAGTTAGGCAGGAAGGGTGTGTTCTTAGCACCGAGGATAACATCATATGACTCCTAACTAATCTGCAAATGTGACACAGTCACTTTAAATCACTTTTATCCCTTGTCAAATGAGGTGAAAAGTTTGAATGTAAAAAAAAAAGTGATATCGATACTGGCGCACAATGTTTTAATAGCCACTAAGCAAGCAAGAATAATCCACAATTTGCATACATCTCAGTTACAGGCTGGTACCACCTAATCTGCAGTAGGGATCCTGTCTATAGTGGCTAACTTATGAGTAAAGTCTTCAGCTCTGTGAACACCTACAGTTACTTCAGAGTGCCTGTTTGCCTCTGACTGAGTGTAGGAGGTGTTAAAATACAGCCTATTTACAACTACTCCACCTGTCTGCTACATTTGTTTACTGTACTACAATTATATTAAGTATCATAAAATACTTTCTAGTGTTAACTCTCAACATGAACATTGTATTAAAGGTCATCCATACATTAATCTATTTATCAAATGAATATATATTACTGCCTTTTCACACATGATGTCAGAGCATCTTCAGGTGATCTTTACACACCCCTGAAAATCAGTGCTCCACTTTCTCACTCCAATCCCGATAGTTGACTAATCAGACTGCACCCCTCACCTTTTGCAGATTCCTGTTAAAGACACATCTAGGACACATACCTTCAGCATCTTTTCCCCCTACATTGGCAGCACATCCCAGGTGGGTGAGGCACTACTTTTCTGGGCTACCAATGACACATTTGTTACATTTATTTGTTAACAGGGTAAGCCTACTGGACACAAGTGCCCATTTTCGGGGGAAATCCAGGAGCACTGTCTGGTTAAGTGCTTTTAGAGCACAAATTGATACTGAATGAATCAAACTCACTAGTACACTGGCTACAGGAAGAAGCTCATTAACAGATAAAAGCTTTATGCTCCGATCTACCTGCCAGATTAACCCTTTGCACTAAATGAAGTTTGGCAACAAACTAAGTTGTCTCGGGACATCTTCATGGGGGGGTAGGTTAATATTAAGAGAAGTTAAGTGGGTTGGGGAGGTGAAAAGGTTAAGTGGAGGGAGGGATGGTTGGGAGGAAATGAGATAATGATAGGGAGGGGCTTAAGAGGTTTAGTCTAGTGTAGTTGGGTTAAGCAGTCACATTTTGGCATGAATGTGCTACTGCAAGTACTTCCCAAGATGACCTTAGGTACTTCAGGGTAAAGGTAGGCTGTAGGGGTTGCTTGAGTTGGACAGTGGTGGTGCTATGGGTGATAGCACAATCTTAGCATTTCCCAGTATTGTCTTGATTTTCCCTAAGTATTTCCATTGATTCGGGAGGGCTCATCACAGGGCTAGATCTGGGTTGTTGTTGTTTATGGGCTGCATCATGCAAGCGTGGTTGCCACTGGAGTGAGGGCCATATGTTTGATAGTACTCTGGAGAAGCTGTCATTTCAGGGTCTCAAAGGGTGTGATTTTCATTCAGGTGGGGGCATGCGGTGGGGGGTCCGGTTGTATAGCAGCTTTCTAAGTTTATGTCGTGGGATTTTCTTTGAGTTGGACTGTGGTGGTCATTTTGGCCTGGGAGACTGTTTCAGCCATGGGGGTTATTTATGGGCCTCTTTTTCCTGCCAGTGGTGGTGGAGCAGACCCTGGTTTCCTTGGTGTTAGTGGAGTGCTGGCGATTCTGGCACATACCACCATGCATGCAGCCCTGTGGCATGGATTGGAGGGTGAATGTTAGTTTGCGGGGTTGGTTGGGGCTGTTCATGGTAGTGCAGGCTCAGTTGGGCTTTGCATTAGCTCATTGGATGTGTGTTGTTTGTGGGGTGCTCATTTGTGGGTTTTATCATCTGGGTTTAGTTGTCAGTGGTGGCTTCATCTTTGCTGACTGCTAGGGTGCAGGGGTTTTGATTGTAAGGTATTCATGGGTTTTCTGCCAGAGTTTTAACTGCTCCATTTGACTCATTTTGGTATGTTCTTGCTTCGATAGAATGGATGTCATATAGAAAGGAAAAGAAAAAGAATGCCTGTGTTCTTTTTTTTTATTTCATTTTATTTTTTTCCGGTGGTGTTTTGGGGCTGTGGGGAGCCGCGATGGCCGTTTCATTGGCTGGTGGATTCTCTTGGCTAGGAGGTGGGTTTGTCACATGGTGTTGGCTTTCTTTTGTCCAGGGAGGGGCCGCCTTGCTCCTGCTTTGGCGGTGCTCCGTTTCGCATTTCGAGATGGGGACGGCCCCTCAGACATATCAAAGTTGGGTTTATTTGTTTTTTTTTTTTGGAAGTTTTGCGATATGTGGATGTGCCCAGATTGCTTCAAGTCCAGCCGAGGTGTGGCGTGAGAACAGGAGTAATATTGGTGAGAGCAAACTGAAATAATGGAGGGTATGAAAGTGAGCATGGCACCAAGGAATATGAGATAGCATATCATTCACATTGCTCATGAAAGGAGTTGGCAGCGGTTTGTTGGGGTGTCTGTCATTGTGATCTTGAGCCATTGCAGGCTGGCCGCAGGACACAGGGTCAGACAGTTGAGTTTTGTGCGTTGGGCATTTGGAGGGTACAGGCTGGATCTATTGTTCCTTACAGTTTTGGGTGGGTGGTGGCTGTCAGGCAGTTCATTGACCTTGTTGGCCGGCTTGTCTTGTAGGTTCGGGAGTTCCTCTTGGCAGAGTTTGAAGGAGAAGATGTGTGTGTACTGGTTCTCGGAGAGGTGGCAATCTGTGAGGCAGCATTTTCACGGAATTGGGAGCAGTCATGAGTGTTTGTTGCAGCGCAGTGACAAGGGGAGCTGCCCTGAGTTTGTGACGAGGATGTGGTGGGGGTTGCATATCTTGGATCTACGGAACCTCTCAACTGTACAGATTTTGCAGAATGTCCAGATTTTAGCCTCTTATATTTTGGTTCTGTTTGGCATGGTCTTTGCTTTCTGGCCATTTCCTGATGGGGTGGTAGTTGCTGGGGTGTGGGGTTCCATGGCATTCTAGATTTTATGTGTGTGTGTGTGTGTGTGTGTGTGTGTGTGTGTGTGTGTGTGTGTGTGTGTGTGTGTGTGTGTGTGTGTGTGTTTGTGTGTTTGTGTGTGTGTGTGTGTGTGTGTGTGTGTGTGTGTGTGTGTGTGTGTGTGTGTGTGTGTGTGTGTGTGTGTGTGTGTACACACATGTGGTGTATGTGTGTGTGTGTGTGTGTGTGTGTGTGTGTGTGTGTGTGTGTGTGTGTGTGTGTGTGTGTGTGTGTGTGTGTGTGCACTGAGACAGAGGTAGTGCCTCTGTGTGTTCAGGTTAAATCCTTGTGAACATAAATTTGAGGATGAATTAACTGATTTAAGAAAAAAAAAAAAAAAAAAAAAAAAAAAAAAATTTTTAGAAAGGAAATATTCACATATTGAAATAGACACTATTTTTAATGATGTTAAAGGTCTTCGAGAGAATGTCGCATGCCCTATTTTTTCACAGCAGGGCATGGCTGAGTATAAGAAAACCACTAACTTAAGCAGTGAGACACATCCTAAAATTAGGTTTCCTATAAGATATACTAAAGATATAAGTTATATTAAAGGAGCCATTCATAAGTACTGGGACATTTTATTATTAGACCCTGAAACATCCAAATTTTTAGAGTCTTGTCCACAGTTTGCATATAAAAATACCAACAGTTTGTATAAAATGTTATGTTGTGGTAATCAATTTAATTATGATAACAAACTGGATAGCGGTGGTGTGAAACCATGCAACAAGTGCAATTATTGCAATTATTTATTTGATATGAATATCTTTATACACCCTGTTACAGCGGAGATTTATAATATAAAAGTGAAAGCTGATTGTGAAACCAAACATGTGGTTTATATCGCTAGATGCTCAGCATGTTTATCCTTTTATATAGGTAAAACGGACAGGATGATAAAAGAACGTATAAGAGAACATTTGTACCAAATACGCATAAAATCTGAATTAAATGCGCTATCTAAGCATGTATTACACACTGACCACTCTCATACATTTACATTTTCCATTCTACAGGTTATTCATGAAAATGATAGGATGGGGGACATTAGGAATACCACTGAATCAGCGGAGGCTGTGTGGATAATTAAAACTAGAGCACACATTCCTCCAGGTCTAAATGACAGAATTCCATTAAAACCGATACTCAAGAACAAAAGACGTTAAATGCTTTTAACATACATAAATATGTCTTATTCAGTTTTAACAAATGTAATAGATATGTTTTGTTTATTTAAATATTTTAACTGGTTCACTATAAATTCATTAATTTGCTTGTTTTTATTATATTTGCAATATGTCTTTAAGAAATGTAATTGTTTAGGTTAATTAATTGATGAATTGAATAGTTGAAGCTAATATATAAACTGATGTATTCCAGTAGGCTTTGTAAAGGTTTGAAAAAGCTTGTTAGCGAAAGCGCTCACCGTGTTATAAATTAAAAAAGTTTTTAACTTTGGATTATTCTTCATTTGCAGTTTTTTGGAGTATACTACTACATTTTGCCATATTTGGTCTGAATAGACTGAACATTTGTACTCATGACTGCCTGTATTAAGTTCATCCATACATTAATCTATTTATCAAATGAATATATATTACTGCCTTTTCACACATGATGTCAGAGCATCTTCAGGTGATCTTTACACACCCCTGAAAATCAGTGCTCCACTTTCTCACTCCAATCCCGATAGTTGACTAATCAGACTGCACCCCTCACCTTTTGCAGATTCCTGTTAAAGACACATCTAGGACACATACCTTCAGCATCTTTTCCCCCTACATTGGCAGCACATCCCAGGTGGGTGAGGCACTACTTTTCTGGGCTACCAATGACACATTTGTTACATTTATTTGTTAACAGGGTAAGCCTACTGGACACAAGTGCCCATTTTCGGGGGAAATCCAGGAGCACTGTCTGGTTAAGTGCTTTTAGAGCACAAATTGATACTGAATGAATCAAACTCACTAGTACACTGGCTACAGGAAGAAGCTCATTAACAGATAAAAGCTTTATGCTCCGATCTACCTGCCAGATTAACCCTTTGCACTAAATGAAGTTTGGCAACAAACTAAGTTGTCTCGGGACATCTTCATGGGGGGGTAGGTTAATATTAAGAGAAGTTAAGTGGGTTGGGGAGGTGAAAAGGTTAAGTGGAGGGAGGGATGGTTGGGAGGAAATGAGATAATGATAGGGAGGGGCTTAAGAGGTTTAGTCTAGTGTAGTTGGGTTAAGCAGTCACATTTTGGCATGAATGTGCTACTGCAAGTACTTCGTCCAAGATGACCTTAGGTACTTCAGGGTAAAGGTAGGCTGTAGGGGTTGCTTGAGTTGGACAGTGGTGGTGCTATGGGTGATAGCACAATCTTAGCATTTCCCAGTATTGTCTTGATTTTCCCTAAGTATTTCCATTGATTCGGGAGGGCTCATCACAGGGGCTAGATCTGGGTTGTTGTTGTTTATGGGCTGCATCATGCAAGCGTGGTTGCCACTGGAGTGAGGGCCATATGTTTGATAGTACTCTGGAGAAGCTGTCATTTCAGGGTCTCAAAGGGTGTGATTTTCATTCAGGTGGGGGCATGCGGTGGGGGGTCCGGTTGTATAGCAGCTTTCTAAGTTTATGTCGTGGGATTTTCTTTGAGTTGGACTGTGGTGGTCATTTTGGCCTGGGAGACTGTTTCAGCCATGGGGGTTATTTATGGGCCTCTTTTTCCTGCCAGTGGTGGTGGAGCAGACCCTGGTTTCCTTGGTGTTAGTGGAGTGCTGGCGATTCTTGCACATACCACCATGCATGCAGCCCTGTGGCATGGATTGGAGGGTGAATGTTAGTTTGCGGGGTTGGTTGGGGCTGTTCATGGTAGTGCAGGCTCAGTTGGGCTTTGCATTAGCTCATTGGATGTGTGTTGTTTGTGGGGTGCTCATTTGTGGGTTTTATCATCTGGGTTTAGTTGTCAGTGGTGGCTTCATCTTTGCCGACTGCTAGGGTGCAGGGGTTTTGATTGTAAGGTATTCATGGGTTTTCTGCCAGAGTTTTAACTGCTCCATTTGACTCATTTTGGTATGTTCTTGCTTCGATAGAATGGATGTCATATAGAAAGGAAAAGAAAAAGAATGCCTGTGTTCTTTTTTTTTATTTCATTTTATTTTTTTCCGGTGGTGTTTTGGGGCTGTGGGGAGCCGCGATGGCCGTTTCATTGGCTGGTGGATTCTCTTGGCTAGGAGGTGGGTTTGTCACATGGTGTTGGCTTTCTTTGTCCAGGAGGGGCCGCCTTGCTCCTGCTTTGGCGGTGCTCCGTTTCGCATTTCGAGATGGGGACGGCCCCTCAGACATATCAAAGTTGGGTTTATTTGTTTTTTTTTTTTGGAAGTTTTGCGATATGTGGATGTGCCCAGATTGCTTCAAGTCCAGCCGAGGTGTGGCGTGAGAACAGGAGTAATATTGGTGAGAGCAAACTGAAATAATGGAGGGTATGAAAGTGAGCATGGCACCAAGGAATATGAGATAGCATATCATTCACATTGCTCATGAAAGGAGTTGGCAGCGGTTTGTTGGGGTGTCTGTCATTGTGATCTTGAGCCATTGCAGGCTGGCCGCAGGACACAGGGTCAGACAGTTGAGTTTTGTGCGTTGGGCATTTGGAGGGTACAGGCTGGATCTATTGTTCCTTACAGTTTTGGGTGGGTGGTGGCTGTCAGGCAGTTCATTGACCTTGTTGGCCGGCTTGTCTTGTAGGTTCGGGAGTTCCTCTTGGCAGAGTTTGAAGGAGAAGATGTGTGTGTACTGGTTCTCGGAGAGGTGGCAATCTGTGAGGCAGCATTTTCACGGAATTGGGAGCAGTCATGAGTGTTTGTTGCAGCGCAGTGACAAGGGGAGCTGCCCTGAGTTTGTGACGAGGATGTGGTGGGGGTTGCATATCTTGGATCTACGGAACCTCTCAACTGTACAGATTTTGCAGAATGTCCAGATTTTAGCCTCTTATATTTTGGTTCTGTTTGGCATGGTCTTTGCTTTCTGGCCATTTCCTGATGGGGTGGTAGTTGCTGGGGTGTGGGGTTCCATGGCATTCTAGATTTTATGTGTGTGTGTGTGTGTGTGTGTGTGTGTGTGTGTGTGTGTGTGTGTGTGTGTGTGTGTGTGTGTGTGTTTGTGTGTTTGTGTGTGTGCGTGTGTGTGTGTGTGTGTGTGTGTGTGTGTGTGTGTGTGTGTGTGTGTGTACACACATGTGGGTGTATGTGCGTGTGTTTGTGTGTGTGCGTGTGTGTGTGTGTGTGTGTGTGTGTGTGTGTGTGTGTGTGTGTGTGTGTGCACTGAGACAGAGGTAGTGCCTCTGTGTGTTCATCTTGTATCTATGCTACAGTGCAGATGGTAGTTGTGCTACCACATATTATTCCAGCTGCACAGTGAAGTGAGTCATACACACGCATATTCCTAAGAATGGGGATGTTGTCCAATGGGACATTTTATCACTGCAGTGCAAATCGGCTCATTTGTGCAGGACAATTAATGCTGCAGTACTATTGACTGTGAATACCAGACATTGTGGCACCCATGGGGATTAAATCTCATTTTGCAGATGATTGCTATTTATTAATTTGTTTTACTTTTTAAATTTATTTATCTCCTGGGGCAGTAAATTCTAGGTAGGGCTTGCTGTCATCTAAAACAGCTGATACAGTTATTCTTATCTGTTATAAGATAGAAGGATAAGCAAATAATCAGGGTTTTGATCAAGCTGTCTAAAGTTTCCCAGAGATTGTCATTTATGTTTATGTTTCAGTAGAAAATACAGCAATATATATTGTCTATAAGTACTGGTAATATAAATGTTTTCAGAATACTTGCAGAGGAGGCTTGACTATATTTTAAGTCAGCTGAAAAAATTCATATACTTGGTTATACTTGGTTATAGTAATGTGTTTACTGTGTGGTATGTTTGTGTTAGAAGCACAAGGCACACAGCTGCATGCATACTGCTTGCATACTGTGGCATCTAATGCAGTACATGTTAAAGCATAACAAGCATACCATAAGGTTTTATTATTGTTGTGAATCACTTTAGAGTCAATAGTACTTGTAATACATACTGGAAGTAAGAGGTTTTACCTGCTCCACATACTCAGGGACCCAAAGCTGTTACTATATTATAGGCAAGACAGATATGTGATCATAGGAGCTGCCAGTTTTGGACAGGTATGTGCGTGTCTGCAGTGGCAGGAGTGAGGCTGCATGCATTTGTGTTCATAAATGTGTCTCTGCCTTGGGTTATGAAAAGAATATAATTTCTGGATGTGTGGGTGTGTTCTGAATATCCATGCTACCACAAGCTGTTCTATTAACGTTTTATGTTTATAAGAGGAATGTTAAAAATACTACCTGATTGTATTTTATAAACTGCTAGTCGGCTGTTATTAGGTTGTTGCATTGTGTTCATTTGTTCTATATTATGTTGGTTAAGGTGCCTCATTTGGAGATGGAAGGTTAAGAGCTAAGCAGATGGTTTTACAATATAAGTTAGCTTGGCTTATACAGGGTGCTAATTGATGTAGTCTGGAATCGCAAGGTTACCCTGGTTGTGGATACTGATAGGTCCCTAAATGGGGGGGGGGGTAGTTTTAACAAACTTGACTAGTAGTTAAATTTATCTTGGGTATTTGATAGGGTCATTGGAAGCAAAGCTTCAGTTATGGCTGCTTTGTCATAGATAGAAGATTACACAAGAGGAACACAAGTGGGCAATAGTTACTGTTGGAAGTAAGTGGATTTCAAAGTTGTTGAGTTTTGGTAGAGGATTTTACACTGCTAGTCAGAGAAGGACAGGCATTTTGAGTTTATGATATCAGGGTTAATGGGTTGTACAATTTGTTCTGTTAACTGTTAGTATGTTAGATTAACATTGAAAGTTGTCCCTGCTTTGGGCATTTGCATTCAATAGCAAAGGGAGCATGGCCATTGGCCATAGGTAAGGGTTTGATTGGGGTGGCAGGGGTCCTGGTCAGTGCCTCCATGTTAAGTAATCATGGTATGTGTGCACATAGAATTTATCATTGTTTCTTTCTTTGCAGATTGCTGGAGTGCAGAAGGCATCATGCAGTGGCTTGAAAAGGGGATTTGAAAGGTATTGTTTTGATAAGATGGACATTTTTGCAACTTGAATGGGGCACAAGGAGGGTCTGTGTAATCATCTTAGTAAGGCATGTTTGAGCTCTGTGTTTAATTAGTGGGAGCTGATTATTGCATTGGTATAGGGAGCAAGTAAGGAAGAGTTAGGTAAAGGGTACCAAAGTGGAAAACTGTCGGGGATGGTTTATGGGGAGTATGGGGATCCCACGGGATGCGTAGAGTCACGATGTTCATAGGAGAACATGGATTTATTGGGCTACAGCCCTACGGCTCCTGAAAGCCGATGAAGTTCAGTCCTTGTTTTCTTGGAACCTTGTGTGGTCATAATCAGTCATCCAGTTGTTTGAACCATATGTGGGGGGGAAGGGCCAAGGAGGGTTTTGACATGATGCTGGAATTTGTTCTTAACGGTTGGCATCTTGGGGTGACAGGTTTGTCTCTTGAGTAGGTAGTGTTGATGTTACATACCAGGTTAAGGTTTTACAGAAGAGCACAAGGATCATTTCACTTGGGGTTTGGGTGAATTTTGTAGATAGGGTGTTAGGAAGCATGGTAGGTAAGTGGCTGCATTGGGGTAGTTTTAGAAACTGGGTGCGTTGTTACAGTGGAGTTAGAAGGTTTAAGGAAGCCTGGTTGCAGGATAAGGCAGCTGTAGGATACTAGTGGTATAGGTAACATAAGAAAAGAGAGCTTTTGAGGGGAAAGGCTAGGGACAAACAGGGGTTAAGAATGGTTTGGTAATGAGTGAATTGGGGGTGTTTATCACTTGGCACATAGAATATTTCATTGTTGAGCATAAGTGAGTTTTCAAGAACTAGGTCAAGGGGTGCTGGATTTATGCCATCTAAGGTTAGGACATTAAAGTTTTGGAGTTAGTCTATTCCCTACGGTAATGGAATTGTTGCACAGATAGAACTGGGTAGTGGGTGGGCTAAGGTGATATGCTACAGTTAACAGGGTCTTAGGTGCGAGACTTGCTACTAGTTGTTTGACTGGGTGCCGTCTTGAGTTCAAGGGTTTATAGTTTGTGGTTTTGTTGTGGTTATAGGCTGTCAATGCATTCAGGTTGAGCCATGATTTCAGCTTTGAAGGCAGTGGGCTAAAAGGGTATGTGTTCTCTTGGTGTGGATGTTTTGGTGTTACAATGGGGTCACAGTAATCCTACTTTATTTAGTTTCATTAGGGTGTGTTTCAGTGATGGCATGGCAAAGGGGTTTATGATGAGGTTCTGAGGTGCTTTACAGATGATGGGTACACCAAATGATGTTTGGCTTGACCCTTCATTTTATGGGAAGTGGATTGAACAATTTTGGGTAGAAGGGAGGGGGAACAGCCTGGTCAGACTGGTTGGTGGAGAAGAGGGATAGGCTTGCCCTCTTCTGTTCCCCCTCTGATGTCTGGATGTTCATTTCAAGGATCTGGCAAAAGGAAATGAGTAGTTGGAGGAAGCTTGCTGAATAGATAAGCAAGCTGAGGTAAGGATGATGCTTTGTTGGAAGGTAATTCAATGGATGGTGTATGAAGTGAGCTGGGACGGTGCTTCATAAGTAAAGTAAGCGAGCAGAGATATGGACCCTGCTTGTTGGGCAGGGTGAGTAGGTACACTGCCCTGATTAGCATTACAACGAATGGTGTATGAAGTGAGATGGGACGCTACTTCATAAGTAAAGTGAGTAGAGGTATGGACGCTGCTAACTGGGGCAGGGTGAGTATGTATGCTGCCCTGATCCTAAAGGATGTTATGCTGCATTTATAATCAACTATACCATGAATAGTTGTAATTATTAAAGTTCGTGATCAAAGCTATGTTATGGAAATCTAATAAAGGTCGTCAAATGTCATTTGTTGTGATGTGTGTTATTGAAGGGGACCGGGACAGCTGCTAGACATTGGAGTTGCTCTCTTGTTTGTCTGTTCATGTATTTGTTGTTATTTTGTAGCAGTATTTTCAAGACAGCGTGCCTGCAGTCACACACAAAATGAACAACAACGGAGGTTTGTGAGTAGCACCTCTATCTCTCCTAATGATTTGTGCCAAATTCTATAAAAATACCCCATCCCTTCTGATGGCCTGAAGGAGTACCTCTGTTTGCTATTGGATGAACTCCAACTTTCTCCTTTTCACTGCCTCTACAATGAAACATTTAAAATTAACACTCAAATAAGCCATACAAGCTGTACAGCTGAGTATGAATTAATGTGCAGAATGATAGACTGTCAAAGAGCAAACAGCAATGTAGCTTAATATGCTACATACTTAGAACGGAGGCCTTAATTTCAAAGGTATACAGTGCACATACTCTTGCAGACAATCTATCACAGACATGGCTTTGCATGAAAATGAAGTTAGTTACAATATGTATCTCATGCATATGCAATAAGCTTTACAGCACCAATATTTTCATGAACTGTAACACCTGCACATTGTATACTAGCAGCATGCATATGGCAATGACAGGCATACAAAACCAGTGGCATACAGTGCTTTTTAGTACACTCTATATTGCATAGTTGGAATAATTTTACCATAGTGTGATGGGAGCTGCACTGTTAGCCTGATTTTGCACCACAGAAAGCTTGAGACATAGGTCAATCAGTGCCTGAAATTCACTCTAGATGGACACACACAGAGAAAACATGCATGCCTTATTACTGACACATAGCAGAAAGGAGAAGCACAAGTACACCACTGTAGTCCGAAAGGGAGGTGGTGTGAGTCTTCATCAGCAATGCCCTACCCTTTTACAATATGGTCTTTGGATCCATTTTATATATAATGACATTTAATGGGCAGATACATGCACAACTATACCGTAGTGAATCAACAGAGATATGGTAATAAACTGAACAGTCTGAGCATGAGAAACCTGGAGCATCTAAAGGTATTGCTAGTATGTGAGTTCATGAACCCTATAACTCCCCAGGTCAGTACTCAACAATCCTACCAATACAAATGTGCAGCTAGTATTCCCAACCATGAAGGGATGGTCATCCAATGTGTACCTCTTGTCCAGCAGATATGCATCACTGCCACATCAAAGAAGAGTCATGTACCAGGAGTTAGACCCATGCCTCACATGTAAGTGCAGTAAGTACATGTACTAAATGCACTCCAAGCATATAATGGCACCTCTGCCTAGTGATATCATCATTGTCAGTGTTGTATGACTGTCCAGCTATGCCTTGGCATAAGTGTCATATACATGACTATCACCCATGGAAGACCCAATATTGCATGACTGTACATCTATGTCTAGACATAGACGTCATATGAGTGCATACATCCATGGCACCAAAAGCAACACCAACATCTTATATCTGTCCCATTAGTTGTATGTGTAGCCATATACATATTGTATGCAGGCATGTAACTACATCGGCACCATGATTCTGATCACTGTTAGTGCTTGTTTTTTAAGGTATATGGGGTTCTGAGTAGATGGGACTATCTATATTAGTCTGGTAGCAACATCAGCATATGTATCATAATGTAAAATGTATTGTGTTATTCTTCTGCACCTGTGAAATTGTACTTTTTTTTAAATCTATGTTATCTGTGGAGGTTTTCTCCCTGGGCCTCTGCTGAAAAAGGACTTGTGTCCAGTCAGACTTTACCAGTAACCAAATGTAAAATAAAATAAATAAATAAAATAAATAATGTTTGCCCTGGCAGATAAGTTTGTAGTATGCTAAGCTGGTGAACATTATGTGATTTTTGTTATATTTTACAAACCAGCCTCTGCCACAAATGCACCCCCAGGCGGTGGTGGAAAACATGCAGAAGGTTGTATGTGTAGATGTATTCCACTCTGTCCATGCTGTACTGTGCATATTAGGCTGGAAACCTCCTAATGTGGACATGCATGAGTATGTGAAACATTCAGAAGCTCATGGAATAATGTGGTGTCATTTCTGTCACTTACCACATGTAATGAGAAGATACTGGCATGGGTCTATATTACCATGTCGAAAGACGTATTCACTGAACACGTCTTAATCGATTCAGAAATATCGACCCTTTAAAATCCCAAATGGTCACCTCAGCGAATTTTTTCCCGGGGGAAAAAAATCGCTCAGCCATCATCGGGGATTTGCCCTTTTCCCCACTGTAGTGCGATCTCAAGTTGGTATATTTAGTTAGGGGGTGTGTGGGCAAAGCCCCTCACTATGTAGAGTTTGAAAGTTTGTTTTTTTAGTGTACGGCTGAGTGATTTTTTTCCCCTGGGAAAAAAATTCACTGAAGCGGCTGTTCGTGATTTTTAACAGGTCAATATTTCCGTGTTGATTAAGACTTGTTTGGTGAACAAGTCTTTTGACATGGTAATATAGACCCACTGGCACAGGATAGTGAAAGATTTTCAGGAAATGTGGTAACAGTATAACTGTGGACTAATCTGCAATTCATACCCAGCAGACTAAGTCCATGGCCATTGATATCAGGAGGTTTCCATATCAGACCATTTGTCACCTGGCACATGACACAGTGGGAGTTTCTGCTAAGGTGTCAAGGGCTTCACTTGTCATGTGCTTCTCAGACTGCACTATATGCTTCTCTGCCTTTACTGCCATGAGCGTAGGTGGCTTCACTGATCCCAGAGGATGTTGGGCAGTCTAGACATTTGCATGTTTCTAATGCAACAATTAGATAATTGTCTGATTCTGATGTTTTCTATGCATTGCAAATATTCAGATATGAATATATTTTAAAATATGTATTAAAACTTGTGTTATGCTTATTTCCATATATGATATTCAGAGTACATGCATGTATCTTAGGAGTTCTTTTACATGTTATTAACACTTCCCCATGGCGGGTGATCTGTAAATTATTTAGAGTGGAAATACCTGTGGGGTAATGGTGTAATTATCATGTTCCATGTGTGATACTGTTACATGAACAGGAATACACTATAGCATTTTATGGTAGCACATGACCCCAGCATTCTGTGTAGTTCCTTGCAGTCCTCTGTGTTGTACTTACATTAATTGTGCTCCAATGTAAATGATGCTGCAGTGCACATTTACAGTAGTATATGCTATCCAAGTCACAGTCACATGGTAAGTAAATGTTATTGTGTTTACCATCATACACTACAGTACTGTTTATGAATGGTGCATCATGGGCATTGTGCACCAGTGCTTATATAAAATTGTCAGTGATTGCCAGGGCTCATGTACAGGGACTTATGTGGCCTCTCAAAAGTGTCTTACTTGCTGATATGGCTGTTTGATACTCAAATTAAAGCCACATAAAATCCAGGCATTTTGTATTGTATTCATTAATCTTGCCAATCACATGCCTACATTTAGTGTTGTTTTATTTGCACTTAGTTAAGTGTTTCATCAAAAGGTGGCACCAAAACATACACTTACGTATTTAGTCGTAAAACTACAGCAAGCAAGAGTGTGTGCATGAATGTATGTTGATGTGCACCATACACAAATCACCTTTACTAAACAAACTTCAGGTAGTTGGTGCCATGTATGAAAACAACTAGGCAAAACAAATGATTATAAGATAATAGTAGTTCATCCACACAGGCAGTGGTTATCATAATATTATATGGGCATATTCACTGGGGTTACTGCAAAGATAGACACCATTTTACAGACATAAAATGAGCCTATGGGGCAGGACAGATTCAAACAAGAACAGTGCCCTTTATTAAAATTGTAACTGACTTACATGTAAGGTTCATTCTGTCAGTTGTTAAACAACTGTGACTTGCATAATGTTTTACTTAAAAAGCACATACATGGCCCTGTATGGGCCATGGACTGAAAGCCAGACAATTCATCACAAGAATAATTCATTACTCTCTATGTCATTTTTCTTTATTCCTTATTCATTCTTAAATATTGGCTGGACTTTACTCATGCTCTGAACCAAATTAGAACAGTTAATGAATGTCAGAGCCATGCAACTCCAGCTCTTACCTATGACAACAGTCACAGGTGGCCACGTGGGCTTTAGATCAATTTCTGCAAAGTCCATGCCATGGGTTAAGACCTTCTAAGACATTCTTTAGCAGAAAGGACATGCTGGCAGTAAGGTACCTGGCTCAGTAATTTTCAACATAATTTCACTACTTTCTGTTATGGTGAATTTCATTCATTCAACTCGAAATGAATAGCATTCAAGATACACTTTCTCAGTTTTTGCAGTGTTAATAGGCTCAAACACACACACACACACACACACACACACACACACACACACACACACACACACACACACACACACACACACGCACACACACAGGCACACAAAGACACACACGCACACGCACACACACGCACACACACACACACACACACACACACACACACACACACACACACACACACACACACACGCACGTGATGAGCGGGAGTGTGAATGTAAGCACACACAATTCATTTTTCTAAAGATTATTGGAATGTTTTAAACAGAAGCCTATTTAAAATATTTTGTAGAGGGAATATAAGAATGATTTTAATAAGAAAAGCTTACATTTTTCCACACCTATAAATAAATGTTAATTTAAAATATTATTTTCTCGAATACAAGTATATTGCTTATATTTTATTTAGATGACATGTAAAAGAAAATGTTATTTGCATTATTACACTGTGTGACAGATGAGAAAATATAGTCATTTAGATCAGAAGTTCTAATTGCAGTCATCTTGGACCTTTTGGATATGAATGTTTAACTGTCAGCAATCTCTCATTTGAAATGTCAGCTGTGGCAGAATGTCACGATTTGGGTCAAAGTCATAAGTATTCTCTTCATCGCCAAAAGAAATGGGAAATGTTAACACTGCTTTATTGCAGTCATTATAACAAATAGTCCTTTTTCTGTTTATATTTGGTGGAATTCTAGAGAGAATAAAGAACTGTGTATGTGTTGTTTTTCATTTCTCACCAGCCCAGTTTGTACTTTACAAAAGGATTACTGCTTGACCCTTTCTATGTTATCATATATTCACATGTTATCATACACCCTCTAGTCCCTATTCCATAATTTGTTTTTTTCTCTCCCAAAACGTATCTTTGTGAACATGCATTTAGATATCACCTGGACTGGTGTATCTCCTGTAGTGGAATAGATACAGGCTGTGCAGGCTCTCACTATATTATTAAACTGTGGTTTTCAGTGCATAACACTAGAGCTTGGCAGTCTTTACTGTCTGATGGTCTATATAAAATTTCACACTGGCCCATTGTTTTGTGACAAAGTAGACTCACTATTCAGTGTGCAATTATCTGGCACTCACAGAATTCTTTATAGTGTTGACTATTAAAAGATGGATCACGATTAGTCCTATATTTTGTCAAAAGCAGCTTGGTTGTATCGTATGTAATGATGATGAAAACACTGGTTTTGGGGCATGCACAAGGACATGCAGGAGAAAGGCAGCATAATCATGTGAGCCATGCTGCAAGACATTTGATTTTTTTTTTTTGTGGCTAGTAAATGGCTACTTGTGATAGGAAGTTGGTGCCAGGTAATGCTTCTGTTTTGGATTGTGTTTGTCAGCAGTGACTAAATTAAGTGCATATTTAAATGTCATATCTGACTAGGCCAAAAGCTTCTGGTAGTTGATCAGTCTATTATGCTCTGGATGGTGACTGCAAAAGAAAGAAGGGAATCCGGTGCTGTCTCTTAGGATCTGAAGGACATTAAGAAATCCTTGGCTGGGTTAGCACAGCACCATGCTGGATGTACGGCATATCCGCTCATTGGTGGTGAACTGGGAGGTGCATTTGCCTGTGATACAGCAGGCATTATCCCAGCAGCTTACTTGAGCTAGTGGAAAAATGTACAATCATTGTCACACATGCATGACATATTCAATACCTGCAGCTCAGCATCCATATATTGGAGAACAAGGTGGAAGATATCAAGAACAGAAGCAGACAGAACAATAGTAGGATGATTGGTCTGCCAGAAAAAGTTAAGGGCAATGCAACTGTGAGTTTCTTCAAGAAACAACTTTCCATTTCTTTTAAAGTCCAGTGCCCTCCGATTATAGAAAGGATGCAGAGTCATCTTAAAGAACACACCAGCAGTGGGCCTCTAGGCATGAAGTTGTGTAAGGCCAGAGAGATGGGGCCAAATATAATGTTTGCTGGACACCAGGTTAAAATCTCACCAGATTAGTTCTAAGATGTATGCCAAAAAAAGGCCTTAGCAGTGTTTCCGTGTCCATGCAGAGAACTGGGATATAATGTAGCACTGCAATCCCCCCCCACTTTATGTATGAATTAAGGATCAACAACATACATGCTTGCTGTGCCAGCAGTGCTTGAATTTTTTATAAAATCTAAAGGCAGTGGTGCAGGCTATTCCTATGCAGATACTGTTTGGGTGGCTCTCACATTTTCTTCTAAGAAAAGGGGTATGAAAGTGAAAATTGGGGATAGTGTTGGGGAGAAGAAAACCTCTATCAAGTACCTGCAGCAGAATAAGGGCCAGGAATCATGGAATTTCAGGCATGAACAGGAAGATGAGTTTATGAAAGTTCAAACAACTTCATTTTGTGAAGGCTTCCATGTGGCCAATAAATTTGGCACTTTAACTGACTTAAAAGCTGGTCAAAAGGATTTGGATGTTTGGCCCTAATATAGATCCATTTAAACTAGCAATGTTGGAATCATATTAAGCAGATGCAAGCTCATCAGTGGATGATTCAGTACATATCTTCGCCACCCACCCTGAAGGTGAAAGGATTTGTTAACCATTGTGGGCATTGATGTTATTCCAGGTGATGGCATTACAAGGGGTTGGTATCTGTGGTCTGTACAGCTTATGTTATTAGCGTGGGATAGTTTAATAAGTTTAGAATACTTTTTTTTTTGGATGCATGCTGACTGAGCTGTATTATTTATTTTGGGGAAAGGTCTGTCTACACATTTGGTGTACTACACACAGCACAAAAGGTATAGTTTATCAATTTTTCTGTGCCTGCTGCAAACCTCGGTAATGATTATCAAGCACTAATATGTTTTATTACTGCTTGAGTGCACTCTCATGTATGTAGCACAGCGGTTGGACATCAGATGACTCATTTGAGGGAGGGTTGTCTCTCTTCCTGTATAATTTGCAAACCAATTGGCATTGTTTATTTATTTCCAGGAGTCAGTCAGCCTAGAGTGGTCTTTTGTTAGTCTTCTCTTATTATAGTTTTAATCTAGTAGGAGGGTGTTTGGTCATTTTCTAACAGCAACTGTAGTGTGAATTATAAAACAGTCAACTGTGTCTAAATTAGTGCAGAATGATGTGTTTTCCACACCATTCAGTATATAAGAGGGACAAGTTTTAACTGTGTTACATGGCATGATAAGGGTTTATCCACTGCTGCCAAAAGGATTATTATTTTGAGAAACCTTGCATGCTCATGTTTACTTTCTACAGTAACCAAGCTAAAGAAAAAAAACTCACCATTATATACTGGCACACCAATGTCATTGATCAGATCAGACCATAGCTCTTTTTTGTTTTTATAGATTTTGGTGCTGTCTTTCTTGTGTTTTTTTTTTCAACACAGCATTATCATCAAACACCTTTTTTTCTGATAATCTACATGGAGTATGTGTCATAGCAAATGTCGCTACCTTTGTGTCTTGGTTCAGTGCCCTTCTCCTACCTTTTTGGACAGTCATGCCTGATGCTCATCTCTGATGCAGTCCATCTATTCTTTGCTGATGCCCTCTTTCCATCACACCTTCTTCCTGTCTGTCCCAAATCTTATTCAGCAAATCATCTTCTGCTTTCTTGCGCATGTGCCTAAAGCATTGTAATCTCTATTCTTTGACCTCCTCTGCAACTGTGGCTAATTTTGCTTTTGCAATGCTATCATCACTTCTTCATCTAACCCACAATGTGCATCCTACCACCCATCTTAGGCACTTCATCTCTGTCACCTCTGGTTTCCTCTGCCTTGCCTGCCTAGGTTTCTGTACCACACAGAAGCATTGGCTTCACCACTGTTTTGTACATCTTACGTTTCAGCTTCTTTGGTATTCTTCTGTCAGATCCCACCCTGACATGCTGCACAAGAGGGCAGCAGCCCCACTGATTCAAGCTTTGATCCCCCTTAATCAGAATTCCATTCTCCTCAACCAGCCCTTACCCGGTTCCACTATTTTCTTTTCTGTCTTAGTTTTCGGCTTATTCCAATTTCCCCCATTTACAACCCTAATGACTGCTTTGTTTGTGCTCAGTTTCATCTCATGTGCCTTTAGTTTTGCATTTCAGTCCCCTGTTGTTTGTTGAAGTTCATGTTCTGGGTTTGCTTGTAATATCACTTCATATGGATAGAGCAACTTTGTTGATCTGTCCTCTCTGACCTGTTTGCTAATGTAGTCCAGCACTAGTATGATCAGCAGCGTGTTCTGATCTGAAGCCTGGTACACTCCCAGTCCCACTCCAATTCTCACTTCCACTGAGAACCCCTTTGTAAATCTGAAGAATGTTTATTCTTGCATCATTGAATCCTTGTACATGGACTGCACTGATTCGACTAACGTTTTCCAGTCTTGGAAACAATCTCAGAATTGCAAATATCAGCTTTCTTGGAATCTTGTCTTATGCTTTCTCATTGTGTGTAAGGATGTAGAGATGGACTCCTTCCTCACCTCTAGATTCTTCTACACTATCTATCTCACTGCAATCTTGGGTCAGTTGTGCTGCATACTAATTTGAATACAAACTGCCCATCTTTCATCTTATTTTCTACCACTCTTCATATTGATTTATCAATCGCTTTCTCCAGCACATTCATACAATGTGTCAAGAGTTTGATACCTCCCTACTGCCCACAGTCATGCATGTCCCTTTAGTTCTTGTACATGGGCATTAGAATACTTATGCTCCATTCATCTTGGTATGCCTTTTTCTCCATACTGCTATAGTAATCTCCTGAGCCATTTCTCCTCTAACTCACCCAACATATCAATCCTATCTACAGTGACCTCATCTGAGCCTGCTACTTTATCTGACTTAATATTCTTTAGTGCTGTTGTTATTTCCTCTAGGGAGAGCTTGCAATTCAATGCAATAATAACAGTATTACAGTGGACACATATGAGACCATGCATGGCAAAGGTGCAATTTTAGAAAGCTCCTCTATCAGGGTATCCATTCATTGGTATTTCAAGTATTAGGAGCAGCAGCTAAAGTTTAAAGGAGTTTCTATTTGTTAGGTTTTGCTTAAATTATATTTCTTAGTGCTGCAACATTTCACATTTTAATGTAGGTCAATGAAAACAGACAGCACAGCCTTTTCAGCTAGACCACGCTGCATTGCAAAGCGGATTAATGGCATCTGACAGTGCAGGAATTGCAGTGGAATTAAAGGCAATTTGACCAATGTTATAAGGCCTTACCTCATTACTTCAAAGTACAGCCATGGATGTTCAGCATATTAAGGCAATGACAGTTAATCATTTAGGGCAGCTTCAATCCCCGAACACTGCTCTGCGGAAATGGCTGGCCAAGATGGTGGAAGAGAAAGCTATTTTGGCCACCCACTCTAGTCAGTCAAAAAACCTGCAACTTTGAGCTTTAAAACTGGAGAAAAAAAAGGATTTGGAGAATTAAGCCAGACAGAATAATTTTTGAGTCATATGACTACCAGAATCAGCATAAGGTAACGATTCAATGACATTCATAAAATGAGAATGTGATGCATGTTTGGGAAAAGGACAAAATCTAGTTATTTAAAGGATGCAGAGTATAAATAGTAAGTCAGTTAATCTTGCACTGTAAGGACTACAAAGACAGGGAAGCCATAGTAAAATACAGCAGGGATAAAGGTACCAAACTGCTGCTGGTTGGATATCAGCGCATCCTTATATGCCAAACAAAAATAAATAGTTCCCTATCTTTGAGCCCTGCAGAGATGTAAAGTAAATCTAAGGTTTCTGTCAACTCTAGCTATTTCAAAAAGAGAGCAGCATTTGCTGTTTCATACATTAGGAGAATTAGACATGTTTTTGAAAGGCCAGCTCAACAACTGTAGGGAGTCATTTGTCAAAAATATACAATGCATGGCTGGTGCCACAACATCAGTGAAGAAAAGAGACATATCAGTGGTCTTGTCAGCCAAAAAGGAAGATGTGGAAAAAGAGGGAGAAATGTGTCAGCTAAATCTCCATTGGTGAAACATTCAAAGAAAAGCCTTTTTCAGTGACCCAGAGCACTTTTGGCATCTCTGCTCCTGGAGTCTTCAGACTTAGACATAAGAGGACAAGAGTTGTTGCCTTCTGAAATGACTGTAGAAGAAATAGAGGGTAATGAGCACTTCCGGCAAGATATGACAGACTCCCCCAACCCTATGGACAAAGCCAAGACCCTCATAAACTCCTGAACTTGGTATCACTCTTTTATGTGTGAGGGGCAAAGCTGCTGGCTTCCTTTAATGTAAGGTGTTCAGGTGGTTCTAAATGGACTGGAGAAAAACTTGATTACAGTCATAAATGTTAATAATGTATATAAGGTAATGTTCTTAAGTTACTTGAAATATAGTTATCTGCGTATGGCTTCTTAAAATGTTGCTAACATAGTGTTAGCTGTTTACAGAATGTACGTTATATTTGTACAAGTTATGGGATATATTCATATGCAATTCATGGGGATATGAAGCATATTAGAGATAATTCCATGATGTGCTCATCCCCTCCTCCCTTGTTTTTTCTTCTCCCACCTCGACCTTAATGATGCTTTACTTTTCAAGTAATTATAGGACTTTCATATGTATAGTCTTAAAAGCTGAGGATAGTAACTAATTCTATTATCTTATGTGATAGTATTACAATTACGGGTGGAATAATAAGCATGTTTGTTTTGTTTGATGTATTATAGAACATTTTTGGGAGGAGCACACAGTTAATAAACCTGACAGATGCAAAGGATGACATTTTCCTTAAACATAGGTGGAATTCTTAAAGTATTGGCTGTTGATGGTGGTCCATTGCAAAGGTTTCAGGGATTAAACTGAGGGAGTAGAAAATGCATTTTTTCACTGTCAGTCCTGCCATTTTAGTCCACTGGGGGATAGTGTCAGTCTTAAAGTGTTTTGTTTGTTTACTATACGTGTAACAAACAATCATTTTTAAGGAAGAGGGGGAAACAAAGACAAGCAGGTAGGCTCTAACTTACCTGAGAACTTATAACCGATGGAATGTAGAGTACTTAAAAGAAAGTCTCATCTAGAATGGAATTTCCAAGATGAAAGCTCAACATTTTCTACTACAGGAAACTAAAATTAAAAAAATGAGCATACAATGTTGAAAAACTGGAGAGGGTTGAAGATATTTTCCAGTGTAGCATCAGCAAAAAAGGGAGTGGCCATGCTGATTCATCATTCATTAAGATAATTGCTTTTAGACAAACATATGGAGGGCTGAGGGAGATGGATAGTTATAAAATTGAAATCATGGGTGGTGGTTATAATAATAGGTAATTATAATGGACCCAATGAGGATGACCCAACTTCACTAAGAATTTTTATAGTAGTGGTGAAAACATTTCACTCATATTACCGACTGTTGCTGTTAGAAGGGATTTTAATGTTGTTATAGATCCTGATATAGACAGAATTCCTGAGGGTAGAATTAATGGATGCATTGAGGCTGATG
The DNA here is from genome assembly GCF_019279795.1 of Protopterus annectens. Lineage (NCBI taxonomy): Eukaryota > Metazoa > Chordata > Ceratodontiformes > Protopteridae > Protopterus > Protopterus annectens. The sequence goes on along the minus strand of NC_056734.1, from coordinate 83,587,074 downwards.
CATGTCTTTTCAGTTCTACCTCCAGTTGAAAGAGATTTTACATCCAGAAATCTGGAGGTTGCCAGTAGCAATGACGTTTGGCTAATTAATTTACCTTGTTTGCAAAGGGTAATAACATCTGATATTTACCTGGAGTATAATCTGACTACTCTAAAATAGAAATAATGCTGAAAATGCAAAGTGAATACAGCCTGATTAGGCTTTAGATGAGCTACCCTCTTATGCTGAAGGGAGAGAACAAGCTGGTTTAGAGAAAGCATAACTCCATTCAGGAGGATAGCTGAATGGGAGGGGATGGCCATTCGGGAAAAATGGCAGGATTTAGAATAAAAACAGATGTGAGGTAAAGTTCTGGCAAATCAAAACATGTCTGAAGGAGGAAAAAAAGCAGGGTAATTCAAAAGACCTAGAAGATGGATTACACAGGTAAGAACTGCAGTTTAAATTGGGTTGATGTAAGGACAAATGTCTATTGTGGGAAATAAAACATACAAAATAGGAATATAGATGCTTGCAATACCAACATTCTACAGACAGATGGGAAAGAATAAAGCTATTTCATTGGGCCAAGGGAATTTCTTCACATAATTTTTTGGCCAAAAAAAAAGTAAGGAAAGGTTACAGGAAATGACAGTTGTGGTGCTCAAGAACAATCAAAGAGGTTGTAACCACTAACTTCCAAATATTTTGGCTGAAAAATATGCACAAATTGGTGGAGCTCAGCTTATTCATGATGAACTGGAAGGGGAACAAGTGTCTGAATGGCCAAATCTGCCCAAATTAGAGACAAACTGGTCAGGCCATTTAATAAAAAGATAAAAATACAAAAAGTAGAGAAGGCTATAGAGACTCTGAAAGCGGACAACGACGTGGGCCTTGATGGTTTGCCATTGATTTCTTTAAGATATTTAAAGTACAGACTAACTTGTTGTTGAGACTATATTAGGAAGAGTAACAAAGTTAAAGCTTCCATTAGGAAGTAATTATAATACCTAAGTCTAATAAGGACATTCAGAATCCTGATAACTTCAGGCCTATTTCTTTACTACAAAATAACATTAAAATTTATGGTAAAATTCTGTAGAGAAGACTAGAAAATGTTCTCTCTGAGGTGATTGATGAGATTAATTTCAGTTTATTAATAGGAGACACAGAGGTCCAGACACAATTAGACTGTGGTTAGACATACAAGAATAGTGCAGGCTAAATGGTGTGGTGGTAGGGGCTCTGTTGACTTTCAAAAAGCCTTTGATTTGTTAGAATGGTCATTCATCTGACAGATAATGTCATAATATGATTTTCTTTCTTCCTTCATAGACGGTTGCAAACTACTATATATAAGCACAACAGCTAAAATCTGGGCTAAGTATAGAGGGTCAGACACTATCACATTAAGGAGAGGTATTCATCAGGGGTGTCCGCTGTTACCTCTGTTATTTGTGCTGGCAGTGTTAGTCCTAAATACACATTTAAGAGATGTTTCAGACATTGCAGAGTAGCTCAGGACACACAGTTACTCAAATCAATGAGATGGTTTGCAGATGACTGTGTAATATGGCTTAATAACTCCTTGACACAGGTTTTACCAATAATTCAGGAAATGGGGAAACTGTCTGCAGTTAAAGGTTTAAGAGTGAATCTGGATAAAACTAAGATATTCATTTTGGAATCCCAGAATCTGTCACAATGTTCTCATATTGCACACTTTCCCTGTGAAATTGTATCCAAGGCTAACTATTTGGGTGTTATACTTGAAGTGGAATCAATGAAAATGATTCAGGATAATGCCAAGATCTTGGTAAGATTTGTAAGGGGCAGTGTGGGGAGATGGAACAGATTGAACATCCCATTCTTAAGTAAGGTTCAAGTAATTAAAATGTGCCTACTGCCAAAATACTATTCTTATTAAGGCATCTACTGCAGGTGATAATTTCACCCTTTATTCAAAAGTTATAGACACGTATATCTGAATTTATGTGAACTGGCAAAGTGCCACATATAAATAGAAGGAATCTTTATACAGAACAGCACAATGCAGGGTGTGAGATCCCTGATCTCTGAAGTTATAGAATAGATATAATAGGTTGGTATTATATCAGACTAAGGCAATCTAATTCAGCTCCTACTAGACGTTTGCCTAAGGATTGTGGGGAATATATCGAGCCCAATCCCTCGGTCCTCTTACAAGGTGCAGGACCCAAGAGATATGGATGCATTGTTTGAAAGGAATTATATAAGCTCTAAGACCATAAAGGAAAACAGTTAAACTTTATCCTTTATATGGAACAAACCCCATTTTTAAGAAGGAAATTCTTTTCAACAACTGGCAAAATTAATGGGATTTAAGAGTCCTCTTTATAAAGGATAATTAGGATGAAAGTCTTGATCATATATTACTGCTAATCTCCATCAAACTGAAATTTTCTAATTTAACAGAGAACTGATTGCAATATCTGCAATTAAGATCTGTTATTTAAACCTCCCTAAAAAGGAATGGGTTAATTGCGCAGAAAGGCTGGATAAGTTCACTACTATATAATAAGGAAAGGGGATCACAAAAGAATAGCTTAAAAGTGAAAGGGATTTATAGCAGAATACTGGGAGAGCCTAGAGGACTACTAGAGGAACTGTGTGCAAGTTGGAACTTAATATCCCTTTGTCATAATGGGGTAAATGGAATACAAGGACTTAAACCGGTGGACACAACATGTATACTTCCCTAGATATAAATTGCTTTACAGATGGCAACTCATGCCATTACAAGTATTTAAGCTGGGTTGGGCAAGGGATGCCAAGTGTTTGCGCTGTCAGACAGAAGAGCACACTATGCTCATTTAATATCGTATTGTCCCAAAATTCAGGAGTGGTGGAAATGTGCCACTCAGGCAGTAGAGTGGGCCCTCAAATTCTTCAGAAACAACAGATAGTAAGTTTGGGGTATTTGGGATTACCCCTGTATATCATAAACTTGGAAAATGGAGAGTATATGGCTACAAATAACAAGCTACCTTCTTTGCATCATTCAACACTGGAAACACCACTCTACAGACTGGACTAAGCATTTTCTAACACTCATCTACAACATAAGTGATTGGATATCTAAACATATTAACATGACTAACTGGAAGGAATAATGTCACATTTTCTCATATATGTAGAGTGGTAGATGGTGTTAAACTACTGGTTAACCCTCATAAAGGGATGAAACATGACTGTCTGATTTTTTTTATTTTATTTTTTATTTTATTTTATTTTTGTGTTACCTTCTCTCTTTTACTGACAGCAAGTTAAGATAAATGTAAAAGTAGATATTAGATTAATTTTATCATTGCTATGACTAGTCAGATAATAGGTGCAGAAGAACTTTTATTTATGGAATGGAATATAAAGCTGGTAGGGGCGACTTCATCGCTTCATACAATTTGCAAGACACTCTTAATTGATTTATATACGTATTATTTTTATTTATTTATTTTTTCTTTTTTTAAGGAATCACATTAACAATGCAGTGGCTTGTGAGAATATGGTGTTCATTTGCTGTTAATTCATAGTGTTTTATAGTATTACTTATTTGATAATGATTTGATTTTGTAAAGTCATTACTTTGGTTCAATAAAAGTTCTTCTTTAAAAACAATAATAATATTAAAGCATTGTAGCTATAAAAATAACTGTCGTCTTAAAGGTTATAGTTTTAATCATTTCATTAAGTAGAATAAAAAGAACATGTTCACAATAGCATAGAATCAGTCTTTTAAAGTAACAGTACTTTATTTACAAAAAATTTCTATAGTAATTCTATATACATCATTTATATTTATGTTTACAAAGATCTGTGTAGGTTGCACTTCACCATTTGGCAAGATCCACCTTGCTAGCAACAAATGACAGACACCTCCTCCATCCACCAGTGTAATGTGCTGAGCTGATTTATGCAGAACTTTTGACTATGAATGGCTGTAAAGATAAGGCCCGTAAGTGGGAGTGGTAAGCACTAGGTAGCCTATCTACAATAAGAGGAGTGGTTTCTGACACAGAAATTGTAGTTTATTGGCCATTTGTACAGTTTTTCCATTCCTTTCAACTTCTAGTTTAAAAGCCTGGGTTTGCACATGTTTGCATTTGTTTAAGCTCTGTGGATCCAGTTTTGGTGTCCTACAGACTACAAGAGCAACAGGAATGAGAAAGAGATATTCTAAGTGCCTCCATTTTGATTTTTTCATAATTTACTGCTCTCTGCACTTGTTTGTAATTTTTAATTTATCTGCATTTATTTAAACTGTATTTGCCTTAATATTGCTACACACTCAAGTTTGCTAGCTTGTACTGCATTTAAAGTGTTTTTGTTACTGGTTTAACTGCTTTTCTGCAAAAAAATAAATAAATAAACAAAAACATTTTAAGCTTGTTTCCCGCCTTTCCTGTAACTAGCCTAGTCCAGGTAAAGATTTGCTGTATTCAGGACTGTTTTGTTAGTTTCTGAGCCCCCAGACCTTTCTGTGTTGGAGGGAAGCCTTCTAGCTTATCAGTGGGAGTGGTAAGCACTAGGTAGCCTATCTACCACAAGAGGAGTGGTTTCTGGCCCAGAAATTGTAGTTTATTGGCCATTTAGGCAGTTTTTCCATCATAGGTTCATAGGTTCATAGGTTGGTACTAGGCTATCAGCCCTAGGGCCTATACAAGCCTAGCCATAACAATTCCCTGGCTGTTTCTTCCCACATTATTTACTTTCCTGGACCCCTGTCTAGCAGGGCGACTGACGTGATCCCTGGGGTGAATTTCCTTTCTCCCATCCAATCATCAAGGTTCCTCTTGAAGAGGTCTAAAGAGGCACTCTGCTTTACATGTATGGGCAATCTATTCCAGAGTCTGGGGAGTCTCTGGGTCAGGAACCTATCCCTCCAGCATGTTTTGTTTATTGTGATGACAAGGTTTAGATCCCTGGAGCGTGTAGCTCTGAGGGATTGGGATTTCTTTAAGTGTAGCATGTCCAACAGCTCTGGGTTTGACATGGCCTTGTATGTTAAGCAGAGATCACCTCTGAGTAGACGATATGCGACAGAGTATAGCTGGAGTTTTTTAAGGCGGTCAGTGTAGGGCATCTGCTTTAGGTCTGTGATTCTTTTAGTGAGGTATTTCTGAGGCCTTTCCAGTTGTTGCAGATGTCTTGAGAGGTACATACCAAATGGGGCATTGTATTCTATAATGGGTCTAATGAGGGATGAGTACAGTGGGACAATGACCTCCTTTTTTCTGGATGAAAAGCCCTTCGTGATGAGGTGTGCCACATAGAAGGATTTCCTGACTGTTGTGGCGATGTGGTTATCGAAGGTGAGACCACTGTCCACCTGTGTCCCTAAGTCTCTTATCACACTTTCTGTGTTTAGTGTACTGCCACCTATATGGTAATTCATGGATACATGTTTTTCCCAAAGGGATAACAATACATTTCTTGGCATTGAGCTTGAGCCCATGGCTCTGGCACCAAGCATCTGTTTCTGTAAGGCCCTTTTGTAGAGTATCCACATCATTTGGGGATTCAATAATGGCTCCCAGTTTGCAGTCATCTGCAAACTTTGTTAGCCAGAGTCCCTTAGTGTTGACCTGTACTTCAGAGAAGTAGATGCCAAACAACAGCGGCCCCAGGACTGAACCCTGAGGTACTCCACTTGTCACTTGTCTGGAGCTGGATTTGGAGTCGGCTACTTTTACAGTTTCACTTTCAACTTTCTGGTTTAAAAGCCCATGTTTGCATGGGTTTACACTTGTATAAGCTCTGCAGATCCAGTTTTGGCATCCTGCAGGCTACACGAGCAACAGAAAGGAGAAAGCGATACTCTAAGTGCCTCCATTTTGATTTTTTCATAACTTACTGTTCTCTGCACTTTTTTGTTGTTGTTGTTTTTAATTTATTTGCATTTATTTAAACTGTATTTGCCTTAATATTGCTACACACTCAAGTGTGCTAGCTTGTACTACATTTAAAATGTTTTTGCTACTGTTTTAACTGCGTTTCTGGGAAAAAAAACAAAAAAAGTTCTAAGCTTCTTTCTCACCTTTCTTGTAACTAGTCTAGTCCAGATACAGATTTGCTGTATCCAGGACTGTTTTGTAAGTTTCTGAGCCCCCCCCCCCGACCTTTCTGTGTTGGAGGGAAGCCTTCTAGCTTATCAGTGGGAGTGATAAGCACTAGGTAGCTTATCTACCACAAAGGGAGTGGTTTCTAGTCCAGAACTTTTAGTTTATTGGCTGTTTGTGCAGTTTTTCCATCTCTTTCAACTTTCTGCTTTAAAAGCCCGTATTTGCGTGAGTTTATGCACCGCACAGTGGTGTTCAGCTGAGGTAAACTATTACCGGTGCCAGAAAGTCTGATCTTCAATTTTTCCCTTATAACGTGCTTGTTCTTTTCCTTCTTGCACTTCAGTTAGCTTAATCAGCTAGCACTTTAACAGCACAATGCTGTGTAAGAGCACCAAGACTTATTAGTTATGACCACCCCTCCTGGTATGATTGTAGGGCAATGTCCTTTGCTTTCTCCTGCTAATCTGGTGCACTTGGGCATTCTGAGACAGTGTGGCAACTATCTGATGTACACAGACAACCCTCGCCTCCTACCTCCCAACACTCATACATGTGAAAGATGCACTTATATCACTAAACTGGAAGCAGTGCACGCTCTAACCAAGACCTGACTAGCTGGTCAAGAGGAGAAGGTAAACACCTGCAATCCACTACATAGAGCACACAACCCTCCAAAACACCAACCATCACAACCCACACATAGAAACACAAACCATAGACCCACCTTTGTGGAGGCTTTCAATAAAAAATTACCCAAACAACTGAGATCCCTGAGACAAAAACACACTCGACCACCAGAACACAACACCAACCCCAGAACACATAGTTCACCCACAGTGTGCCTCTCAACCTAAGCCCTTAAGGCAAAACACTTTGCCCAATGTCCTAATCATAGGAGACTCAATTGTGAGGCATAATGATGTCCCACCCACTAGGCTGAACAAGGAGAAGATGACAGTGACTTGTCTATCAGTTTCCAGGATCTGCCACATAACACATGCACTCAGGTCACTCCACAACAAGTGCAAATATGACTCAGACATTGTCCATGTGGGTGTGAATGACCTGAGACGTATCTCCCTGGATTACATGAAAAGAGATGTGATAGAACTTTCGGATTATTTGGCCCAGGCAGTTATGAACCTAGCCCTGAGCAGTATTCTACCATCACCCAGAATTATACCACAGTATGAGCAGAAAATGATTGACTTCAACAATTGGCTAAGTTTCTGGTGTCATTATAAGGGGATCCAGTATCTGTCTGCCTGGGATGACATGATTGACAGACCTCGATGCTTTGCCAGAGACGGCCTGCATCTGTCACCCCTGGGATTCTGGGTACTAGCTAAGGCTCTTGCCACCCCTATAGTGCCTTCTTAGGCAGTGTTCCAAAGACCAAAATTCCACTGTAACAGGTACAAATAAATGTAATCTAAAGGTCATGCTGCTCAATGCTAGAAGTCTAAATCTCAAGATGCACTCACTCAAAGGTCTCCTTAAATGGAGAATGTCGACATCTGTGCTGTAATGAAGACCTGGTTTAAAGAGGCAGAAAGCACCTCTGAGCTCCCAGGCTACAACTCATTCCATACCTTTCAGCCCCAGAATATGGCCAGAAGCTCTAAAGGTGGTAGTATCTCCATATTCTTAAAGGATACGCACACCTCTAGACTGGTAGTCCAGCATAATGCATCCAAGATACTTCAGGTACAACTAACACTGGGTAAGATTGCGATACAAGTCATAACCTGCTACAAAACTATAAACATGTCCCTAGATTCTCACTCCAAGTTCCTAAGCACCCTGGAATCTATCAAGGTCCAACCCAATACTGTTATGCTGGGTGACTTCAACTACACTTCTATCAACTGGGAAAACTATTCAAGTACCAATGTACAGGCCCAATGCTTTCTGGAATTTATCAATTCCAATGCCCTGGACCAGCTCATTCTGACCCCCACTAGAGGAAGCGTCATCCTTAACCTGGTCATCACCAACATGGGAGACTGTTGCTCCACACCTATAGTCAATTCCTCCCTGGTTAAATCCAACCACAAACTGAAAACCATGGAAATCTCCATCTCACCTACAACCCCCCGCTATGGTGACCACCCTGAAAAATTTCTCTAAAGCCAACTTTGGGCTTCTATAAACAGAGGTTGCTAACTTCTTGGCACCAATGCCAATGGAAAATAGCTGAATGACTGCCAAATCATACACCAATGCACTGTACGAGCACGTACACAAATGCATGGACCTTGTTATACCAAATAGAATTAAAACGCTCTCCTCCAAAAAACGAAGCCAATCTGGTGGTCCCCAGCCATCAATAAACTCTACAGTAGAAGGAAGAAACTATTGCAGAAAAAAATGAAGTCACAAGACTGGAAAATCTCCCTTATCAGTCTCAACAAAATGCTGAGATCCCTTATCAAATCCTCTAAAGCCAACTATGAAGGCAGAATTGTGGCTGTCACCAAAAACAACCACAAAGCCTTCAATAGCTATACCAAAAACCTCTAAAGCAATACCCAGATTTTCTCTGAATTATTGTACAATGGCACCTCCTATACTGAGCCAACAGATATAGCCAACATACTGGCCGACAGGTTCAGTGCCAACTTTACCCCTAACCACACCAAGGGTCCTATCACAATACCAGAAGAATGCCTGGTGCCCACCATGTCTGCAGCACAGGTAAAAGCTGCATTGTCAAAAGCCAAGAATACAGTGTCCATGGGACCTGATAATATCCCTGACTGCATCCTACATGAGCTACTAAATTAACTGGTGCCACATCTGTGTGCCCTGTTCAATCACAGTCTTACCTCAGGCTATGTCCCTAATGAATGGTGCACTGCTACAGTCATCCCACTCCATAAAGGGGGAGCCGCTACAGACCCTGGAAACTATTTCCCCATTAGCCTGATGAGTCTAGTATGCAAAGCTATGGAGCGCATCATCAGGACCTGCTTAACAAAGATATAGGCAATCTCCAAACTCTTAACCCTACAGAGTCTGGCTTTGTTAGGGGGAGATCCTACCTGCTGAACCTGGTTGACTTCTTTGAGGCAGTCACCAAGGCTGTGGATGAGGGTAAAGCAGTGCATACAGCCTACCTCTACCTGGCCAAGGCCTTTGATACCATTCCCCACTCAGGTATCATTGATAAACTCACCAAACTAGGCATCAATCCTTACATCACTAGGTAGGTTGCAAATTGTCTCACAGACAGGACCCACAGAGTGAAAGTTGTGGATTCCAAATCAGACTGTTGACCAGTCACGAGTGAAGTCCAACAGGGCTTGGCACTGGGCCCTCTCCTGTTTGGCATCTACTTCTCAGAAGTCATGGCCAACAAAGAAGGACTCTGACTGACCACGTTCGCTGATGACTGCAAGCTAAGAGTCATTATCAACTCCCCATGTGATGCAGACATCCTACAAAAGGGCCTCTCTGAGACCAATGACTGGTGTCAGAACCATGGCCTGAAGCTTAACGTGAAAAACATGCGTAATCATCCCCTTTGAAAAAAACTCATTTCCCATGAATTACCACATTGATGGAAACCCACTGAACACTGAAGAGGCCATAAGAGATCTGGGCACCCAGGTCGACAGCCATCTCACCTTTGCCCACCACACTGCCTCTGTGGTCAGAATGTCCTTCTACGTGGCACATCTTATAACCAAAGGTTTCACCTCCAGGAGGAAAGAGGTCATCATCCCTCTTTACTCATCCCTCAATAGACCAATCATTGAATAGAACACCCCATTTGGCATGTACCTGACCAGACACCTACAACACCTGGAAGGATCCTAGACATTAAACATATACCCTACATGAACAGACTCAAGAAACTTCAGCTGTTCTCAATTTCTTATCGTCTGCCTAGAGGTGATCTTGCTTGACTTACAAACCACGTCTAACCCAGCCCTACTCGAAATGCTACATCTAAAGAAATCCCAATCCCCCCACACCACACGCTGCAGAGGTCACAACCTCATTACCACAATTAACAGAACATGCTGGAGGGACAGATTCATCTCCCAAAGACTGCCCATACTCTGGAATAAGCTTCCCATTCAAGTCAAGCAGAGCACCTCACTGGCCCTCTTCAAGAGAAATCTTGATGAGTGGATGGGTAACAGAAATTTCACCCCAGGGATCACTCCAGTAGCCCTACTGGATAGGGGCACTGTGAACTAACATCGGATGGCATGGTGCCTGGGCAATTTTTTTGTGCTAGGCTTGTAAAGGCTCCACGGCCATTAGCCTAGTACACACCTCTGAACCTATGAACCTATAAGCACAATTCAGTATTGCTATCTAGCTGTGTAGCTATAAAAAAGGGAATGGTCTGATATTAAAGTGAGTTCCCTCCATAGTAGATGGTATTTTAGTGATACAAGTGCGTACTTAATCACTAGGTATTCTGTTTGTATCTGCAGATTGGTTAGCTCTTGCCTTACTTAGTGTGTGAGTTATGACGCATACTGTATGTACTTCCTTATTATAATTCTGTAATAGCACTGCTCTTAAATCTGCCTCTAATGCATCAGTATAGAATATATTGTCATTTGCTAAAATCAAAAGATACTAACACAGGCTTTCAACATAGCATTTTCTTTAGTTGTTTGAAAACAGCATCAGCTTCCACTACCCTCTTCACTTTGACAGGCATTTTCTTCTTGGTTAGGTCTACACCAAGGTATGTTGCATAACAGAGGGCCTAGTCCTGATAATAGCCAGAAAACAGCACAAAAGCCCTCAAATTATTCTTATTGGATGGCATAGCTCATTTTTTCACTGACTACGTTTTTTTTTTTTGGGGGGGGTTAACAATTTCCTTTCCTATTACACATCCTCAGTATTTAACCTCTATCATACACATCTTGCTGTTGGAGACATAAGCAGTTAACCTGACTTGTTTAAAGACATCTAGTACAGATTGTACTTTGGACACATGAGTTCCAGTCTTCAAAGCAAATTATAACATCATTCAAATCAGCTGCAGCAGATAGGCCATGAGGTTTTAGGACTTGGTCAATGGGACACTTAAAATTTTCAGGGGCACTATGCAACCCAAAATGGAAGATGGTGCACTGGAATAAGTCCTCATGTGTTGAAAAAGCTGTCTTTTTTCTTTAGATTCATTTATTATAGTGATTTGCCAGTGCCTGTTTTGAGGTATTTACCTTGCCTTCATCAACATTTCTTTTTTTTTTTTTTTTTTTTTTTCAATAATCATTTTTATTGTTTTGCCAAACCATTATACATTCCACACACTATTTACATTATGTACAATATTGCTTCCAATGTTTTAGTTCCATTTTGAATTTCCCTATAATACATTAAGAATAAATATCATTTTAACCAAGTACAGGAAATTAAAATCACAAAAAATTAAACATAAAAGCATCTACAATAGACAATTATAAACCAACTCAAGCCAATAATTTGTATTATTTCTACATTTTCTATCTAATCCAAGAATGTGTTGGTACACATACAGAATGTCCTGACGGAAAGTGGATAGGAACCGCTCGCTAAAATAATATTAAAGATTTGTTCCCAAATTTTATGCTGTTTATACTTTTCTTATTATTTCTAATTAACAATTTGTGCTAATATATGCTTAATCGCTAACAGCCTGAAATTTTGCCACGACACCTGTGCTGGGTTCAACCAATTTGTGGCTATATATAATTTCATTAGTAAACTAATATTCATAATTACAATCTTTTTGTTTTGTCCAAATTCTCTGGTGGAATATGTAAAATCAGAAATTCCCAGGAGAGTGTTGAGTTTTGGTAACCCATTTTTGTAGTTGTAACTTTAAAGAATTCCATAATTTATAAATGCACTTGCAACTCCAGAACATGTGTAACAGGTCTGCTGTCTGATCTACACACTGTGGACATTTAGGTGACTTTTTGAATCAAATTTATGAAGTGTAAGATGGGTATAATATGCATTGTTAAATATCATCAATTGAGTAAAGACCAGTTTTTGAAGTGATACGGATTTTAATGTTAAGTTAAACGCCTCTACTATTTTACTGTCGCCTAGGGATGGCAATTTCTCTCTCCAGTATTTGGATAACAGAATATGATTATTATATTTTCTCTCTTTTGCCATTTTATACGCTGAGGATATATATTTTCTATCTTGTTGCAATGCTTCCCACAGATGACCTGAAATAACTAGTTCCTCTTTTTTATTTCAGAACTGGTAAAATAATTTATGGCCAAATCTTTTAACTGCCTCATTATAATTAAATAAGAGATGGGAAGATTCATCTCTTTTAAGATATCATGTACCGCTACTCCTAGGAAGGGGTATAAATCCCTTACAGTTAATTCCTGAATAAATGGATATTTCTTTAAGTCTATCAGTTGATTACCAATAGTTATATTAGGATTTCCTCAAACGGTTGAAACATCATCATATATTTTAAAAGGTTCAAGGAGGCAAACAGAGTTTGAGTCACCACTGCCCATACCTTGATGTGTTCCATTAACTCATATTTACTCAATGTTTTTATATTCAAAAATGGTACAGCTTTAACATTAATTCTCTTCCCTTTTATATGTTTATAATTTAGCAGTACCCATTTGGGTATCCATTTTCTATTTTCACTATCCAAGTAAGACACCCTTAAAATCCTATTGGCCTGAATCACTGTATAATACATCTCAAAATCTGGTAAATCCAACCCCCCCCTCGTTTTAGGAGCCATCAGTTTTTCATAGGATATTCTCATTTTTCTGGGTTCCCACAGAAATTTCCCCAACCCTATCTGAAATTGCTTGAAAAAGGATTTCGTAATTTTAAGTTGTGCTGCTCTAAAAATATATAGCATTCTGGGGAGAACGTTCATTTTTATTATCGCTGCTCTTGCCATCATCGGTAGCTTCAACTTACTCCATCTTTTCAAATCCATTGTTATTCAGTCTCCAGTTGCCTTAATATTGTTGATAAAAAATTCTCTATTTTCAGTTGAAAAGTCAATCCCCAAATATTTTATTCTTTCTTCTGTCCTTATTCGTCCTATCAATGGTAGCATTGAAAAAGGTGTAGGTGTCTTTAGAGGGAATATTTTGTTTTTTTTAAAATTTAGTTTGTAATTAACAATTTTCTCAAAGGTTTGTATTGCTGTTAGTATTTTTCCGTATCTGACACCGTGTGGTACTGTATATATTTAAATCATCTGCAAAAGCAGCCATCCTAACCTTTATCCCAAGAAGTACAGGAGAATTATAAAAACTTTTGTTTCATATGAAGAAATAAAAGTTCCAAATACAGATTAAACAGTATGGGAGACAATGGGCACCCCTGTCGAGTTCCATTTTTAATTTGAATCCTTTTGGAACTTTCATGATTTATATATAAACTAGTGTATGCATTCTTGTATAAATTTCTTAACATAGAAATAAAAAGCTGAGGTATATTGAAATATGATAATGTTTCAAATAAATAAGCCAAATTAACTCTATCGAATGCTTTTTGAGCATCAATTATTAAAGCATATATGTTCATATTTTTATACTTTGCATAAGATATTAAAGTATGAAGAGTTAATGTATTGTCTGTAGTCTGTCTCCCATCTATAAACCCCGCCTGTTCTTCTGATATTATCAAGTTTATTATTTTTTAATCTACTAGCTAGAATAGATGTCATGATTTTCATATCAATATTCAACAATGATATGGGCCTATAATTGTCTGGATTTTTGGGATCACTATTCTCTTTCAATAACAGAATTGTTCTTGAGGCATTAAAATGAAGATCATTGCTGCCATTCAAATGATATAATTAAAGGTCTGTGAAAGTACGGTGCTCAGAATCCCACTAAAAGATTTATAAAATTCAGAGGTCATACCATCTGGTCCTGGGGTTTTATGTGGCTTTAGTTTCTTAATTGCCTCTAGAACTTCATCAACTGTAATCAATGCAGTCAATTCTCCCTGAGAATCCTCGTCAATCTTGGGAAAATTAATTTTCTGTAAGAACTCTTTTCTCTCTTCATCATGCCCATGAGTTTGTTGCTCACCATATATCTGATTAAAAATTGATTCAAAAATCTTCATGACATCTGACTTATCAGTATATAACGTATTATTATGATTTATTTCGGTAATTAATCGTGTCGATTTCGTCTGATTAATAATACGGGCTAATGCTTTCGAGGGAGTTTGAATGTGATTTGCATACTTAACTAAACTTCTTTGTTCGTACAGTGTCAATTTTCTGTTATGCATAAGAAACAGCTCTTTCTGACATCTTAACAACTCAGTTTCTGTTTGCTCAGTGTAGTTACTCATCAGCTCCTGGTCCAATAATTGTACTTTAGTTTCCAGATCCAGTTGTTCTTTATTTTGGAGTTTTTTATAATAAGTGGCTTTCTGAATAAATAATCCCCTTAACAAAGTTTTAGTTGTAGCCCATTCTATATCTAATGGATGTTCATTACGGGGTATATTGTATACTAATTGTTTAAGTATCTCCTTAACTTCCTGTACTATATCTTCTTTGGTTAATAGGTATGGGTTTAAGGACCAATTATATCCACCATGATTTTTAGTATTCAAAATATCGGTCTTTAAAGTTAAAGTTATTTTAGAATGGTCTGAGAGCTGTCTAGCTTGATTAGAAACCCTAGGGTCAAGTGAAATGAACACTTCTGGAATTAAAAAAAAATCAATTCTTGACCACATTTTATGGCAGCTAGAATAGAAAGTAAAGTTTTCTGCCTTTGCTTGTATGTGTTTGTGTTTAAAAGGGTCATATAGTTTGAAATCCGTTCTCAGTTCTTTCAACGCTAACATTGCCTGCTTATTAAAAGCAGTCGAAGCTCCCAACTTATCAGTTTTAGAATCTTGGTAAGCATTCCAATCCCCCCCCATCACTATGTAACAGTTGTTATATGACTGTAGAATAGAGTAAATTGAAGCTATATAATGATGTTGGTTCACATTTGGGGCATAAACACATAAAAGTACTATCGGCTTATCGAAACTTTCAGTTTTGAGAACTACCAAACACCATCTGCCTTCTTTATCTATTTTGTCCTCCAAAATTTCTCCTTGAAACTGATTCTTGATTATAATTGCCACCCCAGCACTATTCGTAGTCCCTTCCGCCTTTACAACCTTCCTAATCCATTTCTTGTCCTTCATTGTTTCCCACTGGTCATTAGTCAAATGTGTTTCTTGTAATAGAATAAAACCTGCTTTTGATTTAAAAACAAATGCAGAAACAGCTTTCTTTTTCATGTTCTGGAGTCCTTTAACATTCCAGGAATCTATTATCCACATTCTAAACTATGAATTGATGAATAATGGTATCTATTTTTTGTTTTCCACCTTAAATTGACAAGTGTTGGTATTATGTGAATTTTTTGGAAGCAAAACAGCCATCCCATCCCTACCCAGTGCCTATCCACTATTCCTCCGGACCAGGATGAACATAGGTTTTTCACATTGGATAACATTCCCAAGTAGCTAAACTACTAATTCTATTAACTAACAATAAAATAGCATGCAAAAAACCTACACCAACTATATCTACGTCTACAAAGTCTAACCCAGACATTCCCTACTAAACACCGCACTCAAGTAACTACAGCTCTGAACATTTTCCTAATATTCATGTAAACTAATTGTACCTGACATGTCAAATAATTCACTTTTAACAAACTTTAAATACAGCAATAATATGTTAGCATTATATTTACTTGTTCCAAAACCTTTTAACTAACAGTTCACCTAATAAGCACACAGTTATTATACATTTGTTTAAAACAAGCCATTATTTAGGTCAGCTATTTATCTTCAAAACATTCCTACAATATTGCATTTAATTTTTATAGATCATTACAGTTAGACATCACCTATATTACACAACTACTACTACTGTTTGCTAATTATACTATATGTATATATATATATATATATTTTTTTTTTCTTTTTTCTGTTCTCCCCTTTCCCCAAACTGAACACAGTTAAAAGATACTTATTTATTCACTTATTTACTCACTAAATAAAACACAGTAAGTTACAAAACAAGCCTGCAAAGGAGAGAAAAAAAAAAAAAAGAGAAAAAAAATAACACAAAAAATAGACTGCATTACCTGGATTTACCACTAAGCCATAGACTCTTATACAGCAACAGCCAAACCATACATTTTTGTCCATACAAGACACATTTTACCTCATTGATCGTTTCTCAGTCATTTTAGCCTCAAAAAAGTCCCAAAAAGTTTTGTTTCGATTTACAGCAGCTCTTCTTGCTTCCCAGCAGTTGCAGCAGTCCAGGCAGTTCAATTTTCGAATTTTCGCGCTCGCGACGGGGGAACCAATTCGCGAACGGACCTCTCAGCTGTACCACACTCAAAACGGTCCCCCTGCTTCCTTTACCTTGTTTCCTGCTTCCTCGTGGGTCAGGAGCTCAGAGAAGCCATAAAACTTCGTGGAATCTTCGTGTTTCAGCTAGGAAGACGAGATTAAAAGATAAAATGGAGAATTACCAGGCCTGCTGAAGAAAGAAGAACACACAAAGGATTTTGAAGCCTCTGATTCTCGTAAATGAAGTCTCCCATTCACTCTAATGCAGGAAAAAGCCAGGATGTACTGTTCAATTTTCAGACGGTGGCAGAGCCTTAAACAGCTTCAAAAAGGTAGGTCTGGCTTCTTTTTTTGTATTTACAGTGTATTTAATGCCATCTAGAGTAAAGATTAAACTGTTAGGATATTTCATTTGAAATCTAATGTTTTTGTCAATTAGAAACTTACAGTATGGAGCCAGCATTTGTCTAGACTGTCTTATTTGTGCTGGTAAATCCTGTGTTATAGAAACTTTATAACTTTGCCACATTATAGATCCTCCAGATTTTTTTATGGTTAGAAGTACAGAAGAGCACATATGTGCAGAAGAGCACATAGAGCTTACAGGAATTCCCAAGCTTCAAATACACCAAGACCTGTGTATGTCAAAATATTAAACTTCCAGGATGTGAATAAAAGCCTTCATCAACATTTCTGTGAGTTTTCTACCCTAAGCACTGAGAAACTCAGAGGTGCTGTTCGACTTCCTGATATCACTGTAGAAGCTGATGTTTTCATTAGAGTTGCAGTCTAATAATATAAAGGTGATACATTCACTATTTGACTCATTTTATATACCTGCTTTAAGCATTTTGTATGCTTCTTGTACTGTTTTTTTTTTTTGTGGCTGTGGTATTCAGCAAGTTTTTTGAGTTAGCCTTCTCTCCTTGACTGGTCTGTAATTGTCCTAAATCAGAATTGTCATTACAGGCACTTTTTAAAAAAAACTTCTTTGAAACATAAGAGAAACTCTTTCTTCTCTTGTTTCTTGTAGCTTAAATAGTGTATCACCTAACTGATCTGCAGACATTAAAATTAGTTGTCTTTCTTCACTCGAGTAAATAGCCTGTTTTGCTAAGCTACCCACAGAATTTTGTACTTCCTTCCATGGCTAAAGAAGTGTAGAAAAGAAAGGATCAGAAGCAACAACTAAAACCGAAGGGACCTGAAACTATCTCAGTATGTAAGTCTAATACTACCTCCATCACAAAATAGCCTGTCTTATTATTCTCTGGGCAGGAATACCTAACAAAATAGTCACTGGCCAGGGAATTACAATTCATGTCGAGAACAATACATTAAATGTGCTAATGCTTTAATGTCATATGGTTAAAACATCTACATACCATCCCTAGCGGAAGCCTTAATGAAGCATTTTAACCAAACATTAAAATACATGATGAAAAATTTTATAGAGGAAGATAATACCTACTGTTTGTCAGTAGAGAAATATGACAAGCCTAAATGAGGTTCAGACCTTTTGAGTTGTTATTTGCCAGGCATCTATATGGATAGTTTATACAACTGAAATGTGGAAAGAATAGAAAATCCTAGTTAGAATTCCCATTGAACATTACACCAACTTACACAATAGGCTGAAGGTGGTGTTGACCATGATCTGGGAACACATAGAATGAACAGAAGCTGTACACAAGAGGTGTATATTAGAAATGCAAGGGAAAGAATTAGAAGCTGGAAATCAGATGCTAGTTTTGGTTCCTTCTGCAGAAAACAAATGTTTGGCTAAATGACAAAGTCCAGCTGGAATGGAAAAATAGGTGATGTAAAACTACAGGGTTAAACAGACTTATGAGAGAAAATCAGAACACATAAACCAAATTAATGCCCTGAAACCATAAAAAGAAATACAAACCCTAATAATTAGTCTGGCAGTAGATACTGATCCATCTGTTGAAGAAAAAAACTGAGCTCTAGGCCTATAGCTCATGTAGGTGACACACTATCAGCCAGAGAAGCAAGCGATAGAGGAGTTTCTGTTAAGAAACAAAAAAAGTGATTTCAGAACTACCTGGCATACCTCATTCAGCAACATAGTGAGATCATTCCAGGGGAAAAAGGGTTATCTTAAAACTTTACAGAACAAGAGAGTGACGGCAAAAAGCTGTAAAAGGGAAATCAAAATGTGCTTAAGATGGAGGGTGAAACAAGAGTCCAAGACTGAATCGAAGACCCCACGGTGTTAACCTCAAAGCCTTGTAGAACAATTAGGTTTTCTAATGATTTTAGGAAGCTGAAAAGCATTTCAAAATATGTCAGCTAACCAGTACCTAGAGTTGACAAACAAATAAATACATTGGGAAAGACAAGATTCATGACTGGGTTAAGTCCAGCAAATGGATACTGAAAGTCTATCTAATGGCTGAAGCTAAAGAAAAGACAGGTTTTTCAACATCAAGTGGGTTTACTCCAGTATACTGTCCTTTCTTTCAGACTACGCAGTTTCCCTGACATCTTTAAAAGATTTGTGGCAGTGTTCTAAAACCCCCAAGTCAAATATGCTGCCAGTAATCTAGATGAGGTACTTATACACTCAGAAGATTTGTTTTCATATCTACCTAAGGCACAGGCTGTACTAGAGACAAACAAGACAATTAAACTATCATCATCTGCAAGAGCAAGCTAGGAATGAAAAAGGTAAAATATTTAGAGTAGGTAACTGATAGGGGGATGTTAGGCCTTGCAAATAAAGCTTAAAACTGTGAGAAACTGTCCTTTTCCTGGCACCAATAAGCAAGTGATAAGCAAGTAAGAGCATTTCTTTGGTTAGTTGGTTACTAATGAAAATAGGTTCTCTATATTGCATCCGTAGTTTTCTCTATTACAGATTTGACCAAACAGAAGATGCCCCCTTAAGGTGAGTTGGATGTCAGAAGCTGACAGTGCTTTTAATCAATTACAGAGAATATTATATTTATGGACTGTGCTACTCTCCACAAATGTCAACTGGCATTATAGATATATATATATATATATATATATATATATATATATATATATATATGTGTGTGTGTGTGTGTGTGGGTGTGTGTGTTTGTGTTTGCGTGTATATATTATATTTAAGCATCAGTGATAGACTTGGGGATATTGTTATCGCAGACTATTGATAGGAAAGAACATCCCATGTATTTTTTCAGCTGAAAATTAAGTAGAACAAAAAAACTTGTGTTCCTCTATTGAAAGGAAATACTTGATAAAAAGTGTATACTATTTTCAAATAAGTATTCTCTTTTTTTACTCAAAATTTACACTGTTTGCAGGATGTGACCCCCTGTTGCAGTGGATCAGACATCAGAATATGTTGAGTCTTTCGGCTTTTCCCGGTTAGCGGTCGCCATAGCGGAACTCCGGTCCGCTAATGATTGCAGTGGATTTTTACGTGCCGAGTTGCCAGCCCTGATGCACAACCTTCAACGAAGGTATGCCCATTCATGCATGTCTCTACACAGAAAATGCTCTAGCTGAGAATCGAACAGGACAACGTTTTACTGTGAGGCGACAACACTACCGCAGCATCACCACCGCAGTCCCGGATCAGACATCAGAATATAAATTCAAAGTTATATAGATGGACACTTTCCTTACAGCCTTTTTGATTTACAATAAACCACAGGGGTCCAAATGGAGAGATGATATAATTGGCAAGCAAAGGACAGTAGTATTGCTAGAAGTGAATTCATCCTCAAGTCTTGGTGAGTACCTTCACGAGATGGACCTTGTTTTTACAAAATCTCACCAAGACATAACTGATATATAGACTATATATTTATATAGCATATAGGTCTTGATAAAGCCTGGGAGGGCCCGGGTGAAAGCGCTTGACGGGATATTTGGATTTATTCTATGTGTTTTTAACGCTTTTACTGGTGAAGCTGAAAATAAAAGTTTTGTTCCTGCACTTTGGTTTGGCACCTTGGTATCCTGCTTTTTTGAATTTTACCAGTTGGTGCTGTTCCTGTAAAGGAGTTTGGTGTTTGGTTATATAGCATATATCATGGACAGAACTAGGGTAAAAAATAAAAAAGATAGCAAGGTGCACAAGTCCCAGAATAAAAAAAGTGTCCAATCCTGGTAGATACACTGGTGCCAGGACTGGAAAAAATGGCAATGTTGAATACTTAGGATATGGAAACATTCCGATAATGATGTTAGGCCCCCTGCTGTTGAAGGAAGTACCAGTCCACAAAAAACACAAACACTGACAGTCCAAAAAACTGCCATAAAGATGATAGAGTGGACTATTGATGATAAGAAAGAAATTATGTATTGTTACTATTATGTAAGAAACCCAACATTTCTGGATAGAAGATACACAGAAAGATTAAGAAACAAATTAGCAGAAAGAAATGCTTGCCAAAGAAAAACTTTCAAAAGCTTCAAATAGAAATGTGTGTTCATTAGACTCATGAAAAACATTATATAAACCAATAAACCTTGTGCTGTTTGGAAAAAGAAGCAACAGAGGAAGTGCAAAAATATAGAGAACAAAATCTAGAGATTTTTGAAAGGTATTAATAAGAAACATGGACATGAGAAAGAAAGAGAAATTTAATATGGCCCATTTTTTATGCAAAGACAAAAATAATCAATACAAAAAAGTGGCTTTAAAGATATTTAGGCAAAGGCACCCAGATATGGAAAATTTCAGAATAGAAAAAATAAGATCACAAAATGGGAATGTAGAATAAAAGATTAGTAAAGTAGAAGTTAAACAAAGAGAAGCTGAACTTATGGAATACTTGCAAAGTGAAGGATTTAGTGTAGACAGTCTAACACAGGTTATGTCACAGCATGATAGAACAATGAGTCCTCAAAGTAAGGAGAAACAGAATGAGCGGAGACATCTGATGAAGAAATATGGACATGGGAAAGAAAAAGAGATTTAATATAGTATAATATGTATGCAAAAGGGAAAGCAAGACTAATTAATACAAAAAAAAAAACAGAAGTAAAGATATTTGAAGAGAAATGCAGTAAAAAGCATCTGGGTATGGAAAATTTTACAATGCAAAAAAAATAAATAAATAAGAAAACAAAAGTAGAAAATAGAAGAGTGAATTAGCACCTGTGAAGTGAAGGATTCAGTGGAGAAAATCCAACTCTGGTAACATCACATTATGACAGAATGAGTCTCCAAATTAAAGACAAGCCAGTGGAATGGGAAGCATCTAATCTGTTGTCATGTGAAGATACTTTGGAGCCTTCAGTAGGAAACCAGTACAAAAGTTCAGTTGGAGCTGCACAGCAAGTGAAGGATCAGGAAATGGTAGCAATTCTGACACAGTCAATCTTGTGCAGTGATAGGCCAGTGAATTCCCATATGATTGAGCAATGGATGACGCAAGATGCAGCTGAGTAGAATATGTCACAGGAAGATGTTCTGGAACTTTCTCTACAATGCCCACAGGAAAAAAGAAAAGTTATGTACTCACAATAACATTCCATCTGAGTAGGTACTTCATTTGTCTGCAACCTGGGGGTATCAGATCCGACTTCGGATCTGAGCCGGCAGCTTTCCAAGCTACAAGATCCAAGATCCTAGCTCCTCCCCCCTACCCATAATCCCCTGCTAGCTGCTGTATTAACTCAGATTGACTTTTTTGCCGTACCACCCAACTAATCACCTTGAGAGAGGAATACACCAGATGTAACCTCTTGACAAGAACTTACAGGTAACCAGAATATCCCGAAAGAGGTTTGGGGGATGGCAGGGGGGGTTGGTTGCAGACAAATGAAGTACCTACTCAGATGGAACGTTATGGTGAGTACATAACTTCTTTATCTGAAGTAGTTACTTCATTTGCTCTGCAACCTGTGGGACAGAGTCCCCAGCTACTCAAGAAGGAACCTGGGTGGCCTTTACGGAAGGATATTCCGAAGCACCGCAGAGCCAAAAGAAGCCCTGCCTCTTGAAATCATATCTAGTTTATAATGAGAAATGAACATATGAGAAGAGGACCAAGTAGCTGCTGAACATATGTTGTCCAAGGGAACCCTAGACCAAAAGACTGCTGAGGTGGCTACAGACCTTGTAGAATGAGCGTGAATTCCAATAGGGGCCGGTTTGCCTGACGATATATACCCCTGACCTATGCACTGACAGATCCAATTAGCTAGAGTCACTTTGGAAATGGCTTTACCCATGGCTGATTTTGCAAAGGATACAAACAACTGGTCTGACTTGCAAAAATCTTTAGTTCTGTGCAAGTAGAAGCGTAGTTGTCTGTGCACATCCAATTTGTGCAACTTTTATTCTCCTTTGTTCTGAAAGTTTGGGAACAACACTGGTAAATTTATTGACTGATTAATATTTGAGTCTGAAGCCACCTTAGGTAAGAAAGACGAGTTAGTCCTGAGGGACACTCTATCCTTGTGAAAGATAAGGTAAGGGGGTTTCATGCACAGAGCTTGTAATTCTGAAACCCTCCTGGCCGAAGTAATAGCCACCAACAAAGCCGTTTTCCACGACAAGAATTTTAACGGAACCGAGGCCGCCGGCTCAAAGGGCGGACTTGTCAGGGCTTGTAAGACTAAGGTCAAATCCCACGGGGGAACCACAGTTTTTACCGGCGGCCTCAAAAGAAAGATGCCTCGCAAGAAAGTTTTACATAATTTTGCAGATGCCAAGGACCCTAAGCCATCACCTACATGAAAATGGGAGATGGCCGCCAACTGCACCTTTACCGTAGAAGCACTTGCTCCCTGCCGAAAGATCAGTGACAGGAAGTCCAGAATAGTCGGAATAGGGACTGTAAATGGGTCCAAGCCCTTGTCTTTAGCCCAGATGGAGAAACGTTTCCATTTACTATTGTAAAGTTTTCTGGTAGATGACTTATGGGCCGCGACCAGTATGGCCTTAATGGGAGATGAGATGCCGGGAGTCCTAGCCATTATTGGAACTGGATCAACCAAGCCGTAAGCTTGAGGTTGACCAGGTTCGGGGTTTGGCAACCCGCAGGATGTGAGATCAGGTCTGGCATGGGATTCAGAATCCATGGAGGAGCCACACTGTGAGACCGCAGGTAGGGGAACTAGGTCTGTCGAGGCAAGAATGGGGCTATGAGGATAACATTGCTCCCCAACCGACAGGCTTTCTGTATGAATTTTATCATGAGCGAGAGGGGGGGATATGCATATAGGAGACCGGGAGGTCAAACATGAACTAGACCATCTCTGGGACTCTCCTCTTTGGGGGGAAGTATGGCGAAGTACTCGCTGCATTTTGTGTTTAAAGGAGAAGCAAAAAGATCGCAGCGAGGCCAACCCCATTTGCGGAAGATCTGCTTTGCAACAGATGGATTTAGAGACCACTCGTAAGGAGTGAGAAGTACTCGACTCAGTTTGTCCGCTAATATGTTGGACTGTCCCGGAATGTGCGTTGCTGTCAGAAACCGGTTGGTGGATATCGCCCATTCCCAAACTCTCATGACCTCTCGACAAAGGGGGGAAGATCTGATTCCTCCCTGTTTGTTTATATACCAGACTACTGACATATTTTCTGTCTGGATAGCAATAGTCCCCAGAGGGAGAAGGTCGTGGAGAGCTTGAAACGCCAAAAGCACCGCCCTCATCTCCTCATCTCTAGGACACTGATATGCAAAGTGGTCTCTAAGGACGTCCACGTGCCTTGGACGGATCTGCCTGAACAATGCCCCCCCACCCGAGGCGAGAAGCGTCCGTGGTCAACGTGGCTTGGGTTGGGGGAATCACAAAGGGCCTCCCTTATCTGAGTTCCCGCGCATGGAGCCACCAAAGAAGGGAGTCCTTGCAAACTCTGCTCAGTGGTATTGGCGTGTTCAATGGGTGGAGTGATAGGGACCACTGGACTTGTAGGGTCCACTGTAATATTCTCATTCGCAGGCATGCATGAAGGGAGAGACCGATCACTGCCACCATAGACCCTAGTGCCCTCAGGACTAACTCCTCCAGAGGGGCAGGACTCCAAAGAAGGGTTAACACCTGACGTGACAAGCTGCTCAGCCTGTCCGAAGTTAGAGTAGCTCGAGAGATATGGGTATCCAACCTGGCCCCTATAAAATCCAGGGCCTGAACGGGGCACAGGGAGGACTTCTGCAGGTTTACTGATATGTCTAAGTTGTGGGCAAGGTTCAGGGTGTAATCCCTTGCCACGCAGAGCTGATGCCTGTTTGTGGCAGTAAAGAGTCAGTCGTCTATGTACGGGAAGACCTGAAAGCCCTGAAGTCTCAGGTGGGCTGCAACCATTGCCATGACTTTGGTGAACACCCTGGGGGCTGAGGTGAGGCCGAAGAACCCTGAACTGATAATGACTGGCTCCTAGCTGGAAGCAGAGGAACCTTCTGGATCGTCTGTCCATTAGAATATGGTAGTACGCATCCTTGAGGTCTATAGACCACATCCAGTCGTTCTCCCGCAGAAGGGGGAGAATAGATTGGAGGGTAACCATCCGGAATTTTTACTTGGGGATGAACAGGTTCAGAGTGGAAAGGTCTAAGATGGGTCTTATGTCCCCCATTTTCTTTGGCACCAAAAAGAACCTGGAGTAATAACCCAATCCGGACTGATCTGGGGGGACGGGCTGGATGGCTCTTTTTCTTAGCAACTTCGATATTTCTGAAGCCGCTACCTCCCTCTGATCGGGTGGTACATCGGGGAGTTATCTGGTCTTGGGGGGATGGTTTATGAAGGGAATGAAATAACCTCTGGATATGATACGGAGCACCCATCGATCTGTGGTAAGGGACTCCCAATTTGACAGGTGCTCCATCAACCGCCCCCGACTGCCTCCAGAGAGGGACAGTCAGGCAAGCCCTCAGGGCTGCTGTGCGGCCTGTCTGAGAAAGGCTCTCTAGACCCGAAGTTACGCAGCCCCCCTCTGCCTCTGGGCCGGCGTCCACCTTGTCCTCCTCTGCCTCTAGAGGACGAGGGGTCCGAAGCTGGATGGGATTGCTGAGATTTACGGAACCATAGCTTCTTTTGTCCCCTCTGATTCCTGGAGAAGGATCATTGGGGATTAGAGAAGCGGACTCCGATAGTAGACAGCGTCTTCCCGTCCTTTTCGCTTTGGACCAATGTATCGCTAACAGTCTTGCTGAAAAGCAAAGATCCGTCAAAAGGAGCATTCGTGAAGGACGCCTTGAAGGGATCTGTGAAGTCACAAAGTCGGAGCCAGGTGTGACGTCGCAAGACGACCCCAGCTCCGCTGGCCCTAGTGGCTCCCTCCATTGCATGGGAGAGAAGCCGCATGGATGTATTAGAAATAGATTTTAGAGTGGCCATTCGAGTCGAAAAAACATCCTTGTCTGCGACCGATATGGACTCTGGGGGGGCTGCAGCGTATTCCTTGATCAAGTCTCGCTGTAGCCTAATGGTATGTGCCATATAGTTCAGCGCCCTTATCAAATAGGTCACTGAAGCAAACATCTGATTCCCAATATGGTCCAGTACTCGAGATTGCTTATCTGGCTGGTGGACCAAAGAACTCTCCTGAGCGAGCTCTCTCTTGGTGGCAGCCGCCACCATCATGCCATCGACGGGAGATCCCTTGGCCCAAGACTGCCTATCTGTAGGGGGGCTAAGGACTTTATCAGGACACCTAGAAATTGGCTCCATGGTGTCAGGCTCCTTCCACGCCCTGGTAGTAATTAAGTCTACCAGTGGGTCAGCCGGAGGGGACACCCAGGAGGTAGATGGGCCTGCCTCAAATGCCTCCAGGAACACGGATTCATCCATGGAAGGATTTTGGGCAGACCACTCCCCTCTAATACGCAACATTCCATGATGTCTCCGAAGGAGACATCCTCAGGGGGTGACCTTGGGGAACCTTCCCTTTCATCTAAATCCGTGTCGGTGGTAACGGACTCAGGGGAGTCCAGGTGCCTCCTTTTACACTTACGTTTCCAAGGGACCTCCTCGGTGGGACTATCCGAAGAGGACTCATCCACGGGTTCTCGTTCATCCATGGGAACTAGCTGGTGGGTTTGGGCAGGCTGTCCCGATGGTCGGATGATGAAAGATAGACCCTCATACAGTGGGGGTACGGAAAGATCCGAAGCCCGGACTGGGGACCTGGAGGACCTCGACAATACCTTCTCCACTACCTGAAAAGCCGAAGGAGAACTACTCTCACCAGGCTCCGAAAGCATTCTCCTTGGCTCCGAGGTAGGGATCGGGGTCGGGGCTGATGCGGTCGGCGCCGAGAAAGAGGTGCACTCTGAACCCAGCAGCACCGAAGACACACCAACTCCCCCGGATCCGACGCTCAGCCCTCGGCCTCGAGAACTCAGATCCGACAAGCTCGAAGGCATAGTCAGTGTCGAAGAGACCAGCGCTATCGGCGCCGACAAATCCTCGGCTTCGAAAGGACCCAGCTCCGATGACTCCAAGACCCGAAAACGAGTCAGAGAAGGAGTGATCGGAGCAAAAATGGGGGCCGCACTCCCTCCCGGGGGGGGGGGGGGAGGCAAGAGCACCCCCATCTGCATTTGGGTCTGTATGAATCGATGCATCATCCGATCCATGTCCACTTCGTTGAGGCTTCTGGTAGATCTAGAAGAAGTCATCGAGGTGGGCTGGGAGGGCCACCTTGATGACCTCGAGGGAGACCGGTCCTCCTCCTCCGGCTCCGGCGAGAAACTGGGCGAACGGAGCCGAGAGGGGGAGGATCCGGAGACCCTTGAGGGAGACCTAGTCACTTTAGATGTCGGGGCCGAGGGTTGAGTCTCGGCCCGCCTTTTATGGGATTTATGTCCCTCTTTATCCTTGTGCCTCTTTGCTTTGGTAGAAGAGGTACCAGCGTCACTCGTGCTTGAACCCAAAGAGGGAGGTTGAGTCCCGGGTTGAGCAAGAGGCGCAGAAGGCACCGGGGCTGCCGAGGCAGCCTGAGCCTGGGAGGGAGAGGAAGAAGAAGCCGATTCCTGGGGTAGCTTACCCACCAGGATCAGCTTATTCTTCCTATCTCTAATTGCCCAGGGGTTAAAGGCCGCACAAATTTGGCAGGCCACAGATAAATGGGCCACCCCCAGGCATAAAACGCACTGAGTGTGGCCATCAGCTGGTGAAAGCTTATGGCCACACTCAGTACATTTGGAAAAAACGGCTTTGTGCCCTTCAGCCATTTTAGACGTCTCACACACACACCCCCAAACACTAAAGGGGGGAGGGGTGACACAGATGAAAAAACTAACTATAAAAATAACTAAACTACCGATAGGTTAAAATAGGGCCCTACACACACGTACACAACTAAATTTACAAAAACTATAGAAAAAAAGGAGAGTTTTAGTAATTTCATGATCTCACTGAACCAGGAGCTCTTCAAGAGTAGCTACATCAGCCGCGGCAAAAAACGATCTGAAGTAATACAGCAGCTAGCAGGGGATTATGGGTAGGGGGAGGAGCTAGGAGCTCGGATCTTGTAGCTTGGAAAGCTGCCGGCTCGGATCCGAAGTCGGATCCGATACCCACATTTTGCAGTGCAAATGAAGTAACTACTTCAGATCAGTGAATAAACAATCTACTCTTAGTTTAGAAGAAAATTATCTAAGGGGAGAGTTGCTTGATTTAATAGAGATGTAATGACATATTAAGATCAATGAAAGAAATAGATTACAGAAAGTCAATATGACCCAAAATGTTAGAAGTCTTAGAAAACAAATGAACACAGTAATCAAAACTATTAACAGAAATTCATGTGATACAGCAGAAGTAAATAGGATATATTACTGTGCAGCTAAATTAATAACAGATAAAGTCTTAATAACACAAAACCACAGGGCAGTAAGGGAAAGGAAGGGAAAAAATCAAATGCCATCACGGAAGTATTCAATAGTGAAAATCATAAAGCCATTAAGACAAGAAGTGTCACTATTAGAAGACTACATAATACGGGACAGATGAAGAAAAACACTTAGAAAGACAGACATGATAAAAGCAATGTGCGGTATCAGAACACACCAGGATCTATTGTATGCTATTGCAAATAATAAACTAAAGATATCAGCACAGGCAGAAAAACTTAGAAGATATGCAGATAAATATAAAGGGAAAGAAAGCAACTCACTGATGATTTAGAAAAGTTTTATAGAGAATTGGGAAACAAGGAAACAGCAATAGAGATACCATAAAAAAGAAATGGAGAAATATATATGAAGACCCTGTGAAATATAACAAAGATGCTGAATGGACAGAAGACGTAACAGGGACAGTAAGAAGTTAAACTGTGCAGAATATGAAATGAGATGAAACAATGGCCAGAGAAATTGGAACAAAATTAAGTAAAGCTCCTATTTGGAAAACACCAGGCCCAGATGCAGTATTTAATTTCTGACTAAAAGAATTAACATCTTTGCATGAACATTTAGCCTTGAGTGAGAACTACTTATATGCACGTGCCAAACAGACATCAACCTGGTTAACAACAGAAAAAAATTATACTTATCCTTAAGAGTGAACCTAGAATCTATCCTAAAAACTGTAGATCAATAACATGCCTTCAGATGATGTTTAAACTATATCCTGAAATCGGTGCTGATAGAGTTTATAGTCATATAAAAGAAAACTCAATAACTGCAATAGAACAAAAGGGTAATAATAGAATGTCATATGGAACAAAGGATCATTTGTTATTAAATTCATAATGGAGAATTGTAAAAAGGGAAGATTCTAAGTATGGCATGAATAGACTACAAAAAGCATTTGACATAAGATACACCATACATTAATTGATTACATTATAGTTACCATGAAACAGTGGCAAACTACTCTGCAGCCAAACCATGCCAAAGAACAAATTATTACTTCAGGGATAACAATTCAAAGGGGTTAGTCCAGGGTGACTCTGTCACCACTGCTCTTTTGTCTTAACATTAACCCATTAAGCTGTCTACTTAACGTATTAGGTCATGGTTACAATTTGGCTCCTAGAAAACAACAAAATGCAAAGACTTTGAATCTTCTTTTTGTGGATGATTTAGGAATATATAGTTCATCAGAAGAGGAACTGAAAGCACAACTGCAATTGGTTGAAACTTTCTCAGATGATACAATAATGTCACTTGGTCTTGATAAATGTGCAAAAGCAACCTTTAAAGTATGAAAGCTTCAGCACCAAGAAAGTGTCAATCTGGGACAGTAATGTGATTTAAAACAACTTGAGAGATAGCAGTGTATAAATATTTCGGAATTGATGAAATATTGACAATAAAACATGAGCAAGTTTGAATAAAACTTAGTAAGGAATATTTTAGAAGACTAAAATTAATACTGAAAACAGCCCTGACATCTAGGAATCAAGTTCAAGCTATAAACCAATTTTATCTTCCTGTTCTAACCTAACAATTTTGGAGTGAGTGACTGCCCCCCAAAGGAATTGGATCAATTGAACATGAACAAGAAAAGTGCTTCATGCTTATCAAACAATTGATAAAAATCAGTGCATACCAAGATTATATATTCCCTTTCTGAAGGAAGTATGGGCCTCCTTGAAATTTATTACATACATAGATCTGCAATCGTAGGACTGCATACATATCTGCTGCCTCACAAGACCCAAACATAGTGAAAGTTTTAAAACATGAGGAGAACAAGTCTAAGATGAATTCCCTGCTTAGTTTAGCAGAAGCTTATCACTGTTAAGTGGGAAAGTAAATCAAACCAGTAGACAAAAATGAGGCAGCAACTGAATGCACCACAAAAACAAAAGAAAGAATATAAAGTGAAGGATCAGATGAGAAGGCAAGAAATGTAAAAAAGGCATAAATATAGTTGTAAGCACAAAAAACTCCTGGAGCAACCTCATGTCAATCAGGATCTGATGAAGGAATAAATGGTTAAGGAGAAGTCAGTTTAAACCAAAAGACGAAAGGTTAATACCGGAGGCTGGACTATGTATATGTTGGTTTTCAAAGTTCATTGAAAATGTTGGAGAAACAAATGCAGGTTCTATAAAACAGAAATGGAATCAGTCATACATCCTGTTGCTGGTTGTGATACACTAACAGCAGAGGGTGTATATATTGAAAAGCATAATAATGTGGCAAAACTGTTTTTGGGGATTATGCAAACATTACAATATTAAAGTAGCTGAGAAGCATTTTAAACAAGAGACAAAAAGCATTATAGAAAATGATGAAGCTTGTATTAATGGAATTACGCATTATCAACAGTTCAAAAAATAGACCTGTGAAAATAAGATATAGTATTCCATGAAAAGAAGACAAAAGTAGCTTTGATCATTGAAACTTCTGTACCCAGTGATTACAGTCTCTTATGTACAGAGAGGCAGAAAGTCATAAAATACCAGGATTTTCAGGCAGAAATTAGGGCAATGTGGAAGAAGGATACCCAGACAGTTCAAATAGAAGTAGGAACAGAGGGTGTCATAAAAAACAATTACAGTCATATTTAGATAGTCTACCAATACATGTAACTCCATATGAATTGCAGAAGGAGTCATTTCTGGGCACATTGTGGGTGCTGCAAAGAGTACTTTTTGCTAACATCAAAGATTTATACAATACTAATTCCATTAACTTTAATCCTACTTTGACTTCGGAATGGGCTCCATTCCTATCGCAGTATTAAAAACCCAAAAGATCTGGAGAAATTAAAAAGCATTAAACCACAGATCACATACGACTCATCATTGTTAAGGTGGCCTGTCCAGGGACCACAGTCAATCAATTGGGCTTGAAACTGATGGTTTCAGTTGAAGGCATTCATTGTAACATAAGCTGGAATTCAAAAAAGTTACTGCAAGGGGTACATGAGGTATACACTGCTTTGTAACTTTTATTTATTCCGAGACAGCCTACCAAGAGGGGCTGTCTTTGTGGCCATGTTAGATATCAGTGAGGCATTCTAAAGGAGAAACATATTTTAAGTAGCCATGTACTCTTTCCCTGAACTGTCTTTGGTGAGGGAATTTAAACAGCCAGAATCAGTCAGCTGTGTAAATTTGCAGAGCTGCTTGTGGGTGCCCATGGTCATGAACACTGCTAAAATGTCATGCTCATCCATCTTGGTAGAGGTAAGTGGTGAGGAGGTTAGTGGATAGGTAGTGTTAGACTGTGAATATGTGTGAAGGGGCTTCATCTGTGAGTTTGTGTGTGAGTGTGTGTCTGCCTGGAAGGTCAACGAAATGGGGTTAGGGAGGCAGTATGGATTGCCTGTGCATGATCTGTGTGTGTGCACGTACACGTATGTGTGTGTGTGTGTGTGTGTGTGTGTGTGTGTGTGTGTGTGTGTGTGTGTGTGGGCATGTATATGCTCGCACACGTGTGTGTCTGCATGTGTGTGTATTTCTGTATACATGTGTGTGTATTTCTGTATGCATGTGTGTGTGTGTGTGTGTGTGTGTGTGTGTGTGTGTGTTTATGCATGTGTGTATGTATATGTGTGTGTGTGTGTGTGTGTGTGTGTGTGTGTGTGTGTGTGTGTGTGTGTGTGTGTGTGTGTTTCTGCATGCGTGTGTGTGTGTGTGTGTGTGTGTGTGTGTGTGTGTGTGTGTGTGTGTGTGTGTGTGTGTGTGTGTGTGTGTGTATGTGTGTGTGTGTGTCTGTGGGGCTGGGGTGCCTGTCATACTTCCACATACCCCTAGACTAATGAGCAAAGCCTGCAACATTGGATCGGGGGGGTGGATGAAAAAAGGCACCAGTTATAACTCTGAAAACATGGGTTGGAGGGGGGGACACTAGCCCCCAGTAGTTATACTTTCATTTTATGCCATAACAGCACATACATATAAATTCCCCAGCACTTACCCAGGGATAGTGTGGTGGATCTCAGAATTGCTTTAAAACATGATATAAATCATTGTAAATCAAAGTGTTCCTTTAAGCCACACTAAATTGAGTCTCCCTGGTGACTAGTGTTCCCCTCATCCATTTTATATGCAAAGTGGATCAGCAGGATGCTAGACACCAAAGATATTTTATATAGTGTGGCTTAAAGGTTCTTAATTAAAAAGTTGTGTAAATATGATGATAACTACTGCCTGTGTCAATAAAGCAGTAGCCTGGAATAAATTTTACTCTACATGGTGAGTCCACATCAATATCAGATCCTTCTCCCAACCTCACCTTCTCTGCAATACAACACTGATGTCATCCTCAATAAATTGTGCTCCTACACTCTAAAAGTCTAATTTCGTTGTTGGTGTTTGCATTAAGAACTGTGTCCTTTTGACTGTATAGCTAGCTAGATAGGTAGGGGATTTTGATCTCACAGGAATCAACTTGTGTGTGTATGCAGTTGTGTAAATATGGCATTAACTACTGCACCCTCAATAAACAGTAATCTTGTGTAAATTTTACATTGTAGGGTAAGTCCACTTCAGTATCAGACCCTTCTCCTACATCGTCTTCTCTACAATACCACACTGATGTCATACTCTGTAAAGTGCAGTCTCATACTAAAAAAGTCTGATTTCTACAGTGACACTTGTGTTGAATACTGTGTCCATTAGACTGCACAACTATATAAGCAGGTGGTTCCAACCATACAGCAGTTAACTTGTGTGTTTATGGAGTTGTGCAAATATAGCCTTAACGACTGCTGTCCACACTACAGTAGCAGCCTGGAATTAACTGTACATTTCAGAGTGGATCCGCATCAATGTCAGGCTCTTCTCCCTACATCAACTTCTCTGCAACACCTGAATTATGTCATAGTCTATAAAGTGTACGCTCACATTGTAAAAGTCAGACTTCTGTGGAGGTGCTTGCATTAAGTGCTGTGTCCTCTAGATTGCATAACTAGATGGGGAGTTGGGGTTCTAATATTACCACAATCAACTTGCCCGTGTGGTAGATGGGAAGGTTAATATCACCACAATCGACTTGTCCACATGATTGTAGGTCCTTTGCATCACAGGATGATAAATTCAACAGGTATGCTCATTTAATTTCCACTCATGATAAACAATTACATGATAAGATCAGTTCCACATCACCTTTTCACTCTGTCCACAAATGCATATTGACTATAGCACATGATGTTTGCAAATGACATTGTGATCTGTAGTGAGAGTAGGGAACAGGTGGAGGAGACCCTGAAGAGATGGTGATATGCTCTAGAGAGAAGAGGAATGAAGGTCAGCAGGACTAAGACAGAATATATGTGTGTGAATGAGAGGGAGGATAGAGGAATGGTAAGGATGCAAGGAGTACAGGTGGTGAAGGTGGATAAGTTTAAATACTTGGGATCAATAGTTCAGAGTAATGGTGAGTGTGGAAGAGAGGTGAAGAAGAGAGTACACGCAGAATTGATTGGGTGGAGAATAGTGTCAGGAGTGATTTGTGACAGACGAGTACCAGTAAGAGTGAAAGCGAAGGTCTACAAGAGGGTAGTGAGACCAACTATCTTATATGGGTTTGAGATAGTGGCATTGACAAAAAGGCAGGAGTTAGAGCTGGATGTGGCAGAGTTAAAGATGTTAAGATTTGCACTGGGTGTGACGAGGGTAGACAGGATTAGCAATAAGTATTTTAGAGGGTCAGCCCATGTTGGAAGGTTTGGAGGCAAAGCCAGAGAGGCAAGATTATGTTGGTTTGGACATGTGCTGAGGAGGGATGCTGAGTATATTGGGAAAAAGATGCTAAAGATGAAGCTACCAGGTAACAGGAAAAGAGGAAGGCCTAAGATAAGGTTTATGGATGTGGTGAGAGAGGACATGGAGGTGGTTGGTGTGACAGAGCAAGATGCAGAGGACAGGAAGAAATGGAAACAGATGATCTGCTGTGGCGACCCCTAACGGGAACAGCTGAAAGAAGATGATGATGATGATGACACTGGTGAGGTCATCATTTCAATAATGCACTCTCATGCCATTAAAATTACACCTGTCCTGTGGTGCATGCATATAATACAATTATTTGTAGATTGTGTCGGCCGATAGGTATGGAGTTCAGATACAGAAATGAGACTCTGCTGATTGTGTATTTATGAATGCAAATGGATGCGAAAGTATCTTACACCTCTTAGTACTGATTACATTTAGAACTGCACATAGCTATAGAAGTCATTCTTGCACACACATCTACTTTGCATGACAGAGTCTATGTCACACTTTCAAAGATGCAGTGTGGCTCACATGAAATCAGACTTCTCCTCTGGTATGTGCATATAATACACTTGTGTGTAGATTGTGCCAGTACATAGGCAGGGAATTCAAATACAGGAAGAACTGTCATTTGTGAGTGCTTGATTCTTCCTCTGACTATGCAGAACAGGCTGCAAATACATTTATAAGGTGTATCTATGCAATCTGCTTGTGCTTTGCAACCAAGTTTTAGTAGAAAAATGAAGGTAATACACTATGGTGATGTCATTCATTAAAATGTGCAGTGTCACAGTTATCAAATAAACCTATATTTGGGCTCATGTATCAGCAAACCTTCATTCGCCTGTAATGTTAGTGATATTGTTCAAATCCCGACATCACTGCTTACAGCAAGTGTACATGTTGTTAACAGTATTGCCACCCATGTGTGCTATGTTTATATGTAGATGTTGTTTTCTGTTACAAGAGTTTTTTCTTCATTACATTAATAAAGGCTGTATTGAAGACTGATGCTGTCATTTGAACAGATTGCCACTCCATCACAGTTGTAGTGAGAAACCTCCCCAGGAGTGAGGACACAAGACAATGTAATGTATGTTGTTGCCTAAGTAAGGCATGTGTTCCAATACAGGATTATGTCCACATTGGCGTAATTGTTGTTCTACTGTCACAGTGACAATAGCAGGAAACCAAAGGTGCATTTGGGTATACCTAGCATCAAGCAATGTTGCCTGACATATAGCAAGATTCTTTCTAAGTAATTACAGGGCTTACATATTCCTTGATTCATATACATTTTGTATATACCTTAATGTTTATGGATAATAGTTGGATACGACAACCCTATGTTTCCAAAAGTCAAACATTCGTCTTATGCTGCGCTGATGATGCCATAAGAAAGCAGAAGCATGCATGTCCACAGCTAGAGGGGGTTGGCTTTATTGCCCTGAAATTGTCCATAAATAGTCTTAAAAGCAAAAGTAAAAGAAAAAGTCATGGACATTCAGAACTGCCATTTAGCTGAAACACCAGCTATCCTTAAAGGGTAATTTGCATATATCCCATGTTGCCTCTGATACAAGAGGTTTAAGGTATCACAGTGGAAAGTGTAGCTTTGCTAGATTTTTCCTTTTGTGTTTTTGATTCATATGCGTGGTGCAATACTTTCATATAACCAAAAATATGACAATTGGCAATGCACTTACACCATAAATATTCCAAACCAGCACTGAGTGCATGTAAGCATTTATGTCCTTAACTGTTCTGTAGGAAAGACATCCATCCCAATTATACTTTGTATGTATAGAGTGGCAGAGGCCTTCCCCATCAATTTTACCAGATAAAAATTATGGGCAAATAAAGTACAGCTGATTGAATGACTTCACATAGGTGGAGTTAAGCAGCTCTGATAACAGTTCCACTGTAGAGAATGTGATTAATAACCATCACACCTCCACTCACCATGCTACTTTAGTTCACAATGTAGATGACTCAACATTAATATGTGCAGCTTCAACAATAAATAAGCTCCAAGACTTTATTCAACAATCTTTATTCTGTGTAGAAACCTTGCTCAAAGAATAAAACCTTCTACTCAACTGCAAGAAAACTAAGCTAATGCTTTTTACCTCAAAAAGTTGCCAAAATCAAAAACAATCTTTCACCATAAAGCCAGCAAATAATACTGTCATTGAAACTGTAACTTACAGTAAACCCCTAGGCATTATAGTAGATGACAATCTATTGCACACCATTAAATCTACACACCAGAAACTTGTCTTCCATTATAGGATCAGTGGATTCCTTACAGATACTGCAAGAAAAGGTCTAGCCACCACCTTCTTACTGCCCACTCTGTTATACACCACTCCTATTCTAACAAACTTAAACAATACTCAAGGAAATAAACTTGCTTTTTACTACAATAAAATAGTTACATTTGCTACCATTTTCCCTCATAAGACCCACCACTGTTATAGCTTAAAGCAATTAAACTGGCTTAAAGTGCACAACTACCTAAAATGTTCGCTACTAACTACAGCACACAAATGCATTCATCATCCAGAAAAAAATGCCCTGCAATAAAAAAAAAACATATTGCTGCCTACTGTCCAGCAAGGGATCCCAGCTTTAATAACAAATTCTTACTACTCACAAATAAGTCATATAATGTTACAGAAGACTCACATTACTCTCAATATGTCTCTAAACTCTGGAGTAGTATACACATACAAATAAAACACTTCAATAAACTCAATAATTTTTAACCATTGCATTAACTCATTCACTCCAATAGAGCTCAGGAAGTTTGCACTGTAACTTCTCCAGTGGGCAAAGCCTAAACCTTTTGACAGAATCAAATTATGTCTTCACATTTCAAACAAATGTTCACATTTCTGGAACCATATCGGTTATGAAAGAAGTACAAATTGCAAACTCTTGAATGCAAACTATTTTTATAATGGTAGTATTCTTTAGATTCTAGGTCTTACATTTTATAATTCACAGTAAACACAGTGACTATTGCATTTGTAATATTTTGTAAACAACTTACAATATCTCAGCAACGACTCAAGTTATACACATACTGTCAAGCAGCATTTTATTCATCTAGTTGAAAATTTGTGTTGCCTGGTTGTTGAGATATTTAAAATTATGAAAATTGCATCTATATAAATTAATACAATAAAAAACAACAGTTAATATCTATTTACCTGCACTAGACAGAGGTCAAATATTAATGCAGTTGAGTTTGCCACTGTGTAAGCTTTAATATGAAATATTTTAAAACCTTGTACATAGCATGTTTTTGGAATTATTGATGCAAATATGAACAAACAATATTTGATGCCTAGAGGAGTAGGAGTTAACTGTGGATGCACCTGGAGGTGTCACTCTGATTTAATGAGTTAACAACATCTTAACCAGTCCTGGCCCTGCACATGCTCATCACCTAGTTAAGACTTTGTGCTCATCACACAATACTCTCCAAATACTCTCCTTAAACAGAATACTCTCAACCTGTCACTGAAATGACAAAATAATTTTTATATATAACTACTGCCTGTTCAGTCCACTAAGTTGCATGTGGCCTTTCTCTTTAGTAACTTCTACCTCTCTAAAATCTTATAATGTATAAGTGTAAGTACTTTATGTGTAACTACTGTATGTGTATAAATATAAATGGAAATGTAACTATTCTGTGTTTAACTGGAACTAATGTATAATGCAATGTAAACAAATGGAGTTTTTCTCTCTGGGCCTTGGCTGAAAATGGGTACTGCCCAGTCAGACTTTCCCGGCTAACAAAGAAAGATAGATATATAAATAGATAAATAGATAGATAGATAAATAAATAATAACCATATAGGAGTTGTACAGCTTGATGTTCAATTCTAGCATAGGGATTCATTTTGTGTAAATGTACTGATGTCACACAACAACCCATTGCATCACATCAGTCTTATCCCTTGATATGTTACTCAAACACATGTGAACATATCTTTGGATTTCCTGAAAATAGACATTTGTTCTGCCAGTGTAATGGTGAGAGAGCTAGCTTGGCACATGCATTTAGTACCACATAAGTCTGCTCCAGTTCTTGGGTATTATGTATACAGACATGCAGAGAATCCTTAATTGACCACGGAACATTGATGTACGACTGATTACAATTGTGTGCACATGAGCATACTCAGTTAAGTGTCCTCAGTCTGACATGCTGATATGACATTCCTTCTCAAGGATGCTTTCTTAATTCACACATTTATTTCATTTGTCACAATAAACATTACTACCTCCTGTGACACAGCTCTGGGGAATATATTGAATCATAGTGTGGTGTTTACATCTGTTGTTATCTGTCAGCACAATAACTGTGTCAGGCAGGCATGTCTTAACGCAAAGGTATTATGTATGTCACACTCTGCTCACACATTTGTAACACCACACACACCTACATATGGGATGCATAACTATTAGCATATTGAGGTGCATAATTCACTTCAAAGGTGATCCTCCTCATACATGTGTTAGGTCTATTTCTGTGACATATACAGATAATACACAGGTCAGGTTTGACATTGATGGGATCTGTTTGAATCTTTCGAAAGAAAATTGTGAATTCTGAGCCATTCCTATTTTCTAACATGTTATATTGATGAAATATACACTGTACAAATATTCCATAATTTGTATACTGTCCTTGTGAACTGTCATCTTGGCTCTGCATATCAATGCTATTCATATGTCATATAATCCTCCTTGATTACAATGTGAAATTGGATATCTGACACATCCTATAATATCATGTCTGCTTTTATTTATCAGCAACAAAAAATATTCTCTCCACAACGTTGAGCCAAACACAATTTATTAAAAGTAACAAAGCTTTTGGATATACAGATAATCCTTCTCCAGTGTCTTACAAAAATTAAAAACTCAAACTACTATTTGTAGTAAAAACATGTGACACAGCCATTAATTGAATAGAGTGAACACAGGAACAGATATATACATATATTTCATTTCTTCTTAAACAAGCAGGTTATTTTGAAACCTGTCTTGAAAAATAAGCAAAGGAAAATTAAGAAGAAATTTTATATATATATATATATATATATATATATATATATATATATATATATATATATATATGTGTTCCTGTTTTTGCTGTCTCTATTTCTTTAAGAGTTGGGTGTTCACTCTGTTCAATTAATGGCTGTGTCACATGTTTTTACTATAAATACTAGTTTGAGTTTTTAATTTTTGTAAGACACTGAGAAAGGATTATTTGTATATTTTTTGTTGCTGTTGCTTTTGTATTTTACTCTCCACTTTACTACTCTTTCAACCATTTTCATGATTGCTTTTATGTATCCACATTTGCTCAGGAATTGTGAGCACCATTAATTATTCTAATATGCATACTGAAAAATTTTGTTATTACAAATTTGTCTTTGTGACATAAGCACCTTCACATCAATTATTGTACTAGAATTTGAACATTTACCTTCCCCTCTTACATCTTTCTGTATTCATCTCTTTGATTTCTGGGCACATTGTCCTCAGTACACTTTTTTCTGTCTGGTAATCCATGTATTGTAGTTGCCATTGCCATTTCACATCCCCTCTTACATATTACTGTATTCATATGTTTTATTTATGCATAGTTCACTCAGTACACGTTTCCTGCCTGTGTACAGCATGCATTATTTCCTTTATGTAGCTCTTCATGTTGTCCCTGTGAGCACGCTTAACAGGTTTGTCCATAGACAAGCCTGTTTGTTTACTGTGTATGCTTGTGTTGCTCAGCATGGTTTCCTGGCCACCAAAACTGTTGCTGGCCATGAAACCATGCTTGTATTCATGTTAGTGTGATGAGCAGCATGTATATGTGAATAACGTTGCTACACATCATGCTAACATGTAAATGTCATATAGGCTTTGCACGAAGCCTATACAATTGTTCATGAATCCCAGGGTATATCATTCTAAATATCTATGCCTATGTGTAATCCTGATAGATTATGCAGTGTATAATTTGATACTTCAAAACACTGGAAAATCTTTTTTTCTGAAACAGAGAACTGCAACATGTGTGGACATATTGTTAGAATGATGCCTATCTTACCATAATTTGAGTCTTGAGTGTGAATAATGTAATTTGTTTTCCTGTATTTTGATACACAGATTCAAAGTAAAGTTTATGAAGCCTGCAGCACTAGAGTTCATGCTTTGTAATTTAATTTATATTATCATTCATTGAATTCTACATGTTTCAACTTAAACTACCAATACTACTGTGACAGTGTCAGGTATTGCCAGCTATGCCAG
This sequence comes from Protopterus annectens, assembly GCF_019279795.1. NCBI lineage: Eukaryota > Metazoa > Chordata > Ceratodontiformes > Protopteridae > Protopterus > Protopterus annectens. The sequence goes on along the minus strand of NC_056734.1, from coordinate 83,546,712 downwards.
GAGAAGTAAGGCAGTTGATGTGTAAAATGTGCCAGGTCAGCTAGCTGGAATTTTGTAAAGAATTATATGTTCTTTGTATATCAAACTGATTGGTACAAATGCTTGTGCTGAAAATGTATATGCGAGGTTTGCTTGTGTTGAAAATATATTAACAGTGTGCCCTGCTGGATAGAAAAGAAATATACGTGCATGTAGTAACTGATTAAATGTATGCATTGTAACTGTTGAAATTAATATATTGTAACAGAGGATACTGGAAGAGAAGAGGTTAATCACAGTCCAGCTGCAGCTAACTTTGAAAAATGTTCTAAATTAAATTACTGCGCCTAGGCCATAAATGTTATCTCGCAGTTTTGAATGAAGGCAGAGATGCAATGTCTGTAAGAAGTATGGTTTGTTAGTCTCTGTATGAAGAGCAAAAGTGTTAAAATTGTTTTACAACTTCCAGATGCTGAAATAAACTTTAGCAAAGCCCCCAAGATATGTATTGTAACACATATGTGCTAAATTCTGGTTCAGTTTCTAGCAACGGGGGTAGCATGAGAACCAGAAGTGAGATGACCAGATGTATATGATGCTGTTCTGTAATCTAAGACAAAAATGATGTTTTAATACCAAACGAGAGAGAAGTCTAAAGGCAGTCTGTTTTTGGAATCTGACAAAGAAGGAAAAGCACTCATCCACTTCATCTTGCCTTGCCCTAGTAAATGAAAGAGGAAATAGTAATTCTTTAGATCAGTCAGAAAAATAGAGTGAGATTAGTTAAGTACTGTTTTTCTGTATCTATGTGTATCTGTTCATCTGAGTTATTTTAATACATCCTGTGGCTGAAATTCTGGTGTTTGTTGTAAATAGATATTTAGTATTTTCATGTGCTTATATTATTGATTATTAAATATAGTTAAACTTTTCATTGTGGATAGTCCTTTAGAGAATATTTTAACCTTTGAGAGTACTTATATCTATTTGGTGACTCTGTGGCCACGCCTGAAAGCCTTACTGCATTGGTCAAAACACTACCATTTGTATTAATAGTAATTTCACTCAGTATAATTGGGTACCCTTGTAAGAGCCTTAGAGTAGCTGGCTTTGAAGTGTCTGGTGGTGGTAACTACCTTATAGTCTGGGAAGAAGGTGGTATAGCTAATAAATCTGTGACAGCCTTTCCCAGGTTTGCGCGGGTATGTGAAAATCAAATTACAAAGAGTGTGTGTGTCAGCTATTTGGAGCAGGGACACGAAACACTAGTTTCACAGAGAGAGTGTTGGAGGACTTAGCTTGGACACTTGGCTGAGGACTCATCTCTATAGCTGTGTCAGTGTGGAGTCGTATTGGGGACCTGTAGGAGACAGAGAAATCCATACCCCAGATGGAGTGTGTTCCCTGTGTGCTCTTAAGGGAAATTGTGCTTAATGCAGAGAGCTGCATCTGGAAATACTGGGTGTATCCATTTTTGTTACAAGTGAATGTCCCTCTCCAGTGTCAGTGATGAGGATTCAGGCTCCTTGATTACTGGCCCAGAGTGGGGACCTCACAACTGCATAAGTATACTATCTATTTACTGGTCTGCTTGTTTATGTATTTGTTTGTTTGTTGACCTGGTAGAAGGACTGGTCTGAGGAATATTTTATCTGTACCCTGGGATCATAGGTTACAATGCACTTCAAAACAAATATGAATACAGCATTGATTTAAATCAAAAGCATGTTTAATATACACAAAAACTAGTAGGGCACAGCCTAACAGTTGCTTGGTCATGACAACACACACAGTACAATACAGAAAATGATCTAGAAATTCATTTATATAAAAGACAACAGCCCAAGCCAGATAAAGGAACTATGTTGAGACAATACAATGGAGTTTTGGTTTGCAACTTTCCTGCTTCAAAGATCAGAAGATCAGGAGAATATATGAGAAGGTCCATCAAACAGGGACACAATGTTGCTACTATTAGTGTGGGATAAGAGATATAAATATCCATAGTACTGAATGAAAAATATTAGTGAGACAATAATAGTAAACAGATACAAGGGAAAATGTCACGCAGAACCTAATAAGATGCTACTAACCATCAATAAAATACTTAAGTTTATATTTATTCATTAACAAGTTCAGCCATAGTTCCTAATTTTGGCCTTTTGATTGATAAGGTTCCCAGATATGTTTAGACTTTAGAAAATAGCAATGCCTTACAACTTTTATTATATGAGCAAGGTGGAGGGGGATCATTATTCAAGGTGCTAGAGCTTGAAGATTAGAAAGGCTGGATGCAAGGTGGCCCTGGCAGCTATAGGCAGCCAGAAGAACATCTTCATTGATTTATTTGAGGGAAACTGCCAGATTAATATAGCAATGGATCTGAAAGATGACTGTTTGCCCCTGGTCAGTATTGTGAGTACAGCTGAATGGTGTAATTGGAACGCAAGCTTGGATATAAGCAGATGAGGAAAATGTTGCAAATATGCTCCAAGTTTCAAAGGTGAGAAGATCATAGACACTGCGTCTGAGCACAAGATGCTGCATTGCATTATCTACTCAGAGTTCTTCATGGTGCCTGACGGACAGCTAAGATTAAGCAACATGTCTAGGTATTTGAATTGTTTAACCTGAGCTAAACAGGAGCTATAGTGTCAACAATGCCGAGACCCCATTTCTCATACTCTCATGTTGAACCCAAGCAACACAATTTTCATTTCTTGGCAAATTATGAGCTTGTCATAGGGAGAAACTACTCTCCACCCCACAGTTTGTTGAAATCATGATGAATGTCTCTTTATATTAGACCTGGCAAAAATTCTGATTTCTGCATGAGCACACTACTGACATACATTGGTAGTCTCACAACAGAGTAGCACAGGGCAAGTTATTAATGCATAAGACAAACAAGACTGGTCTCAAGCCTGAGCCCTAGTGACTTCATCTGGAAATGTTCCAGTACTGGAGAGATAGTTGTCAATTCATCCTTAGTCTATACAGGACAGCTCTGACTCTAGCAGATGAGGCCATCAACAAATTGAACATCCTCACCTTGGAAGTAAGTAATGCATGGACTACAAACTTAAACCCTCTGCTAAGATCAATGGTCCCACTTAGAAAGTCCTTTATGCTGGTGAAGATATGGACAATTAGACTGTTGACCACTGTCAGTGGATTGAAATCTTTAGAAAATCATGCTGCATGTTGGTAAGGAGAATATATGCGTAGATATGGTCACGGACCTGGGTATAAACACATTTTCAAAAAAGTTAATTAGTAGTGTTGAGGTTGAAATAATCCTATGGTTGTAAGGATAAACAGGTGTAAGCATGATGTTTCACAGGAATCAGTTTTTCTCATAAATATAGGTCCACTTTAGATCTTCAAACTCTAGAAGCAGTGCTGTTTGTATTTTGTCAGTTAGAGACAAGCCTTTGACAGTTATGTGGTTGGAAGAATATAAAGGACCAAACTGCAGTGACCAGGATGTTCTCTGAGTCTGAAAAGACCTGAATTACGAACCAGCTTGCTCTCGATGAGGAAGACAGCCAGAAGTTGCTGTTATCATGGGCTGGGAAGGTACTAGGGGAGGTGTAAAAGAATTATTAAAATCGCCCATCCTTTTTTTTTTTGTGGGCAAGACAATTAGGGCTGAAATTCCTCCCTACAAGACAATTGTTTCAGTTAGCATGAGGTAGCATCAATCCCAAGATTTTCTTTCTTGAACATTCTGGGAATCAAACGGGGAAAATGAACCAACCTCAGTACTTAACACTGACTCTTCTCCTTAGCCTGGTCAGTGATAATCAGATAGAAGCTTCTTCATCAATGATTGTTCTAATGTTCTTTTACTATATATGGCCTCTAAGTTTGATTTATTCTTACCAATAAGCAGGACCTCTCCCAGCCCTTTTGCCTCACATATTGACAGGAAGCTAAAAGAAGTTGCTCCTTGGCAGGTGGGGGACACAGCTATCATCTTTACGCTATGACTCACTGATAGGCATGTTATCATATTCCTCCTCCAGTGCTTAGAATTTTAAAAGGGACCATTATAATATATACTAGCAGGTTTTAACAGGACAAATTTTAAGGCCTTCCATGACAGTTATAAACTTTGCTATACGAGCAACATTTGCACAGAGGAGGATACACTTTTGAGTGAAATAGCATGCAAAGAAGGTGCTCTCCTGTTTGAGGCATCGAGGAATAGTTAAGGCCTGGGTTCCTTTTAATATAACCAAATTTGAGATCTTAAAATGAAGTTCCGGAAACACAAAAAAAATTTTTGATAATGCCGTGAAGTGCAAGTGAAACGTTAAGGAAAACATCTCTCATTCTCATTTAATGGCCCAGGAACCAGCTGCCATACTTCAACAATGTTTGCTATCATATATCAGAACAAGCCTTAATGTAAATTTCATAACACTTGTTCAATACCCCGGGTAAACTGCAGAAACAGTCAGTGGCTAAGTAGGAGGCGGTTAGAAGCAAACCTAGAGCCAAAATATCCATGTACAAGTTTAATGTGACTCCCTATTTCAAAACATTATAGGAAAGCAAATAAAAGTTTCAGTGTTCAGTTAGTAGGCTCATGCAACCATGCTTATATGTTGCATTTGACTTCTTCAGTGACCTCTTGAATGGTCACCACCATCCATGGAGCAGTGATTGGAAGTAGATTGCCTGGCCTTTCTTCCATTCTGCACAGTAAACGCATGCACACCTAGTGGCAATTTATATTTGTTAATCTGCTCACTGAATACCTTTGAAACTTAGGAGGAAACTATAACAGATGGAGAATACCCATGCAAACACAGGTGGACATGCCGGCTCCATTCAGAAGGTATCTTGGCCAGAAATTAAATAGAACATCTTGCAGTGAAACAATGATGTTATTCACTGTGCCACTGCAAGTAAAATAATATAATGCTTCAGTTTTTCACTTACAGCTGGGCTTTAACGGAATGTTCAAAGCAGCTTTAATTACTTAGTAGAGTACCAGATATAATTCTGTAAGGCATTCTGAGCATACCTTTCAACTGTCCAGATTTTTGCAGAATGTCCAAATTTTTGTCTCATATTTTGGTCTGTTTCTCCAAAAATTGTGGTTCTCTTGCAAATCACTGGCAAATCATTGAGGACTAAAGTCAAAAAATAATGATGGAAATTTGAATTCTAGACTTCAGATCCTTTATAAAATTCATGCTAATTCAAAACCTGTTATTCTACCAAGTTTCTAAATTTGTATGAGCAATATTTAAAAATTGTCCCTGCAGTCACAGCATATGAGCCATTCATTATGGCTTTGTCTACATCTCTTGCTCTAAGACGCTTAGAAGTGTGATTCTGACACACCAGGTTTATACTGTAAGTAGGGAGACAGGAAGATAAGTCATGTATTATTTATTCCTAACAGCATGATGCAAGACCAAAAAAAGAACATTATCAGTAAATTAAGGAGAGCCACTCTTCTGATGCCATTGGTGTTTAACTAACTGCAATGGGAGGGGCTAGGACAGTCATGGAAAAGAAAGCATCACCACATAACACAGGCCTTAGTGAATATGCTGTCCCAATGTATATCAAGTCACAGAGGTGCACATCTCACAGTACAATCCCAAGAATCCCAGACAAGAGAACATTAAACAGCATCCATAAAAACAAACAAAAAAGGATCAGTATGTTCTTCAATAATACTGACAGTATTGCACCAAATTGCCATACTGCTCCAAAGTAAGCAGAAATATAGGACTGGGGACGTCCAGACTGGAGATGACAAGAACTGATGTTGGTAATAGCACTTAACAGTTAATTAAGAAGATAGCCAATGAATGCATCATGGTCAATGTATGCAAAATAAAAATATAAAATTATTAACTGACAATACCATTGCACTCTATATTATAAAATGAATAACTCACAAAAAAACCCTCAGTATTTCCAATAAAAAATCACTGAGGATAAATATTAATGTTACACAATATCATGATTTGCACTGCCTTACTCAAGGGCAATCATACAAGACACAAACAGCAAAAAGTAGAAGTTAGTATTAAAACACCTCATTAAATTACTTATTCCTATCAGTCTGTTGCAATTAAGTTTAAAGCAGAAGATTTTTGTCTTACATTTAACTTCCTTTAGGCACGGGACCTGCATTTTCTATTATATGAAAATGAGTGTATACCCTGGGTCTAAATGGCATTATTTTAGTTTGTTAGTTAGCTAGTTAGTCAGTCAGTTAGTTTTTTGCCTTGCATCCTCACAAAACATTAAAATAAAAAAGTAATCTGCAATCTTTTAGTTAAAATGAAAAGCGCACTGGTTTAGCTTTGACTGTTTGCTTCTGGAGTGCAGCCATCTGCACTATACAAATTGCATGTTGTAAAACACGCTAATTATTTATAAATGTGCTTTATGTATGAAAATAAATGCCAGGCAGGAATCTATGACATAACTTACAGGCAACATGGATGGTCTTGTTGTAGACTCTCTAAAATTATGAGCATGCAGAGGTTAACTCAGGAAGTCGAACAAAACAGCAGACCATGAGTAATGGCAAATAGTTCATTTTTCATCTTTATCTCTGACTCTTAGTAATATTTCTTATTTGTTTACAGTTCATGCTCTTCATTCAGTCCTTTAATACCACAAAGTTCTATCAGACTAATGCACCGTTTGTGTCAGTATTTCATACATCATCTAGCCAGACTGCATTCATAAGCTGATTAGACTAGTGAAATGCAAAAAGTACCACTACTTCTTAGAGCAGCAAAGATTGTGTTTACGTTTTGTGATATTTGCTCCATCTCTTCTATTGCAGAGTATTATGTTAAGACATAATTTATTAATATATCAAACTAAATCAACATTTATAGATAGCATTGCTTCAGATCAGTAATTTATTAGAAGGTACGGTTTTCCATTTAGATGCTAACTGAATTTAAAGAAAAAATATGCAAATAATTTCAGAACACTGAAGTAACTCAAAATATAATGTACAATATAACAGACACAGCTGATTTATACTGGTAAGACAACAGAATCATTCTAATTCCAACAACTGCATTTAAATCTCATGCTGATTTACAGGAACAACACCACTAAAAAGGTATATATGAAGCTCAAGAAAACATAGTAGGTTTTATTGGTGACATCTTTTCATACTGCACCAATATTTCAAAAAGTCATTTGGCACACTGCAACATTTAATATTAATGTACAAGTAGACCCAAATCAAGACATCTTCTAATTATCTGAGCAGGGGTTCTCAAACTGTGAGGCCAGAGCTGCTTCAATGGAGGCCCAAGCAAGCCAGTAAATGTTGTTTGAATAAAACATGTACCGTTTAACATTGAATTTATGTGCCAATAATCTAAATGCCATACCTCAAAAGTTCCTTGCTCAAGAATTCTGTACAAAGTCAAAAATAATGGGGAGCAAAGGACCAAAATTAGGGACAATCCCTGAGATTCATTAACAACTGTGTAGGCGCCAAGCAGCACCTACATGATTGAAATGTGTTGGCACAATGAGCGGCAGCTCTGATTGAATATGCATGCTGTCATCATGCCTACGTGGATACAAGCACCTTTCTGTGGCCAGCAATAATGTTCATGGCCACAGAAAGGTGCTTGCAAGAAGCTGCACACAATGTAAACAAAACGGATCACATATAGGTAATGCTCAGACATGGTTACATGCTGCAGTCCAGACATATTTATAGGCAACTACAGGGGAAATAATACAGAATGAGGGGAAGTGAAATGGGGGAATTGTTACACTGAAAATGTGTTATAATGAGTTAGTAATGTTGAAGAGTGGAAATTTTTAAAGTGTACTCATATCCCATAGGCAAATGTGAAGAAAGTGTATAAGAAGCATTTCTGACATAAAACTTGCAAGACTGATGTAATGATACTTAGTGTGAATATCAATCCCGCAGATAAGCGCACAAATAATAATAGACATGCTGATAAAGAATATGAATAGGGACATAAAACTGCAGTGAAACAAAGTGGAGTGAAGATGTGAAATACATGCTAATTAAGTACTTGACTTGAGATAACAGTTTGCAAGGAGGAAAGATACATTATGGGATGAATGCATAGAATGCAGTCATAGCATATGAGAATGTATATAGGGAATAGATGAATGAAAGCTGACAGCAGTGCTATCTTATCCATCTCACCATGTATATAACAGAAGAAAAGGACCTTACAGCTGCAATGTCATGTATCTCAGAAAAGGACATGTTTTTGCAAAGAGATTCATCACCTGCGAGCATGAAATAGATGGGCAAGTATTGTATGGTTACGTAAATGACGCATGGTAGCCTAATAACAAACAACATATATAAGTGACCAATGTCAAAACTGAACGGATGACATGTCAGGAGTCCAGTTTTGCCATTGCTGATTTGCAAACATGTCTGACATACTAATACTGGGCATGGTCGCAAAAAAATCACAGGGGACGGTAACAAAGCAGCAATTTAACAGTGGCAACACAATAGAAAGTGTTGTAAAAGAGGACCAGTCTCATGTCCTGATGGTCACCCTGCATTTCATATAGTTAGACACTTTTATGGACTCACACATTTCCCAGTAAGTCATATATTCTGATGGAAACAATGGCAGTATTAAACACATGTCTAGAGGATGACATGCGATAAAGGCCATAATTATCTTGTGAATAGGTAATGCACATGAGCAAGGAATAACTTAAGGAACATTTACATCATGTCCTTTCAGAATACATGCCTGAACGGAGAGATGCACGACAATCATGGGTGCCACAGAAATATGCATATTGGTCACATAAGGAACAACATACCCAAAGGGCAGACAGCACTATCATACCGTATATGGTGTACTGATGACTTATGTAGTATGACAATGCATGAAAAGCTGGCCTTTTGAATATGTGTGTAAGCCACTGTAGTCTGACACATTTGTCTGACAGTCAGATATTACCAGACTCAAACCTCTGCCTTTTATACTAGGCACTCTCCAGACCCCTGTTTTGACTGCACATCATCTAGTTATTTATTTTATTTTATTTACATTTGTTGACCGGGATTGTCCGACTGGACATAGGTCCGTTTTCAGTGGAGGCCCGGGGAGAAAAGCTCCATGGTTAAAATAAACAGACAGTAGTTACATTGGATTACATAGCGATTAACAATATATGGTGATGGAAACTGTCACAAAGAACTGAACTGAATGTGTGTATTAACACAGGAGGTATGGATATAATATGAACAATCACATTTAGTCAGAATGCCATAAAGGAGCTGCATGTGTTACTGTCCACACAACACTGAGCATTACAATATGACAGAGTCTTTGACAAGGAAGCTGTTTCCATCATGCAGGACACACACTGGCCCAGAACTGAACACTAGTCAGTCTGTGTAGCTGTACTATAAGTGCCAATACTCAATGCACATGCCAAAGGAGCACTTGTAGCATGACATGCCCCGAATAAACATTTCAATACCATTCAGTCACAACCTGTGATGATATATCATTGTCAAACATAAACATAGCTAATAATAAAAGTTACAATGGTGTTTATGTAATGTCAGTACATTCATATAATTTTGTCCCTGTCAAGAATTGAACAGCATGTGATACAATTTTAATAACTAATGACATCTGGATGAACCACAAACACCACAGTGGACATCTTACAACTAGTACGACAATCCATCTGTGCTATATTATTGCATTATCTGTATGTGTGGTTAACAATGTCTGAGATGAAATGGATTGTGGAGGTGTGTCACAATGGAAATGGACACCTTATCTCTGTGGTACATGTCCTTCATGCATTGCAGAATAAGGCCCAGCAATGGTAACAGGTGCTGAATGTGGATGTTGAACAGATGAGCATCTGACAGCAGACAATACATAATATTTTAAAGGATGCTCTGAGAACAGTTAAATGTATTATTCTTATTGATAGTGGATATACCACCAAGTGGTGCAAACAGTCTCTCACATACCTACAAGATTTCCATGCTGGGTATTGAACCACTTACCTAGCTATGACATACTTTAGAAAGCAATATAGTAGTTGCTAGCATCACAGGAGAAGTCCTACTCTTAAGGGACAAACTGCACTTTTATCAGGGTGATCTCATCAGTGTGTATCAAAGAGGATAGAACTCACCTAGTCAAAACAGGGGAAGGCAACTCAAGCAGTAGACACATAATGAGTGGTGTACCCCAGGGATTGGTCTTGGGGCCTCTAATGTTTGGGATATATTTTTTCTGAGGTGCAAGCCAAAACCAGTGGGCTATGGCTGACTAAGTTTGCAGAAGACTGCAAGCTGGGTGCTGTCATCAATTCCCCTAGTGATGTGGACATCCTCCAAGAGGGTCTCACCCAAGCAGATGACTGGTGCCAGAAACATGGCCTCAAACTGAATGCCAAAAAATGCATCATCATCCCCTTTGGGGAGAGTGATCTCCCCACACATTATTACATTAATAATAAGGTTCTAAGCACGCAATCAGATGTGAGAACTTGGGTACCCAGGTTGATAGCAAACTGACTTTTGACTGCTATATTGCCTCTATTGTACAGAAAGCTTTCTACATCACCCACCTCATTAGTAAGGTATTTCATCCAGGGACAAGAAAGTCATAACATCCCTGTATTCTTTCCTTATAAGTCCCATTGTTGAGTACAATGCTCTTTTTGGCCTGTAACTCACAAAGCACATGCAGCAGCTGGAGAAACCACAGAGATTCCTCAACAGGATAATCCAGGGCCTCAAACATCTACCCTACACAGATAGGCTAAAAGCCCTGTCCCTCTACTCAGTCTCATACAGACTCCTCAGAGTTGACCTCTGTCTGGCACACAAAGCAATCTCAGACCCTGCCTTGATGGGACTGCTCCAAAGCCACAAGTCTAGCTCCACTCGAGTAACCCACACATGTGACAGCCTGGTCTGTGACATCAATAGGACTTGTTGGTGGGACAGATTTGTGTCCCAGAGACTCCCCCTTCTGTGGAATAGACTCCCTCTCCACGTCAAGGACAGTACCCAATTAACCCTTTTTAAGCCCAACCTGGATAACTGAATGAGGAACAGAAAATACACCCCTAGGATTCCACCTGTGTCATTGCTGGACAGGAGCATTGGGTGCTGACTTGTCGGAACATAGGCTAACTTCTTGGCTAGGCTTGTAAGGGCTGCAGGGCTAATAGCCTAGTAACTTCCTATGATCCTATAATGTTCCTATAAAAATAGGGATAAGGGAGCTGTGAGAACAGGTAAATGCATTAATCTCAGGGGAAGCGGATACACCGACAAGTGATACACACACATATCATCCATATTGGGTATTGAACCTCCTAACTATCTAGGTTACACAATCTAGAGAGCAATGTGCTAGCTGCAAGTGCCACAGCACAAGATGCACAATACCTATGTGAAATTGGATATCAGAATAATTGTTAAAATCATTGCTTAGAAGAGATAGTACTGTGCATCCCTGGTCACGCAAATAATGCATATATGTGCACAGAACAATGTAATATAACTGTAGTTGTCATACGTAGTGACATTCTGATAGCATACAATGTACATTGTCTTACTATAAGGGACATTGACATGTTCCACATAATGAAATTACATACCCATTGACTGCTACATACCCATGAATTATCAATCAAACTTTTCAATGATATCATGTTGGGATGATTGCACACTTGTATTGTCTCATGCTTGCACTGCAGAATGACAGTGATGGATTTTGTGAGAATAGGTTAACCAAGCTGGTAGTACAGTGCAAGTGTAAACACTGTAGAGCAGACATATCACTTACACAAATAAATTAAGTTAGTTAACTTCATTCAAAACCCAGGATCATCTTTTGTTAACAGTAATAAAGACATTTTATTTTATTTTTATTTTACATTTGTTTACCGGGCTAGTCTAGTTGGATATATGTCCATTTTCAGTAGAGGCCCGGGGAGAAAAGCTCCACACATAACAAAATAAGGCAGACAGACAAGTTGTTAATAAAGACATTCAGTAAAATAGAAATATAAATCAAATTGTTAATAATATCAAGATACATTTAGAATTCAAACAGTATAAACTCAAATACAATATTCTGTTGGTTTAAAAGCAATCTTCCTAATATAAAGGTTATGCAAAGGCATCAGTCAATATAGATAAGAGTTAAGGCTCAGAAGGGAAGAGAAGTAGAAGGAATATAAAAGAGTAATATAATAGGGATGAGGCAGGAGGCAAGAAGAGAAGAGAGGAAAGGAAGGAAGACAAACAAGAGGGGGTGGGAGAGATGGTAGATGTAGGTCAGAGCATAGAAGGACCGTAAGGGAAAAGAAATCAGGGTAGAAGCTAGTTTTAAGCAGAAAAGAAGGGTTAAAGGTATAGAGAGGGAGGGAGAGGGAAGTTAGCCTGGAGTACTGCAGGAACAAAGCCAGTGGTTTTGGAAGTACAGTTTAATTTGTTGTTTGAAGAGAGATAAGGATGAGATTAGAGTTAACTCTTTGGGCAGGGAATTCCATATTCTGCCTACAGTATTGGTGAAAAGAGAGTCACCAGCTACTTTGTGGGCCTTTATAGATTTGGTCATGAGTTTGCAAGAGGAACAAAGAGAGGTGAGATTGTTATAAGGGAGTAACAGTTGTGATAGTATAGGGGTATTACTAGGTTGGTACAGTAATTTGTGGGCAATAGAAAGTTGTGAGATCATAAGATAGTTTTGTAGTTCAAGCCAGCCTAATTGTTTCAAATTGAGGCAGTGATGGGCTCTAAAAGGGTTACCAGAGGCGAAGCGGGCAATGTTATTATAGCAAGTTGCTAGTTTGTTTAGGTTAGTTTTCTTAAGGTTGGTAAAGATAGGAGAGGCGTAGAAGAGAGTAGATATAAGATGGGAGTGAGCAATAGTAGCTCTAGTAGATGGGGTAAGAAATTGTTTAATACGGTATAATGATCCTATTTTTCTGTTTACTGATTTGATGGTGTTATTGATGTGTTGGTCAAAAGAGAGAGTGTTATCAATGGTTATTCCTAGTAATTTAGTTGTGGAGTCAGGAGAGATGACAGTGTTGTTGTTTGAGGAGATGGAGAAGTTTAGTGGGGATGTACGAGTGGTGGGGGTGAAGAGGAGAAGTTTTGTTTTTTTAGCATTGAGAAGTAGGTACCGTCTAGTAAACCATGTTTCTACAGTGTTAAACATAGTTTGAGTTAGTGAGATTAGATCTGAAGAGGAGGATGCAGAACAAATGATAGTGGAGTTGTCTGTGTATTGGATGCAGGTAGCTTGAGGAATTACAGAGTGGAGATAATTAATATAGAGGGAGAAGAGGAGAGGACCAAGAATGGAGCCCTGAGGGACTCGAATAGTAATGGGGAGTAAGGAGGAGATGTGGCTATCCCAAAGAACGGCTTGTTGTCTGTTACTAAGGTAAGATGTAAACCATTTGATGGCAAGGCTATCAAATGAGAGGGATTTGAGAATGCTAATTAGAGAAGAGTGGTTGACCATGTCAAAAGCTTTTGAAAGGTCAATGAAAAGGGCAGAAGAGAATAGATTATTGTTGCGATTGTTGTTAATGGTATCTACAAAGGAAAGGAGGGCAGTGGTGGTGCTATGGTGAGGTCTAAAGCCATGTTGACAGTTAGCTAAAATATTGTGAAGAGAGAGGTATTGTACAAGTTGCTGATGAATACATTTTTCCATTATCTTTGCTAATGGAGAGAGAAGAGCAATAGGTCTGAAGTTGGAATAGTCAGTAGAGTTACCTCCTTTGTGTAGAGGGATTATATGAGAGATTTTCCAGATATGAGGGATAGTTCCCTCTTGGATGGTCCTATTTATGAGCATAGAAATTGGGTAGGCAATTTCTTTGGCTGCTTTTTGTAGAAAAAGGGAAGGGAGCTTGTCAGCAGAGGGGGTACATGGTTTCAGTTTAAGAATAAGTTTCAAGATGGATGAGGTAGAGATGGGTTGTAGAGTGAAGTTGTAGGTAGTATTTACTTGGTTATTGGGAGGATAGAAGTTATTGGTGTTTAGCTGTTTAGCAAGAGATCGAATAGTTTCAGAAAAGAATGAGTTAAAAGCATTTGCAGTTAGAAGAGGGGTGTCTGGGTCAGCATTTAGAGGGGAGGGTGTTTTAGCTGTTCCTGGTGAAAGGAGTCCATTGATAGAGGACCAAAATTGTTTAGGTTTATTTAAGCTGGTTTCTTGTAGGTTGCAGTAGAATTTTCTTTTATCTGTGAGAATAGCTTTCTTGGAAAGATTTCTAAGTTGGCGAAAGTGCAGAAAATCAGAGCTGATTCTATGGGACCTCCATTTATTCCAAATTTTATTTTTCGAGAGGATTAGTTTTTTAGTTTCATTTGTAAGCCAAGGGGCTGTATTAGACTTCATTCTAATAGTATGCTCAGGAGCATGTTTGTCCAAGATGGAGAGGAAAGTAGAATTAAAGAATAAGACTGCTTCATTAAGTGGAAGAGTTATTAAGGGGTTCCAGTTACAAGCTCTGAGTTCGCTTTGAAATAGGTCGATTTTAAAGTGTTTAGTAGAGCGTATTTTTCTTATGTTAGGGAGGTGAAGATAGTCAGTCTTCTCTCTTGTAATGTAGGTTAAGCAATGGTCACTGAGGTCATCAGGCATGGTCTCAACGTTATAGGTGATGTTAACTTTGTTCATCAGAATCCAGTCTAAAATAGTCTGTTTCGTGTTTAGCTTATTAAGCCTAGTTGTAGATGTTGTACAACAGAAACCTATAATTCTTTGATTCCCTCTTTTTTTTGTTGTTGTACTCTTTGAGAGCAGCACGGCTAAGCTGATTTGTGCTGCTGCTGGCAAAAAGCACATGTGTAATCATGTTTTTATATGTTGAATGTACAAGAATAGTTAGCAGTACTCTCTGTGCCGACATCTGTATAAAGATCTTTACAAGACAGTCTTCACAATAGGTAGCAGGCAGATAGATGTAGCAGCAGGATAATGATGTGTTAAGTAAAGAGGTTTAGCGAATATTTACAGGCATAGTAGTCAGCCAAAACATCATGAAACATGCTGTCATCCATATGTATTTGAAAATGTTCAGCATGGCAAGACCTGAGTGTTATTGTAGCACAATAATTAGTAACTCCTACTTGTGAAACTGTATATTTGACAGCGGATTTCAGCAAGCGCAAATGTACTTAATCATCTTTATTACTTTATTGACCACTATAATCCATACATCATCTTGTTTAAATTTACAGTAAACTGAATAAACATAGCTTAGCACAGTGGCACAGAGTAAGACAGAGTTATGCAGAATAAGGCAATCGTATCAAAAGATATTGGCATAAATATTCCACTTCCATTTAGCCTTAGTTGCATTTGTTGCCCAGGGCCAGACATTCTACAAATGCAGAGGTGGAAGAATAAAATATAGAAGGGAGGAGATACATTATTAGCTTGACATGGAGCCAAGGATAAAGTAAATTAGCACTGAAGAAGGATAATGGTAGTTCACAACAACGGGTACACCTAAATTAGTGAATCGATACATTTATTAGCACTTAGCTTATGGCTGGAACAGAACCAATGAAATTATTAAAAAAAATCTTTCTACATATTAGAGCATTATCTCATCACACCACAAAAGAAGTACTACTTCACAGCATTAAAATAACACTATTGAAGAGCACCAACAACTTATTGAAGAAGTAGGGGGAGCAGAGAGCTGCAGACAGATGCAGACACAAATAGCAGAAATACGTTTTGTTGGAAATGTAGGAACATCTGCATGTTGTTTTAGTCTTACTTCTTAAATCACCGTTAATCTGTTATGCTCTGTACAATAGCCTGATTGCCATAGGTACAAATAAGCAGTGAAATAGTGGAGTAAACATGAATACCTAACCAGGGTAAGGTTGGCTTACTAAGTCTACCTGTTAGAGCTGCTATGTTATTGAAAATGATATCTTACTGCACCATTCCAATATCATGTAAGGAGCTGTATTTTATGTAGAAAAATACAAACATGTGCAAGTAACTATATGTTAGGAATGTGAACTGTCTTTAAGTAATAAACTGACATGCAGCTGCAATCAAACCTATGACACTGTATCAAAATATCAGGCTATAAACTGGGTAATTATCTCAACACACCACATAGGAACTCCTTGTTTTGTACTTCCAGCAGCCTAATAAATGTTAAATCATCTACTTTCACCATAGTGGCTTTTGTAAGGCTTTACTCTGTTTTCCCTTAGTGCATTACATTGAAATCTCCAACTTTTGCAAGAAGTTAAACAGTGTTCACTATCACACAGCATTTCTGCACTATGACAATCTCCATGCAAATGCAGAGGACATAAAGTGAAGGCTTTATCAATGGCCATTTCTGGCCTTGTGTGTGTGTGTGTGTGTGTGTGTGTGTGTGTGTGTGTGTGTGTGTGTGTGTGTGTGTGTGTGTGTGTGTTGTGCATGACTCTGTTTTTTGACCAGGTTAAACATGTGAAAAAGAGGTGGATAGGACAGGATGAAAATGGGGTTGGCAAGAAAAGGGTAGCACACAAGGGAAAAGAATACAGGAATTTGCATTAGGGTTATGGGAGAGCAGCAATGTCAGTCCCCAGAATTTAATAAACTTTGGGTAGGCACAGTGTAGAGCCTACATGGAATGTTACTGTGTCCATGTACACAGTTCCTCCTTGGCAGCACACAATGCATATTAATCATGGCTCATTGCTGAAGAAGAGCTGTGGAAAATGGTTATTGAATCAGTATAGGCACTGTCTAATTGTATAATGTCAATTGTTTATTTTATTGTTTTAAGTGTCTGTTTTCTTTTTTTTTTTTTAAAAAGGATGTTGGTGCAGTGCAGAGTGCAGCAATGCTAAGCAGAGCTGAGACACCTCCTAGACATCTAAAAATAGAAACTGGATGCAATTAATTATTTATTTAAAGGTCATGTTTAAGCATAGCTGAGTGGGTTTGTATGGCGTGGTGTGGTGCTCAACAGTACTTACAGGCAACTGAGGTATATGTAAAGGTGTAGCTGCATTCCACATATCCTCATAGCTAAATGGTAGGTGCAGGGTTTGAAGAAATGGAAGGGAAATAAGTATCTATTTTTGAAATACAAATTATACCAATTATATTTAAATTTTGGCCTGATGCACTCTGCTAAGCTCTGCTAAGACCTGCTAAACTCTGCTAAGCACTGCATAAACACAATGTTGTTGTTGTTGTTGTGTCTTTCGGCTTGGTCGCCACAGCAGAACGCCAGTCCGCTAATGATTGGCAGTAGATTTTTATCTGCTGGCTTGCCAGGCCTAATGCACAACCTTCAACGAAGGAACGTCCATTCACGCATGTCGCCACATGGAAGACGCTCTAACTGAGAATCGAATGGGCCACGTCTAACTGTGAGGCGACAATGCTACCGCAGCACCCCCACCGCAGTCACTGCATAAACACAATAACGGCTGAAAATGTTTCTGCACTGCTTGGCTCTGCATGGCTGGTTTGCCCACCACTAAACACTGATAAGCATATAGGCCTTAGGGTTTTTGAACTGCTTAGCTTAGCTGTGCTGGTTTTTAAATATTGTCCAATGGCATGTAAGGGTGAGAAACCAGGCTATATTAAGCCTAATAGGTGGGAATACAGCATAATCTGTTGGAGCTCTGTCTCTGAAGGATAGTATGGCAGGCATTGGTGAGGCTTCACACTTTCAGGTGCAGCGTTGGGGCATCCTGGAGTCCAGGGCATGGTCAGATTCCTTGTAAAAAAACAGGAACACCGACTTCTGCAGGGAGGTTACCAGGGCTTAGAGTACAAGGCGGAGACCTGGGACTGACTGGCAAGGGAACTCACCAGTGTCAGAGGTGCCGGAAGCTGTTGAAGACCGGGGGGGGGTGGAGGGTAAGAGGAACACTTAGGTTCACTTGAAGAACATTTTAAGCTTAGCCATTTTGGTGCTTGAATTAACATTTCCTGATTGGTCTTACCTATCTCATGGTTAATAATTGCATATTAGCCCTAGTGAGAATAAATTTGATCGCATTTTAGATAATTTGAGGGACCTCTGTAAGGGATGCAGCATTTAGAAACTGCCTCTATCCATTAGTGGCATGATGGGCAATCCTGGAGTGCATTTTCTATTACCCATCCTTAGATCCAAGTTGCATTTGTATATGGACAGGAATGAGGTTTGTTTTACTTGAATGGATAGTCTGTTCTGGATATATAGCTATCTCTCCACAACATTCAGTTTAGATACCTGAACTGAGTAGTTCTGATGCCATTTGACTTGCTGATGTTCAGTAGGTCCATCTGTATTAGGTCGAACGATGCCTTGTATGCCAGACACGTCACCTCTAAGCACTCCATAGGATATTAAGTATAGTGACAAATTTTTGAGGTGGTCCATGCAAGACCTATTATTTAGGACTTGTATCCTTTTAGTAAGGTGTCTCCGTGGGTATTCCAGTTGTTGCATGGGTCTGGATAGATACATGCCAAAGTGGGCATTATACAAAATGATTGACCTAATGAAGGCTTTGTAAAGTGGGACAATAACATCCCTAGATCTAGTCACAATTTGTTTATAAGCCGTGCAATATAGAAATACTTTCTTATGACTCTTGGCACATGTTGGTCAAAAGTTAGGTTACTGTACACACAAGTTCCCAAATGCCAAACAACTGGATCAGTTCTCAGGAGGCATTGTTAATTTGGCAGTTCCCTGGAGTAGATGACCTCCCAAAGGATATGATCATGTATTTCTTGAAGTTTAGTTACAATTCATGATTTTGATATCAGTTATTGTTTGGGACAAACTTTCCTGTATTATGGTTAAGTAATTTGGGGATTCAATAACTGCTCCTACTTGGAGTTATCTCAAACTTGGCCAAAGCCCTTTGGTATTTCCTTTTACTTTTGATATGTATATGCCAACCTCTGGATCCTGTGAACAAGCATACATGTATGTGTTCTTTGACTCACCTTCCTGATTGTATTAACCTAATTGTATTAAATTATATTCCTTGCATAATACAGCATCACTTGTTAGAATGTGTTTTAAATTTGTAGTTTGGAACAGTCTTCTAGTAAGCAATTAAACAAAATGTATGAACCAATAATGACAAAACTACCCATTTCAGAAAATTTCAATCATAAATGGCCACTCAAACTTCTGTCATTACAATCCACCAATTTCAGTTAATATGCAAAATCTCTGCAGAAGTGTTATCTAAATAATTCCACATTAAACGGATCTGTAACTAATGAAGAGGTTGCTTCTAGAAAACAACTTTATATTTCATTGTTTCATCTACAAATAAAGTACCTGTTTCCCTTGAAGAATACATTGCCTGTGCTACATTAAAAAATGATGAGCTAGTAATTTTGTAATGAGGAATGAATTGCAAACTGATAATGGGTTCATCCAAAGGAGGACATTCATAGGACTGCAGCATCCACTCTCATTAAAGTACAACACAGTACAGTATCAGTGATCCATCTGCATACTGTGAGAGTAGTACCCACAGCCTTCTGCATGAAAAGCAAGTATGCTACCTGCTGTGCTACTAACAATGCAAACAACTTAGCATAAGTAACATTAAAGTTCTCTTCCCCTGAAGCTCTCAGCTCCTTGAAAAATCCACTTGACGATCAACTAAATCTCTCAACTTTGCAGCAGAAGAAATTTGGAAAAAGCCAAAATTGGGGGGGGGGGGCAAAGGCTTAAAACCAGGGACATATTTTAAATATTGCTTGTATAATATTAGAAAGTTGTTAAAATAAAGTGTTTTGTGTTGCCATGTGTTTTCTGAAAGATAGGAAAACTGAAACTTAAAGAGCTATCATTATTTAGTGAATTCAGTTCTCACTGATTTGCTAGAAAAACACAAATTTTAAGAGGAACAGACAAAAAGTGTGAGTCAAATATTCTGTGAAAATCAGGACAGTGGAGAGCTATGGACTCAACTCCCTGAATCACAAGTGGTGGTATGGGAAGATAATTCAGGCTGTTGTTTGAGTCTGAGTACCACTAACCACCAGGTATACCTAACTAGGGCATTTTACACACACACACACACACACACACACACACACACACACACACACACACACACACACACACACACACACACACACACTTAGGAGCAGCATAACTCCTGCAAATAAAAGAACAAAACTCCCTTACCAGCATGACTCTGGCTCTGGCAGCAGCAATGGGGAACAGTGACAGCATAACTCCTGCAACACAGAGCAATAATAGAATAAGAACAGCTAGTTTAGTTAGTTTAACTTCCACATGTGAGGCCATGTTAGCATGAATACTCCACTTCATTAGTTTTTCCCAACAGGTCTTGCAGCTGTAAAAGTGTGTGTGTGTGAGGCTTCCCCTTCACCTGGCTCTATGTTTCCAGCACCCATGACCAGTGCAACTGGTATCCCCTGCACAGGTGAGCAGTGTTGTCACCATCATGATGACCTGAAAAGATGTTGGGGGATCTCTTGGACACCAGGATCCAAGAATTTCAGGCAGGGGATATCCCACATGTATGTAAGTAGTTTTACCTCTGTACCGCCAATATCTAATCTGAATGTTTGCTAAACGTGTATGCATAATGATGTACTTCTGTCTCAACAGCTGCATAGGAGAGGGCTCGCAACCTTGAGGAGCATGCCGGGCACTTGACCAAGTTGTGCCGTGAGTGTGGTGGGTATGGATGTATTATGCTAACTGTAGTGAAATAAGCAAGAAAGAGTAAAGCATTACCTGCATTAAAGTATGTGCATTAAAGTTTGTATTGCAATAAATGTAGACTTAGAACTATAGTGCAATAAATGATTAATGCCAACTGTAGTGCAATAAAAAACATAAAACAATACCATTACCTGCATTAAAGTATATACAATACAGTCTGTAGTGCAATAACTGTGAAAGTAGAGCTGTGTTGCAAGACCTGAATAATGATAACTGCTGTCCAATAAAATCTCAAAACAGTGCCAGAAACTGCATGAAAGTATATACAATAAAGTCTGTAGTGCAATAAGTGTGGAATTAGAGCTGTTTGTCAAGAAAAAAATAATGCCAACTGTTCTGCAATAACACACGAGGCACTACCAGTAACACCAAGGTAAATTGTATACATCAGGTTTGTCTTGATTTAACCATTGCAGTACAACTGTTTGCATTCAGGCTGTAAGGTAAGGTGCTGCAGTCAAGTTTAACATTGTAATACCTATAGCATTTAAATATAACGGCAGCCAGATGTCTTATTTAACGCATAAAGTACCGTTCAATGCTGTTTATAGTCCAATATTGTCCACATAATGCTTTGTCATCCACAAGCAGCAGGTAAGCAAGGTATATGGATGAGGTAACTCACTCCATAACCTGATATTGTTTGTAGACTTCACAGATATTTCAAACCAATAACAATATATTGTTTACACCTGCATTCTATATACTAATGTATATATTACCTACTATCTCTGTCATGATCGTATTTAAGGTCTGAGTGTTCTACTGTCACTGCAGTCTAGTATACAACTGTAGTACTACTGCCAGGTCATATATTGGTTCCAGGTGAGCTCTAGGCAGATATCAATCAGTCAGTAATCAGTGACTCAGTAGCTCATTTTATCAAATGCTCTGTTGGTAGAACATTTTGCCACACACAGACCAGGGATCTAATCCAGTTCTGTGCAGCACTAACTATTACAGTATCAGTCATGTCATGTTTACAAATTCTCTCTCCACAGGAACTACATGTAAATGGGTGAAGTAGCCCATATTATGAGTAAATAATTGTGTGTTTAGATATCACAGACTGTTAAAATCATTAACAAGAATGAGAAAGTACAGCATAACATAAAGGAAATAAATATAATAGTAATGCAATTAAATTAAATAAATAACGTGTAATCTTGGTATGGCTGTATGCCTGGAGTGTCTGTTAAAAGCTGCTGCAGCCAATTCACACATTACATGCAGATGTCCTCTGCAGTCACTGGTATTGGGTTCTATCCCATGCCTGCTAAGCAAGGCATGATAGTTGTTTAGTTTCTGTACTGTACACATACATGTCTCTCAAGTGTCGCGCGGTCATGTAATGTAATTAGTACTGCATAATCCATCTAAATTGCAAAGTATCACTACATTAGCCCACAGTACACCTTGGTAGTTATATATTTACACTTGATGTGCAAATGTTCTGTGTAGTTGTGTACCCAAAGTTGAGCCTGGCCCATACTGTACCATACGAATAGCTTGAAAGGAATATACATGTTACAGCAGCTATAGGGACTGGTACACATTAATAAAAAGGACAGACCCATAGAGTAGACAATAGTACTGATGTCAAGTAAATAGCCTATAATGGTACTAATTGATTGTTTTTCTCTCTCTCCCCAGCCCTTATCTTCATTTCTTTGTTATTGTTATCCATTGGATATGGTTTACTATTCACATATGTTGTTAAATTACCTGTATTTTGGGCATGTGTATTATTGATGTTATGTACTACAATGGTTGCATATTAACATACTCATTTATTTTATTTTATTTTACATGTGTTGACTGGGAAAATCCGACTAGATGCATGTCCATTTTAAGCGGAGGCCCAGGGAGAAAAGTTCCACAGTTAAATTTAAGCAACATTATAAGGTATACAGAAGCTTTCAAATTGCATAGAAAGTAGCAGACTTAACATTGACTAGTAACATATTATTCAAGCTTAGTTCAGGTTAACATAGCTAGTACTAAACTTAACATAGATCAGTGTCAAGGCAAAAGGAGCTGCAGGTTTACATAGACTACACACATTTTCAGTTTTAGATTTTGGCATTACATAATGGTAAACATTGAGTAGAATAGAATAGTGAGCAAGTTGGCCAAGTAGGTAAGTAGTGGGGTATAGTAACAGCTGAGGGACAGAGTAGGTTGATTGGATAGCAGGTTAGGCATGAGAAGCAGGAAAGTGAAGTACCTAAGTATGTAGTAAGAGAAGAGGTATAGAGTGAGAGTAGTAGTTAGTGGGTAGATAGCATAGTGATCTGGCAGTAATATATGAGTGTTAAGCTAAGGAGAAGTATTAGAGTTGAAAGTGGGAGGAAGCTGGAAAGGCTGCATTCATTGGAGATGAAGCTGAAGTTGGTGGACAGGGGGAAGCAAGAGGGGTGAGGCAGGAAGGTCAGCCAGGTGGGGAACATGTACAGATCCATGAGTGCTTTAGGTGTTCTTTCAGGCGTCTTTTAAATGTGGTCTTTAAGACTGCTGAGGTAATAGAGGTGGGTAGAGAGTTCCAACTTTTGCCTATGTAGTTAGGGAAGAGGGAGTCCCCTGCTGCGTTGTTGGTTTTTGTGACCTTGATTAATTTTTTGTTACTAGAGTGGAGTTGTCTGGTTCTAGTTTGTGGTTCTACTAGATTAGCCAGAGATGGGGTTTTGTCTGGGAATAATAGGAGATTGTGGACAAAGGATAGTTGATGATAGTTTAGGAGATTAGGGAATTCAAGCCAGTCAAGTTGTTTTAGGGAATGGAAGTGGTGAGCATGGCAGGGGGCACCGATTGCAAATTTTGCAATTTGATTGTAACAAGTGTTGAGTTTAGCAATTTCAATTTTGGTTAAGTTGGTGAGAATGGGTGAGACATAGACTAGAGTAGAAAGAAGGTAAGTTTGAGCAATTGTTATCCTAGCAGGCTGTGTTAGGAAATATTTATTTTTATATACTTTTATATATTTATATATATATAGCTTGTTGAAGTACCTATTTTGTTGGCCTTATGCTTCAACTGTTACTGGCATGCTGTTATACTGACTGTTCTGTCATGTATTGTGTTTCACATAATATGCATTGACATGTAATTGAGTTTTTTCCACTGTTCTGGCATGCTGTTATTACTAACTATGTTTTGTTGATAATTAACCTATACTTATTGCTATACCTCCAGTACTACAGCACATCAAGGTAGGCTGGTTCCTGGTGATCTGCCTACCTTGCCTCATCTTGCTATGGCACTGGGTCCCAGCACATCTGGGACCCAGGCCGGTGGTCCCCATCCACTGCCCCTGCACCACCTGTGGCATCGGGTGGAACTGCCTCAGGGGACAGGGCCTGGCCTCCCCCTGGGAGCGGTGGCAAAGGGGCTGCAGTCATCCAACAGGAACTGCAGATCTTGGTGTGCAGGATCATTCATTGGACCTATGAATGTTACCTGCTCCAGATTAAGGGCACACTGGCCAACCTGGTGGGACAGGCTCACCCTGGTGCCCAGCCTCCAGCACAGCTACCTTTGGG
Source organism: Protopterus annectens (assembly GCF_019279795.1). Lineage (NCBI taxonomy): Eukaryota > Metazoa > Chordata > Ceratodontiformes > Protopteridae > Protopterus > Protopterus annectens. Next base: position 83,522,416 of record NC_056734.1, on the reverse strand, counting down.
GCAGTGAAGTAGTAGTGTTGACTGCACATGGGTGGGGATGTCAATCATGCTGCTGCCATCTGGAGGCACATGCTAATCCAATTCCACAACACCCTCCCTGTCCAAGACATTTACCCCCACATGTGTCATACACCGCCCCTGTCTGCTGTCCTGTCTGTCTTGTCTGTCTGCTATTGCATCCTATCCTACCTGACTTACCTCCCAACATGTACCTATGTCCCTTCCCCAACATTCCACTCTCTCCTTAAAAAAAAAATGGGCACCTGACACACAAAAAAAATTGCCCCATCCATAGCTCTCCATTTCACACAAGTGTCCACTGGGCACAATTAATTTGGTCCAATTGACTTGACAACACATTTATGTTATCCTCACTTCTCTCTCTGTCTGGGATTTGAGAGTCCAAATTCATCTAAAAAAACTGACAAAATGCACAGCTGTTGCTGTACAACTGTCCTGTACATACCTACCTGCCTTTCACATTATTTTTCACCCTGCTTGCCCGCATTTCACCACTTTCCCATCACCACCTTTTTCTTTTCTTCATATTTTTTTAGCGGGGTGTTGTGTGCATTTGCGCAAGGTGGTGTGCCGCTTTGCTTAGCTCAGCTTATATTAGCTTACAGGAGATTTAAAGAGCTTTAATGTCTATATGTGTCTATCACACTGTTACTCACATGTAGAAAATAAACACCTCTACTAAGTGTCAAATGTGGGCCCCTCTCAACTACAGTACACTGCATTAACTCACCATGGTGCACAGGCTTTAGGTTAAACAGGTGTTTCCAGCAAAACATACTGCTTGCTACTTACAGACATTACGCATATAACTGAAATAAAAAAAATAATGTGAAAACTGGGAGTGTACCCTGGATTCTGGAGCAATAATAAATAAAAATAGAGACATACTAATGGATGTAAGTGAGGCCTGTGATAGCAGGTATATGTGTATCAACTTGTGGAAAGACACCTTCTAAGGCAGAAATGGCAAAGTACATGTACAACTGGGACCATGGTGCAGAAATACAACCATATAAAGCCATGTACATACTTATGGATGTGGAATTGTTTCTCATAGTCTGTATATGTACATAGATATCCTCCAAACACATATGCTTTTGCAGTATCCCAGTAGCTCAGTCTGTTAAATGCCTTGCATGCAGTAAAAGTTGCAAGACACAGTCCTGGGTTTGAATCCAGTGTTATATCACACTTCAATTACATTATTGTGAAGACAGCAAGTGATGAGTCAGTCATGGAATCTTACTCCCCACAGGTTACTGGTACTTAATTAACGACTACCTAGTTTTACAAAACAAAGGCCTGCAGGCAGGGACACAATGCACATATCCATATAGCCTAACTATATGTCACCTACTACTCTGTTAGTCATACTGTTGCATAACAGACTTACCTTAAGCACATTCTCCAATTGCACTGTATAGAATACTCTTGCCATAATGACAGGCCTGGCACAACTGACACAGTTACATGTACAGCTTGCTGTCCACCAAAGTGTTCACACTTTCCCCTATGTGTTGTAGGCTGCAGCAGCAGCAGTTGCAGCCTGTAGCATACACAGCTGTATGTAAAGGTAGCTGCCATAGAGCTACCATACCTCTCAACTCCCTAGAACAAGGGATCTGTTCACAGCCGTACTTTATTGGGGTGGGGTGGAGCAAAGGCCCACATATAGGGACATGTGTAACAGTTTGTCCCTACAATGATAGTAAGGTGATAGAATAACAGCTATCACAGTAGCATGCATAGTCTGATGGTTATGCAGTGTGATACACACATGTATGTCTTCCCTTACTGACCACAACCCAAAATGATTGCCAGTGCACTGTAAGATGACCAGAATGGTATGGGACACTGACCACACATATGAGGCAAAACTGGACATATGTCATAAATCTCTATGGTGGATTGTGTTTGTACCTACCCTCTGCAATGCTGTAGTCTCCACGCCTCAGTAAAGTCCATCTCAAAAACTAAGACCTGGGCCAAGGCCTACATGAAGGCCTTATACATTGCACTGTGGTGGCATGACATTGGCTAATGATAGTGCAATATAGCTGCTTTGGCTACAACTAGTAATTCTGAGCCACAGAGTGGTGCAGGGGCAATTTCCTGCTAATGAGCAGTACCTTACAAAGGCAAGCAGCTGGTTATGGGGAACAGGTCTGTATGAGACTTAACACATGCACACAGAGTGTATTATCAAAAGATTACTTGATGAAGCAAAGTTCAACAAAGTAGTACTGCACGCCACCAGGTATGTAATAGATTTCTACATATAACATGATGCAGATGAGAGGATTCAGGTATGGGGAATAGGGATTACAGAAGTAAGCCTGTCTTAGAACTGTGGTGATGACATGCCATTGATATTCTGCTGTCCTACGCGCATGCCTCTCAACTCACCTTGGTTTCAATCACATCTCAGCTCTGTCCTTGTCAATCCCACCTAAAATGGTCGTCTGTTGTAGGAAAGCTAGTGGAATACATGTAGTACATAGTGACAATAGGGGAGGGTGTACACCCCTGTAATGTCAAACGATGTACTGTAATTCACCTCCTCTCATTCTGTCCATGTCTCACATAATTACTTCTAACATTGTAAAACTGACCCTGAATGTCTGTGATGTACTCTGGCTAAATCCCTGTTTCTGTTGACATTTGTCCCTATTTGGTTAAGAGCTATGTCTAACATACCTGTCAACTTCCTACAACAAGAACTTAGGACAAAGCAATAATTAATGGGAAGGGGGCAAAGGCCCAAACTCATGGTACATACCTGAGGCAGTGATACTACTGGCATATCATTATCAATATAGTTGTACTGGGTATTATGTTTAGTTCTATTACTGATGTCAAACCCTTTCTGCACTTGCTTTTAGTCCTTTTTAATTTAATTACATTTTTTCAAACTGTGTGTGGACTAATATTGCTACATACTCAAGTGTGCCAGCTTGCACTGCATGTGAATTGTTTTTACTACTGTTTTTGCTACTTTTCTGAAAAAAAAAAATTGTAAGCCTGTTTCCTACCTTTCCTGTAATTAGTGTTCCAGATACAGATTTGCTGTATCCAGGACTGTTTGTAAGCTTCTGAGCCCCCAAGCCTTTCTGTGTTGGAGGGAAGCCTTCTAGCTTATCAGTGGGAGTGGTAAGCATTAGGTAACCTGTCTACCACATAAGGAGTTGTTCTGGCCCAGAATTTGTAGTTATTGGCCGTTTGGCCGGTCTTCCACCTCTCTCAACTTTCTGATTTGAAGGCCTGCATTTGCACTTGTTTCTGTCCTGTAACTCCTGGGCCCATCTCATTTGCTCACTCAAAAAAAAAAAAATGATCTGCTTTTACTGTATTTGTGTTTCTTCCTACTTTATTTTGCTTTTGCGTCATCTTAATAATACTCAGTTGTATTTATTACTGCTTCGTGTAACTCATTCTAAGCCTTTTAGTTTAAGCACTTAGGCTTCAAACCAGTTGTTTTACATTAAGAAGGTTTGTGGTCTGCACTGTAGTGGCAGAACAGGTAGCTTACATCCTTCTAAGTTGGGAACTGCTGATTGAGGGCACAGTGTCTGTTATTCCTGCATATTTGAACTGCTTCTTACTGAAATTGGTACACCTTGTTTGCTGTAGCATAGACTAGATCCAGGCCTGCTGAATCTAGCTTTGTTTGTATAACTTGAGCACTAATCCAGGCATTCTTTAAAGTATTCAATTGTATTTATTACTGCTTGGTAGTAACTCGATTAAAGTGCAGCTATCATTCTAAGTCTTTTGGATTAAGCACTTGGGCTTCAGACCAGTTGTTTTACATTAGGAAGGTTTGTGGCCTGCACTGTGGTGGCAGGACAGGTAGCTTACATCCTTCTAAGTTGGGAACTGCTGATTGAGGGCTCAGTGTCTGTTATTCTAAAAGTGTATTAGTTCTGGTTTAAGCACTTTGGCTTCAGGCCAGTTATTTTACATTAAGAAGGTTTGTGGTCTGCACTCTTGTGGGAGGAGAGGCTGGACTCTACCCTTCTGAGCTGGGAATTTCTGGTTAAAGGCTTATAGTGCCTGCATATTTGAACTGTTTCTTACTGAAATTGGTACACCTTGTTTGCTGTAGCATAGACTAGATCCAGGCCTGCTGAATCTAGCTTTGTTTGTATGCTTGTTGTTTGTTTGCTTGTTATTTCCCTGAAATGCTAATTCCACCTAAAACGCAGCTTTTCAGCACTTCTGTGGATCCCTAGTGATATCTGCATTGCTTACTGTATGTATTTCCTTGTTTCACTTGAAAGAAAGTTACTGTTTGTCATTTTTGCATTTAAGTTACCTGTAACACATTGCATTTAAGTTACCTGGCACTTGCTCACTAAAGCAATTATATAAGTCAGCACTAAAAAATTAAAAGCACTACACCCTCACAAACTCCCCTTGAGTACCTTCTTCCCCATTGGCCCTTTTTTTCAATTAAAAAGGAATTCCCAATACTATTCTAGCATGTCCAAAGGTCAGTTGTCAATCTCCTCTCCAGTCCAGCTGGTGAATCTGGGAATCTTGAGGCTATGTTACAACTGCCTCATGTACACAGACAACCCTCTCCTCCTCCCAACAAATTCCAACACATGTGAGAGATGCAACCATATAGCCAAACTGGAGGCTAAGCTCTCTCAACTCAGTACTGGCGTAACCAGTCAGGAGGAGAAGGAAACCACACTCATTACGATTCCAGTCTCACATAGACCTACCACAACAGCAAACCAAACACATAAACACACAAAAACATACTCAAAGGCTCTAAATAAAAATCTGCCTGAGCAGCAGAGACCACCAAAGCAGACACCCAAACAACCGCTACCCCAAAACAAAACACGTGCAACACATAGCTCACAAAGCCAGTGTGCTGAACAGTCACAGCCCTTAAGGCTAAACAACACTTGTAATAGGTGACTCTATCGTCAGACACAGTGACGTCCCGCTCACCAGGCAGAACAAGGAAAAGGTCACGGTGAGCTGCCTGTTGGGTGCTAGGATCCGCCACATAACAAAAGCACTCAGGTCACTCCAAGGCAAGTACAAATATGACTCGGTCATTGTCCATGCTGGTGTGAATGACCTGAGATGTACCTCCCTGGACTACATGAAAAGAGACATAGAGGAGCTCTCTGAGCATGTAGCCCAGGCCGGTATGACCCTGACCTTGAGTAGCATCTTACCCTCGCCAAGAATGATGCCACAATATGAAGACAAGATGATCAATTTCAACAATTGGCTTAAGTATTGATGTCAGTCAAAGGGGATCCAATGCCTGTCAGCCTGGGATGATATGCTCGACAAGCCACGATGCTTCGCTAGGGATGGCTTGCACCTGTCACCCCTGGGCTTTCGGATATTGGCAAAGGCTCTTACTTCCCCCATAGTGCCTTTTTTAGGCAAGGCTCAAAAACAAACCCACCTCCATAGGTATCACAAGGGATAAGAAACTAAGAGTAATGCTACTTAATGCCAGAAGACTAAACCTCAAGATGCATGCACTCAAAACTCTCCTTAGCATGGAGTACATCGATATCTGTGCAGTAACAGAAACCTGGTTCAAGGCTCCCAAGGGCACCCTAGCACTACCAGGTTATACCTCATACCATGCTTTTCGGCCCCAAAACTTGGACCAAACCACAAATGGAGGGGGAGTATCAATATTCGTCAAAGATACCCACACCTCCAGGTTGGTGGCACAGCACGAAGCATCAGAGACTATCCATGTGCAACTAACAGTAGGTAAAACTGCCGTCCAGTTTATAGCCTGCTACAGACCACCCTCCCAAACCCAGGAACCCCACTCGGCCTTCCTGAGAACATAGGAAAATATGAAGGTCTCTCCAAACACCATTATACTGGGCAACTTCAACTACCCAAACATAGACTGGGAGCATTACTCTAGCTCCAACACCCTAGCCCAAAGGTTCCTAGAATTTATAAACTCAAATGCTATGGAACAACTTGTTACCATTCCCACAAGAGGGGAAAACATACTGGACCTGATCATCACCAACATGGGGACTCTATGCTTCAGACCAGAAGTGTATCCCTCACTGGTAAGATCAGACCATAAACTAATCTCACTGGATATTCACATCCCGACCCCACCCCCTGCTCATAAAACCACAGTGAAAAACTTCTCTAAAGCAAATTTCACACTCCTCAAAACCGAGGTGGAATCCTTCAAAGCCCCCAAGCCTGTGGAAAATACGGCCCAGACCGCAGAAGCCTTTATAAACGCATTCTATGAACACCTTCAGGAATGCATGGATCATGCAATCCCAAATAAAACCAAGACCCAATCCTCCAAAGGCAGACATCCTGTCTGCTGTCTGGTGGACCCCAGCCATAAACAAACTATACAATAGAAGGAGGAAGCTACTACATGATAGAGCAAAATCCCAAAAAGGGAAGGCACCTCTGATCAGTATTAGCAAAAAGCTATGGGCACTCATAAAATCATCTAAGGCCAGCTTCGAGAGAAAAATTGCACAGGACACTAAGGATAATCACAAAGCTTTCTTTAGTTATGTTAGGAACCTGTGTGGGAATTCCCAGATATGCTCCGAATTAGTCCAAAATGACAAAATATACATCGAACCCACAGACATTGCCAACATCCTAGCTGACAGGTTCAGCGCAAACTTCTCCCCCCCTCCCCACCAAAAGGGCAAATATCTATCCCAGCACAGTGCTGCCCCTCTGACATCTCAGATGCCCAGGTAAGAGCCGCCCTCTCCAAAACAAAAAAAAAAGCATCAATGGGACCAGACGGTGTCCCAGGCTGCATCCTACATGAACTCCAAGAAGAGCTAAACCCAAACATAAAACTACTGTTTAATCTCAGCCTTACTACAGGATATGTACCCAAAGAGTGGCGTACAGCAACAGCGGTCCCTCTCCACAAGGGTGGTGCCTCAACAGATCCTGGAAACTATCGCCCCATAAGCCTGACTAGCTTGTTCTGCAAGCTATGGAAAGGATCATCATGGACCTCATAAATAAAGATATTGGGGACCTACAGATACTGGATCCTATTCAGTTTGGCTTTGTTAAGGGCAGATCCTACCTCTTAAACCTGGTCGATTTCTTTGAAACAGTCACCAAGGCCATTGACGAGGGGAAGGTGGTCCACACAGCCTACCTGGACCTCGCAAAAGCCTTCGATACAATACCCCACTCGGGCATTATAGATAAGCTCACCAGCTTAAATATAAACCTCTATGTCACCAGATGGGTTGCAAACTGGCTCAAGGACAGAACCCACATGGTTAGAATTGCTGGAGCCATGTCAGACTTCAAACCAGTTACAAGTGGCATCCCACAAGGCTCAGTCCTGGGACCTCCTCTTGTTCGGTATATATTTCTCGGAGGTACAGGCCAACACGGAAGGACTGTGTCTGACCAAGTTCGCAGATGACTGCAAACTGGGTGCCATAATCGACTCTCCAGCTGACACAAGCATCCTCCAAAAGGACCTCATATAAACAGACAGCTGCTGCCAGAGCCATGGCCTCAAGCTAAACACCAAAAAGTGTATAGTCATTCCCTTTTGGCAAAAACAAAGTGCCCACAAATTACCACATAAGTGGTAATCCACTAAGTACAGAAGAAGTAATTAGGGACCTGGGGACCCAAGTTGATAGCAATCTCTCATTTGAAAACCACGTGGCCAAAGTGGATAGAAAAACATTTTATATAGCCCAACTAATCATGAAGGGATTCACATCTAGATCAGGGGAGGTCATCGTGCCTCTTTACTCATCCCTCATCAGGCCCATAATTGAGTACAATGCCCCTTTTGGGATGTACCTTACCAGACACCTGCAGCAACTGGAAAGACTCCAAAAGTACCTCACCAAGAGGATCAAAGGGCTCAAACAGATGCCATATGCTGCCCGGTTAAAGAAACTCCAGCTCTACTCAGTGGCATACCACCTGCTCAGAGGCAATCTGTGCCTGACGTATAAAGCCATGTCCAACCCAGAATTAATGGACATGCTGTACCTCAGAAAATCCAAACCCCGGGGCGTGGCCAAGGATGAACACAGGATAGCAGCAGATTTCTTCAGCTCCACCAATTTCATTACACTGATAGGAATTCATTACTTAAAAAATTAATTTTTGACGTAATTTTCTTTCTAAATATGTTTGTTTTATATAGTTCTTGAACTATATCTAAAAAAGAAAGGAAATTTTAACAATATTCCTGTCAGAAATCACTTTGGAAATTTTCCTGTCAGTTTATCAGTCTGAAATGAGTTCCAATAAGACAAATTCTCAAGACTCCAGCATCAAGAAAGAACTTCAGTCTCTGATAACTATAATCCAGCAACTTACTGCTAAGATGGATAAAATGGATACTAAAATTGATACCTTCATAGAAAAAACTACAAAGCAAATAGACTTGTTACATATAGACCTGCAACAACAGAAGATCCAGATGACAGGCATAGAAGAAGCTGTGAATGACATGGAAAATAGAATCCAAGAAGAGGAAATCAACATTGAGTTTCTGATGAAACAAAATACACATTTACAAACAAAGCTGGATGACCTGGAAAATAGATCTAGGCGCAATAACATTAGGATTTTTGGACTGCCAGAAAATATTGAAGGTAACAATATTACTTCTTTTTTAACAACATGGCTCCCTAAAACTTTAGACTTACCAGAAGCATTCTCTTTTGGTATTGAAAGAGCACATAGATCTATAGCTAATACTAACTCTAACAAAAACTATCCTAGATCAGTTATAGTTAGATTTCTATCATCTTTTGATAAAGAGATGTTTTTTAATCTGCTTGGGCTAAAGCTCCTGTTAAGATTAATGAGACAACTGTGCATTTTGACAATGACTATTCTTCCTTGGTAATAGCTAAAAGAAAAGTTTTTCTGCCACTAATAAGGGAGCTTAAAAAGCACAGTTTAAAACATACCTTCTGTTTCCTGCCAAGCTAAAAATCTTCCTTCCTGATGGTCCTAAAATTTTGATGACTTAGACTCTGCTTTACTGTTTATCAAAAAATAAGATTTTGGATAAAATAGAGGAAATGGAATGGGCTAGTCCTTCATTAAAGAGACTGGCAACTGAAACTTCGTGGAAGACTTCAAAGAAGAAGAAGAGACTAAAAAACAAATGATTTGTTCTATGTTTATTTTTCTTTTTCTCTCATCATTTTACTTCATTATTAATCTTTTTAAATATAGTTCCTGCATTTCCAGAAAGCCACAAATATTCTGAAAAATATTTAATCAAAGTTATTCTCTGTGTGCAAAGAAATGTTTTGTTTCATAACCAGTCAAAATATCTGAGGAACTAATAACAAGCTATTATTCAATTTGTTTCTCTTTCTGAAAAAGAGAAGTAAGGTCAGTAATTTGATACATTTTTTTTTCTTTTTTTTTTCCTTTTCTTCTTTTCTTTGTTTAAACAATGGCATTCTATTTAGATTATGTAGTGGGTAAAGGGTGGGGGAGGGCAGGGAGAGAAGAGTAATGAAAATATGATAAATGGAATAATAACATATTTATTCCTTGTAAAAAGTTTATATGTTCTTCAAATGCAATTCCTAATTATACTTTCTTGATTATACTGCTTATGCTTGTTTGTAAATAATCTGTCATGCTTTAACTAATAATAATTAGAACTAAATAATAGTAAATAATATGTTTTATTTTTAACTCTATTAATATAAACAGTAAGTAATATTCCATTGTATATACTCCTTATAGCTTTCTCTTACATTTTTTTTATTTCTGCTTTACACTCTTTTATTTTCTTCTCTCTTTTTCTTTTCTTTATTCTTTCTCTTTATTTTTTTTCATATTAATATATAGAAATGCTTTTGATCATATAGACACAGTAAATAATAAGATTTGCATAAAAATTGAGTTGGGACAAAAATATTGAGTTTTATTACTTATTAATAACTTTGGGCTTAATTTCAATTACATAGAGGCTGTAATAACCTGTAAAATACATTGTGAAGGTTTTGTCATGTTTAGATGCATTTACACTGCTAAATGAATGTTTGCCACTAGTTTTTAACAAGTTTCCCACCAAAATGTTAAGGGAGACAATCTGGGATCTGGGCTACCTCATGAACAGTGTCCTCGAGTTGTTTTAAAGCTTCAACTCTCAGAATTCTCACAGAGAAGCTGAAAGCAGTCAATCTGACCTTTGACCCAGATATCACACTGACACATTGCAGATTCAGGAAGAACACTCTACCAGGAAGTAGAACTGATGCAAATGAGACTATGTGAAGGAAAATGAACTCTTTAACATTTAAATGTGAGTTATTTTATATAATTACTTAAATATCTATGTTATAATTCATAAAATATGTCAGTTATAATGATTTTAAATGATGCAGTTTCTTGTAGTAAGTAAATGTCTTATTTTAGAAGGCATAGAAAATGAAACATTTATTCAAGTGTTTTTGAAAATCTACTTGACTGCAGCATACTAATCTGTGTTAAAAACTTATCTTCCAAACATATACATTACTATAACTCATTTAATTCATCTGATTGACAGGCATAAATAACTTTATAACTCTATTCTGGAAGAAATTGTCATGTGATATATTTTAAAGCAGTAGTATAGACATACAAGATACAGATGGCTTTTTTTACAATAATGCAAGTGTTTCTGAGAATTTGCATAACTATGCAGTATGATTTATAACAATTTCTATAAATATAATATTTTATTCTTTTGACAATAATGAGTATGAGTAAAATGCTCATATACAAGCAATTCAAGGTTTTTTTTTTGGAAGCTGTTGACTGCATTCACATGACAGAAAATAGATGCATCTTAATATATGTAATGTCTGAACTATATTAGCCAAAGTTTTTGATTTAAATGAATGTTAGATCTTATTTTTACATACTTTGAATAAATTAATATGTAAATATGCCTTTCTTTTTTTTTTCTCTCTCTTTCTTTCACTCTCTCCCTCTTTCACATCTTTTATTTCTCTCTCTCCTCTTGGTTCCTAATATCAAGATTATTTGAATGCTATTTGAATACAAGTGTATTATATTACATAGATGTATATAGTAGTATGAATAGTTTTAAAAAAAAAGTTTATTTTAGTTTATATGATGCTGTTTTATCAAATGTGTAGTCTTGTCTTGCTAGATAATTGAATTGAAAGCTGTTAATTTAAGTTAAATATAACCAGTATTAAATTGATAAGGTGTGAGGTACTGCTGCTTAGGGTAGGGGGTTAACTTGAGTGGTAAATACTACTCTAAGTTGGAGTTTTTAACTCCAGGCTGGATGCAAGGTTTAATCCTTACATTATTTTCACTTGTTCATTGTTATATGTATATAGTTTTGACATCCACAATATATTTTGTACACTCATTGTCACTACAAACAAAATTGAATCCTATACAAAATCCCATAAGAGATTCAATAAATACAGCTATATTTAAAGGTACACCTAAAGGAGGAGATGTAACATTACTTATGTTGTTATTTGTTATTTTGATCATAAGATTCTTAAGTTTTAAAAATGCCAAATGACATCTTTAAAGGAATTTCTTTAAACATTAATGGATTGAATAATCCATGTAAAAGGGCAAGCCTAATAAGATACATTAATTTATATAAGGCCAACTTAGTCTTCCTGCAAGAAACCCATCTCTTGAAAAAAGATATTGATAAACTAGCCACAAACAAATATACAGTATTGGTTAGTTCAGAGCACACTCAGAAAAAAAGAGGAGTGGCTATTGTATGGAATAAAAGTATGCCCATTCCTAAAACCATTAAGTCTTATCAGGATGACAAAGGAATGTTTTGTATGGTTACAATACAAATTAATGGGAAGACTTACACTTTAATTAATGTATATTGGATACCTGGAATTGGTATTAATACAGTGAAACATCATCTTGATAAGATCATATCATTCTCTATAGGAGATATTATTTTAGCTGGTGACTTTAATTGTATACTACATGAAAGTGATACTACCACTATAGGAAAAAGAAGAATTACATCTAATGCAAAACATTTAAATGATTTTGCTAATTCTTATCATTTGAATGATATTAATAATCAGATAGATTCAAAATCATTACCATACACCTTTTTTCTAACAGATACAAAACTTATTCAAAAATAGATAGGGTCTTTATTTCTAACCAGATGGTAACAGATTTAATTAATTCCAAAATCATTTCATGTCCTATATCTGATCATAATTCAATTGTTTTTGAATTCATGATAAAAATACTCATAATGTTCAGATCAAAAGGATACCAGCATACTTAACTCAACTAAAAGACTATAAAGAATATATACTTTCAGAAGTAAAACATTTTTTAGACATAAATACTACTCCTGAAGTTTCCATTGTCTATGTTTGGGATGCCTTAAAATCATATCTATATGGACAAAGTATCAGATGGTATAATAATAAAAGGAAATCTTGGGATAAGGAATTGTTAGATATTCAAAGTCAATTAGACTCTTATAAACATAATAATAAAGAAAATATTATGGACAAGAAAGTTATTGAAGACATAAACAAACTAAATGAGAAATACAAAGAAATGTTAACTCATAAAGTTAAAATAACTTTAGAGAAATACAAGTTTTTGTCTTATTCAATAAGCCCCAAATACTTACATAGACTTAAAAATAAAACAAAAAGGTTGAATAAACAAAACCATATCAAAGAAATATTTTCTCTAAGGAAAAAGAAGAATGTTTCTAGTATACCAGAAATACTAGATGAATTTAGAAATCACTTTCACAAAATTAACCATAATAACATTAACATGGAACCTAAAGATAAAATAAAGGAGTTTATAACCACAAACATGAATAAAAAGCTTAATAAACAACAGATTAAACTATTGGACAAAAGTATTTCATATACAGAGGTTATTACACAAATAAATAAGCTTAAATCAAACAAAGCACCGGGTAATGATGGTATTATACCAGAGATATATAAAATCCTTTCTAAAAGTACATATTCATTAATACATAAGGTTTTTATTTTGGCCCAAACTGAGTTAATAACCCCCCCCATCTTGGCAATATACATTTATTTCGCCAATTTTAAAACCTAATAAAGATCCAACTAGATGTACTTCATATCAGCCCATCTCATTACTTAATGTTGATTATAAAATGTTTATGAGTATTTTTACTGATAGATTGAAGACAATCATCCCCGGCATTATAGATATGGATCAGACAGGCTTAATTGTAAATAGAAATACTTTTGATAATATAAGAAGAACTTTAACATTAATTGATTTTGCAAATAGGAAAAAGAAAGATTTAACACTTATTAGTCTTGATATAAGTTCAGCATTTGATTCAGTAAGTTGGGACTATCTGTTTACCTTACTGAAGTGCACAAACTTCTCAGATGCATTTGTAAATCTAATTGAGCATTTATACAAAGGAACATTGGCTTATATTAAGTTAGGAACATATTTCTCACAAAAAAAAATACCCATTTTTAAAGGTACAAAACAAGGATGTCCACTTTCTCCACTATTATTCACTTTAGTAATGGAGCCTTGGGCTAATTTGATCAGAAACAGTACTGACATAGAGGGTTTTGAAATAGATGAAAATACAACATCCAAAATTCAACTTTTTGCAGATGATGTTCTAATTACATCAGCAGGATCTAATTCTTCTATGCAGTCTCTATTTGATAAAATGATGAATTTTAAAAGTATTTCTGGTTTAATATTCAATGAAGAAAAAAATAAAATACTACCTATATATACACGAAAAAATATTCTCAGTAGTGATTTTACTAAATATACACCCAATTCAGGTCAGATAACTTATTTAGGTATAATACTATATAAAGATATTAAATCTATTATATATAATAATTATAATACCTGTTTTCTTAATATACAAAATCTTTTTAATACCTGGAATAATATGTTTTTTACTATGGAGGAGAGACTTACAATTATTAAAATGATAATATTCCCCAAGATTTTATACTTAATACAATCAATAATACTTCCACCTACAAAAATAATTATCAAGAAACTGAATACACTAATGTTAAATTTCCTATGGGCACCTAATAGACCTAGGATTGCATTAAAGAAACACACTAATAACTGGTCTCAATGGGGTATTTCTTTTCCAGACTTTAATTTATATACTATCTCTTCTATTGTAAAAGTTATTACTTTATTAATAGAGCAGTCATATGTCGCAAAATGGAAAGATTATTGGGAGCTAATTAGTATGCACTTCATGTAAATCTCCTTAACACATAAAAATATGATTGTAAATAACTCCATGTTATGGTTACTAAAGGAATTTTGTACTTCACCTATTACACCTAAACATATGGTTTGTTACCCATTAAATATTATTATTAGCTATCGTAACTTTATATTCATGCACCCTAAGTATAGGGAATGGAATTTTATTATATTCCTATAATGTATACTCAGGGTATGCTTTTGTCATCTACTTCTGAAGGAACTCATTTAGCTATAGATAATGATCTAAAGTACTGGTATCAGTTGATATCTGATAATAAAGTTAAAAATCTAGATTTCTTAAAACAAGAATTTGATCTAAGAGAAACTTGCTGGTTAGAGGTTCAGACCTTTAGACAACATCTCATTAATAAAATAGATCTAATGTCTATAACAGTTAAAGAATCTATTCCAACACTGATTGATTACTTGATATTAAATTTACAACATAAAGTTTCTGATAAAGGTAAACTTTCATACATACATAAAATTATCAGACAAGAAACTTTTTACAGTGTAGATACATACTGGAATTATTTCACTTCTATTAATGGGGACCCACCAAATCAACAAGATAAACAATATATATTGGAATCTGCCTATAGAACTACGTCTTCCATTGTCTGGAGACTTTATACATGGAAATTTTTACATAGATCTTTTTATACACCTTTGATGATGAATGAAATAAATAATAAAGATAATCTATGTAAGAGATATAATGTAGAAATTAATGCTGACTGGGCTCATATGTTTTATGACTGTATAAAATTGAAAGAATACTGGAAGTCAATTAATGAATGTTTGCAGGCTCTTTTTACAGATAATTTCATTATTTCTAAATCTCTTATATTATTCAACACACCTGTACCTCAAAGTGTTAAAAAGGTTAAGCTTCCCTTGTTATGGTCTATTCTAGCAGTGGCTAGGAAAATAATAACCAGAAATTGGATTTCAGATACACCTCCTTCGTTCAATGAATTTAAAAATGTTATGAATATAGTGTGCCATATGGAAATAAACACAATTAGGTCAAGAACAACTAGAAAAACATCTTATTATATTGTATGGGATAATTTACAAAATTTGTTAAAAGAATCCTAATTTCAATAGCATGGTATTTTAGTTTAATTAATTGATCTGATTGTAGTGGATGTCTTTGTAAATACTTTAGTTGTTTTGTTGAATGTTATAATCATATATATTTTTAATTGCTTGTATAAAATTGTTATGATATTTCTCTTGTATGTTAACAATAAACCTGTTTTGGAAAAAAAAGAAAATCCAAACCCCATTGAGCTACGCGCTCAAGAGACTTGAACCTCAGCACTGAAATAAATAGGACATGCTGGAGGGACAGATTCATAAAGCAGAGGCTCCCTTCACTCTGGAATAAAATCCCAGTCCAGGTTAGGCAGAGTCCCTCATTGACTCTCTTCAAGAGGAATCTTGATGAGTAGATGGGAGATCGTAGGTTTACCCCAGGTATCACTTCTGTGTCACTGTTAGACAGAGGCACAGTATACTAACCTCGAAAAAGGGCATAGCAAAATTAATTTAAAATGGGTGGCGAAAGCCAAACACACTCTGGCTAGGCTTATAAATGCCCTAGGGCAGATAGCCTAGTATGAACCTATGAACATACACTGTCATATTGCATACCTTACAGGTGTATTGTACTGGAAACATTAACTGGATGTAGCTGATGTGCATGTTATAACAGGTCTGACTTGTCTGTGTATGTTGCTGTGAGTTCATCTGTTGTGTATTGGAGCAGAGATATGAAGATGCAAGACTTGTAATGCAGTTGTGGATTCTCATCTGTATGAGTCTGTGTGGATTACCAAACATAATAGTCCAGGTAGTAATATACTACTGTTGTTTTGCTTCTCAAATATGACTAGAGGGGGTTTGGAGTCTGTCCCCCTCACAACCTGATGTCAATGTTTCATCAGATGCTGATGATAATGGTGGCCATAGTGAGGTACAGCTGGGGGTGTCGGTGGCTGAATCTGTCCCAGAGGTTGAAATCCCTCTTCTGCCCCCCATTGTCACCACACACAGTCAGTATGCCCACATATACCCAGTCCCCAGAGGCCATAGAAAGTGGACAGTCAGGGGGTGGTAACATTGAACAAGGCAGTGTGACAACTATGGCTTCAGTGAGTGTAGACACTGGCCATAGCCAGAGACCTGGCAAGGTCCCACACAGGCAGATTGACAGGGGTATACATAAGAGGACTGCTATCCATCCACCACTTGTTGCAGGTGTCACATCACGGGTCACTCACTGCATGTTTCGGTCCATCATGGAGACACAGGCACATTCTGAAAACAGCACCAGACGGATGCCAGGGTTATGGATCTGTGATTGCATCTACCACATTGGAGACACCCTGGATCGGTTCCCTGCTGCTGTGGTTAGACGGTCGGCTGAGACAGTGTCTGTCTTTGACAGCATGATATCTGTGCTGGAACATCTGTTTGGAGTTAAGCATTGGACACATGGATGAAGGTCAGCAACTCCATCTGCTGGGAGTCCACATGGCCATGCACTGTCACGCTCGCATACTGACAGTAGCTACAGTGATATAGAGGGAAGGGTGTTGTCCACACCATGACAGGGAAGGCTATGGGCACGTGGTGCAGTGCGATCCCATGTGAGATACAGCCCCAGCATTTTACAGTCAATATCACCACATCTGACCTTGGGCATGGTGGTGCAAGTGCTACTTCTGGCAGAGCCAATTCACATGTTCATGGTCAGAGATAGTGAACTGTCCACTCTACCATGTATGGTCTACAGCTGTCCAACATACACATGTATAAGGTTAGCACTTGGCTTGGCTGTGTGCGTGCACACACTCAAACACCACTGTTGCATGCAGGTCACCAACAGACACACATGGCACCTCTCCATGGCCCATCTAACCCGCACCCCTTCCTGAGTCATACACATTGTGTCACTTGTTTGGCACAGCCTAGGTCTCTGGCACCCCCACACCACACCCTGTGCATGTGATGATGAATGTGCCTGTGCCTCATCTCTGCTGTCAGTGACATTGATGCAGGGAAATGCAAATATGTGTCTGATGCACAGGGTGATTATATTACTTTACATGAACTTGTGTAGTGCAATACCATTTTACCATGGCACTTGTTGTGGCCCACTACAAGTATTGTATGTTGGCATGTGTCATGACTACACATCAAACTTTGTATATCTTTGTTGCATGATGTTAGACTGGCAGTAGAGTTACAGAATGACAGGTGTGTCACAGACCTGTGTATGTGTCCATTCCAGGTGTCTGGGGGTTAAACAATGGACACATGACAGCAATACAGTGGCACAGGATGGCAAGGTAGCACAGCAGTCATATGATGTCATCAGGGTAAGTCAGTATACATACATGGCTCCTTAGGTGCATATGTGTATAACAATGTATCAGGGACAATGGGGGCAGTCAGTGTAATCATGTATTCATACTTTGTGACAAGGTCTGCTCTCTCAATACATGTCACCTGGGTTTGCTGAATATACAAATCTAGAAGGTGGTGGACATCAGTTATGCTTATGTGGAGGAGGGCAATTTAGAGGCCAGCAGCTAGTCACATGCTCATAAAATGCTTAACCATTGTATGGAGATAACCCATATGGGCATGCCTGTGCTGCTGTAAGGGGATATATTTATACACACACACACACACACACACACACACACACACAGTTAAGTGGTGTGAGATCAGAACCCCTGCCTGTCTGTTATTACACACTACAGCATGCAGTACGTATTGCATGCAGCACAGAGTTTATCTGATATTAGACTGTCAGCCAGTGCTCTTATGGTGGATGACATCAGAAGGCTTTTCAGAGGAGGGCAATTTAGAGGCCAGCATCCAGACACAGGGCCATAAAATGCATATCACCATATGGAGATAGCCCATATGAGCATGCCCATAGTGCTGTAAGGGGTTATATTTATACACACACACACACACACACACACACACACACACACACACACACACACACACACACACACACACACACACACGGTGGATAATGTAAGATTAGAATCCCTACATATCTAGTATTACACACTACAGTTTACAGTACTTATTGCACATGCCACAGGTTATGTCTGTTGTATATGTGGATGCTGGCACTGTACTTGTGGAGTGCGCAAAGTGGCCTTGTGTTGTTTGCAGAGTGATACTGCTTGGTACTTTTATTGTAGCTAGTGTTCTAGGAGTGGGATACATGGTAATATCCCTGCTGTGGGAATACCACCATATGACTACGTCAAATGCAAAAGATGAGACTACTGCCAGATTCAAACCATCAACACCATTAGTCATGCTAATGTCCCTAGCCTACTGAGCCACATAGGCTGCCAGACAGGGATGGATCATTCATCACACATTCAACAGCATACATGCATACATTCTCACCCATGAATTATGAGAAATAGAATGTGTGGCCAGGTTCTATGTCACAGCCTCAGAATTTGTTGGTCTGCTGATATATCATTGCAAATATACAGGTATAGCAGTTATATGGGTACACTGATGAGCTGGGGGTGGAAGATGACTAGTGCATGCTCTGCTGGCATACACAGTCACGCGACTGTTCTATGACCTACTGTTTGGCATCCCCCTTGAATAATATAGTTGGGTACCAGCCATGAGGCTTAGTGAATATTATGGGGCACATACTATTGGACAGAGTACCTGTTGGCTTATTTTGCTGTTAGATCTCTGTAAGTAGCCCAGTAGCCCACTATACTCCCCTGCATACATGCGACAGGTCCATACATATGCTACCATATTCTAGTACCCCTTACAAGTGGTGAGTAGCTGTGTGACTTACCTTACAAATGCAGCAGTTGACAGACCTGTAGTTCGGGGCTGACTCTGTCTGATACACACAGTCCACAGCCAATACATCATGAGGTACAGGTTGTGTGGGCCTGCTGGCATCATTTTTACTAATATGTATGTGAGTTGGAGTAAGGTGTCAGTCCCTAAGGCCCTAGGTTGTCAGTGCGTGTGCTATGCATTGTCTCTTGGCCAAGGCCAGAGCATACTGGGCATGCCTATATCTGCCTACAGTTATAACCTCAGAATTTTCCTCGAAAACTCCAAAAAGTGATAAACGGACTTGTTCAGCAAAGCACGGGCTATTTATTGAACGTAAGCGCTTTCCGCTAAGATATTCCTCAGCCTTCTTCAGACAAAAACAATATGTTATTCACAGCAAAACCTTATATATAAAAAATATGTGCTAATTAAAACAATTAAAGTTCAAATTCATTAACCACTTGACTGGCTAAAAACTTAAATTTTAAAGGGCTAATACCTATTAACACAGGCACACTTTCCCACTCATCGCACAATATAAAACAAGACATAACAAAACTACTTATGTTTTCTGTTTTCTAAATAAACAATAAACAAATAAACTGCGAGTTTATGAAATATTTCAAACCTATCAAATTTATCAAATATTTGATCAGTTATTTAATCAAACACAGTAAGCTACAATACGCTACTCTAAAATATGGAACTTCTAAGAAGGTATAACCATAAAAAATATAAAAATATATATAAATATAAATATAAATAAGTAAATAAATGTAAATGTACATATTACCTACCTAGTTTAACCAATACATAAGTCACTTAATAATGATGACATTTATATCAATATAGAAAGGAACCAACAATTATTATTGTTATAACCATTGTTGTATCTATGAACATGAAAAGTACATATATATATATATATATATATATATATATATATATATATATATATTTATATATATATATATATATATATATATATATATATATATATATGTATATTCCCTTCATACATTATATATATAAAAATACTAGTAATAGTTACAATATGGAAACTCATCTCTTCAGTGCTTTTAGTTTGAGGATGCTCTTTATAGAGGCATACTCGTTTAATCCTGGGGGTATCTGTGCAAAAGTTCTGATTTGCCAAAAGACCTCCTGTGCTTCCAACGTTAATTGCCATGGACCACCCCTAATGTGGGATTTAACCTGGTGAACAACGGAAAACAGAAAGGAATGTTCAGGATGTTCACAAGTGTGCTTTGCCAGTGCATTGGTCAAGGCTTTTCTCCCTATGGCATACAGGTGTTCATAGATTCTTTTCTTTAATGACCTCTCCGTTTTGCCAATGTAAAAGGAGGGACATTTCTTACACAAGGCCACATATACTACTCCTTTAGTTTCACAATTGTACTTATCATTAATAAAATAAGTTCTACCATTAATATTAGTTTTATTATCAGGTAGAATATATTTGCACTGGGGGCACCTACCACATTTAGCCATACACATGTTGTTCCCTTTAATTTTAGTTGTGTTCTTTTCAACAAGGTTCTTTAAATTAACCCCTCGTCTATATGTGAATGTTGGACAGTGTCCCACCACTTTAACCACTAGAATGCTCCAATTCTTGTAAATGATGTCCCTTCTTCTTCTTCTTCTTCTTTCGGCTTTATCCCGGTTAGGGGTCGCCACAGTGGATCACCTGTCCGCACATTGAATGGCAGTGGAGTTTTACGGTGTCGAGTTGCCAGCCCGGCGCCCAACCTTCCACAGAAGGCACACTCACACGCACACCTAGGGCCAATTTAGAGTGTCCAATCCACCTGCAGCATGTCTTTGGGATGTGGGAGGAAACCGGAGCACCCGGAGGAAACCCACGCGACCACAGGGAGGACATGCAGACTCCACACAGAAGGCACCCCAGCCGAGGATCGAACCGGAGAACCTCTTGCTGTGAGGCGGCAATGCTAACCACTGCACCACCGTGGCCGCCCCTTGTAAATGATGCCCCTAATAATGTGAAATTCTGTACAATATGTAAAGAGAAAGTTGATAGGGAACATATTCCCTGTGTTGGCCTTTTGTTTTGCTTGTAATGTTCCCCCTGCCAGAAGGGGTCTAAAGTGCCCTGTTTCTCTTTTATTCTGTACTTCCAACATAATATCTTTTACTAAAGAGTCTGGATACCCTCTCATGGAGAACATTTTACATAAGTTTTCACATTCGCTAATAAAATCATGTTTTTCAGAAACCATTCTTGCCGCTCTGACAAATTGCCCCTTCACCACACTTCTCTTTTGGTGAAAGGGGTGGCTACTAGAAAAGTGGAGATAAGAGTTTGAATAAGTAGGCTTTCTGTAGATCATGGATTTAAATTTGTTATTATTCTTATCCTTACTTAATTTAACATACAAGAAATTAATCTCATCTACCCCTACACTGTAAGTGAATTGAAGAAAATTAGATATTTTTGAAATGCTGTTAATAAATTCAGGTATCTCTTCTGGTTGCCCTTTCTAAAAGAAACACATATCATCTTGATATCGAATGTACCAAGTGACATTTTGTTGATACATCTCATTTTGAAACAGTCATTCTCTTTCCCAGTATGCCAAAACACTGTTTGCAAAGCTACACCCACAGGGGGACCCCATGGCTATTCCCGTTTTTTGAAGAAAAAACTGATCCTTGAATACCAAAAAGTTGTTTGATAACACCAAGCCCAAAAGAGTTTCTACCAGATACATTTGCTCATTAGTTGCCTTTTTAAACAGCATAAAATTTTTTGTCCACTCAATTCCCAACTGATGAGGAATTACCGTGTACAAATCCTTAATATCCACAACCAGAAAAATAAGGCCTGGTTCATACTCAATCTTGTTAACATGTTCCAAAAAGCCTTGCAAATTTGTACTTCATCCTTTAAAAAGGGGTTTAAGAATACCATCCACAAATTTGGCACACGCATAAGTGATGGATCCCCTTCCATCCACAATTGGTCTGAAAGGGGGGGGGTCGATCAAATCCTTATGAATTTTTGGAGTGCCAAACAAGGTTGGGATTCTGGGGGCTGGCATGGTCAAATAGTGTAAGATGTCACAATCAACGCTCCCCTCTAGGAACAAATCATCTAGTACACCCCTAATTTTTCTGTAGGCTACATGTACTTCATTAAGGCTCGACTTAAGATAAGTTCCTGATTCTAGGTGTTCAAACATCTTACTATCATAAAGATATTCGTCCATGAAAACAAGACCCCCTCCCTTATCGGGCATCATGACTCTTATTTTGCATTCATTAAGGAGATAAATGAAATCTAACTCATTCTTAGAAACATTATTTTTCATTGTTTTAGAACACACATTTGAGTTAACCATTGACCTTAAATCTATCTCACACAACTTTTCAAAAATGCTTAAAACTCCATATAGTGGGGGATTAAAAATGCTTGAAACTTTATAGGTGTTAAGTAGTGTAGGTGTGTTGCCTAAACTGAAGGCAAGATTTAATTTACGCACAAATAACTTCAAGTCTATAATGGTGTTAACAAGATTACATTTTTTATCAGGGACAAATGAAAGTCCTTTGGAAAAAAATTATATCGATGCCTGTTCCACCTTTAACATTGTGTAATTGTAGATTTTAAAGTCCCCTTGTTTACTTGTGAGAACATTAGGTCCCCCTATTAAGGTGGAATTCATCTCCTGCATTGGTTCACTCTTTTCCTCCTCTGTGTTCTCCCCCTGTTGTTTGACGTAGTGTTGTTGTTGTTGTTGGATGTTGCATTCGACCTGTTTCTGGCCCTGGAAAAACCCTGGTTATTTTCAACTTCGTTTAAGGACTGGTCCATTTGGTTTTGGTTATTAAAATGTACATTATTACCACTTGTATTATTAACGTGACTCCTTATACATTCACTCCTCCACACAGGCACACTCTCTTGGTTCAAGGCATCGTCTTGAACCACCGGTGAGGAGTTATTAACAGGAGCATCATTGTTCCCCCAAGATCCAGTTTGTCCTGGGGGAGGAAGGGGATAGGCCTTTTTATTGCCATATTCCTTGATGTCCCTGTCAATTTTACGTTTCTTGTTCAACAGTAGCTTAGAAATAGATGCTTCAATACTGGACAGGATCCTTAGGTAGTCATACTTGTATCTACTGAAATCAGGATGTTGTTGCAAGAAAGACTCGAGTTGTATCACTTCTTCCTGTAAACTGTTTATCTCAGCACTATAGTAATTTACTAAAGATGCTAAAAATTCAATGCCCTGTTTATCGAATAGGGCCAACAACTCTTGATGAAAAACTGAATTATTGATTAAACCGGCAGGATATCGCCATTGGCCATTCTAGTGGAGGACCAGGCATTGGTTAAAGTGGTGGGACACTGTCCAACGTTCACATATAGACGAGGGGTTAATTTAAAGAACCTTGTTGAAAAGAACACAACTAAAATAAAAGGGAATGACATGGGTATGGCTAAATGTGGTAGGTGCCCCCAGTGCAAATATATTCTACCTGGTAATAAAACTAATATTAATGGTAGAACTTATTTTATTAATGATAAGTACAATTGTGAAACTAAAGGAGTAGTATATGTGGCCTTGTGTAAGAAACGTCCCTCCTTTTACATTGGCAAAACGGAGAGGTCATTAAAGAAAAGAATCTACGAACACCTGTATGCCATAGGGAGAAAAGACTTGACCAATGCACTGGCAAAGCACACTTGTAAACATCCGGAACATTCCTTTCTGTTTTCTGTTGTTCACCAGGTTAAATCCCACATTAGGGGTGGTCCATGGCAATTAACGTTGGAAGCACAGGAGGTCTTTTGGCAAATTAGAACTTTCGCACAGGTACCCCCAGGTTTAAACGAGTATGTCTCTATAAAGAGCATCCTCAAACTAAAAGCACTGAAGAGATTAGTTTCCATATTGTAACTATTATTAGTATTTTTATATATATAATGTATGAAGGGAATATACATATATATATATGTATACGTACTTGTTATGTTCATAGATACAACAATGGTTATAACAATAATAATTGTTGGTTCCTTTCTATATTGATATAAATGTCATCATTATTAAGTGACTTATGTATTGGTTAAACTAGGTAGGTAATATGTACATTTACATTTATTTACTTATTTATATTTATATATATTTTTATATTTTTTATGGTTATACCTTCTTAGGAGTTCCGTATTTTAGTGTAGCGTATTGTAGCTTACTGTGTTTGATTAAATAACTGATCAAATATTTGATACATTTGATAGGTTTGAAATATTTCATAAACTCGCAGTTTATTTGTTTATTGTTTATTTAGAAAACAGAAAACATAAGTAGTTTTGTTATGTCTTGTTTTATATTGTGCGATGAGTGGGAAAGTAAATAACTGCCTGTGTTAATAGGTATTAGCCCTTTAAAATTTAAGTTTTTAGCCAGTCAAGTGGTTAATGAATTTGAACTTTAATTGTTTTAATTAGCACATATTTTTTATATATAAGGTTTTGCTGTGAATAACATATTGTTTTTGTCTGAAGAAGGCTGAGGAATATCTTAGCCAAAAGCGCTTACGTTCAATAAACAGCCCGTGCTTTGCTGAACTAGTCCGTTTATCACTTTTTGGAGTTTTCATGGTTTTCATATTTTTCAGTGTATTTTTCAGAGTTTTCCTCCTCATAGTCCCCCTGTGGGTGTGGCTGTGGTGACCTAAGTACTGGTGGGGGCTGTATATCCCTTCCCTTTGCTGATCCTGCTGCAGCTGTTTCCATAGGTTCATATATTGTAGCATGACACATACTGTGAACATGTGTACATATGTGGCTGGAGAGTACTGCAGGGCTCCATCAGATATATCAAGGCACTGGAACCATGACTTTAGCATCCCAAACCCATGCTCTATGATGTTCCTAGTTTGTGTGTGTGCCTCATTATGGCATTCTTCAGTGGGTGTGTGTGCATTTTCAATCCGTGCACACAACCTGGGAACTACACAGTTCTCGGCCCTGTCTCATTAGCAACCACAACAGTCTACCATTGTACATTCTCCATGTAAGGCCCTATAATGCATTACTGTCACATACTACTAATTTTCATTTTTACACTTTTGAAAATGTTTTCCTTAAAAGTATGTTTGTGCACTGTGGCATGCCAAGTAAATATAATCTGATTATTAAAACAAAAAAAAATTAATTATTTTTCATTAGGTTTTGGACACACAGTGGACAGTTTTGCATATATCTGTATCTGCTATGCTATTTCTGTTCTTCTTACTGCACTTTTGCATCCCCTGTTCTCTGTTTAACCTCCTGTACACAGAAATTTTCTGTGTACATTTTGGACACCAACATGGGGTCTGCAGGATTGATTATCTGCCTGCTGGATCACTCTAGTACCCTCATTTGCATGCAATTCACCTGCTTATGATGTGATTTGAATGCCAAGGACACTTCTGTGTTGGTGCTGTCGTGCACCCCCTCAGCTCTGTTTCTTGGATTGTAAACCTGCTTATTTTCATGTAAGCAATGTGCCAGTATGCCTACATGGAAAATAAGTCCATGTAGGCTTTATTAAATACCCCCTATGTATAATTCCACATACAATTTCATGACTTTGCACAGTCACCACATTAGTGATGACTGACAATAATATAATAATGCTATATAGCCAATTGGACCTAATAAATTTTGCCAGGATGGCACATAGACAAAGTGGATAGCTATGTATGGGGTGTAATTTTTTGTGGGACAGGTGCCCATTTGTTTTTTTTTTTTTGTGAGAGAGGAATGTTTGGAAAGGTGGTTAGGAATGAGATGGTCAGGTAGGAAGGATAGGTTAGGAAGCATCTGTAAACATATAAGACACACAAAGCATACAATGATGGTAATGGACGCAAATTTCTGGGATAGGCAGGGACAACAGAGGCTATGCACATCCAATATAAGAACAGTGAGAATCTAGTCTTAACCCTCACAACTGTCATCACTGTCTCCTTCATCAACTTTCTGGGTCAGTGATGGACATGGCATCATCTTTGCAATCAAAACTGAAACCACAGCTTAATGCAGAAATGGTACAAACCAGGCTGATGCAATTTAGCGCTTTCTTTCACTTTATTAAAATGTGAACTTCTTCAGAAACATGTGCCCTCCCCAACACATGTCTTTTAAATCCTATAGAACAGGATATGATGTCACAAAATTGTCCCTAATTAGTGAATGTATATGTACATAAATACAAAATATGATAGTATATCAAAAACTGTATAAGTGTATAAAAAGGCATCTAGATGTAATAAAGCATTGTATGTGAAATCCATACTATTATTCATATTTGTATAATGTTAAATAATAAATACTAGATAATTTGATTCACATAACATCATTCTAAAACAGAATACTTAAAAAATTGAACATGAACTTGAAATTAAAATTATATTCTAGCTGAATTGAATGAACATTCCTAATTATGAAACTAAATAAATTAGTGATACACTTACAACTTTTGTAAGATAATTGACAATGTTATTTATATAACAAAAAACATTTGATGTTTATAACCTCATTGAGGCCTGGGTACTGATCCGCCCCTAACATTAGTTGCCAAATAGTCTCCTTTTGCTCTAATTTGTTGTTAGTGTCCCCCATGAATGTCAATTTTTCTATGTGGTCTAGAACAAAAAACTCAAACTTTTTGAATTCACTGCAAACTAAAGAGTGCCTTGCAAGTGCATTGTTTTTATCCCTATTCTTAATAGCTAAGGTATGTTCGTAAATCCTCCGCTTTAAGACTCTAACAGTTTTGCCCACATAATAACATTCACATGATGCACAGCAAGCCAAATAAACCACATATTCACTGTTGCAGTTAAAATATTTCTTGGCCCAAAAAGTTCTTTTTGAATGTTTCAAAGTGACAAAGGAACTATTGCTAAGGAATCTACATTGTCTACAATTAGTGCATGCAAATGTACCTTTTTTAATAAGGTCTCTAGACTTAACTACAGAACTACTAGTAGTACATTCTAACATTTTCTTGATATTATTCACTGTTTTGTATGTGAATTGAGGTTTTGTCCCTACACAGCTAACTAATTCCTTATTACCTAAAATTATTCTCCAATTCCTTTCTATGGTGTTCCTAATTTCCTTTACTTCATTTACTATAGGAAGTGGAAATGCAGTATAAAACCCAATTTCTTCAGATCTATTTGCACTCTCATACCTTTGATGTACTACTCTTGGTGCTTCCACAGAAATGTCTGTAGCCAATAATATAGGTTTTGCTACTCCTTGTCTTAATATATTTACTTCCTTTTCCAGTTTTTTTATCCAATTAAGATTGTAACCTCTTACTACAAACATGTCTCTCAAATATGATAGTTCTTCTAGAAATACTGAATCATTTGTAGTGAGCCTACTGAGTCTGATCATTTGTCCCTTCACTACACTCTTTTTCATGTGCTGTGGATGTAAACTAGCCTTGTGAAGATATTGGTTGGTGAAGCAAGATTTCCTGTAGATACTACTCGTAATAGTACCGTTGATGTCATTAATTCCAAGATCTAAATCCAGAAAATGTATGTTTCTACCAAATTCTCCTAGTTTGAAAAATAAAAAGCTAGTAGTAGTGTTGATGTCAATTAACATGTTCTCAAATTCACATAGCCCACCTTTCCACACAAAAAACAAATCATCAATGTACCTATAGTACATCAAAACCTTTCCAAAACTTTCATGGACTTTTAAAAATTGCTGTTCCCATCTGGACATCACTGAATTAGCAAAAGCTGGGGCCACCCTGGCCCCCATTGCCACTCCAGATGTCTGTTTGTATAGTACATTATTGAATTTAAAGAAATTGTTTTCAAGTACTATTTCCATAAGGGCACATAATGTATTTACCCTGTGGCCACTCATGTCTGTGTGATTGATCAGATATTCTCTCATATATTCTATTCCTTCAATTTGATCTATGGAAGTATAGAGGTTTTTCACATCTAATGTAGCAAAATTTACATCTTTATCCAATGTTCCGATCCTTCCCAATATCTCCAAAAGCTGCCAGGAATCTCTAAGATAATATTCAGCTTTTTGTGCTACTGGGTTGAGTAGACTGTCTAACCAGATAGAAATGTTCTCTGTTTTTGAATTTTTTGCTGATACAATAGGCCTGAAGGATAAATCTTCAAGGCCATACTGTATTTTGGGTATACCAAAAAACTTAGCCATGGTAGGATGTTCCACTAGCAAAAAATCATAATCTACCTTTTCAATTTCATTCTGGCAGAACATGTCAAATAAAATGACATCTATTCTTCTAAAACTGGTTTTCACCAATTCTGTTGTGACCTTAGAATAATTTGTAGTATCTTTTAACATATCCAATAACCTTTGATTGTAATCTATTGTGTCCATAACAATAATTTTACCCCCCTTATCCGCTTTCATGATTCTTATCTCAGTGTTTACTGATAATTCCTGTAACGTTTTACTCTCAGTAATAGTTAGATTGTTCAATTCACTACTTATGTTCATGCTTCTGAATTCTTTTTCACATGAATTCAGAAACACTTGTAATGTATTGATCAAAGGAGGGTTGAATGTACTAGGCTTTGTTGGTAGTTTGTTGGTGGAAAAGTTGTAATCTGTAATGTCCTTGAAAATGTATTTTAAGTTTAACTTCCGCAAATACAGTCTAAAATCCACCAACAATCTACTAATATCTACCCTATTGCTAGGAATGAAAGTAAAGCCTTTGTTAAGTACACTGTAAGCATCTACACTTAACAACACATTGCTCAGATTTATGACATTAACAGTGTAATCAGTCATGTTAGTAGAAGATGTTACCATCTTTTTTTGTTTTTGCCCTTCATTTTCCCTTTCTGTTGTGTGGTGTTGTACCACCTGGTAGTCCTCTTTCCCTGTGCCCTTTGTTGTTGAAAAGGGACCTTGGAAGGACCAGGTTGCTGACTTGCAACCTCCACATAACTAGTAGTTACATTCCCCAAAATGGTGTCACCAGTCACTTCCTTAGATGTATCCACACGCACTAATGTGCTTTCCTCTGAACTTTCAGTTACCAAGTTGTCAATGTTCTCATTAGACAGTACTACCACATCTTTAACTGATCCTTGTGGCAATCTACATGTCTTCTCTCCAATGGCAGAAACATCTTTTTGAGCAACAAAACCTACTTTAGATGTATCTACTGTAGATAAATAGGCCTCATTGGACCTATATGTCCTGATGTCTCTCAGCAATTTGTGTTGTTTCCTTTGCACAATGATAGACCTATGTTTGTCAGCCTTAGTCTCAATACTACTATATAAAGTGTACAATTCCCGGAAACAAATGTTATTTTTAATGCAATCATCCAACTCTTTAATTTCTGTTTTCACTTTATTAATGTCAGAATCATAATGCTTGACCAAAATATCCATCATGGCCAAACCTGCATCGTTGTACACCTTAATAATCTTTCTTGACAAAGTATCCCCAGGTTCCACACAATTTGGGAACTTGGCAGTCCGCAGACCCTGCGGTACAATGCTTCGTTGAATACATTCCGTTAGATATTGTATCTCTAATTCCAATGTGATGTATCTGAAAACTAACTTTTCTAGCTCAAAAATTAGCTTTTTACAAGTTCTTAAATCAGTTGTATTATCATTGTACTCACTGACAATCCGGTTTGTTGTATCACCGTTGATGTTCTTAAAAGGATTCTGCAGTTCTTTACACACAAAACCCCAAACGTTACTGCTCGACGAAATACTGTTGTTTCCATCACGCTCCGTTGGACCAGCGTGCGCCACAACTTTTGCAAACGGCGCTTCATTATGACTCAAGACACTCTTACTCGAGTCAATGATGTTAACCCCTTCGTTAACATCCCGTTTTCTACTATTTTGTAGACAGTCAAACACTATCCTCGTGATAGTAGCTATTAACGTGGTATCCACATCACAGGAGTCACGCCGCTCTTCAGCTCTACCCGCTCCCGGTGTGGAATGTGTTGTTAAATCCAACAAGTTATCCGAGGAGGACGCCTCTGTAGCCATACTACACTAAGCTCTGTGCAACCAGGAAACACAAAGGCACGGACTAGCCGCAAACTGTAAACAAAACTGAAACCACAGCTTAATGCAGAAATGGTACAAACCAGGCTGATGCAATTTAGCGCTTTCTTTCACTTTATTAAAATGTGAACTTCTTCAGAAACATGTGCCCTCCCCAACACATGTCTTTTAAATCCTATAGAACAGGATATGATGTCACAAAATTGTCCCTAATTAGTGAATGTATATGTACATAAATACAAAATATTAAACTGATAGTATATCAAAAACTGTATAAGTGTATAAAAAGGTATCTAGATGTAATAAAGCATTGTATGTGAAATCCATACTATTATTCATATTTGTATAATGTTAAATAATGAATACTAGATAATTTGATTCACATAACATCATGTTCAATTTTTTAAGTATTCTGTTTTAGAATGATGTTATGTGAATCAAATTATCTAGTATTTATTATTTAACATTATACAAATATGAATAATAGTATGGATTTCACATACAATGCTTTATTACATCTAGATGCCTTTTTATACACTTATACAGTTTTTGATATACTATCAGTTTAATATTTTGTATTTATGTACATATACATTCACTAATTAGGGACAATTTTGTGACATCATATCCTGTTCTATAGGATTTAAAAGACATGTGTTGGGGAGGGCACATGTTTCTGAAGAAGTTCACATTTTAATAAAGTGAAAGAAAGCGCTAAATTGCATCAGCCTGGTTTGTACCATTTCTGCATTAAGCTGTGGTTTCAGTTTTGTTTACAGTTTGCGGCTAGTCCGTGCCTTTATGTTTCATCATCTTTGCAATGTGACACAGGACCTTTTCAACCCTGCGGATATGTGCACTAAGGCCTCTCTCCATTATACCCTCCACAAGCCCTGTCAGGTCCTGTCAGTTGACAAAATCACAACCTCCACTACTATTACTCCTGGAGCATACCACTGCACCAGCAGTCACAGCAGAGGTACCTAATGCAGGGCAACAGGTAGGGCAGGGTTATGGAGGCATCACTGACAGGTTCTGACCCTGAAGTACTAGCTGTCTGTGGTGTTGAGAATTAATTTTCCTCAGCGAGTTATGGAATCTGGACATTGTTAATAAATTATAAACCACTCCACACACACACATACACAAATACAAATGCACACACACACACACACACACACACACACACACACACACACACACACACAAACAAGGGTGGAGGCACAATAACAAAATAAGACATAATTAAATACATTTTGGCAGTACATAAACAATTATGATAATTTACTATTGCACACTTTTGCAACATCCATCTATGATGGAAAAGTATTTTTGTGCAAATAAATAAACAAATGACAATGCTCTGATATAAGAAAAGCTGCCTTTATTTCACTACGATGGATTGGAATTATGGATTCTAACTGAATAAGCATAATTACCATAATGTAATTTTTGCTGACTGACTGCTGTTAAGATCTTACAAATAATTGTCAGTTTAAAAAAAGGCTGCTTCTGAGTACCAAACCCACACACACAGCAATGTTGGTATTCTAATTTCCTAATGCAAGCAGCATCACTTATTAGGGAAGGCATGTATGGTTGAGATGAATCATGACGTATGCCTGCTCGAGATGCTTGTGTCTGAAGGAATGAAAATAATATTATGGCTTTAATTTTTACTTGATTCATACTTACCACATGCCTCTCTGAGGTTAGTTAATTTCTCCTGGTGTGTCTCATGGTTTGCTGTCATCACCTCTGCAGCTGTAAAGAACCAAAAGAAAAAAAAAAATATATATATATATATATATATATATATATATATATATATATATATATATATATATATATATATAAGCATAATGAGCAACTGCTTTTGCTGGCTAGATAATCTCAAATGGCTTAGTGGTAAATCACTTTGGCTATAATTGCTGCCACATCATAGACAGTTTATGCGTCAATATACTTACACAATTGAGGAGTGTTCACAGTCTTAAATTCAGCTTTCATTCAGCTTAGGAGGTCCTCTTTGCACTTTGTATGGCCACTTTAGTAGTGAAGACATTGTTCCCAGTGTGTGGAATGCCAGATTCAGTAGAGACAGCCTTGGTTAAGCTATTCCAAGCCTCAGCTTTATACTGAGATCCAGTATAATCCCCCTGCAGCAGCTTACGGCTGTAGCACTTCAAGAGAAGTGACATAAATATCCCGGACTCATCAACACCCCACCTTTGAGCTCTAAATTTATCACCATTCTCTCCCTTGCCAGCCATGTCTGCAAAAGTCAAGCTAACAAAATATGCCTGAATTGGTACCTAATTTAGACTTCATGTGTTCCTAGTATTGCACAAACATGCACATCCTTGCTAACTGCATTTGCATGATTGAAAGCAGATGGACTTCTTGGCAGATTCTTTGCCACTACTTGCAGCAGATAGCAGCAAAGGTGCAAATCATTGCATTGAACTGCATCTTATATGATGCTCCACCTATTATAACAGGTTTTCTTATTGGAGTGGCTTTTGAGGATTGCACCTTAGAAGGTGAAGGATGGCTGAATTCTGACATTATCAAGTTGGAGTTTATCCAATGTTCTAACTGCACCTATGTCCCTTATGAACAGGGGCAATCTGTAGCATACTCAAGGCATAGGCACAAACCTATGCCATCCCCCTTCACCTGAGGGGCACATATTGGGCAAAGGAGGGTTATATTGGCCAGGCTTGTGAGGGCTCATAAGCAATTAACTTAGCAATCTCCAATGAACCTATTGACCTCTGAATCTTTGAACCTATGAATCAAACCCATGGTATAAAGGAGTCAAAAACTGCATCATAATGTATTAAATGACATTGTCACAAAAGAACTAACTCTACACCATGGGAACCTGACATAGTGTAATATCTGAATGAATGGAGATACACTTCAGAAAGACCTATATGTGAGTGGTTGTAATTATGTATTGGAATGCATTACTATGTTAAAGTCATTATTACTGCATGTAACTATAGTTCAAATGGCTGCAGATGAATGTGATGATCAATACAGGGTGGTTTATGTGACATACTTACTTCACAAGACACACCTGTCCTAAACACATAGTTGGAATATGTTATGAGTCATGATGATTATAACAAAAGTATTGTACCCATCATACACATGAAAGTGATGTTTATATGATATATATTCATCGCCATGTCTAGAAAGGTGATCATACAGTTGTGTATATATATCTGAAACCTTAATCATATATGCTAAACAGCATATTTGTATTATGCAAGACTTACTGATACATTGCTTGCAAGGAACAGGTTCAGCCTTATCAGTTTTCTTTACTGTTACAGTCCTATTCAAAATTTTCTGAGAAATGTGCTCCTATCACTCTTTTTAAAAAGTAACTTATAGCTGGATTCAGACCCTTCGAAGCATAATTATTTATAAAAAATAAATCACTGTGCTTACACCTTGTGTCACAGAGATAGCTCTGTAACAAGCAGAATTTCTTCTCAGAGTACTATCCAGAGTGCTGAAAAAAGCCCAACATTGCCAGGCATGCTTGAGCTACCCAAGACAGCCTAAACAAAAGTTTTCACTTTTTTCCTTAGGTAGTTAACTGTGTTTGCATGCTGCCAAGTGGAGAACAAATGTACCTTAAAATGGAAAAACAGTATAAAAGTAAATATTGTGATTAATGCAGAGTGTTCTGTAAACAGGATTTGATTAATGCTTCATGTACTTTATTTCACTTGATTTGCCTCCATTACACCTTGGACCACAGAGAAAGATACCCAACAAGTGTGTTTTCCAAAATGACTACTATCCACGGTGTTGCCCACTGCATAAAGCCACCATGAGTGTTTGACTATAAAGGCAGCCTAAACTAAAATTTTCACTTTTTTCTTAGGTAGTGCACCATCTTTGCATCCTGCCAAAGTGAAGAGTAAATGAACTTTAAAATGACGGTAAACATATTGTGATAAATTGCAATGTGATCTCTACACAGGAATTAAACAAGTCTTCATGTGCGTCATGCGCCTGGATTCACTTCAATTACACCTTTTGTCACAGATTTAGATATCTGTTAGGTGCATTTACTGATGTAAGCACTCTTCCTATTGTGTGGGACCATGCAATGATGACAGGCATGTTTGAACAACCTAAGGCAGCCTAACAAAATTTTTCACTTTTTTCCTTAAGTAGTGAACTGTGTTTGCATGATGCCAAGCAGAGAGCAAATATACCTTCAAATGAAAATAAATGGAAAAGTAAATATTGTGATGTATGGCAAAGTGTTCTGTAAATAGAATTTGAAAAATGCATCATGGACCACAGACCCAGAGTGTCACAAGATGAATTTCCAGGGATGTAAGAAGCAAAAGTGTCATTGTTATATCTTTATATGCATATATCTCTGATGTCTGATATATAAGTATACAGCCATTGATAACTGTGGGAATCAGAGTAAAGTCATACAGAAAGAGTGGGGTTTGCTTTGGGTTTGGGGGGGGCAGCCAACAATTCCCTAACTTTTTTATGGGAATTGTTTTAATCTGGACTTGTGAAGGGACTGTTCTCTTTGTCTTGTTTCATTTGCATTGTGATACTTGGCAGACTTCTTTCCTTGCCATTCTTCTCATACAGTCACTTTTGATGTTGCAAGCTGGGAGCCCACCTGCACATGGTAAGCATACATGTGTTTATTGTTAATACTGTATATTAGGCAAATTCAGATCTACTCAACAGTACATTTTTTTTGTAGCTTTAGCATCTGTTATGAAGTTTAACATACCTTTATTATAGGGAAAATATATGATAAATTTTATTCTCCATTGCTCTGTTTGTTGTATTTGTTGATTGTTAACATAGGTGATCCTGAGATTGGCACTGTGGAACTCCTACCACCTGATGTCAGACTATCGGTAGACTCTGGTGATGATTGTGGTGCAGTGTCAGTCTGACACTGAGGTTGTTACTCCTCACATCCTGCCCATGTCTTGGCCACAATCTCTAAACTTAAGCATACCCAGGATATAGCGACCCGTGATATAGGACATGTTGAGGTTGACACAGTTGATCAGGCTAGCATGGTTACTGCAATTGCAGATCCAGTTGCCTCACCAGTTAGCCATTATGATGGCATTTTGTCACATAGGAGGGTTGGTAAGGGTGCTTGGAGAATGCCAGCTGTCCACTCTTCTTCTACTGAAGTTAGTGAGTCATTAGGTGCCACCAGATGCATGTGGAGGGGCATAGTGGAAGCACAAGCATGTTCCACCTGGGCCTCAGAATGCATTCTGACATGAGTGACTCCCTGAATAATCTTGGCAACTCCTTAGACAGGATGAATTGCAAACTAGATCAAACACTTTCAGTGATGGAACTTCTACTGGGGGAGGGTGTGCATCCATGTGTTCAGAGAGCCAGTGTATCCTCTGGTGTTATCTGACATGGTTATGCAAGATCCCATTCCTGCATGACACTACATCCACTGTTCCATAACTGATTGCAGTGTCCATATCCAGATGTGGTAGGCTGTGGGGTCATGGTTCTTCTGTATATAGTCCTGATGAGAGCTCATCCATCAGACATTCCTCATTTTCACATAGCACCCTGTCTTCTAGCGAGAGCCATGGAAGTACTAGTGCAAGTCATGGTAGAGGTTGTTCTCATGGCTGAGGGTAGCAGCGCTGAACTGGGTAGTCTGCCATGCATGGATCACACCTGTCCAAGATACCATGATGTAGTGCTAGCAGAGTGCTTAATTGGGTTCATACAAACTCACACACACACACACACACACACACACACACACACACACACACACACAAACACACACAGAAAAAAATGTACTTGCCCGTACCACTTTACACACATACAAACTGTCTAAGCAGTAGTGCTGAGTGTGATACATCTGTTATCACTGGCCCTGAACACTGTATACTTTGACAGATACATGTGTTTCTTACTTACACACACTCATTTCTTTGCTGTCAGCCTTGCCCCTCATGACGTAGGGTTGCCTGTATGTCTGATACACACAGTGGACAGGTGATAATCATTTATTCACAAGACTGGATTTATTAATATGTATTGCAGAGCTAAAATTGTTGATTTCTTGTTCTTACTAATTTCTGATTGGCTTACTGCTATATTGCTGTAA
Source organism: Protopterus annectens (assembly GCF_019279795.1). NCBI lineage: Eukaryota > Metazoa > Chordata > Ceratodontiformes > Protopteridae > Protopterus > Protopterus annectens. The sequence continues at coordinate 83,485,978 of NC_056734.1, read as the reverse complement.
CACATTGTATTTAAGTTAGTACTGGCATTACAGCATTGGAAGCATTAGGTTCTTCAGTCTTGCTTCTTTGTATAGTTTTAAAAGTGAGGGTATAATTAACCTATTCCATGTTTTATACTTGGTGGTCAATTGAAATGCGTGATGCAAACTATAGCTCATAACATGTACCTGTTATGTTGCAAACATCTCACAGAAGAGACATTACTGACATAATTGTACATCTCAGATAAAAGGCTCTGCTTAGAGGCATATACATATCTCCTCATGAGAGTAATCAGTAATATAACTTTTTTTTACAGGTTCTACACTTACCTTGTCATTACTTCAGGTAATAATTGTGTCCTTGGGGGTTGTCCCTGTCTGATGCTATCAGAACACAACCATTGCATAGCAATGTAAATGTTGTGGTGTCTGACAGACATCAGTTTTCCTACATGTATGTGCATGGTATCTTATGTTAGACCTAGCAGCACTAGGGCATACTGAGCACACCTCTGTTTGCCAGCACCATCTGCAACTGGTGGCTCTCCCTCTGTCTCCTCATCTGTACATGCTGTTGCTGCTACTGGCTCTGGCTGTGGTTCTTGACACTGTGGTGCTGCCCCTTGCTGTCCTTGTTGAAGCTGTTTCCTGAAGTTATAGTGTGTAACATGGCAAATACTGTAAGTATTTTGACACAGGTGCCCAGTTCATACTGCAGTGCATCTCCTGATGCATCTAGAATCTAAAACCTTGATTTAAGCAAAACAAAAACACATTCTATAATATTCCTAGTTTAAGCGTGGGCCTCATTGTATCCTTGCCGGGGGGGGGGGGGGTTGTGTGGGTTTCTCATGGGTGTCATGAGCCAGAGCTCTAGTGCATAACCTGCATCCCCCGCTAGATGCCCTTGATGAATTTCACCACTAGCAAACCTTGTTTATAGCTCACAAGTGTGCCATATGTGTGAGCCATGGATACTGCCTGGGTTACCTGCACAGACATAGTAGATGACCTCTTGGTCATTACAGACAACCTGACAGTTTACAGAGTGGAAACCTTTTCTGTTGATATACCCCCTTTTGTGTTCTCTATATGAGGCTTTTATTTCTGTGTATGCAATCTATGGGCCCCAAAACTTCAAGGATGTGTGGTATTGCATATAATTCCTGCATGGTTCTTGCTCACTCCAATGGGGTTATTGGGAAAGAGATATGCTCCCTTGCATTTAGTAACTTTACATTTAAAAACTGATGTTATTTTCTAGAGGCTGATGCTCGGACACCCCTAATATATCCCCCTGTAAGTCTCTGGGAAGTACTGGTAGCTAGTATACATAATGCTAAACATACCTTTGTTTCCACTGGGATGGGTTCTCCATGGCTTCCCTGTGGCCTGAAGTAGGGGTGGTAGAGGTTGCATATTTCCTCCAGTGTTTCCCTGTCCACCCTGTATCTCTCAACAATTTCTGTTTCATGCAGTCCATGATATGTTAAATGGGGTCTAAACATTCTTCTTCTTCTTGCACAATGTCTGGCAGCAGCAGCACCCTGATTTAAAGCCTGTTGCAGATACAGCATATTAAGAGTAGCAGCAACTCCTAACATGTTTTTTTTCTAAGTGTAATCATGCCTGTATTACAAAAGGTTTTGGTGTACATTGCAAGAGCCTACACTGACTGTACTCAATTGCTTTATAGCTTCCTGAATAAGTCTGCCATCTTAGATTGGTTAATTAGCATGCATGTCAGCTCTTTATGCTTTTATTAGTATATTCTGCTGGTTCCCATTGTTTGACAGCTCTACATGTCATGCAGAAGCACTTAATGAATAACAAATAGCAAACCTTTATGTCAGTGGCACTGCATGATGCCAACACAATAGTTACACTTTGTGTAGCTCTTTATGAATCCAGCCCAGTGTTTTAAATATTATTCTAATCCACTTATAAAGTTAATAGAACAACAGATTTTTCATTGGCATGCATTTTTTGAACAACACAAAGTATGAAAGTCTAATGCATGACATTATTTACTGGCTCTAATACTCAATAAATCAGAAGAAAATCAAAACTTTTATGAAAGAAAGGACAAAAATAAGTGGCAAAATCAAGGACATTCTGCAAAATCAGGGAAAAGTGAGAGGCATGCTAAGTACCAAATGATGGTAGTCAGTGAACATAAAGAAGATGTCTGAGTGCAATTTGATAGTGAATGACTAGTGTATTGGGCCAAATCATGGTTATTTCATGAATGTGTGTATGTGCGTGTGTGCGTGTGTGCGTGTGTGCATGTGTGCGTGTGTGCGTGCGTGTGTGTGTGTGTGTGTGTGTGTGTGTGTGTGTGCGTGTGCGTGTGTGCGTGTGTGCGTGCGTGTGTGTGCGTGTGTGTGTGTGTGTGTGTGTGTGTGTGTGTGTGTGTGTGTGTGTGTGTGTGTGTGTGTGTGTGTGTGTGTGTGTGTGTGTGTGTGTGTGTGTGTGTGTGTGTGTGTGTGTGTGTGTCTGTGTGTGTGTTTTCAAGACATGGGGCATTGTTTCTTGTTCTGCTTCTGTATAGTGCAGTTAGAATTTTTCTATAGCAAGCGACCCATAAGTTCTTGATATCTGTACAGAGTTGAAGGACTTCTTCTATAATATGAAGGATGCTCACTGTGATAGAGTCAGAGAACCTGTGCTTGGAGGCTTGATAATGATTAATTACAACTTTATGACTGCATTCATATGGTTGACTCAGCTTGGATTTTTTTACCAGTAGAAAAGTCCCATTATTGGCCATTTGGGTATTATCACTGGAAACATTTTTATGTCTACTTTATATTGTTTAAGGAAACAATAAAATAAATATTTTAACATCTGACAATTTGTTATATTTCAATGATACTGTCAAAGCACTTAATCATTCAGAGGTTATTTATCCACAGCTTTTATTACAGTGTCCACATTTTGCAACCGTGGTTTTATAGATGTGCATTTTTATGACAGCAGAATGATAGCTGGCTTTCCTACTGAACACATCTTATTTTCCGAAGCCCAGCATTTCAGACATCAATACAGCATCTGTATTTTGTAGCAGATAGTTAAAGCTGCATTTGCTTTATAAGAATGCATACAAGAATGCTTTGAAAAATTAGCTTGCAATATGATTCACAATGCTATTTCTGAAGAGAGTTCGCATGCCTTTCATACATCAATATAACATGATTTCTAAGATAATCAGCAAAATAATATTTGAAATCAGGAGACTACTGCAGTTTTTATCATTGAAGGTTGGGTGTCGAGCTGGCACCTTGGCACCCATAAAAAATCTACTGCCAATCATTAGTGGACTGGAGTTCCACTGTGGCGACCCCTAACCGGGAAAAGGCACAAGAAGAAGAAGAAGAAGAACTGCGTTTTTTTCTCAATTCTGCACCAACTTCCAGGTATCATAATGTAGCCCTGCTGTCATATTTGGTTACAGCGTACAATTATGAGAGCCTTTATTGTATATAAATGTAGGCAATGTGAAGTCTTTGTACAGTATTACACTCACACAGCCTCAGATGGCTATTTGCCACAGTGTAAATGTTGTAAAGACTGTGGACCAAACTAAGTCACATTAATAATTAACAGACATATTACAGTACCACAGTCACTCAGGTCTATTCAAGTCCCAGTCCTAGAGGGTCGATCACCACTCTACAAATATGCAGAAACACTGACATTTAGTTACCATAAAAAAATGTGACAAGTAGAAGTGTACATTTGTGACAAACATCTATAAATCTGTCACAAGTACTTGTACCACATGAGGGCAGGTTGCGCGCGCATACCTCTCAACTGTACAGATTTTCACAGAATGTCCAGATTTCTGCCTGATATTTTTGATGTGTTCCTTCTAAAAATCTGTACTTTTCTGGCAAATAGCTGAGGATTGAAGTCATTAAATAATGACAAACATTTGAGTTTAAGACTCCACTTCCTTCAGAAAATTCATGCTAATGCAAAACCTATTATTCTATCAACTTTCTAAGTTTGTAAGTGCAATATTTAAAATCAGTCCCTACTTGTCCCCCCATAATTTTAGGCTTTGTCCAGATTTTTTGCTCTAACTGGTTGAGAGGCAGTGTGCCATAGAGGGCCACTCAACACCACAATAACATATACAGTAGCAGTCAAACAACATGCGTACCACATGCCGTACTGTCAAGAATGACAGCATCACTAATCATTAGTACAAAGCCATAACCGATATAGACAGCAATTTTCCCTATTTTACTTTGGTTCATTACAGGTGGTCAACTTCTAATTTATTGAAAACTCACTCTCCATTTTCTCAAAATTTTGTTTACTAATGTAATGGAACTTCAAGCATGAGATGATACCTCTTAACTTCTTTGCTCAAGTATTCTGGATAAAGCCAAACATGGTGTGGGTGGTGCAAATGGCCAAAATAAGGGAACATTTTTAAATATTGCTCTAATTTACTTAAAAAGTTAATAGAACAGCATGAAACCCTAATATCTGCAGTATGCAATGATTGTAATATTTAGTGATTTCAAATAAATCAAGCATTTTATGATGGGCAAGACACAAATATGAGGCAAAATCAGGAAAATTCTTTAAAATTCTGGACAGTTAACAGATATGCGTGAGACTATTGTTTTTGTTTTCTTCCACATTAGGGCACTCTCTTTTCCTTGTGGTAGTCCAACTGTGGAATTAATAAATTTATGTAAAGAAGTTTGTAAAAGTCTCTTACACGGGGGTGCAAGGGGGGTCCATGGCCATTACAAAAACTGGATAAGCAGTTTAAGTCATTTGTGATTAGGCAGCATATACCCACTTGGTCTTGTGTACAGGAGCTGTCCTACTGTGGATACAACGTAATGCTTTCAACATCTAAACTTAAATTAGTAGTGTGACAATACAGCTTTCAACGATTTAACTTAAAAAAAGCACAGTGCAACAATGAAAGCAAAGATGGTAGCTTAATCAGTGATATTCATTTGAAAAGAGACATCATTTGGTGAAAATAAAACCTTAATATTTATCTAAATAAAATACTAAAACATCATCAGAAGTATGTGGAATATTGTATGGACTGCTCATTATGACTTCATTTTCAACTGGACAGTGCTGAAAGGGCAGCAAAAATGTGTATTCTTCAAAGGGATCCATTCAAGACATGATTAGCAATGAAGCAACAAGAAAGGAGGCAGGGGAGAATATGCCCCTGTGTACCTCAAAAAAATCTATGCATTCTAAGACAGTACACTTTAAGATATGACAAGGATACAGCTCTGAAAATAGATGGTTAAAGGTTGAAGAGATGTGCAATTTTTTTTACTCAAAAGGTTGTGAATTCCTCCCAATGTTAGTGCTATGAATGAAAACATGAGCATACTTTAATCACTCCACACCTGAAGTGCTGTACTCATATCAGATTTACTGTTATAAAGAGCTACAGGTATGCATTTCTGATGAAGGACCACTCACCATCAAAGAGCACCCAGATGTATCTGTGTACTTTACTGCAGAAATTAGCTGTACTTGATACTGCTCATCCTCCTCAGCAGAATATTGAGTCCAAAGTGGGGAAGAGGCCATTCCATTATATTATGGTAGACAAGGAGGGCTGGATTAAACAAACTTTCTGCATCATGCTATGCAAATTTGCATGATGAATTGCCACGAGCAGGGTGGGTACTATTCAAAAAACCTAGTTGCATGATGCGGCTATTCCAGATGATGTGGTTGGCCATGCTATGTGGTTATGATGTGATAATGAAGCACTGCGTCTTATAATTAGAGGAAAAAACAGCAAAGCAATTCAGAAATGTTTAAATGCTGCTCATGAAAGCTGTGCTCAACTTAGATTTGAACTCAGTCATATGTCAGTGTTCAGAGAGACTACATCTCACAAATGCAGTTGGGGTTGAAACAGCCATTATAAATGAGTATATGTAAAAAGCTGTTATGGCAGCTTCTTTACTGAAAAATTGTTACTTGCAAAAAAAATAAATTTTACTTGTTTCGCCTTCCTTTGAACAAACATATTAAGCTGTGTTGCGTGGCGTTCAGCACCCTAGGATAATAATAACAGTTTAAATGACACCTACAGACAAAATAAGAAAGCTGTGACTTGCTAAAATTAAACATTGTTACTTGTGTCACCTCACTGTGGGCAAATACGCTAAGCAGAATTGTGTGGCTATCAGCACTTTGGACTATTGTCATGTATAGCAGCAGACATGCCATAAATTAATGCCAACTGTCACATTACCCTTCCTATTTCATAAAAATGCCTTCCTCTCTGTTTGGCAATGCTGCTGTCCATGCACCATCATTCAAACACAGTTGGCATGGTTATGCAGGTATGCTCTCTGGCTATAAAACAAGATATCAAGAATTGGCAGAAAAACACAATGTTGTTGGATGACCTGTACAAACATGGCAGGAGCTGAGAATGATAGTGCCCAATTCAAGGCTCAAATATGGGGTGTAGAGGAGTCAAGAAAATTCATTGCACTCCTTGTAAAGCACTACAGTTATAGGCTGTTGCACGAGGACTATACCAGGTCTAAATATAAGTCTGAGGCTTGGAACAGTCTAACTAAGGCTGTCTCCAGTGTAACTGGCATTCAACACATTGGAGAGCAATGCAGACATCATTATAATGACCTGAAATACTGCAAGCAGACACAACTCAACTAGGGCCGGATAAGTTTAGGACTCCTGACATCCCACAGTTGTATAAGTAAGTCTACAGATAAAGCGACATAATCTGATGTAGAAAACTGGAAATAGCCAAGATTGGTATACATAATGCTTTCATGTCTCTTTTTCTCCCTTTTTTTATTCTTCAGCTACTCAGGAGAGTTCACCAAACAGGGAGGCCCATGCTAAATGCTTAGAAAGACTCAAAGAAGCAAGGGGTATGTATGCAGCCCAAATAAACATTTTATTAACATTATTGGTCTTCCATACATTACTAGCAAATTAAGCATGTGTATCTTAACTGTACAAGCAAGCATGTGTGCTTTATTCTGTAACTCAAGGTAAGTATAGGAGGCAAGTGTAATAGTGTAGTGAGATTTGCTGGGTTCAATTCCCAATAGTAACCAATGCATTCTAATTAGAAAGATGTAATTTTTTCATATTAATTTTATCAAAACTAGCATAAATGTTATGTTAACTTAGTCTATATTATCTTTAAAAGCATTTATGCAATATATGCATATTGCAAGGAGTATTTGTTAAAAATCACAATCCTATTTTTGATTTTCAAAGATCTATAGCTGATATAATAGTAAAAGAATAATTAATTGTAATAAAGAATGTATGCTGCATAATAATGGTTCTAATAATTTTTTTCTCTCACCCCACCCCTTATCTCTCTCTTTCTCTTTTGTTATATGTGTGATCACACTGTTCTGATGTAATATTTTTCTGCCAACAAAATGTTTTTTTCAGCACAGGGAGGTAGGCCAGTCACTGGGTCTCAGCCTGTCATGTCTGTTCCTGCTGCCACACCAACAAGCAACACATCTGGAACCCAGCCTGACAGTACTGCCTCTTCATCCCCTGCACTAACTGGGCCATCAACATCAAGTAGCATTGCCCTGGCAGCTGGTCCAACAGTAGTGCTGGAGGTGGGGGATTTTGTCACCCATCAAACCTGCCAGTGAGGTCTTGGAAACTAGCATTGCTTGCATGCCTCAACCATCTGGAGAAGTTGGTTGCTTGATGCAGAAAAAAAAAAACAACAAAAGTCAAGCAATCCAACAGGAAGCTGAGGAAGGGGGCAATGATGACAGATCTGAGGATGAGAACTAGATTCTCACTATTTCCATGCTTGACGAGGATGTACCTCCAATGTCTGCTACCTATCCTGAATCATGGTGTCCCCCAACCTTTTGTGTCCATCACCATCCTATGTGTGTCTTGTTTGCCCTGTTTGTCTGCACCTACTTCGTCACCTACCTTACATACCTGACATTCCTACATCCTTTCCCTAACATTTCTCTCTTTTTGAAATCACAAAAAAAATGGGCACCTGTCCCAGAAAAAAAAAACAAATACATACCTCTCCACTTATCATATGTGTCTTCTTGACACACATGATTTGTTCCAAATGACTATACAACATGATTGTGTTGTTATCACCCAGCCGTGTTGAGGTGACAGTCCAAATTATTCCAATTTTCTACCCCTGTTCACATTACCCTGTTAAAGTAGATAGTTATGATTCTTTCCCAATTTCCTCCTGAAAAATTCCTTTATTGCTTCCCCATTGTTCTTCCCCTGCCTGCCCCCTCATTTCACCACCTTCCTATTAACCCCATTATCACAGCTTTAATCAGGTCAAAAAAATAATTGGATCACACTTCATACACATGGCAGAAATGCACTCTATAAAGCCCTCACTTTCTGTCCTCTGCATTTGTGTAGACTTTTGCATCGGTCACCAATGCTGACAGTTGGTGAATGGCTCTTCATGTCCTGTGACAAAAAACTGGTAAGTTCTTGCCATCAGCTGCACTAGTCCAGTTATCCCTTCAAAATTCTGGTTAAACTGACTGCAATAAAGGGAAACAGAGTTAAAGCAGAGTAAAGGTAGTAGTATGAGATATTTACTCTAACTGTTATTTAGATTGCTGAATGTAGAAAAATACAAACCCATATGTGTACTGTTGACATATATCCCTTGACTGATGTTTATTTTTATAGAGTACTTCACTGCAGTCATTGTTTTTCACATTTGCAGGAATTATTACAATTACTTGTGTAATGCCATCCTTACACTATGTTTAAAACAAAACAATTGAGCTGGATTCTGTGTTATTTGTGCTCTAAATCTGAGTTCAGTGCTCTTACACCTGCTGCCATAGTGAAAGCTGGGCAGCAGGTGTAGTTTTTTTATACTCATTACTGTCCAAAGCGCTGACTGCTGCACCTCTCAGCTTACCGTTTGTGTGAAGGAAGGCAAACCAATTGAAGTATTTCTATTTTCCCATTTAAGCAGGAAAACGTGTTTGCTCATCACTTAACTCCACACAGACAGGGAAGCAATTGCAACAGTTCTTAATGTCATAAAAGGTATGACACAACATTTCCAATATAAACTACAGCATGAATGCCATAGTATCTGTCTGTTATTTCTCCCATAGCATATATGCATAACTACATTTCAAGTTCAAGTAATATTCATTAAATATGAATCCTGCATGTACAAACACTTTGCCATCAATTTCTCAGTGATGAACTATGCAAAGAGCTATTTGGCATGTATTGCTAAGTTTGTTGCCTAGTTCTTTATTCCATTCAAAGACATTTAAAAACAAAACAAAAGGGAATGTACTTTTTAGTCACTGAACACATATTTACTCAGGCCTATGTGTGCCCTGCACCAATGCACTTGAAAATGGATATACTAGTAGTAGATCTAATGTCAACTACAATACAGAAATAAAGAGTACAACTGCATCATTACATTTGTTAAAGCTTTATACTGACACTAGAAATTGAGATTGTCTGATGCATGACTTACTGTGGACATCAATTCATCACAATATGGACACTCATACATCAACACTTGCATTCATGCTGTTTACAAAATGTGTGTGTGTGTGTGTGTGTGTGTGTGTGTGTGTGTGTGTGTGTGTGTGTGTGTGTGTGTGTGTGTGTGTGTGTGTGTGTGTGTGTGTGTGTGTGTGTGTGTGTGTATGTGTTGTGTGTGTGTGTGTGTGTGTATGTGTGTGTGTGTGTGTGTGTGTGTGTGTGTGTGTGTGTGACTAAGTGTATTATGTACACAACATAATGAGAAACAGATACATGTATGTCTCAGTTATGTAACATGATCCATGACAGCTTATCACACATAGGTTAAGAAGATGTCTTTTAAAGTATTTGTGCACATTGCAAGCACAAACGCAAATCCAAAATCCACACTTTGAACACCAGTCTCATAACAGTATATGTTACCTGCAATCAGACTTCAGTGATGGCATGATTGTAAACTACTGTGTTCTTCAGGTTGAATAAATAGTTGGCGGTTCAAACTGCACAACAGATAAATTGTGTGTTTGCCTGTACGTGTAAGTATGTGTGTGCATAGTCAGAAGAGCCTGGGTCTGTATCCTACTGACATCACTCAGATCTCATTAAAAATAAAATTTTACATATGTATATGACTGCACAGCAAAAGTTCAGTTACAGGCTTGCTGTTCCTGAACTGTTTGAAAGTTTCTGTGAGGCCATTTTTGTTTGGGCTGAAGGAAGGTCTCTGTGTTTATCAGTGGGAGTGACTAACATTGAGCAGCTTCCCTGCCCCCCGGAGAGGTGGTTACTGACTTGAAACTGTAGTTTTATTGGCCACTAGGGGTCATTTCCATAACTCCTTCATTTGTCCTCGGAGGAGTGGTTTAGGGCAGTGACTTGTGGTTTGTTGGCCAATTTGGGTCATTTCCTGTCTTATCCGGCCCCCTGCTATAAAGCACGCTTTAGCGATTTAGCCGATTTAGCGGAGTTGCTACTGTTGCACACTAGGGCAGCGCCGGTTAAGCAGGTTTAAACTATTCGGCTACCTAAAGTCCACTCTTCAAATTTGCCTTAAAACTACCTTCCTCGAACTATACTACTGATCTAATCAGCGTATCCTATAATTAAAAAGATCATCTCTACTTGACTCCAAGTAGACTATTCTCTATCTGTTAAACGTAGCACTTGCTCCTACAGTACTTATTACCTTGATACGGCACTCTTGTCATAGATAGTACCCCAAAAGGCAACCCCCATTTCTCGGTCACCCACGTCCCCGGAATCTTTTTAAAGTTTTTTGTCTATTCCTTCTAGCATGTCGAGGGATCAGTTGCTAGTGTCCTCTCCTGCTCAGCTGGTGAACCTGGGAATATTGAGGCAATGTTACAATTGCCTCATGTACACAGACAACCCTCTCCTCCTCCCACAAAACACAAATACATGCGAGATGCAACTACACGGCCAAACTGGAGGCTGAGCTCTCTCAACATAGGACTGGCAAGACCAGTCAGGAGGAGAAGGTTACCACACACACTATAGACCCAGTCTCACATATTACCATTACAACCTCAAATCATACACATAAACACACAAAGACATACTCGGAGGCTCTGATCAAAAATCTACCAAAACAGCAGAGGCCACCAAAGCAGACACCCAAACAACCACCACCTCAGAACACAACACCTGCAACACATAGACCTCACAGTCAGAGTGTCAAACAGTCACAGCCCTTAAGGCCAAACACAATGCCAGACACACTAGTCATTGGTGACTCCATAGTCAGACACACTGACGTCCCGCTCACCAGACTGAGTAAGGAGAAGGTCACAGTAAGCTGCCTGTCGGGCGCTAGAATCCGCCACATAACGCAAGCACTCAGGTCTCTCAACAGCAGGTACAAATATGATTCAGTCATTGTCCACGCTGGTGTAAACGACCTGAGACGTACCTCCTTGGACTACATGAAAAGAGACATTGAGGAGCTCTCTGATTATGTAGCCCAGACAGGTATGACCCTGACCTTGAGCAGTATCCTACCTTCACCAAGAATGATGCCACAATACAGAGATAAGATGATCAGCTTTAACAATTGGCTTAAACACTGGTGTCATTCAAAGGGGATCCAGTGTCTGTCTGCCTGGGATGACATGCTGGACAAGCCACGCTGCTTCGCAAGGGCCGGCTTGCACCTGTCACCCCTGGGATATATTGGCAAAGGCTCTTGCCACCCCCATAGTGCCTTTTTTAGGCAAGGCTCAAATTCTAAACATACCACCCTAGAACACAAAAAAGGAAAAAAACTAAGGGTAATGCTGCTCAATGCCAGAAGTCTAAATCTCAAAATGCACGCACTCGAGGCCCTTCTCAGTATGGAGAACATCGATGTCTGTGCTGTGACAGAAACCTGGTTCAAGGCTCCTGAGAGCACCCTGGCGCTATCAGGTTTTACCTCATATCATGCGTTCTGGCCCCAAAATCTGGACAATACCAAGAAAGGAGGGGGGGTATCCATATTCATCAAGGACACCCACACCTCAAGACTGGTGGCAACGCACGATGCATCGGAGACCATCCAGGTGCAATTAACCATAGGCAAGACTGCTCTGCAAATTGTAGCATGTTACAGGCCACCCTCACAAACTCAGGAACCTCACATGGCCTTCCTGAAAACACTAGAGGGTATAAATGTATCACCTAACACCATCATACTAGGTGACTTCAATTACCCTAATATAGACTGGGAACACTACTCAAGCCCAAACACCCTAGCCCAAAAGTTCCTGGAATTCATAAACTCAAATGCCATGGAACAACTAGTCACCATCCCCACAAGAGGAGATAACATACTTGATCTCATCATCACGAACATGGGAGCACAATGTTCAACACCGGAGGTGTACCCCTCACTGGTGAGATCAGACCACAAACTAATCTCGCTGGAGGTCCTCATCCCACCCCACCTGAAATAAAAGACCACAGTAAAGAACTTCTCAAAAGCCGACTTCACACTTCTAAAGACTAGTGTGGTCTCCTTTAAGGCCCCGAGCCGGGGAAAACAGTACTCAAGCCGCTGAATCACTTACAAATGCCTTCTACCAGCACCTGCAGGACTGCATGGATAAGGCAATCCCAAGCAAAACAAAGACTCTTTGTACCAAAGGCAAGCGTCCAGTCTGGTGGACCCCAGCCATAAACAAACTCTACAACAAAAGGAGGAAGCTACTACAAGATAGAGCAAAATCCTTAAAAGGTAAGACACCCTTGATCACTATAAGTAAAAACTAAGAGCTCTCATAAAATCATCCAAAGCAAATTTCGAGAGAAAAATAGCTAAAGACTCAAAAGACAATCATAAGGCCTTCTTTAGCTATGTTAGAAACCTGGGAGGAAACTCCCAGATATGCTCAGAGCTAGTTCAAAATGATGTGAAGATTACTGATCCTACAGACATTGCCAACATACTGGCTGACAGGTTCAGTGCAAACTTCTCCCCTCCCCAAAGGAGAGATATCTATACCAAACGATTGCAGCCCCCCAAACATCTCCAGCGTCCAAGTGAGAACTGCTCTCTCCAAAGCAAAAAACACAGCATCCATGGGACCTGATGGTGTCCCCGGCTGTGTGCTCCATGAACTCAATGAGGAATTAAACCCACAGCTAGGACAGCTGTTTAATCAAAGTCTTACCTCTGGATACGTACCCAGGGAGGGCGCACTGCAACTGTGGTACCACTTCACAAAGGCGGTGCCTCCACCGACCCTGGAAATTACCGGCCCATTAGCTTGACAAGCCTTATCTGCAAAGCCATGGAGAGGATCATAATGGACCTCATAAATAAAGACATAGGGAATTTGCAGACCTTGGATCCAACCCAGTTTGGCTTTGTCAAAGGCAGATCATGCCTTTTAAACTTGGTTGACTTTTTCGAAACAGTCACCAAAGCCATTGATGAGGGAAAGGCAGTCCATACAGCCTACCTCGATCTGGCTAAGGCCTTCGATACAATACCCCATTCGGGTATCATTGAAAAACTCATCAGCTTAAATGTCAACCCATACATCACAAGATGGGTTGCAAACTGGCTGAGTGACAGAACCCACAGGGTCAGAGCTGCTGACGCCATGTCAGACTCAAAGCCTGTCACAAGTGGTGTCCCACAGGGCTCAGTCCTGGGCCCACTCTTGTTTGGCATCTACTTTTCCGAAGTACAAGCAAACACAGGAGGGTTATGGCTGACAAAGTTTGCAGATGACTGCAAACTGGGCGCCATAGTAGAAAACACATCTGACACAGATATCCTTCAGAAGGGTCTCACAGAAACGGATAACTGGTGCCAGAGCCACGGCCTAAAGTTAAATGCCAAAAATGCATAGTCATACCCTTCGGGAAAAACAAGGTTACCCCTAGCTACCAAATAGGTGGCAATCCACTGAGCACAGAAGAAGTTATCAGGGACCTGGGGACCCAGGTTGATAGTAGTCTGTCATTCGACACCCATGTAGCTAAAGTAGTTAGGAAGACCTTCTACATTGCCCACCTTATCATGAAGGGATTCTCATCTAGATCAAGGGAGGTCATAGTCTCCCTTTACTCATCACTCATCAGACCAATGATTGAGTACAATGCCCCATTCGGAATGTATCTGACCCGACACTTGCAGCAGCTGGAGAGGCCACAAAGTTCCTCACCAAAAGGATAAAGGGTCTCAAAAATCTGTCCTATGCTGCCCGACTGAAAGAACTCCAGCTCTATTCAGTCGCTTACCGCTTGCTCAGAGGTGACCTTTGCCTAACATACAAGGCCATGTCAAACCCAGATTTGATGAATATGCTTCACCTCAAAAATCTAGATCCATCAGAGCCACAAGGCGGAGACTTAAACCTTGACACGGCTATTAATAGGACATGCTGGAGGGATAGATTCATCACCCAAAGACTCCCTATGCTGTGGAACAAAATCCCGGTACATGTGAGGCAGAGCACCTCGCTGGCCTTGTTCAAGAGAAATCTTGACCAATGGATGGGAGATCGCAGATATACCCCAGGGATTACCTCAGTGTCACTGCTCGACAGAGGCACAGAAAAATAATGGGTATAGTTCCCCATACTAAAGGGGTGGCCTAAGCCACAAAACGATGGGCTAGGCTTGTAAATGCCCTCGGGCAGATAGCCTAGTATGAACCTATGAACCTATGAACCTATGAAAATCATACAGCTCTTCCAGCATCTACCAATGATGCAATCTACTATAAAGTGTTCCAAAACAACACAAAAGTACGACTTGTGCTGTAGTGCTTGTGTTAAGTACTGTGTTGTGTAGATAGCTAGGTAGGGGTTCTAGTCTTGCTGTGGACAATGTGTGTGTGCTTGCGTTCCATTCGCTGTCATTCTAGAGACCATTTTAGAACAGAATGTGAGACACTCCTACTGCCATCTTCTTCTTAACAGACACTGATGGTGTCATCTGCTATAAAGTCTTGTCTGACACATTGAAAGGCAGACGTGTGCTGTGGTGCTTGCCTTAAGTACTGTGTGTTGTAGCTAGCCTAACTAAATAGGTAGGAGTTTTAATATTACTGCAGGCAACGTTTGTGTGTATGTTCATTCTGCTATCAGTCTGGAGACAATTTTAAAACCACATGTGAAATTACAGCTAGGTCATACACTCCTGTCCACTTCTTATTATAAAGATACACTTATGATATGATCCCCTCTAAAGTTAACTCACAGAATTACACTCAGATATCTGGGTTAACACAACCATTAACTACTGTGTTCTCTAGCTTGTGTAGGTAGAGAGTTTGTGCTTCTAATCTCATGGCAGACTATGTTCATGTGTGTGTTCATTCAAATATCAGTGGATAGACAATCTTACAGCAAGATGTGAATCCACATCTATGTGACACACTCCTCCTAACATCTTCTTCTCAGCACACACCAATAATGTAATCCTTTATAAAACGCACTATGCCAATGTTAAGTCAGATATCTGTGGTGGTCTTACTATAGCATTGTATGGAATTCAATTTGTATGCATACACTGGTTTAATATTCACTTCTGACCTCATTTTACTGCAATGTGTGTGTGTGTGTGTGTGTGTGTGTGTGTGTGTGTGTGTGTGTGTGTGTGTGTGTGTGTGTGTGTGTGTGTGTAGTTGGTGGTATATTGCTGCCAGTATATGATCTTTTGAATATCTATTCATTTGAATCTCAATCAGGAGAACATTTAACATAACCCCATGAATCCAATATACCCTAATTTCCTGTGCTAATATGACATGCTTCCTGCAGAACCATGGATGATGTCATTGTTTCATAGATGCATACACACATTGTGAAGCACAGCTCTTCTAGGACTTGCTGCAAGCTATCTATAGACTACTGGATGTGTGATTGCTAATTCTGTCATGGGCTGGTGCACATGTCACATATAGACAGAGACAGTATGTAATACAATCCCACACATATACACATACATTGTACATGTAACCTTATTGTCTACCATCATATAAATATGGTAATTTTGGTTTAAATGCTATACTAATGGTTAGAATGTTATATGATGTTGGCCAGTAGCCTAGAAATTTGACCCTAAGAAGATTTCACATGTTGCTGTCATCCACATGCTGTATTGAGCTGTTGATGTACTGTAGCCCTACAACAGTGTGTTTCAATTTGTGTTTTGAGGTAATGTATTGATGTACACTGCTTCCATTTTATTACATGTTCCTTCCATAGCAGCTATAATAATATATACCTTATTTCATTCACATATTGCAATGTTGTTATATAGACAAACATATAACCATGTCAGATTCACTTGCAACATTAGGGAATTCATTGTATGCACAATTGTATTGCTATTCACAAGGGAATTTTTCAGGTGTTGCCCAGCTGCATTGTGTGACTGTCAGCACTTGTGTCATTAACTGTTCTGCATGCACCACATACACCTCATTTGTAATGTGCCAGTATATGGTATCAAAGCTCTCACACACACCTTTTCAATAATAACCACATAGGCATATGATGTGCAATTGATGTAATCATGTGAATAAGTGGAGTTGTATGACTGTGTTAACATTTCCACTGTGTGTCATGTGATGTATACGCAAAGTTGTATTTGGAGGTGTCACAAACCTTTTCTTAAGTAAGTACAAAATCTTAAGGTGTAATATGTAGCTATGCACACACATGGTTGTGGATGACACTACCAATACACAACTGGAGGCAATAGACAACTTGTTAGTTGGAAAATTTGGATCAAACGTCACACCCCTGACCACACTGCTTGGCGCACAGTGTATACATACAAACATTACTCAGCATATTTTCTCAAGATAGCAGCTCATCTGTGCACACTCTAAGGCTAAAAACACTGTATCAATGTGCCCTGACAACATCCTATATGGCCTTATCAATAATTTAAAACATGACCTAGCAGACCTAGTTGGATCCCTACTTAACCACAGCCTCTGATCAGGCTATTTTCTAGTGGAATGGTGGACAGCAACAGTCATCTGTCTGAACAAGGGGGGCCATCACCTGACTCAGGTAATTATAGACTTATAAGTCTGACTGAATAATATGCAGGCCAAATGGAAAAAATCATTATGGACTTTATCAACAAGGACATATGTAATCTCTCTACTGCATAACCAACCCATTTTTTATTTATGAAGGCTAGATCATGTCTGTCAAATCTTGTTTATTTCTTCAAGAAAGTAAACAAGGCCATGGATGAAGGACAGAATCTGAATTTACCTAACTTGGCCTGGCCAAGGCATTTGACACAATTCCACACTCAGATATTGCAGGGAAACTATCTGAACTGGTCATAAACCAGTATGTCACCAAGTGGAGCACAATGTATCACCAACAGGACACATACTGTCAAAGTGTGTGAATTCACATATAGCAATAAGCCATTGAACAGTGCAGTACCACAGGGTTCTGTACTAGGCCCTTTCCTGTTTGAAATTTTATTTACAGAAGTCAAGGCAGACTTAGACTGCTTGTCTTCCAACCAGATTTGTGGATGACTGCAAATTGTGGACAATCCTTGAATCTAGTAATGATATTGATATACGGCTGCGATACTAACACACACAAATGATTAATGCAGTCAGAACAATGGAGACACACTAAAATGTCCAAAAAAGCATAATTATTACACTTTGTAAAGCAAATACCCAAGCTAATTACAATATAGACAGCACGATCCAATGAGTGGACCCAGTGGTACCTGATCTGTGTACTCAGATAGATAGTAATTGGAAGCTTGACCACCATGTGTCCACAGTGGTGACAAATGCCTTCTATGTGGCACAACTCAGACGTATGAGCAGGTCATCCATATCAAAAGACTTTCTAATTCCATTGTACTTGGCCCTCGTCACAACAGTAATTGATAACAATGCACCCTTTTGCATACAACTCACCACACATCTACAGCAGCTGGATCAATACCAGAGATTTTGAAAAATGCAGATACAGGGTGAAAAAGACGAGCTCTATGTGGAAACATTGAAAGGCCTGTTGCTGTGTTCTATAACATACAGATTACCAAGGGCCAATTTGTGTCTGCCCTACAGGGCATTCTACAATCTTGCTCTGATGACAATGTTACACATTGTTAAAGCAAACTGCACATGTCACCCATTCCAAGGATGTTAACCTAGCTTCTGACATAATAAATGATGTTAGAGAGATATAAACATCTCTCAGACACAACAACTTCTCTGGCGCAAGCTTGCCATTCATGTAAAGGCCTATTCAAGTGCAACCTACATCAATGAATGGTTAATGGTAAATGTATTCATGTTGTTACACCCATGTTCCTCATGGATAGAGGCAGCTGATCTCAGATAACATAGCATATGCTCATGAATGTGTGAACTTTGTTCACCTAGCTATTTAAAATTATGAAAGTCAAGTTAAATATGGCTAGGATTTTATGCCATCTTGAAACATTTTGCCTAGAACTCTCCTGTGAAACTATGAAGTCCAATTGTATCATAGGTACAGCTATATATAGTGTCACAGACGTAACAGTATTTCCCATCAGTATTACCACTTGATAGTTTGCATGGGTACATATGCATGCATCTCAGGATTTCATGACAGTATAACATTTTTATTGGCAATGTTAGGGGGACAGTAATTGTGTGCAAATGTCAGTTTGGCATGTGCTTCCACAGTGTGGTCCATGCATTGCTTGGTAAGTGAACAATATCACAGTTTCCTTGCTCATTGGTGCTAGACTTTGCACTGCTGCAGTTTCTGTGCAGTTGGGCATAATGATGCATTGCCATCAGTCTCACATAGTGGTTTACCATTCATTATAACACACAGCTTCTTAATTCACTCATCAATTGCAGATGCTTCAGACAATATCCATTGGTATTACATGTGACAGATGTATGCGATACCCAGCTGCATGTAGGGAATCCACTCATAATAGTTTGGTGTGTAAGTGTTTTTATCCTTATGGCCAATAACTATGTCAGTCGGGAATGCTTTAGTCAAGTGTGTTAGAGTGGGCACAGTAAGCTTGCACACATCTTGTTGCCCATACAGAGCTATTCTTTCATATGCACACCTAGTAGTAATTGACACTGCAGACTTCCCTTCAAGGTGCTGTACAAGATGCATGTGAGTTCTGTGTTGCACCCAGTACATGCAGAGATCCTTGACAACATTGTTGGGACGGGTTTGATTCTTGCACTTGCGGCTTGTGGCTTATGTGTCATGCAAACCTCTCAATGGCCAGGACTGGCCCTGAATTCAATGCTGTTCCACTTATCCCCTCCAAAGACAGTTTATTTTTGGTAAAGGGGTGGAGACTTCCCTTACATAATACTGGCAATCATTATAGTTGTACACGTCTGTTCCTGGAGAACAAATATTGGCAATCATTATAGTTGTACACGTCTGTTCCTGGAGAACATGTATAATTACTTAAACTCACATATTCTGGAAATATTACAGATTAATGTTTCTAATATTTTAATATTGTTTCTGATTGCGCCTGCTTCTGTCAGCAGTTATACATGAGTCTGTTGCTTATTTCTCCATGATTGTTTGTGAGGTATGATGACATTTCAATCATATTCAAGAATGTAATTTTATTGGAAGCAATATTGTACATAATGTAAATAGTGTGTGAAATGTATAATGGTTTGGCAAAACAATAAAAATGAGTATTGAAAAAAAAAAATGTAATTTTGCAGATCTTCACAATATGCACATACTCTTTATTGTATAAATATCCTTGTCAAATGTCCTCTCCAGTCAGTGATGTTAATATTACAACCATTCATCTGTGTTTACATGTACTCTTGTATGACAGTCACATATATGTACTATCCTGCATGATGATATGAATATACTTGCACAGGAGGTGTAAACAGCAATATGTACTGTACTATTTACATATATGCTTAATTTTATGCTGCTGCTTTGTTTTGGAAGAGTACATATATTGACATATCCTGTCTTGTGTCCATTGTCATATTGTACATGCCCACTTCGTCTTTCTTCATTCCTGTCATTTATGTCTGTGGCCATTTTAATCAGGACACTTTTCCTGCTTAGTGTATCAATGTTGCATTGTATTTGCCCTTGCTGATCACCCCAACATCCAATATTTCATTATTCTAAATGTATTGTAGTGTACATTGCACTGAATACTGCAATCATTGCAGTAATTTCACCCCTGGTAGTCATTGTGACTCTTTGCCCAATCTTGTACAGCAAATTTACCCATAGATAAACTTGTATACATGATCCTCCTGTGTCTGTGCTCCTCTGCATGGTTTTCTGGCCAGCAACACTGTTGCTGACCATGGAACCTTGCTTCTATTTCTGTAAGCATGATGTACAGCATGCATATGCGATTAGTGCTGCTGCTCATCATGCAAACACATAAACTCCATGTATGTTTCACACAAAGCCTACACTGAATTTGTTGAATACCCAGGCATGCCCTTCATTTTAGATATTTGAAGCAGTATATTTATCATAATATTTACTGTCTGACATTTTATCTCCTCTTAGTTTCGTGTGTATATGAGGAACTCCTATATTACATTTAGAAAGGTCAACTATGTTTGCCTGAGTATAATCTGAAACATTGAATGCCCTCATGAGTGAACATTTTTCAAGCTGCAAATAAGTCAGAATGCTCATATGAGCAAATGTTGTTTTCAATGAAGTTTTTATCACCAGCATTTTTCATGGGATAGTGCTGCAGTGTGGTAAGGGAATTTGCCCTTTCTCCGTAATGCGATCTCAGAATTGGTACATGTAATTAGCAGAGGATGTGCAGGGTGCAGGGGGGGTGGGGCTTGTTAATTCAAAAAAAAATGATTACTTTAAATTCATTCTAAAATGATTGCTGTTTTGGTGGTCAGTGTTTTGAATGTTCACTGTTTGATTATATACCGGTTTGCTCATATTACCCTGCTCGTGTGTTTTTTTTACAAATCCATCATTACTTTTAAAAATTAGATTAATTTCCACAGTGAGATAGATGATAGTAACTTTGGCTATCACCCTGTTTAGAACTAGAAGAACTAATTATTCAAAACTCACTGGTATTTTTTAGAATGGAAAAGAGTGCTAATGCTAATAATCATTTGTATCAGAAAGGAACTTTAGTGCACTTGAGGTTCTATGTAAGTTAACTACTACTTTTGGTTATATAGGTACTTACCTTATCTGAACAGAGATAAACTTTGTTTTTTTTCCTTAATAAACATATGCTGTAACTCAGAGGTTATGTTCTGGGGGAATGGGTAAGGGGATGGAGAGGAGGAAGGGAAAAGCTCTAATTTCAAGCAACATATAGGAAATTGTTATTGTAGTACATGGACTACTGAAGACTCTATGCATCCCTTTAAAAAGAAAAGAGGTACTGGCCACAAACTGGGGTAAGTAGCTATTTTGTTTCATACAGGTATATTTGCAGTTATAGGAGAAATACAGATCAGTACCTGAGGAAGATCAACTATATGGAAAGAACTTATCCCATGACATAAGTTTGTGTTTAGAAATGTATATGAACCAAATGCTGTCAATCCAGTTTTTGAATGAGTCTTTTTAAATATGAAAGTATTTGTGGTCAAAATAATACTGCTAGATATTGGAAATAATTCAGTATCACTTCAGGGACAAAAATATAGATATGTTATTTAAGACAATAAAAGCACCTCACCAAAACATAGAAAGTGGTAATGAACAAAAAGATGGGGGAAACTGGAATGATGTTTGGAGGCTACAGACAAAAGAATCTCAGCAGTTCATCCTTTTTAGAAATATAGGCATGCAAACCACTTCATTCAATTATTGACTTACCCAAGGAACAAACATAACAGTAATTGTATATAATCTCTTATCAGATTATATACATTAATAAACCTTGGTTTTCTTATGGAGACAGGGTATGGGGGAAATGTTACACAGAAAAGGGTTATTATAAGGTGAGAGAGAGTGCACATAAACAAAAACTAAACTGGATAATTGAGCAAACTGAGTCAAATCTAAATAGCAAGAAGGATAATGGCTTAATAAGGTGGGATGGAATAAAGACTGTCCTTATAACTTTGGTTGTGGCATAGGAGAGCAGAAACAGAGAGAGAGAAAATGTTACAGAGGGTGTAGAAGGATTTGTCTTTATCAGTCAGACCATCACAGTAAACAAAAGGCAATAAATAAAGAAATACATACATACATACATACATACATACATACATACACACATACATGCATAAATAATAAAAGAGCAAACCAGGCCAAACTTATGGAAACTAATACCTTGCAATGTGAAATGTCACAGATGTACACAGAATGTCCTTGTGGATGTATGGAGAAAACTGGCTAAATGTATTGTGTAGGCATTTAAAGAAAGAAAACCATTTCAATGCATCCCTAAAGTAAGGGATACAAATGAATCAGTGACAGATCGATCCATTCAGATTAGAGCATTATTTTGAAAACCTGTGTTTTAAAAATCCTAGCCACAATGTTAAAAAGTTGTTCACCTGTACTGCTGGAGGAAAAAAAAAAACAGTACCCACATGTAAATGTAGATGTACTGCAATCAATATCTATCGATGATATATGTAAGGCAATTAAAAAAACAAACAAAAAAGGAAAGTTCCCTAGCTCAGATGATTTCTCACTGGAATTGATAAATGTGGTGAGTAGCAAACTTTTATTCAGTTACCAAAAATATATGTTTAATAAGATTAACAAATCCAAATTTTTGGCCCACAGTATGAATGCAAACAACTATGATTATTTGTTCCAAAGGAAAGGATGATTAAACATACAGAAAACAACAAGCCAACATCCATTTTAAACACAGCTATAAAGAATATGGTAAGGAAATTCAAGTAGAGGAGACAAAAGAGTAATGTAAAATGGATTAGATATAAAGAAGGACTGCTAATTTTATACATACAGAAATCAGAGAAGCATTTACAAAGTTTTATAAAGAATTTCGTTCTGAAATACCAAGAAATACAGAGATTACAGACAAATGGGTGATTTGTGATAAAATTCTGCAAGCAGGTGACAGGGCCCTTTTAGAGGGGAAATATACCAGAATAAGAGAGAGTCAAAACAGTAAAACAGGTAAACCCCAGCAAAGCTGCTAACCCTGATAGACATCAAGCTGATTTCCATAAATGAGGAAAGGATAGTAGTATAAACATTTTAATTTAAATATGCAGAATGATTCCTCTTACTTGTATCACACCTCGCACTGTGAGTAAAGCTAAACAGTAATATTACCAGTTATGGATAAGTGAGACTATCTATATCAGGAGACTTTATTGCAATGAGACCAAAACTCTTTATGCCCTTAGGGAAGTGTACGTTTAAAGTAGGATGAATAACAATTAAGATAAAGACCTCACCTTAATACCTTGAGTTGGAATGGGAAAATAACTTATGCAGAATAATGAACTGGACATTATCATCTATAGAAATAGATTCCAAGCTACACTAAGAATAGCCTTAACCGTATTCAATACCTTAAGGGGGAAAATAGTAGATGTAAAAGCAATGGTCTTATAACATATATTACACATTTAGAAACCATCCCATTCCAGTGGAATACCCCTTAATACAGGAGATATAGGACACCACTGACAATTTACTCCTGGGTCATGAGGGAAGATACATTGCCAAATTCAAGTCCTATAGCTCTGATCTTACACCGGGTATGCATAGGGAATGAAATGTTAGTGGAAATACTGACATAATAGTGTTTCAACAACCATGGTATTGGACAGGAAAGGCAGGTCTAATCAAAACAGGTAGCCTCACATGGGAGGAATGTATCCAGTGTCAACTTTTAGGTCAGAAAACCCAATTTGTGCCCTGACAAAAAATGGGTCACAATCAAAAGGAGCAGATGCAGCACCCTTTACTTACCCTTATGTGTCAAGCTGGAAATAGCATAACAGAATAAGATTAATGGCTGATTGAAAAAACAGGAGCATACCACATCTTCTGTGCAAGAGTGGGGAACAGTTTAGACAAATACAAATTAAGAAAATGAATCAAAATATGGACTAATCTAGAGGTGGTAATTAACATCAGTAAAACTCTACAGAAAAGGCTATCAAACAGATTCTAACTGTTGAATATGAAATCAGACATACCAAACAGTTTGAAACTTGAAATAAGTCTTGCCCAACACCTTTGGTGTCTATCAAGAAAGGTCTTATCTTTGGAAATCATAGGTGATAAAATACTAGTACCCTGTGTCCTTCCATTAGATTTACAATACATATGATCTATTGCAAAATGGAGTATTGCTAAACAACTGGGTGTTAGGAAATATAGTTACAACAATTTTCAAGCATAATCAATCCAGGAAAGAAGGGACCTCGGGTTCTATGCAGCTTCCAATGTGAAGCATCACATCCTCTGCCAGGGTGATATACCCACATTGTTCTTCAACTTTTTTCAGAGTGAGATTAGTTTCATGAGAACAAGATCAAACAATGCATTAGCTTGATGTCAGCTGAAGTCTTTATAAGAGACATCATGTTGCAGCTGCTATGTTAACACTTTTGGCATCACCTATCACTTTGCCATTGCCATGTCTTCACTGACTTGAAAAGATCAGGTGGTTATATTTGTAAATATTCTTCTGAGGAGCTGGATATGATTCCCTGCGTGCTTCGCAGCTCTTCAAGCCCTCCTTGTTATATAGCTGATTACCACTATATATGCTTCTCAAGGAAAATTACTTGAATTATGACAATTCTGAGTTTTTTTTACAAAACGTTATCTCAAATATTGTGAATATTGGGAGGAATTTCTTTACATCAGTTAATGTACATTGACGCCTAACTCACTATGAGATATCTCCTGTGTGCTCATCTACCAACTCATGAAGCTTTTACCATAGTAAAGGCTGGTTAGCAAAAAAATGATTGCTATGTTACCTTCCATCCTCAGCTGGATTTTAATAGTTTTCAGTGAAAATTATCAGCGTGATCTAGCCATAAGATCCAGTACCTCGATTTGACTATCTTTAGTTGCCTGTGAAGGTTGGAAAGACATATACTTATAGGTAATTTCTGGTTTAAGTGCAAACTTCTTTCTTTCAAGTCCCTAAAATATCACTTCTTCAGAACATTATCCTGTATTTATTGTTCCCACATATTATATTTAGTTTTGTGTAGTTTATTTCTTCCCTTTTCTAAGCACCCCACTATGATGCCCCACCACCAAACCAGTAATCACGATGCCTCAATTCTCACCACTGGCACCAGTGAGGGACATGCACTGAGAGGATGACAAGGTACACACACAGTATTTCAAGATGCAGCTCTCTGCATCAAGTGCAATTTCTCTTAAGAGTACACAGAGACTACAGACAGTCTGGGGCTGGTTTCTATCTCTTTCTCCAGACCTCCAATAAGACTCCCCACTGCCACAGCTATAGAGTTGAGATCTCAGCCAAGTAATCAAGCCAAGACCTCCAGCACCCTCTCTGTCCAACGAATGCTTTGTGTCCCTACCCAAATATGTGACACACACACTCTTTGAGGTTTGATTTATATACATACATACACACACACACACACACACACACACACACACACACACACACACCTGGGAAAGTCTGGCACATATTTACTGGCAATGCCCCCTTCTGCTCAGACTATAATGTAGTTACCACTGCCACCAGTCAACTCCATAAAAGCTACTTTAAGGCCCTTAACAAAGGGTGTCCAAGGGGTGGCTCGTGCCATTCGACTGCCGGACTGCAGCCCTCTCATCAAGAAAAGGAAAAAAGAAAAAAGTACTTTTTTATTTTTAGTAAAATAAAAATACTGTCTTTCATCTCTATCAGCCGGCTGCTTTACGCCGGCTGACAAGCTTGAGCACTGCTGAATTTTGGGTTGTGGCGGTTTTAAAAAAAGTTTTTTTTTCTCTTTCTGTTTGTAGCTGCATTCCAGAGAGCCAGTTAAGGCATCAGGGTGATGCCCAGCAGTCTATGCGGTTTGGAACCGCATAGAATTGGAAAGGGTTTGGACTGCCACATCCGCAGGCACATACATGACGTGGATGGGCTAAATGGCTGCTGATTGGTTGTCACTCTCTTCCCAGGCTTTATGTGCTGGGAAAAGAGCGAGAAGCAAACAGTTGCAGCAAGTTTCGTTTGTGGACTTGACTTGACTAAGTTGTGGTAGACTGGATTTTATTGCTTGGCGTTGGCGGTCTATTTTGTTCGCTGGCTGAAAAAGAAGAAGTAGTACAGAGTTTCTTTTCTTCTTGGTGGTATGTATGTGTAACACAGTACAAACAATATGTAAATATAAATTTTTATAAATAATCAATATGTGTTTATTAACTTTATTTGTATTTTTTTGTGTATAATTGGGGAAAAATGTTTTTTTATTTTCTGTTATGGTTGTTGTCCTGGAGTTATGATTTGACATAGAGTAGAGATTTGACAGCATAATAGAATGCTTTATATGTTCACGTAAATGGCTAGATGAATCATGTGCATGGTGGCCACTTGCACATATTATATTACTGCCATAATGTAAGTGAACCTCCTGTACACTGACAATTTCTTGTGCTCAGAATAGCTGATCACAGTGGCTGTTTCCATTACATGTCTGTGATTCTGAATCACTCTGTCATGTTTGGACTACTTCATCTTTATACACCGTGGCTCACATTAGCATGCTGCTACTCCTTTGCATGCCATTATGCAGTCATTTGAATACTTTGCATACTGTGCTATTTCTTTTGTTGCAAGGTTAACACTGATTTTTTTCTCTGAATTATCCCCTCTTGTGTGTTGCCCCTAACCATACTATTTTGCACTGTTCTGTGTGCTAATTGTTTCTGAACATCCCCTTAGTATTTTAACTTGGAATGCAGTCCATCTGCATTGTTTTGGTAAATGCAGTTCATGGGTCAAAAAAAAAAAAAGCTCAAGATCAGTCTGCCTGAAAAAAAGCACAATTTGAATTTTGTTTAGACATTCAGTCCGAGAGCTGCCTAAACTCCCTCCTGGTAGATGGGTGGACTGTTTCTGTTGTATGCTGTTAAAACAAAAGCAATTAAAAATGCTTGTCTAACAAACAATGTGCAGGAATAACAGGTGTGCATCATTTTTGATGGACAATGTTTTAAGAGCAATATAACTGGGTTTATCTCATTGACTGTCCCTCTAGTCTGTCATCTTAGGTAGACTTTAATCAATCAAAGTCAAAAATAAAGAAGAACAGGTCTGAATACAGAGATTGGTCCTTTATAGATGTTTACAAGGCTAATGACCTCAAGGGAAAGTAATTCAAGGCTAACACTTGATTGAGGACAGCAGTAGTTAAGGTCATATTTACCAAACTCCATACACACACACACACACACACACACACACACACACACACACACACACACACGCACACACACACACACACACACCGTTGACTGATGTGAGATCATACCTCTCAAGTGTACCTCATTACGAGGAACGTATTTCATTTGGGGTCTTAAAAAGTTCATGTTCGAGAGCTATGTGTGAGATTACACCCCCCTGCTTAAGTATTTATGCAATCTAGAAAACACAGTACTTAATGCAAGCTCCACTGTAGAAGTCTTTATCCTTCCTTCATGATAATAAAATCTTGGAGTTATGAAAAAGCAGAAAGAGGGTATAACACTGAAAGATATTACCAGCATCTTCTGGAAATTATTGTGAATGCATGAATACAATAGTTTAGTTATTTTATTTACTGTGGATAGTCTAGCCTTATAAGGCACTGAATTCACAGGGATTTGGGAGGAAGGGCATGGGGAGCCATTATCTGTGACTCAGTTCTGTGATTATTCAGCATGAACTTATTTGGGTATGGATGATATAAGACCATAACCCAGGATAGCAGGATAGCACTACATATTTTCTGCATACTCTTAAGGCCAAATTTTACTTAGATATTTATAGTGACTTATGTGTATATATTTATACTTTCCTTTGTTTGGTGTTATGGATTACCAATATTTATTGAGGTAGTGAGGAGGATCAAAAGGCCATAGCTGCTGCCAATCACACATTGGTGACAGAATTGTGATAACATGCCTTTTATGGCCATCTCACCTACTATTTGCAACCCTTATAAGTACAAGCACTGGTGGTGCAGTATGTCATCATGCCAAAAGGGGACTATATATATATATATATATATATATATATATATATATATATATATATATATATATATATATATATATGGATCCCTATCACAACACCGACACGCCACAAACCCGACACTCAAAACAACGACACCAAAACACCGAAAACGCACAAAACCGGCAACTCACAAAACCGAACACCATAACACCGACACCCAAAACACCGACACACAAAACATAAACTACACATTACACACAACTATACATGCACTAACCCTAACACAAACCCTAGCCCTAAGGTCCGACACTACCGCACACTTACCCTACCCGCACCCTAACCCTAACTCACTTAACCCACCACTACACCTAAAGTCCGTCACTACTGCACACTCACCTTTCCCGCACCCTAACCCTAAATCCCTCACTAGCTCACACTTACCTGTCCGCTCCCTAATGCTAAATCCCTCACTAGCACACACTTAACTGTCCGCTCGCTAACGCTAAATCCCTCACTATTGCACACTTACTGACTCACGCTCATACGTTGCCCATGTCAGTGTTTCGGCTGTCGAGATTTCACATTGTCGATCATCTGTCTCGTCGGTCTTCTCGACTCTGTCTTCTTAGCGTCGGTGTTTCAGCGTGTCGATGAAGTCAAGGGGACCCATATATATATATATATATATATATATATATATATATATATATATATATATATATAATGAATAAAGAGGACCAGTGGAGTGAATGCTCAACGGAACAACAAGCTCAAAGATAAATAGTTAAAAACAAACACCGCTGAGCAAAACAATGGAGGATTGCAGTCTCATTTAAATCACAAGTAGCTCCTAAATCCATCATTGGCTATTGGATTTAGGAGCTACTTGTGATTTAAATGAGACTGCAATCCTCCATTGTTTTGCTCAGCGGTGTTTGTTTTTAACTATTTATATATATATATATGACGTGCCCCCTTGCCACAGTCCTTCCTACAAATGTCATAGAGACAGAAAACCTTCTGGCTTGACGAAATGCTCTACCATAAGTTATATTTATAATGGTAGTATGTAGTGTGGTGGATGGTGTCTTTCCCTCATAATGTTGCTGCATTCAGTGGTTATTTTCATTTCTTTTATTTAGCCGCTTAGCATTTCACTGGCTGCAGCAGGTAACTCCATATTTTTGCTAATTGTAAAGTTCACAACTTATTAAGTGTACAAACCCCTTCATTCTCTCATAATTAAATTAACTTCCTTTAGGGTTGCAACATTTTCAGATGCCCAGAGCATTGATAGAATCTGTAGTGCAGGGCCCATGCCCCACCCCCCTTTTTGCTACTGTGACTTATGGTACTACCTGTTACAAAAAAAGTTTCTGTAATTCTGCAGACTATGGAATATACCTCCAAATGTATACAACAGAAAAACATAATCCTATCAACTATGCCATATATGTTGGGACATTCAGATTTTCAGCATCACTATGTTGGGAGATACAATTGGAGGAACTATCAGGGAATGATCAGGATACTTGCAGAAAGTTAATGTGAGGGAGATTAAGAGGTGCTTGTTAGCAGTATAAAGAGGTGTACTCTTGTTGAAAAAAAAAACAAAAACAGAAAAAAATTGCATTAACACTGGGAATACAGTTCTTCTGTAACTAGTTGTGTCACGGCATGGTCATCTGCTTCAGGTAGTAATGCAGCCCTAGCCTGCAGTCCCACAACTCCCAAGTTACATCAGTCGGTGCAGTAGTGATTAAACCTTCCTAGGTAAATAAAAGAAAATTAGATCTGGATAAAGTGCAGCACCACTAATTGGTCTGATGTCAAACAAGTGAGCAGAACCCAGCTCAGAAACTAAGTCTGCACATTCCTCCAGGTTATTAGGCTTACATTTGTTAACATATTTCAGAACTGTTACTGCATCATTGCTGTGCTGATGAGGATATCTTGATTTGTGATAGATGTGCTATAATCCAGCATTGTTATTCCACAGACTTTTCTAACTAGAAAGCATCTGCCCTTTCCCCTTCTCCCAGGAGAACTGGTCAAAGTTTATAAGACTGCACATCATAGTCGCATCCCAAGCAATAGACTGCACTTTTATAGTCATAGTTATTAAGTCCTGACAGGTGGCAGACAACTACAATTACATAGCATTTCAAAAAAAAAAAACTTCCTGGTTAGTGGCATACTAACCTTACTTGAAACATGAAAGATTTGACCTACTGAAACGTCAGAATGTTTTCCTTTTTTGGTAGGGTATCCTACTAGGATCCAACTTGAATACCTTTTCTGAAGAAGTACACTGGAATGCACATGCTACTCATGAAGTTGTGTTTATAGATACGTCAGTTTTTTTTTTTTTTGTCAGCCCATCTGAAGGGAAAATCATTTGACATATTCCTAGCATAAAGAATTTCATGATGTATCTAGTAAATGGTGCACAACATTTGAAGTTTCAATGAATTTGCTTTGAAGTGCACAGTGCTAATGAGACTGATTTTTAGCACTGATATAACTGTTAATTCAGTTACTTGATGCATGGTTGCAATGTTAAGCAGATATGAAGTGTCATTTTTCTTGCTTTAGTAAGGAAAGATAAGACATCTGATGAAGAGTTTCCTTACTTTCAGAGCTAGTTATACAAGTAATTAAGCAGCCTGATATATTTTATTGCATATGGGAGAGGCAGCCAGTTGTTGTAGACAGACTATGTGAAGGGATGTCAGAACTGGTAAAGGAGTGCTGCCAACTTCAGTGGATATCCAGAGTGAATAATCTGACTTTTTGTATAACTCATTTTAAAGTTAGCATTTCTGGTGTGGGTTTAGCAGAGGATGAATCTCCCAAATAGCCTTTAGCAGTGAAATGTAGCTTCAGTGTGTGTGTGTGTGTGTGTGTGTGTGTGTGTGTGTGTGTGTGTATGTGTGTGTATGAGTGTGTGTGTGAAATGCCCCATTTGCTACATGGTAGTGGGTAGAGAATAAGGCTTGAACCCTGTACCTTGAGGCCAAGTGGCAAGAGCCTGAATTCCCTACCCACCACCATTTATAAAAATTTGTAGATTTTTACCTCATATTTGTTCTGTTCCTCATAAAATCTGTGGTTTCTGTATTTTTGTTTCTTAACACAGTCAGTAGTGCAGTGGTAGCATTGTTACCTGACAGCTACAGGTTGCCTGGTTAGTTTCTTGGCTGGGGTGCCTTCTGTGTGGAGTCTGCATGTCCTCTGTGTTTGTATGGGTTTGCTCTGGTATCCTCCCATTTTACAAAGACGTGCCTGGAGTGTTTCTGCTGAAAATTGGCTTTTGTTCTAAGTCAGACTTTCCTGGTTAACAAATGTTAAATAAAATGACAAGCATTTGAATTTCAGACTTCATATTCTTCAGAAAGTACATAGTAACGCAAAACCTATTATTATAGCAATTTTCTAAGTTTATAAGATGGATATTTGAAATTTGTCCCTATGTTTGGGACTGTATTCCCACATTATTGGCTTCATCCAGGTGTTTTTGTGCCAAGGTTGAAAGCTATGGTGAGAACTGAATTCACTGAATATGTTTGGGGGCTGTATTCCCCCATTATTGGCTTTGTTCAGGTGTTTTGTGCTAAGATGTTGACAGCTATAGTGAGAACTGAATTCACTAAATGGTACCCATTTAAGTTTCAGTCTTCATCTTTTTTATACAACAGATGATTTGGCATAGTGGTATGTTGTTCTGACTATTTTGCACAGGGTCCTGGGTTCAATACTTGGCAGTGAAATTTATGGTGGTAACGCAGCATTTTATTCTAGCAACTTTCCAACATTATATAATCAATGTTTAAAACGTGTCCCTGTTTTTTGGTCTCCCCCCCTACATTTTGGCTTTTTCCAGATTTCTTGTGCTGCAAAGTTCAGAGATACAGCTGAGTGTCAAGTAGATTTTACAAGAAGCTGAGAGCTGCAGAGGAACAAAAGTTTAGTGCTGCTTATGCTGAGTCTGCTTGCATTGTTAATAGCATAACATGTAGTGTACTTGTTTTTGATGCAGAAAGCTGTGGGTTCTACTCCCACAGTAGGTAGATGCATTAGTGATAACTGTATTATATTGTACAGGGGGTGGATGCTGCAGTCCTTTTTGGTGAAGATACCTAGTAACTATATGAACGTGTTATCAGTTTGCCATCCATTCCCTATTGCAATATTACTAGCTTATCATTTTTTAATGCAACATAGGCAATTTATTCCTCAAAGGCAACATGCACTTTATTTGTAGATGAAACAATGAAATATGAAGTTGTTTGCTAGCAGCAACCTCTTCATTAGTTACAGATTTATTTAATGTGGAATTATTTAGATGACTTTTACTTCAGAGATTGTGCATATTTACTGATACTGGTGGACTGTAGAAGTCTGAGTAGACTTTTATGATAGAAATGTTCTGAACTGGGCAGTTTTGTCATTATTGGTGCATGCATTTTGTTTCATTGTTTACTGGAAAAATGTTCAAAACAACAAATTTAAAATGCCCTCTAACAACTGCACTATATTGTACAAGGAATATAATTTAATACAATCAGGAAGGTGTATCAAAGAACACATGTATGTTTCGTGTGCAAGGGGCCTATGATTTGAAAACAGCCCAAAGTTAATCTTTATCTACCACTGGCAACATGTATTTTCTTTGAATGTGGGGGTTTCAATGCTGTTTCAGTGAATGTGAGTTTCAAGGGCAGAGAAGTTATAATGCTAATAAGTCTGTTTTCACTGTCAGATTGCATTGCTTTGTTTAGCAGATGTTTTAGTGTTTGTGCTGTAAAATGCAAAATAAAACTTTCAAATGAAGTCCAAATCATTGTAGAAGTAAAGCAGTATGCACATTAATGTTTATGGTAAATGGGGTGAAATAGCCAAGTAATTGTTCATTGGAATGGCTGCAGGGGGGAGGCTCCATTCGACCATGATTTTGTGAGGGGTAAGAGCGGCAAACTCAAAGACAGCCCAGGCTGAACTATACCTCTCAACTGTCCAGATTTTCACAGAATGAATAGATTTTTGCTTCTTATTTTTGGTTTGCTCCTCATAAAATGTATGGTTTTCTGGCAAATAATTTAGAAATTAAGTCACTAAATAATGACAGACACTGAGTTTCAGACTTCATAACCTTCAGAAAAATGTATGCTAAAGCAAGACCTGTTATTCTATCAACTGTCTCAGTTTATACAACAAATTTTACTACTATTTATATGTTCACCCAGTATATTTGGCCTTGTCCTGATTTCCTGCATTAACAGGTTGAGAGGTACATGCAAATAAATTGCTTTATAGAATTAGGTATATCCAAACCTCTCAACTGTCCCCAATTTTGGCTCAAAATGTTGCTCTTCCCCTAATAATCCTGCCTCAAAATGGCAATTTTGGAAGAAAACGTGGAGGGTTTACAATTAAGAAATAACTAATAATCAGAGTTATAGATTTCTTTTATTTCAGAACTGCATGTAGATTCTTTTATTTTGTCAGCTGCTCAAGTTAGCAGTACTAATATTAAAAATGTCCCTTCTTTGACAGGTTCCCAGCTGTATTGGGTGGCTATTTTATATTTTTGCATCACATTTTTGGTCCATTTTTCATAAAATTGTATTTTATTGGCAAATTAGTAGCAAATCATTAAAGACTGAAGTTAGAAAATAATGACAGACATTTGAGTTTCAGATTTAATACCCTTCAGAAAAATTCATACTAATGGAAGACCTACTATTCTATTATCTTTCTAAATTTATAAGAGCGATATTTAAAAAGTGTCCTTATTTGTGTACCTCTGTCCCACTTTTATGTATGTCTTTGTCCAGATTTCTTGCTCTGAGCTTGAGAGGTATGACAAATGTGTCAGGGCCATCACAGTCAGCCAGAGACGTTTCAAATTGTGACATATGTGTTGCACCCCACTCCCCCATATAGTGACTCTGTATGTGTCCAAGCAAGGCAAGGAGCAGTTATGCAGTGTAAATGTGCAGAGTATCCCCCCCATCCAAGGCAGACACAAATACTACTTTTATTCTGTCCTTGATTTTGCAGAATGATCTGGTTTCTGTCATATTTTTATACTGTTGATTTATGCTTATTATTATTCAGAAAGTGCCTGTTGCTCTGTGTTTAAGTAGCAATGCTTTAATGACCATCAGGTAAGCTTGTCTGAGATTGTAAGCTTTAATAAGCATACTGTTAAAGAACTGCTAACATTGAAAGCATTTATGTTGTTGCCATGCAGAGAATACTTACATAACTAGATAATGTATAAGCCTTGGGTATTGAAATGCATATGACAGTATTTGTAATAAAGAACAGGATTACATTATTTTAAGAAGCTCATTACATTTGTTGGAGACTTGCAGTCATCTTTGCAGGCTTTGCCTGTAAACCAAACAGAATGTCAATATATCATGTGTGGTCCATTACCTGTACAATAATCCTTAAAGCAATGTTTCTTGAGCTTGTTTCTTGTTTGTGTTTCATTTTTTACTTTGATCTTGTTTTCCCCATGAAACAAGTAGATAGTTGTTGTCAGGCAGCAGGTCTTTTTTGGATAAGAAACATTTTTACAAGTGGAGGTATCACAGAGATTGCTACTTTCAGCATGTTACTTGGCACTTTAATAAAGCTGACTATAAATTATAATTAGAAAGTGCAAGGAGAAGTGGTTTGAGTTGAGTGCTGCTTGTTTTTCTTATACTTGATTTTGAATGGCATTCCAGTAATGTATTTAAAAAGTAATTTATTTTTTCATGCCTCACAACCTTTTTGTTTCCATCTAGATATTAAATAAGCTGTCATGCAGCCAATGCATTGAAATATTTTTTCTTCTACACTTCATTTTGTCTTGATTGGACTCTCATAATGACGGTTTGGCACCCAGGGCAGCGTATTTAAAGTTCCAGTTTTTGTGGTTTTGAGAATAGCCCCCCCCTTCCTGGTTGACCACACCCCTTCCCAATTGGCCCCACCCATTCAAATGTCTCTTGCAGCCCCCCCTTTGATTTGAAGTCACCAGTTGCCACTGAATCTTACTGAGCAATATTACTATTAACACAAATGGTATTGAGATCAACAGCAAGGCTATTAGGAGTGGCTCACACAGTGTCACCAAATAAATATGCAAGTACTCTCAAAACTTAAATATATCTACACAGATCAGCCACAATGAAAGGTTAAAATATATTTAATAATAAATAATAAAAGAACAACACAATACTAAATACATATTCACAGTGACATCAGAGTTCAAAATCACAGGAAATATTTAAAACAACATTGCAGGACAGTCTCAAATAAAGAAAAATATCTCAACTAAACTTCACTATATTTCTGACTGAACTTAAGAGAATTACTATAATCTAAGAACTTACTAAGAGAGCAGGACAGATATGGTGAATAGATCTTCTGGTTGTTGTCAGGTCCAAGACATAATGCAGAATGCTCTTTCTCACTAAGAGACTTCTCAAATTAATATCTCAAACATTACTACTGGGATATCAAAAACAACGATGAAAAAGAAGGCAACAGCCTAAGAAACAACAGCCAGTTCACAGATGAAATTTAATACAGCTTAGCGCCTCGGCATAATAGCCTTCAATGAGCACAAGTTACAAGCACACACCCACTACAATATATATCACAATTAGTTAAATAATTAAATACATTAATTAATCAATCAAAACTAAATAAAATTAAAGAAAAAGCATTCAGTAAAAAACTAACAATATTATAATATTTATAATAAACTTTTCCAATTTACTTCTAAATTCAAACCATTAGGTGACATGGTATTATATTTTAAAATATAAATAGTTTCTTTAAATAACAAGATATTTTTAATTAATTTGTCATCACCTTTTTTAATAAAGATACTTTCTAAAACACAACATTCAAACAATGCAGCATTACTATTATGACACTCCATAAAATGCAAGGCAATGGGACTAGTTAATACTCTTTTATTAATATCTCTGACATGCTCCTGCATTCTGATTTTAAATTTTCTCTTCGTCTCACCAATATAATATAACTTACATGGACATCTAACACAATAAATAACCCCTTCAGAATTACATGAAGAAATATTCTTAGGTCTAAATGGAATACCATTAATATTGTCGAAATATGGCTTAACAAATTTACAAATATTGCACTGGCCACAAACATTAGTACCTACTATAGCCAAATTATTATATACATTATCCAAAGGAGAAATATAATAGGTGTTAATTAATTTATCAGATAAATTTTGACCTCTTTTAAAAGACATTTTAGGAACAATAGGAAAAATCTTATAGAGACTTTTATCTGAAATCAAAAATCTCCAAAAGTATTTAATAATATTCCAAATTTTATCACTATAAGAATTATAAACAGTGACAAAATAAATATCTGATATTTCCTGCGTAGGACCCACTAAACACCTATTATTCCTATTAACAGAACTAACCATATTCCTAAAAGGTAAAAAACTATTTATTTCTCTATTATTATTATTAATAGTCAATTTATTACCCTTTTTACCACTTATTTTATCCATTAACTTGTTAATACAGAAATCTAATATATCAATACCATATCCCCTTTTCAAAAACATAATAATACTATCATAAATGTTCTGTTCTAGATCTATTACGTTATTACATAATCTAGATAATCTTATAATTTCTCCATAAGGAATAGCAGATAATGTATGAGGGGGTGACAGCTAGTTCCATAAAGAAACTGATAACCATCCATAAACTTACGATACACTGTAGTATTAATCTGCTCACCTACCACTCCAGTTAACATAATGTCTAAATAATGAACTTTACTACCAAACTGTAAACCATCAAAACACAGATTATACTTATTATTATTAAGGTCTGAAAAAAACTCATAAACATATTCACTACCACCACTACATAGAAAAATCAAATCATCTATGTAGCGGTAGTAACACAAAACAAAATTTTTATAAAATTTATTAGTATATACATATTCCAATTCAAATTTACCCATAAAAAGGTTTGCATACATGGGGGCAAATGATGCCCCCATAGCAGTACCCTTTAGTTGATGGTAGATAGCTTGATTGAAACTAAAAAAATTGTTAGAAAGACAAAAAGAAGTCAAGTCCATTATATAATGGGTGGTAGGATTATCCCCCAAAAATAAAATAATGCCTGTAGACCATCAGAATGATTAATGTTAGTATAGAGACTGACTACATCTATACTAATCCAAAACATATTATCTGTCCAAATAATATGACTTAATTTGTCGATAAAGTCAAAAGAATCTTTAACATAAGAATCTAATTTTTTACATATGATGACAGATAATTATGAATAACTATACCTATATTTCGACAAAAATAATTACTGGCCGCAACAATAGGACGGCCTGGTGGGTTATTCATATTTTTATGAAGTTTTGGGAGACAATAGAAAGTAGCTAAATTGCAATTCTCCGAACAGAATTTTTTGTCAAAATCATCCTTGGAAATATATCCTAGTCTTACTCCCTTGTCCAATAAGATAGTACACTCTTTCATGGCTGCAATATATTTATCATAATCACTAATCTCATAAGTTAATGGGTCACTTAAATGTTCCATACACATATCTAAATACTGTTTATTATTCAGTATTACAATTTTATTGCCTTTATCAGATTTTTTAATAATAATGTCATGTCTACTAGAAAGATTTTTCATAGCCATCCATTCATTTTTGGTCATATTACATAACTTTTGATCATTCCTACATACATTAAGCATTTCTTGTAATGAGAAATGTATCATTTCAGAGAAATGAATAATAGAAGAATTATTGTATGGAGGAATAAACTTGCTATGAAAATCAATACCTTCAGTATTAAGTGTGGAATAAGCTAAAGAATATAAAGAAGGCAAAGAATCATCAGAGAAACAGGAATAATAGCTATCCATACTAGTATCAACATCACTATCACCATATAAAAAACTAGAAACAGGCTCGTCATGTATAAACATTTTTTTATCATTTGAAAAAAAATATCTCAAATGAAGTTTTCTAACAAATTTGAAAAACTCCTGTTTCAATATATGATGTCTAGGAAAAACAGTGGGAACAAATTTGAGACCATATTGCAATACAAGCTAATTCTTCATTAGAAATATTACAGCCAGAAATATTAACAACATTATTACCATTCAGTAAGACAGGATTCGAAAAATTAAGTCCATCTTCCTTTTTTAGATGTTTGTCTAGATTGTCCTTCACCCGAAGAAGAACCTGTAACAAAGTCTTTCTTTTTATATCCTCGTCTGGAATTATTGCCATCACTCCGAAAGCGTTGCTGATGCCCTAAGGAATCATTAGCAGCAGGCAAAGGTGGAAAATCAGTATCAGAATCTGTAGTAAAACCATAGCCTTCTGAGGAAGCAAAGGATACAGAAAGCTGTTTTTTGTTATTATTTCTAACATTTACATGTTTTTTTGAAGGGCGATAGACTTGTTTTCATTTCCATAGGAAAGCACGCCCATTATCATAATCTTTGATGTCTCTTTTGATTTTTACTGATTTATATTGTATCTGTTCAGTCTCATATTTATGCAAATTGTCATTTAGGTTAACAAAAATATCATTAACCTTAGCCACACCAATATTAGTCAACAATTTAGAATGCATAATGTGTAATTGCTCTTGTAATTTCGACAAAAGAAGTTGTTCCCTTTCCACGAGTATCTTGACCCACTCCATTGCACAGTTATGGGCCGCTGAAAGCCAGCGGTCTTTAAATATTAAATCATTATTATCTGCATTGTCAAAAGGTGTCGCTGGGCTTTTAAAGGCTCGTAAGCCTCGTGGAGAAATATCAAGGTCCACATATCTTTGAAGCCCTAACAAATTAAAGTGACACCTAGTTTCCCTAAAAAGCAGCTTTTCAAATTCTTTAATGTTATCTTGAATATCCTGCGGAAATGCAGGATTAATAATACGGCCACCTAGAGAACCGAAGGGGTTCATAAATTTTTGCTGTCTATCTTGCAAAAGTTTTGTAATATACTCTGAAGAGACGTTACCATTAGGTGCTGCATTCACTGCAGAATCTGCCCGATGAAAATTAGATACGGAGCCGGTACCACGTAACCTGCTAGCTGAATGTATATCTATCGTTGCAGAAGAACCCGGCACATCCGTAGGAGCATTCGCTCTCACCATGCCCTCAGCAGTCGGTAACATCGCAGGAAGCCCACCTGTAACGTCCTTCATAACCTTCGGTCTGACTATATTGTCAGCAGCCGATGCCACTGCCATCGTGGGAAACGAAGTACTAATCCCTCCAGCAAGACCATTAACAGTTGAAGGGATTATAGCGTTAATAACGTTATTAGTATCAACAGTTCTTCCATTGTCACCTACGGAATTAAACCCATTAGCCGATGGAGAGAAATTCTCTCTAAAAACTCTGGGTGTATTTAACAGTGAACTGGTATCCATATGAAATATCAAAAACAACGATGAAAAAGAAGGCAACAGCCTAAGAAACAACAGCCAGTTCACAGATGAAATTTAATACAGCTTAGCGCCTCGGCATAATAGCCTGCAATGATTACTACTGGGATAGCTTGCAGAATTACATAATTTCTTGTCATCTGACTCTAGTGCCTAGGTGAACCCCCCCCCCCACGGCTGGAAGCTGGCAGTATTTAGCATCTACCTGTAAAAATACATAGACCTCAGATCTTTGGCAGATGCTAGAAGTCATAAAACAATTGCATTCCTTCATGCTTTCAGAGGTAGTAATTAGTTCACTCTGAAGACAATACACATAGCTTCTCAGCACAGACTGTTTGTCTCTAGCTGCCTTGAAAACTACAAGATACCACCATCTTTTATTTCATAGCCTATAAAGTAATTTAATTTCAGCTATTTTCCTAAAATTTGCTGGACTGAAGTTAATCTTCTGTATTCCAGTTCACACTGTTAAAATATATACATTTAGACAATTACAATAGTGCATGTACATTTCTGTTCTTTTCCAGCAGGGCACACTGTGGATGTATTTCAAACACAAACACTTTAAATAAAATACCTTTTCAACACACGTCTGTGCAAACCAGTTTGATATACGCATGACTTACAGTTCTAATACAGTTGTAACACAAGTATCTTATATAAATCATGTTGATATTCACAAAGGACATATACAGTGGATATAAAAAGTTACACCCCCTTTTAAAATGCCAGGTTTTTGTGATATAAAAAATTAGACCACAATAAATAATTTCAAAACGCTTTCCACCTTTAATGTGACCTATAACCTGTACAATTTAATTGAAAAACAAACAAATCTGCTAGGGGAAAAATATATAAAAATAAAAAACTTACAATAAGCTGGTTGCATATGTGTACACCCTTAAACTAATACTTTGTTGAAGCACCTTTTGATTTAATTATAGCATTCAGTTTTCTTGGGTACACACCTGCCATCACTTAAAGAGACTCTGATTAACCCCCAGAAAAGTTTATCTGTCCTAGTAGGATTTTCTTGAAGTTTACTCAGTTGCCTGCTACAGCAAAAGCCATGGTTCAGAGAGCTTACAAAGCATCAATGGGATCACATTGTTGAAAGGTATCAGTCAGGAGAAGGGTACAAAAATGTTTTTACAGCATTGGATATACCATGGAACACAGTGAAGACAGTCATCAAAAAGTGGAGAAAATATGGGACAACAGTGACATTGTAAAGAACTGGACGTCCCTCAAAAATTGATGAAATGACAAGACAAAAAATGGTCAAGGATGCTGCTAAGAGACCTACAGCAACACTGAAGGAGCTGCAGGAATTTCTAGCAAGTACTGGTTGTGTCCTGCATGTGACAACAATCTCCCATATTTTCATACATCTGGCCTGTGGTGTAGGTTTGCAAGATGGAAGCCTTTTCTTACACAGAAAAACACCCAGGCCTGGCTAAAATTTGCAAAATAATACATCACATCTCCCAAAAGCATGTGGGAAAATGTGTTATGGTCTGATGAGACCAATGTTGAACTTTTTGGCCACAATTCCAAAAGGTACGTTTGGTATAAAAACAACACTTTGCATCACCAAAAGAACACCATCCCCACAGTGAAGCATGGTGGTGGCAGTATCATGCTTTGGGGTTGGTTTTCTTCAGCTGTAAATGGGGGTTTAGTCAAGGTGCAGGGGATTATGAACAGTTCCAAATACCAGTCACTTTTGGCCCAAAATCTTCAGGCATCTACTAGAAAGCTGAAGATGAAGAGGAATTTCACCTTTCAACATGACAATGACCCCAAGCATACATCCAAATGAACAAAACAATGGCTTCACCAGAAGAAAATTAAAGTTTTGGAATGGCCCAGCCAGAGCCCCAACCTAAATCCAATGGAAAATCTGTGGGTGACCTGAAGAGGGCTGTGCACAAGAGATGCCCTTGCAGTCTGACAGATTTAGGTTCATAGGTTCATAGGTAGGTACTAGGCTATCTGCCTGAGGGCATTTATAAGCCTAGCCAGAGTGTGTTGGCTTTCACCACCCCATTGATTAATTAACTGATCCTCTGTCAAGCACAGCCAATGAAGTGATCCCAGGGGTGTATTTTCTGTTACCCATCCACTCGTCAAGGTTTCTCTTGAAGAGTGTTAGTGAGGGGCTCTGTCTAATGTAGTTTGGAATTTTGTTCCAAGTATGGGGAGTCTCTGTGACAGGAATCTATCCCTCCAGCATGTTCTATTTATTGTTGTGGCGAGGTTTAGCTCACCAGAGTATGTGGCTGGCAGTGACTTGGATTTCTTTAGGTGGAGCATGTCCATCAATTCTGAGTTGGACATGGCTTTATAAGTCAGGCAGAGATCACCTCTGAGTAAGCGATATGCCACTGAGTACAGCCAGAGTTTTTTCAGTTGAGCTGCATAGGACATATGTTTGAGGCCAGTAATCCTCTTGGTGAGGTACTTTTGTGGTCTCTCCAGCAGTTGAAAGTGTCTTGTGAGGTGCATCCCAAATGGGGAATTGTACTCTATAATGGATCTGATGAGTGACGAGTAGAGGGGCACTATAACCTCTTTATTTCTAGATGCAAACCCTTTAGTAATTAGATGGGCCACATAGAAGGATTTCCTAACTACTTTGGCAATATGATTGTCAAAGGAGAGATTCCTGTCTACCTGGGTCCCCAGATGTCTTCTTACCTCTTCTGTATTAAGGGGGCTGCAAACTATGTGGTAATTCGTGGGTGTTTTGTTTTTCCCAAATGGGATGACTATGCATTTTTTGGCATTTAGCTTGAGGCCATGACTTTGACACCAGGTGTCCGTCTCAGTAAGGTCCTTTTGGAGGATGTCCGTATCAGCCGGAGAGTCAATTATGGCTCCCAGTTGGCAGTCATCGGTGAACTTGGTTAGCCATAATCCTCCTGTGTTTGCCTGTACTTCTGAGAAGTATATGCCAAACAGTAGGGGTCCCAGGACTGAGCCATGTGGGACACCACTTGTGACTGGTTTAGAATCGGACCTGGAGCCCGCTATTCTTACCATGTGAGTTCTGTCTGTAAGCCAATTGGCAACCCATCTCATGATGTAGGGGTTTATGTTCAGGCTGGTGAGTTTTTCTGTAATACCCAAGTGGGGAATGGTGTCAAAAGCTTTGGCAAGGTCAAGGTAGGCTGTGTGAACCACCTTTCCCTCGTCTATGGCCTTGGTGACTGCCTTGAAGAAGTCAACCAGATTTAGTAGGCATGATCTGCCCTTAACAAAGCCGAACTGGGTCGGGTCAAGTATTTGGAGGTTCCCAATGTCTTTGTTAATGAGTTCCATGATTATGCACTCCATAGCCTTGCAGACCAGGCTAGTCAGG
Source organism: Protopterus annectens (assembly GCF_019279795.1). Classification (NCBI taxonomy): domain Eukaryota; kingdom Metazoa; phylum Chordata; order Ceratodontiformes; family Protopteridae; genus Protopterus; species Protopterus annectens. Next base: position 83,442,936 of record NC_056734.1, on the reverse strand, counting down.
CTTATGGGGCAATAGTTACCAGGTTCAGTTGTGGCCCCTCCTTTGTGGAGTTGAATAATCATTCCTGTGCGCCATTTGGAGTGCTTTTGCAAGGAAGACTGGGCAAATATTGCCAAGTCAAGATGTGCCATGCTGATAGACTCCTACCCAAGAAGACTGAATGCTGTAATTAAATCAAAAGGTGCTTCAACAAAGTATTAGTTAAGGGTGTGTACACTTATGTAACGAGCTTATCGTACATTTTTTATTTTTTATATTTTTTTCTCCTAACAGATTTGTTTGTTTTTCAATTGAATTGTACAGGTTATAGATCACATTAAAGGTGGGAAAAGTTTTGAAATGATTTATTGTGGTCTCATTTTTTTATATCACAAAAACCTGGCTTTTTAACAGGTGTGTGTAAACTTTTGATATCCACTGTAATTATTTACAAAATTCCAGATTGCTGTGCTGACAGTATCTCCTTTCATTACACCCACCTCCCACATTCACCCTCTTTGTAGCAGGAGTGGTACTGGCTGTTAGCCTGAAGCCTCCTACAAAAAACAGGATGCTTACTTATTTGTGTTATTTGCTTTCCTTTCTGATGTTGGCTACAGTGGCTTAATGTCCCATTCAGTGTGTAGGGCAGATCTCTGCAAGTCTTACTGTCCCATTACCACTGTGAAGGGCAGAACTTTGTAAGTCCTACAATGTATGCTCAGAGTCCCAGTCACTTTTGATGTTCTGATGTGCACCCCAAAAAAAAAAAAAAAAAAAAAAAAAAAAAAAAGGAGAGCGGGAGAGAGAGAGAGAGAGAAAGGAAATTAGTTTACTCTGCTCACCAGGCTAAAACACCCAGGCATTATGTCAGCTCTGAGGGGAAAAGAAGGTAATTATCCCTGAGATTTATGAAGCTCGGCACAAGGACGGTTTTAGCCTTGCGCTGAGTGACCCCATTACAGATGGTGCAGCAGTGCCAAATGAATATATATGAGGGTATGCTGCCACACCCTCGACGTGCACAGGAAATGTGTGCGAGCGCAGGGGGCATGTTCAAATGCTCTACGGAGGCATAAACATGCCCCAAAAGTTGCACAACCTACTATGCTTACTTTTAGAGCCCGCCTCTAATAGTAAGCAACTAATTCAGTGTCGTGGATACTAAAATGTATGCTAAGCATACAATAGTATCCAGAAACACTGAAATAAAATCAAAGGAGTAAACATACCTGCCCTTGCATGTAGCGGAATGTTGAGCCCCGTCCCTAGAACTTTCACAATTAGATTCCCCGTGTCCCTATTTTACATTTGTATTGCTTCAATATCGAAAGTGTAAGTGAAGCGCAGCATGTTTGTGCATCGCTACCCCCTGCTTAGCGTAGCTTACACATCAAAATCAACCAAATTGAAAAAAACATGAGGAATTAATGTTAACGTCAATAATATAATGATTAGAGCATCTGCCTAATGAGCAGGCATGCGCGGTTTGAAGCCAACTATAGCACATATCATTTTCCATGTGGAATGTCGTTTTGCTGTATAACCTACATAATAACATGTAAATTTGAACTGGAGTACCACATGAAATATTTAACTAATGTAATGCAAAGTAGTAGTGTCATAATGTATAAGGTACTAGTAAGCAGGTGTAAGCACAAATAAGCAGTAGAAAACATAATGTAAGTACCGGTAAGCAAGTCAGAGTGTGCTTGCACGGGTGGAAGCAGTGCCCAGCATAGGAAATGTTTATAATTATGTAGATGTATGTGCATGTGTATGTACAGATATATAAAAAAAAAAAAAACCTCTCTCTCTCTCTCTCTCTTGATATATATATATATATATATATATATATATATATATATATATATATATATAAAGAATGAATGTCATAACAATAAAGCATACAAAAATAATGAGAAGGGAATCAACAGCAACTCCAGTATTATTTAGTGCTGTCAGTGTATGTCATACCCAGCTGGGCAGGGGTGAGCAAAGCACTGCTACTCACACCATAGGCAGGATACTACCACTGGGAATAACATTCCCGATCTAAGTCTACACTATAAACAATCACAGGGTAGTTCCTGGTGGGACTACCCAAAAATTGCTAGGATGTCTAGACCTCCGACCATTACACAAGCAAGGGCAGGTATGTTCAAGGACTAAATAGTGGGAGAGCCTGATAATACATGGGTTGGACCAACATACATGTAGGGCCCCTAATGCTGGGGAGAAGGCAGTGTGTGGAGGTGTGTCATGGCTGTGATAGCAACCGGAAAATGGATGGTCTGCATATATGTCGAACTCGTGTGGGTTGGAGGAACTATGGGGACGAAATTATGGATCCGGGAGTGTCAGGGTTGGATGACCTGGTTCTAATTGGCCCGCCTCGTGGACGTCAGTGAGTTCATTATAAGTATATATGCATACACACATGCATACATCTATATGTAGAAGTACATTCCCTGCAACACATTCATTCCTTTCACAGACATAAATAACATGAAAGTGCCCCTACAAACCTTGACAGTAAATAGAATAATAGTATGTGCATAAGAGGGAAGGGACGAAACTGCTAAAATGCAGAAGTGTGTACAATGCCCGAAGTCAGTGCTGTTCTCAAAAAATCAAATGTGAGGACTTTCGCACACATGGAATCATTCCTGTGATCTGCCTGCTATGGCAACGCCAATCACTAAACCGGTCCTAATTGTAAAATAATTTTGCCAAACTCGTACATTATTAGCTCTCAAGTGTAATGTGTGCGTTACTATATAGTCATACCTATTAATTTATTGTAGTGTCATGTTAACGGGAGTAATGATGCAATGAACTATAGAGTCTAATCTTGAAATAAAGACATGTGTGTCCCAGGTGGGACAACCCAAAAATTGCGAATAGTGTCCAATTGGTCACTCATTTCACCAATGTTTGAGGACTAAAAGTTTGGGATGTCTGAGGATACGTGGAGTGAGTCAACCCATGGGATGGGTCTACAGGAGTAGGGAGTGGCCAATGTATACTGATGTAGATACACCTTGTATCCAACTGGAGAGTGGATGACTGCTGTGTTAGTGTAGTGTTGGGGTGGGTGTTTGAAAAACTAGGAGTCAGAGGTATATGGGTATATATGCAAATGAAGCAGTACAGCAATAGTGTAGTGGTTAGAGCATCCACCTAACGAATAGACATTCCCATTCCGAATCCCACTGCAGCAAATACCATTTTCCATTAGTAATCTGTATATGAACATATTTCGACATCTGTCTGCTGTAAAACCTGCATAATAGCAATTAAACGTGAACTGGAGTGAAGTGTCAGTGACACATGAATAAGGCACTAGTAAGCAAGTTTAAGCATAAATAAGCACCAGTAAGTATGTTTAAGTGCGTCTGCATGGGGGTATGCATTGCCTTACCTTACAGATATATATATCTATATATATATATATATATATATATATATATATATATATACACACACACGTGTGTGTGTGTGTGTGTGTGTGTGTGTGCGTAGATATACACAGATATACAGCTATGACGCTATGATAGGAAACAGCACACAAGAATGACATATGTTCACAGGCTATGCCAATGGAAGTGATAGTCCCAAGCAAGAAACATGTAACACGTAGAGTGACCTTCCCCTACCCCACAGCCAGACAGAGGAAACATACACATAAACCCGTAAACAATGTAATTAGTCCACTGCTCCCCAGACCACAGGCAGGACTCAACCGGGGGGTACACAGTGCACCTGTGAATTCTAATCTTGGAACACATTCAGGAGCGTTGCCCCATAAATTGACATATAACCAAAAGAAGGTGATAAGCCGACCATTTTGGCCGGGGTGTGTACATACCCGGAATACAAGGGTGGGAAAGCCCCATCGAGACAACATATGACATGGGTCCATTGAAGTGGAGAGTGGGCAGCGTATAGAGGTGTGTTCAGACCTGACCAGCACCCAGGGTAAGGATGGGCGCTGTAGAGGAGGTGCGGGTGGGACAACTATAGGTAGCTAGTTATGGGTCTAGATGTGCAGGTGTTGGCTGATGTGGGTCTATATGGACAGCCCCAGGGATGTAAGCAAAAGAGTTCATTGGACAGAAGTGTCACCCAACGAGCATTCACACCTGCTATGAGTCCCACTGCAGCAAAGTGTAATCTACATGGCAAGGAATGGAATAATCAGATGTAGATGTATATATGTAGAGGTATGTGTGTGTATATCTATCCATAGCTACATGGAGATATATCTTTCCCTCTCTGTAGTACAAATGTATACATGCAGAGACAGAATACATATACATACCCACATATAGATATATACATATGCAGACACCCATACACCCATATGTCGTTAGATATATAGACAGCAATATATAAATGCATACATATACAGATATGTTTGTATATAGTAATGTGTATATATATATATATATATATATATATATATATATATATATATATATATATATATATATATATATATATATATATATATATATGTGTGTGTGTGTGTGTGTGTGTGTGTGTGTGTGTGTGTGTGCAAATATAATGTATATAGCTAGGATATGATACAGCAGTTATGAATTACATATGTTCACAGGCCGTGCATATGGGGGAGAGGGGTCCATTCAACAAATGTGTAACACGTAGCATCATCCCACCCCCCCCAGCTAGACTGGTGAAACATACAGACACACAATAAAAGTAAACACACCACTGCTTCCCAGACCACAGGCAGGATACTACCAGTGGGAGAGACCTGTCAGGTCTAATCTTGAAACAAAGACATCAATGTCCCTTGTGAGACACCCCAAAAATTACTGATCATTGGAGTCAGCTCCTGTCATGAGTCATCAAACCAGGCTGTAGACATACACGGATCAGTAGGTTGTGCAAGCCTGATAACCCATGGGTCGACACAATGTACGACATGGGTCCTGACATGAGGAGAGTGGGCAGTGTGTAGTGGTATGGTTAGACTCCACCTGCACCCACATTAAGGATGAGTGCTGTAGAGGAGGGGCAGGTGGGGGAACTATGGGTATACAATTATGGGCCTAGGCATGCAGGTGTTGGCTGGCGCAGTTGTATTAGAACTGCCCCGGAGATGTAAGTAATATTCTGAAATGGGCAGAGCTTACGCCCATACCTCTCAACCCCTAAGAGCAAATCCACTGGACAGGACATAAACCATTGGGGGAACAAGTAGGGACCATACCTCTCAACTGTCCGTGATTTTCATGGACGTCCCTGATTTTGACTCAAAATTTAATTCTGTCCCTCTTAATCCCTCCTAAAACTAGTGTCCTTTGGAGGAAAGGTGGTGAATTACACTTAATGAATAATGACAATAATTAAGTGTTATAAACTCCTTTTACTTCAAAAAATGTGTATTAATTCATATGCTCTGATTCTATCAATGTTTCAAGTTAATAGCACTAAAATTTTAAAAGTGTCCCTGATTGACCCTGAGTGTTTTTTGACTTGTCCCTCATTCAGTTGAAATTTGTCCCCACTTGTTTGAGAGGTCTGATAGGGACAGAAAGAACATATTCCACTTACAACCTTAGAAAGCTGTTAAAATAATAGGTATGCATTAGCATGACTCGGCTGAAGGATGTGGGGTCCTAAACCCAAATTCTTCAATGTATTTAATGGTGTCACTTCCCAGGTGTTTGCCAGACAGGTGCAGATTGTAAGAGGAACACACCAATAGTATGAAGCAAACTCTGGCCAGGCCACGGATTCCGTACAGTCAACCGGCAAGTTTACGCCTAATGGGCAGCCATTCCTGACATGGGTCCCACCGCAGCACAGTCCAGTTTAAATGGCTAAGTACAGTATAACCATATGTGTCATTGCATAACCCACTACACAACACCTATGAACACATGGTCGCAACACCTCACTGTAGGCATGTAAGCCGATGTAATAGGCATCAGAAGGTATTATCATAGTCCTCACCCCCTCCCAGGAGTGTGAATGTCAGATGCAAACACCAAATTCAATGCATTTGCAAGTGCATGAGCAAGTGAGTGTAAGCCTGTTTGGGTGCCGCTATCCGAGTATCACACTGGAGAACCAATGTAGAGGCTAACTGAGTGCAAGAAACTGTATCCGGAGGTAAGCATTGCTTATCTCTGTGCAAAGCCATGCACACCCGCTCACAACTGCTTTAACATGCCTTAATCACTCTGTACCCAACAGCTCATGTTCTGGCCAGCAACAAAATAACCAGCCGAACTCTGGACAATGTACATCACAGTCATAGTAGTAAACCACTATGCCATGATAGCAATACATATAAAGGAGGTATCAGCAAACTAATCCTCACAACAGGGAAATCAAATCAAATATGTGAACTGAATCTGTGTACAGTGTAATGTGCTATAACCTGCCACAGACCATAAATATGTGAATTGGAGTACTGCAGTAAACATAGAGTTGAAGTGTCACTGTAATAAAGATATAAAGTCCCCAGGACCCCATACAGTGTATGTACACATGAATGATGGATATCAGACACATATATAACCTGTAATGAGTAAGATGTCGTTGGCAAAAGGCAAATATAATGCTAGATAAGCAATAAGCAATGCTAACCTCAGCACAGCTCAACTAAGTAATTGTAAGCAATGTATAGGGAAGCCAATACAATATGCCCACAGGTACACCTCTTTAAGCAGTGCCAACCTGAAGTAAGCTGGTGTGCCCATAGCTTAGCTTTTTCGAAACCGGACAATTACGGAAAAGTGTGGGAATCCGGCCCTACTTAAACCGAAGAGGTGGGAATACAGATCATAACTGGTTGTAGCATCCCACTGCAGGCAGAATGGCTGGAGTGGGAGAAGGCACTAATTTAGAGCGCAGCGCCGGGGTATCCAGGAGTCCAAATTCATGGTATGGCTCCTGGTAAAGCACCATAACAGGAGACTACTGCAGGGCCAGTACCAGGGCTCGCAGTACAAAATGGAGGCCTGAGACAGTCTCGCCCGTGACCTCACTAGTGCCACAGGTATCCCCCGGACTGGTGAGCAGGTCAGGCACCACCATGCAGACCTGAAGCAGTGGAGGGGGGATGGCCTGGAACAGTGGATCCAGGAAGCAAGGCAGATGCAGAATGCCCCAGAACTGAGTAAGTACTCCTTTCACTACATAGTTAATAATTGCCTAGTTTGTGTATACTATGGATAGGTATGGCTAAATATCACTGTACTTCTCTGACAGCTGCAGATGAGTGTGCTATGAACCAGCAAGCCTATGATGCTAGGCTGCAAAGAATGGTTCATGAGGCAGGTTAGTAAATAGCCTACATGTACTGTCATAACAAATACATGTAAGAGCCTCAGAAAGTGTTGTTCCAGTATACAGAATTGTGTAATATGCTGAGAATAAAGGTGTAATCCCTGCATTGCTTCTGTTTCCTCTGCAGTCATATGTTGTTGTACTGTTGCAGTTATTAAATAGTACTGTTGTAGAAAGCAGTGTTACCCACACTGTGGTATGTAGATAAAATGTGTATGAAGTGCTATATAACAATGTTGGAAGTGCAAACAGGTCAGTCATATTAGACAAAATACATTGCAAAGCCTCACAATAATTGCCTGATAGCATAGTGTGCAGTGATGTTAACTGTAATGCTTTTGTCACACACAGCAGGGCTTTGGATCCCAGGAGCGCTAGTAAGTTGTATGCATAATCATTCCACACAACTGCACAAAGTTTGTTAGAATGTTCAGAGAGAAAGCTGTATGCATATTTACACTTCACAACTGTACAGATTTTGCTAGAATGCTCAAATAGAGAGTGGTATGCATATTCATACCCCTCAACTGTTCCAATCTGCCCAGTATGTCCTGATAAATGGCCAACATCACCTGTCTTTTGCCCTGTTCCCCTGACAAATTAGTGTGATGATCCAAGAAATGTAGGGAGCTGTTAATGACATATAACTGATAGTCAGAGAATGTACATGCAAACATACCTGTCATCCCAGCATCTCACCCAAAGTGTATGAGAGCAGTTTCAAAACATGTTGCATTAACATCTGCATATTGTCAAGCCTGTATGTAAGACACTGGTCCCGTACATACTACTCTACAAACATACCATTGTGCAATATAACACCATTGGGTAGTGTAATAATACATGGAAGGGATGGACCACTGCAGTGACTACGAATGTTATGAAAACTACAAGGATTTATTAGTTGTTAATTGAACTCTCTCTCTCTCTCTCACCCCTACCATATGTGCAAAAATAACCAATTTACACAACTCATTTGGTATGTCTACACTCCTAACCTTTGTTGGGACATATGTCCTATTGTTTTATAAATATTCACATCTGTTTCTATGCATGTGCCATGTTAAACTACTCCCATATTGGTGGCCTGTTGCCATCAATGAAACCTGCATGTTGTTGTAATGGCCACTGTTTACCCATATATGCATGTGTTCCGCCTGCTTTGCAACTACTTATATCTGGTGCCCTGGGTAATGGGAATACCTATGCATGCTGTTATAACTAATAGTGAATGCTGTTGACTATTTACTAACCCATACCTGCCTTAAACATGTGACAACATAGCTCGTATGGGAAGGCCAGTCCCAGCGGACCCACCTGTCCCACCTCAGCTGGCCATAGCACTGGGCACCAGCACATCTGGGGCCCAACCTGGGACTTCCTCATCCATTGGCCCTGCACCACCTTTGGGTGGAACCACCGCAGGGGATGGGGCTCACCCCCCCCGGGAGTGGGAGCAGACAGGAACCTGTCACTCATGGTACGGTCTAGGCTGTGGTACGTAGGGAGCTTGACAGGGAGATTTGAGACTGCCTACACCAGCTTGAGGGCCGAGTGGTGCAACTAGAGAGTGAGCCTGCCCATCCTACACAGCACCCAGCACAGTCACCTTCAGGGCTGTGAAGGTGCAGTCGTGACTGACCATGGGTGGGGACCTCAGCCCCACTGTATCCATTTGTGGGCACATGGGCTTGCGACTTCCAAACACCCCTGCCTGTCCAAGGTGTTTCCCCCCACATGTGTCATATACTGCCCCTATATGCATCTTGTTTGTCTTGTCTGTAATCCTACCCAACCTATCCTCCCTGATCATACCTAATCTCCTTCCCCAACATCCCACTCTCACCTAAAAATAAAAGAAAAAAAGGGCAATCTGTTCCTGCAAAAGTGTCCAAATGTACCGCCAAATTTATTGTATATGTACAGCCGTTGCTTTAGCAGAAATGGACAGCTATGGACCTTCCCTACACCCTTCCTGAACATCCCTAGCAACCTTGCCTACTGTCTTTCCCTCTTTGTGACCCTTTTTCACCACTTTTTTTATCACCCCTTTTTCTTTTCTTTTAAAGAAATTAGCGTGGGAGTAAGCAGGAGTAAGCACTTTTAAGCAGCAGTGAGTGGGTTTTAGCCTGTTTGCACAGGGGTAAGCACTGCTTACACAGGTTAAGCAATCAGGAAGGTAACTGAGTGTAAGGAACTGTAGCCAAAAGTGACGACTGCTTACCGTCATGAAATCCCACGCACACCCACTCACAACTGTTTAAAAGTGCCTTAATCATGCCGTATCAAACGGCCCTTGTTCTGCCCAGCAACAAAATAAATGGCCTCTGCGAGGATCAAAAGCAGGAACCTGCACACCACAGCTGATGTGATTTACCACTAAGCCATGGCAGATATACAGACATCTGATGTTATCACAAACATATCATCCAGCGCAGTCATTCAACAGTATAGGATATATATTTCATTATGTAGATGTATGTGTGTGTGTTTATGTTCAGATATATCTACATACATAGATATAGATATATGTAGATATATCAAGAGCAAACCATGTGACAACAAAACATTAAAAAAGAATGAAAAGGAAAACACCAGCAACTCCTCTATTATGTAGTGGTGTTGTCCTATGTAATATCATGACTCCCTCAGACAGACATGTGTCATTAATACACGCAAACATTTGTACATTGCCCAAATACATTGCTTTGAGCATTTTATTTACATTAACAAAACAGTTCCTGTCCAATCATAATGTGAGAACAGTACTCTTGCAAGGTGCTGTGTGCAACATCATCATTAAAAAGTTAAATAGTGTAACCATAGAGGGACCGGTAGTGTTGTGTGTACACTGGGTCGCCTGCATCACGTGTACCTGGAACCTTTAGGAGTCATGTGCATACCAGGATTGTGTGCCTGAAAGAGGGGTGAGGACAACAGTAGTATGTTGTGATGCAAGTTAAAAAGGTTGCATGTGTCCAGTGGACACGTGTGTGAAATGGACAGCTATGTCTGGGGCGACAGTCGTTCTGGGAACAGGGAGCACAACACATGCATATGTACTGCATGACATTTGTCCAAAGCGTAGATGACTTGTGGCTGCAGCTATGAACAGTGGTCCATTATTGGCATGTCACTGTGATAACCTCAGACAGTGACTGTCATACCACTGTTTCTTGTGGAGTATGTGCAATCAGGGAGGTGATGTCAGTAACTCTCATCACTGTCACCGTGTACTGACTGCAATCCTCACACTATGCCTCTGCAGTTCACAGATGTGTGTTCTATGAGTAACACAAGAAACAAATGGTTCCACACACTGACCAGTCCACAGATGACCCTACAGATGGGTGTTTTCTCACAAAAAGAGCACTGTGTTGTCAGTTATTAAAACATGCAGACTAGCGATTACCACACACAACCTGTTAAACTGGCAGTAGTCTGAATGAAGCATAGCTACACTTACATGCTGTAGTTATGTCTGACAAATCACCCTCCTGTCTTTAGGCTTTTTTCCACAGTGTATGTTGTTGTTTGAGGAATATCCGGATTTCATCTGTGATGCTGTTTTCCAAACACCAGATCCAGGTTCCACTCACAGTGACTGTCATGGGCAAACACCAACATGATGTTCCTAGATATTGTACTGTGTTTCCATGCAATTGGCTATGGGAATGTCACCACAGCTGTTCCACATGCAATCAGCTAGAGGAGGACTGCAAGAGGTGCAGAGGCCATCACCTGATCATGACTATCACTTGCAAAATACAAGCTGCTGCTGAGCAGGTGTACATCTCCACATCTACCAGAGAGTGTGTGAGAGGGGCAGACATAGGCAAAGTACATCATAGAAGGGCTGGGAGACTAAAACCTAAGCTTCTTCTGTCACACACCTATCAGTACAGGGGTTCAAACCCCTGACTGACTAGCCATTACTATTACAAGTGCATCCAGTTACTCCATGTGCCACATAGCTGACATGCTGGTGTGCTGTAAGAACATATACGTGTGCTGCTGAGTGACATCTGCAACAGAGATATAGTAGGCATACATTAGGTGTAGCACACATGGCTGTCCACATGAACAGATGTCATTGTCAACACAACCACATTCTCTAAGGGAATCAGACACATTGGCACACTTTGGCAAGCTCACAAATACACATCCTAACTACTAGGTTTGCCACACTGCAGTAATGCACAGGTATTACATGCACCACAAGTGATATCCTGAGGTTCTCTGGGCTAGGGCATGTGAACGTGTCTGACATCAGTCAGTATGCCAATAGGAGTTATACTAGTTGTGACTGTGGTTGGGAACATCAAACCCCACACGCAGACACAAGGTGCCAGTACTGACATGCATGTGTGCATTGCTTCATGGGTGTGTAGTGATTGGCTGTGCAAGATGGCTGTACAAGGCTGGGTGAGGAGTAATCCTTGGCATCAGGCCACCTGACAATGGTCTGCAGTGTGGTTCAGGGGTGTAGTGTCTGCAGTGTCCCACACAGATGGGTATTGTATGACCTGTCCTGCCATCCTGGTTACCATTGTGTGTGGCCATTGCTTTGCAATGCATGCCATGTCTGTGATTGATAGTCCCTGATATGGACAATGCCTGGGATGTGCACATCCAACAATAATGTACAGTGACATGTTTATGTAGACCTGTTTTGCCTGGCACATGTTGTGTACACTGACTGTTATCATCAGATGTGCCAGTACTGGCCTGGTGTGGCAGGACCTGCTAATAGACAGCAGGTTGACCCTGTACCTGCAATGATAGCATGATACAGGTATTCCCTGGTGTCAGTGGCATCTGTTCATACAGGGCATGTGTGTAAGGCATTGTATGTCCTTTGTGGATCACATTTGATGGCACCACATATGTTGCAGGTGTCCAGTGGAGAACATAGTGAAGGTGCATTGTCCACAATTATGTGCCTATTGTACTGTTGGACAGGGTGCCATGCCCTCTGCGGCCCACTGCAATCACACCATGCCTACTATCTGTCAACAATGTGCAGGATACTAGCAACATAGCGGGATATTCTAGGCAAGTGTGTTTATGTATGACACATGGGTTCAGACCATTGTCTGGGTAATAGTAGGGCTGCTTACTGTGTTCAGCAGGCCTATTGCCAGATGTAGGGGTATGGCTTGCTAACCCCAATCTCTTGGCTGATTGAAATCTGTAAACCTCGTGAGGTAGGCATTGTGACATATAATATGGCCACAATACAGGAAAACTACAAACCCACTCCTCAACATGTCCAGTGGTTAGACATTCACAACCATCTCCACATAAGCTCTGACTGTCAAACACACACACCTGCCATGTCTTGGTATAGAAATCCTACCTAACTAGTTCATCACATTACAGCATTACACAGTTATAGCACACACTACACAGATTACTGGTCTATTCCATCCCCAATGGTGTATTTCACAAGGAATGACATCAGCAGGTTTACCAAAGTAGGGCATTTCAGATTTCCTGCAAGTGAGTAGCCCAAAATGCATTGCTCACAAAACTGACAGTGAGACACACACAATACATCCACAACTGATGTGTGGGTCTAGAATCCATGACCAAGATCTGTATCATACTATTGCATGGAGATGTTATAGGACACACCACAAGAATTACTTTGGAGCTTGTTCCCCAGAGGTGCATTTTACAGGGTATGGCATCAGCAGGAGTACAAAAGTAGGACATTGTAAATGTCCTGCAAGTGAGTAGGGTACAATGCATTGCTCCCTACACAGACATTGAAACACACAGAAAACATACATAATTGCCATGACTGTGGATGGATCCTTACCACAGTCCTAAAATCACACTCCAATGGTACGCAGTTACAGGACGCACTACAGAGATTACTGGGTTACAGCAGTCACAGAGGTGTATTCCTAGGTGGGTGACATCAGCAGGATTGCCAAAGAAGGGCATTTCTAGTGTACTGCGAGTTGTACATGTCTTTTTCCTGTGTGTGCCCACTGCTTACTGTCGCGAAAACTTATTTACACCCGCATAAAAGTGCCTTATTGAGTCCTAAATGACATTATCAACAAGCCTTGCAGGTCTTGAATCCTGGACTATGCACACCAAGGTCACTGGACTTACCACTAAGCCATCTGGATTCTATACATGTTTCATGGTTTTTATAATACACATCTTACTACAGGTATTCCTCAGTACTGAAAATAAATAGGACAGTCACTTTGTGTACATATGTACAGTACCCTTGAATGTACTGTACTCTGTGAACGAACATAGACAAGTCTACATCTGTACAACTGTCATAACTAAATACATATATTCAACTATGGGATGTGTACACACATATTTATATACGCATATACACAGACACAGCTATAGCCATATATATATATATATATATATATATATATATATATATATATATATATATATATATATATATATATGTATATATATATATATATATATACACATGTCTGAACACCCTTTGTGACACAGAAGGGATCCAAAGAAATTGATGTGTACACAAAACAGAGGCATCTCTTGTTTTATAACATTTAAATCATAATTAGTTCACAAGAGAAGGGATGGTTGTTGTGTATGTGGAGTTTGGGGTGGGGAATGATGGCTAAGGAAATATACCCTGGGGATTGTGGAGTGTGGGTGGGGGAATGATGGGTATGGACATACACCCTGGTGAACACTTCTGTGTCACTGCTCGACAGTGGCACAGGAAAACAACATACCCAACTGTAGTCGTTCTTGACTGTCTATTCTTTTCTATACCTGATTATGTAATAATTTGTAGACTCCACTCACCACAGATGACTACCATGGTGAGCAGCATGTTAAAAGACATAGCACATGTGTATGCCTGGCTACAGGGTAGTCACACACACACACACACACACACACACACACACACACACACACACACACACACACACACACACACACACACACACTTGCCAGTATTGTGCATACACGCCTTGCCTATGTAAAGGTGACTAGTAGAGTGGTATGCAGTTGGGGTATGTGCCACAGACACCACACAATTAATTACACTTACTCTGATTCTGCTTCTGAGCTGGGTGACATCACAGGACTGATTGCTTGCAGTGGGGTGGGGGAAAAGGGTGATTTAGTAGATGACAAGGATAAAGGCCAGTGCAAAAGATGTTTTTTGGAAAGCAGAAAAACCCACTGTCATGACAGGATGCAGACACAAACACACACACACAACCACACTCCTACCTATCTACAGATCACTATTACAGTACTACGCAGTTACAAAAGATGCAACAGAGATTACACATTTCAAGGCAGTCAGAATGCCCTTCTAAGAGTAAGGACAACAACAAGGATGTATGCACCTGTATGCACAAACATGACACATCATCTGCAGGTAAGACATAGGTAGGCCTGAGAGGTATAGTTGTAGCACAACAAGCCATGAACTGGAGTATGCCCATCTGTGAAATGGACAACTACTATCACTATACAGGGTTACAGTGGTCATGCCCATACACATAGAATCACAGGACTTGTTTGGATGCATTGACTCCAATTACACAAGGTGACAGTGGGCATGCTCATACACTTAGTAGCACAGGGCCGTTTGGGATGCACTATGACTACAACTACACAGGTTATACTGGGAATGCTCATACACTTAGAAACAATGGGCTTGTTTGGATGCACTGACTCAAATTACTAAGGTGGCAGTGGGTACCCTCATACACTCAGTAGGACAGGGCTGTTTGGGATGCACTCTGATTCTAACCATGGAAGGTCACAGTGTGCATGCTCATACACTTATATGTACAGAACACGTTGTAATGGACCCCTATTGTAAACACACAGTGCCAGTATATATGCACATCATGCAGGTTTACTACCAGATACCTGTATGTGGCCTGTAAATGATATATCTGTGTCTGTGCTGTATGATACACATGCATACATGTACATGAAGTGCTGACATATATATGTGAAGTACACACAATCATGCATGTGTGGAAGTGACAGACAGTAGGTTAACTGGGACACACAGGTGGATACTAACTACAGCTTGTGTCACACACATTGCTGCCCTGAAAGGCATACATTGATAGCAGGTTGTGGACAGTGGCATTATACTTGGAACAGTGGCATGTGCAAGCATAATATGTTAGCCCCATTGTCTAATGGTACTGAGGTGCAGGTTTCAAGATGACCTTTCCTGGCTGTGTTAGTAGTTGTATTTATTAGCAGGACTGCTACACTAAGTATATCTGACATTGGTCATATACACAATGTCTGCTGGTGTCTGTCACCTTAGATGTAGCATTTGATACCAACCACATTACTGCCATTCGCAGTGATGTCATGGTATGAGTGGCAACTGCTTGACCAAAACAATGAGCCAATGTCCTGCTGTAATTATGAGGTTGTCCAGTGTCCGTCATTCCGGGATGTCATGACTGAAAGACACACCTTTGTCACACAGCACATGCATCAATGATTCAAGGGAGTGGGGATAATACCTAAGTCACATTTATCCACATAGTAGCATTCCAAGGCAAAAGTCCTAAACACAGAAGTAACACCTTGACACCTACAAGACAATTGCATTGGATGCTTATGCTAACCAGTGCTAGATGTGTGGCTTTCGTAATCCATTTGCTCAATGTAGAACCTACAAAGGAGAATACTGACATCTATGCAGTGAGGGACATCTGGCTGAAAGCTCTGTAGTGCACAATTGCACTACCACCATATAACTCAGATCCAGACATGTGGGCCATAACACTGGTACAGATCATTCTAGGTGGTGGTGTCCACATATTCATAAAGGCTGCTCACAAGTAAAGACCACTACTCTGACATAAGTCATCACAGATGAGTCAGGTACAGGTGACCATGGCAAAAGCTGAATTCTAGGGTGTATCCTTATATATCCACCACCATGTCCTCAGACTACCAACACACATCCATACATGTGGTATGACGTAGTATGGTAGAACATCAAATAACCTTTGATTGGTGGACTGTACCTTGCAAAGTACCTATGTACTGCCACAGTTGCATAATGTGTTATGAAATGCAATTATACCACTATTTGTAACCAGGTCAGTTGTACACATACCCGGGTCCCTCGGATGTTGTCAGCATTAACACAGTCGACTGTTGCTGTACACCAGTAAACAACACCCTCATGGTTGGATATGACCGAAATGTACCTGCCCATGATATGTACATCCCACATTCATACAACATAAATGAAAATACCATAGCTGTTGTTGTCTTTTCTACATACAGGTGGCTACATTCATTACACACATGCACATGGCAGATAGGTCCATGGCTGCTGAATGATAACAGTACATAAGGTTTGATATCTATGTTGACAGAGGTAATATTCCTTCTCTACTGGTCACCCATGCCACCTGTCATATCATACAACAACCCATATGGCATGTATGTCATTAGACATGTCCACCTAATGCAATGCCTACAAACATACCCAAATAACAGGATCATAGGACCTACACACATGGCCTGTATTGACAGACTCAGGGAAATACAGCTATGTTCTGTATGTTCTGGAGTAGTTACAGGTGATATGTCCATGACATGTACAGCCACAAGTGCCCACAGCTCCTACATATACCTCATGTCAACAATTGCAAGCCATGCATGCTGTGTGCTGTCTGGACAATAACCTTATTACCACAATAGCCAGAACGTGCTGGGGTAAGACGTTTACAAGCCACAGACCTTGCACATGCTTGAATGAGTGTAATGCCTATCTCAAACAGAGGACATTGCTGGCACTCTTCCAGTAATCATGAGGTGTGTGTGGCATAAATGAAGTGCTCACTGTTGACCATTACAGTGCCTTGGCTTTACTATGGAACTGTCAAGTAACAGTTTGTGGGATCATGACATGAAATATTGCTGTGTGTTTGTCTTGCTGATATGTGCTGTTGGCATGAATGTGCACTTGGCTACTCAGTGAAGGAGGTTGTGTGTCCTACCAGTACATGAATACAACAGCCATTATGGTGTAATGCTCGGTTAGGTTTCACACATGGTGTGGGGAAGGTGTGGAATGTATCCTCTTGACCTGCAAGTCCATTTACTGATGGAGACTGCATATGTGTACATGTATTGATGTGTATTTAGATTCCATGCTTGTGCAGTGTCTGATGTTTGAAGGTGACTGTTGTCTTAGTACATCATGGTGTTGCAATGCAGCCTCAACATTGCCAAATGTATGTAGTGATATGCTCAAAGTACAGTAAGCTGTACTTTAGTTATGGACAGATGTTTGGACATGACTACTAAGTGGTGGAGCTACTTTGCAGATGAATGATTACGGAGAACAGCTCACAAGTGTGTTGCAACTATTCCTACAATAACCTGTGTAACTTCTGCACTATGGTTCTGTTAATTGCAGTGGAAGACACAAAACGTAGAATGCAGTAAGGGTGACACTGAAGGCAAATCTCTTGACACCTGTAGCAGTAACACCTCCCCTGTGCATATATTGTGCATATATCAGCACAGGTGGCAAAGGAAAGAGTCAGTATGCTTTGTAGCACATGTGATAGTGCTGTAACTCTGTAATACCTATCATGGGATAGGCAGGTGTTTGAGTCACAGTACTGGCATGTGTGGGTGTGTGTGTGTCCATATATGTCACGTATGGTGGGGAATACATCCCAAATGTTTTACACTCTCCTGAGCACTGTGGTAGACATCAGTACAGAGTGAAGTGTAGAAAGAAAGGCATAGGCAGGTGGTTGAATCTCACACGTTAAGTGTCTGTATGTGTGTGACATACGTGTATATCTTTGTATGTATGGCTGTCCGTTCCCTGGTGTGAGGCTGTATTTTACCATAGTGAAATATTAAGGACCCCTTCCCCCATCCACTCAATGCAATCTAGTATCCCTGGTTATGTCATCAATCTTAGAAGGACATTCTAACCATGTGTAAACATGTACACCCTCATGTGAGGCTTGTTGTTACATAGCCAACTGATGAACCCCCCACCCCACATTCACTCACTGCAATCTAGTATCCCTGTTGATGTCGTCGCTCTTAGGCCATTCCGACTACCTGTACATGTGTAATCTCTGTGGTGCGTCTTGTAATTGCGTAGTACTATAATGATGATTTGCACATAGGCAGGGATTCTCATCACAACACTGGCATCTGTGTGTGTGTTACTGTCCGTGAATCCCTGAGTGTGTTAGTGTGTTACTGTGTCTGTGAATCCCTGTGTGTGGGTGTGTTACTTTGTCTGTGAATCCCTGAGTGTGTGGGTGTGTCTATGTTTGCATCCTGTCATGAGAGTGGATATTACTGCTTCCCAATGAGAAGCCACTTTTTCCACTGACGTTTACCCTTGTCATCTGCTGTACCACTCTTTTACCTCCTCCCCGCTCCAGGTAACTATACCTGTGATGTCACCCACTATGGATGTGATGGCTCTGAACACAGTAGCTTACTAGACAGCTTTCACGCTCTTGGATCATTAGATCAGTAAACATAATTGAAACTTTGGAGATTAAAACTGCGATGTGGAAGCTACAAAGTGCATGTAGGTATTGTCATGCAGACCTGTGAGTAGTAAACATTTACATATGGGACACTGACCACAAACACTGACATCCCCCAGCGCATGCAATTACACCTGAAAGAGGAAGGCAGAACATCAAGATCAACATGCAGTTACTGTTACACATGATACATACTGTCAAACGTACCAAATGCATTATAAAACTGTACTACATGGTATGTCCATTGCTTGTCAAACACTAGTCAACAATATTAATCTACAATTGTCTTCCTAGTATGATCACCCCATGCATCAGACCATATGAGCATGTCCCTGCACCAATGATGTGGATGACAGGGATGTGGCACAGGCATCATCATATGCACAGGCTGATAATGTTTGCCAGAGGCCTAGGTTGCACCATTGGATGACATCAAGTGTGTGGGTTAGGGTCTTTGATATCATTGGGCATGTGTGGATGTTATGTGTGTGTGTGTTGAGGTGTCCCACATTTGTTTCTGGTGTGTGTGTGTGTGTATGTACACAGGTCTGGCATGTGGCTGGCCTACACTGAGGTATTATTGACAGCTGCAGACTGTGCAGGACATGTTCCACAATTCATGGTGTCTGGCCATGGCTATGTGACCTGTTCCTGTCAGGGGTTGCACAGGCACGACCAGGCAGAGGTCCAGATTGGGTACTGTCTGATGACACATGTCCACTGGAAATGTGTCCCTGTTGGGACCACCTAGGACCATGTGCACATGGCCTGCTGTGTACTAGTGAGGACAGCACAGCACCAGCTGCACTACTGCTGCTACCACCACTATGGGAGCGGGCATGTGAAGTAACATGTTCACGTAGACCTTCAACAGGTGATGTAGCTGGCCTACGTCCATGTGCCCGACGCCTCACTCCCAACAGATGTTCCAGCACAGAAATTCCATGCTCGAGGTTTGACATGCCACTGTCAAGGACTCCCGCCATGTCACCCAATCGCCTATCCAAGACATCTGCAAAATGATGGTGAGCATTTGCAATTGCCTGGATATTGTCAGTTAAAGAACAGACAGCAGCCCTCTGAAGCCTCAGACCTTCTCTATTGTGCCATTCAGCACGTGCCTGTGCCTCCATTATAGCCTGAAACATGCATCTGGTGACACCAGCTGATGTGCTTTGTTTTGCAGGGGCATGTTGGCCAGTGGTCCTCCTACAAGCAGCACTGGGCACATGCCTGTGTGGCACATCACCAGTAAGTTGGCTAGGATCATGGTGCGCAGGCACACCTTCCATAGTCTCCACACTTCCCTGTTCCATGCTACCATCCGTCAACTTTCCTTCCTCTATGGCCTCTATGGGGTATTTGTAGGCAGGAGAACTGTGTGTGGGGAAGAGGGGGATACAGGTGAAATGGCAACCAATGGCACAGATTCAGCCCCTGACAACCCTGCCTGTGCCTCAATCATACTTTCATCATCACTGCTATAGTCTGTGGGGACACTAACATCAGGTGGACTGCAGGAGGGCAATGCACCTACATCAACACCTGTGGGGGCAGACAAGAACTGTACATTACAAGTTATACAGCACAGCACACACACAGACACACGCACACACACAGACACACAGAGAGACACACACACAAACAGATACACAGACACACAGACACACACACACAAAGACAGACACCCACATAGACAGACACACACAAACAGACACACACACAGACAGACACAGACAGACAAACACACACACACACACACACACACACACACACACACACACACACACACACACACACACACACACACACACACACACACACACACACACACACACACACACAGGCACACACACAGACAGACAGACAGACACACACAGACAGACAGATGCACAGATACACAGACAGACACATGCTATGGCACCCAATGGCATGCAACATGCATGTGATATGGCAAATGGCATTCAGCTTAGACAGTTATAGTGGTAGTTATCATACATCCCTGAGTTGCACACAATAGCATGCATGTGTTATAGCAGAAGGCATGCACCTTACACATTTATAGTAGTAGTTAGCATACATCCCTATGTTGAGGGGGTTGGGGGGTGGCCTAATGCTTAAGACGTTTACCTTACAAACACAAGGTGCAGAGTTTGAGTCTCTAATGCTTAAGGTGTTCGCCTTACAAACACAAGGTGCAGGGTTTGAGTCTCACAAGGGATAACTGGCTAGGCTTAAAATGGTTCACAAGGGCAGTTAGCTTAGTACTAACCTATGAACCTATGAGCACCATTTGAGTTAGTAACTTATGCCCCATACCTGCAACACAATGCATGCACTATGCACTGTTGCACCACACTGCCATGTTTTGTGCAACATACCCCACATGTTGCCAGATGCTTGTTGACCTTTATACATCTGTCACTGATGCTTTGTGTTGGCCACTGCCCCTATGTGTAAGGAGGACATGTGCAGAAGGGTATGTGGAGTGAATACTATGTTTGTCTGGGCCATAGCTTGCATATCTCCCCCAAAGCAGTGCATGTCTCTTCAACATTATGCTGCCTACAACTGAGCTGAGTCTACAGACAATGTGCATGTGGCTGTGCACACATGTTTTACATGACTTCCCTACTTTGCAATGGTGCCACAGACCAGCACAGGTTAACAGTATACCAGCCTGATGTGTGGCATATGACCTTGCCAATCACATGTAGTATGACATGTCTTCTGCTAACATGTTGAATGACATGCATACATGTGTAACACAATGGTGTCTTTTCAATTATACAGTAAGGTAATGGTGTTCCAATGCAGGGACGTGTTATACTAACATGGACCTTCAGCTGACGCAATGCTGTCAGTCCACCCTACAGATATGATGTGCATAGCCATTGCAGGTCATCACGTGGCTTCATTATTGCTATATAGTGTGAGTTACAGACACACACAAACAGACACACACACAGACAGACACAGACAGACAAACACACACACACACACACACACACACACACACACACACACACACACACACACACACACACACACACACACACACACACACACACACAGGCACACACACAGACAGACAGACAGACACACACAGACAGACAGATGCACAGACACACAGACAGACACATGCTATGGCACCCAATGGCATGCAACATGCATGTGATATGGCAAATGGCATTCAGCTTAGACAGTTATAGTGGTAGTTATCATACATCCCTGAGTTGCACACAATAGCATGCATGTGTTATAGCAGAAGGCATGCACCTTACACATTTATAGTAGTAGTTAGCATACATCCCTATGTTGAGGGGGTTGGGGGGTGGCCTAATGCTTAAGATGTTTACCTTACAAACACAAGGTGCAGAGTTTGAGTCTCTAATGCTTAAGGTGTTCGCCTTACAAACACAAGGTGCAGGGTTTGAGTCTCACAAGGGATAACTGGCTAGGCTTAAAATGGTTCACAAGGGCAGTTAGCTTAGTACTAACCTATGAACCTATGAGCCTATGAGCACCATTTGAGTTAGTAACTTATGCCCCATACCTGCAACACAATGCATGCACTATGCACCGTTGCACCACACTGCCATGTTTTGTGCAACATACCCCACATGTTGCCAGATGCTTGTTGACCTTTATACATCTGTCACTGATGCTTTGTGTTGGCCACTGCCCCTATGTGTAAGGAGGACATGTGCAGAAGGGTATGTGGAGTGAATACTATGTTTGTCTGGGCCCTAGCTTGCATATCTCCCCCAAAGCAGTGCATGTCTCTTCAACATTATGCTGCCTACAACTGAGCTGAGTCTACAGACAATGTGCATGTGGCTGTGCACACAAGTTTTACATGACTTCCCTACTTTGCAATGGTGCCACAGACCAGCACAGGTTAACAGTACACCAGCCTGATGTGTGGCATATGACCTTGCCAATCACATGTAGTATGACATGTCTTCTGCTAACATGTTGAATGACATGCATACATGTGTAACACAATGGTGTCTTTTCAATTATACAGTAAGGTAATGGTGTTCCA
Organism: Protopterus annectens; assembly: GCF_019279795.1. Lineage (NCBI taxonomy): Eukaryota > Metazoa > Chordata > Ceratodontiformes > Protopteridae > Protopterus > Protopterus annectens. The sequence continues at coordinate 83,420,031 of NC_056734.1, read as the reverse complement.
ATGCAGGGACGTGTTATACTAACATGGACCTTCAGCTGACACAATGCTGTCAGTCCACCCTACAGATATGATGTGCATAGCCATTGCAGGTCATCACGTGGCTTCATTATTGCTATATAGTGTGAGTTACAGACACAGTCCATAGCCATTACTGTGTTCAGATACAATACATATCTAATGTGGAATGTGACCCACATCACTGTGGTGTATACACACTAAACCCAAATGTGGAATGCGTGACACAGGTCACTGTAAGGTATACAGATTATACCCCTGCACATCTGCAACCATATTACTGATGCCTGGCAACTATGCCCAGAAATGGCTAACTTAGCAGTACTCCGTATTCCACATGCCATCTGTTTACCTCACACACATGAGGAGTAAGCAGGGCAGCGATGTTTGACACCAGCAAGTTGAATGTACTGTATCTGTGGCCTGCTGTGGTTGTATGTGTATGTTGTACAACACATGTATGTATTTGGATACTGTATAGATGAATGCTTTCATGTTGTGACACACTCAAGATGTTCAAGACATGTTATGTGGTGGTTCTGATGCCATGCCTACACAAGCTGTGCACAGGCCTATATGATGTTTAGTGTTTTACATCTGAAATATCACCATTACACAAAGGCCATAGTTGCATTTTGTTGAGTCAATGTACAACAGGGTGTACACACATGTACATCACTTCAACTATGTGTGTTGCTTCATGTCTCTGGCCATCCTCCATGGCCATGTGTACACATGTTTTGTCCAATGGTTGTGATGGGCATCTATGTCACATGTCAGTGTTATCCCATATGACATACACCCATAGATGTCATACGCTCCACTGAGGACAGGGTTATGCAGACAAAGGGTGGTATGTCTGGGATATGAGATATCATGTTTTGCAGGATAGTTGAGCAGTGTTGCAGTCAGCCCACTACATGTCATGGACATGTCAGATAGCACATGACATTGTGTGACATTCATAGCACGGGTATAATCCACAAGAGTGAATCCTGTGGGTTGGTCATACTCCAGCTCCAACACATTTAGAGTGTGTGCACACATATGGTCTTTGTATAGTACTGTTTGTATTCCCCACATGTGTTATGCTGATCTGTAGTACCTGTCCCTACAGTGAACCACACCTCCATCATTGTATTCACAGCTGTCCACACATCTGGCAATGACGGTTTGTAAGGTTTAGTGTAGGTGTTTCATATAGTCTTCAATCATTCCACATGGGTAACCACTGTGATGCATTGCAGGTCTGACCAGTGTATATTATCAGGACCACCATACATTATATATACGTGTGTTAAATGGCCACATGGCAGATAGCATGCAACTAATATGATTTGTGCATTATCAAGCCTGGTAAATAATCTCACCTGCAACAGGGTGGTGTCGCTGCAAAATGCCAGATGTATCTAAATAGGAGTGTCACAGCAGTAAGGTCATTATCCACACCTGTGTAATAGCTATAGGATGCAATGTCCATGTTAGCACATAAGCCAGTACAATAAACTATACTATGGAGTATGCACATCTGTGCATACATAGAGTAGCAGAATATAGTATGTGGTATGTATGCATACATGCCTTGCATATGATGTTACATTGCATATTGTACAGTAACACATGTAACTATATGAAATATAGGTGTGTTATATGTGCAGTAGTGACTTACTAGGCAACTCCAGGCTCGGTGGTTGAGAGACACCCACCTCCACAATACCAGCTAAAGCTTGTGGATGGAGGTCTACAGGTATCCCCAGGTTGGCAAGTAGCTCCTCATTATGTATGATAGGGGGCTGGGTGAGTGGCCCCCCACCTATTGCACTTTGTTCCCTGGTGATTGCATTAGCACGCTGTTTTGCTTGACGTACAAGGTCCGTACAGTGTTGGCACACCTGCTGATAGGTGCAATTGTAGCTGCCAAAATCATTTACCCTCCTGTGGAGTTCCTCCAACTGGGCATCCCACTGCTGAGCATCCTGTGGCACATAGCTGAAGAGTGTTACATGGTTGTCGAGAAGGTATGGGATGAGGACCTCATCCTCCAAGCGGGTGTATGGTGGCAGCCTGGCACATGGCATACTTGGAAGACATAATGACGGAGACAGGTCACAGTAACTCACAGAGAAGTACAGAAGTACAGCTGAACATACGTGTGTATCACATTTATTAAGATTACAAAAATGTCTTTGCAAATCTACATGGCACTAACACCACTGACATGTTTAACTCACACACATTTGACACTTACTGGTGATTTGATGTTATCACCATATATGTGTGTGTCAAGTGATGACATTGCTCATACTCCATGTGGATGTCTTGATGTGGGCATGTCTGTTTGCCTGTACTGGTGTCTTTACCTATCAGCACATGCCTGGATGCGTTCACATTAATGCCATAGGCCTTAATGCTGTGTATATGTCACATATATAGTCATACACAGCCTTAAAGGATGTGACCTGTGACCCTGCAGACTTGCTCACAGAAAGTTTTACATGTATGTGTTTTGCCATATACATCTACATGGCACTGTACAGCTGTTTAGCATCCTGCTATGTATTACCCGTGTTGCACATGTGAAACACATGGGACAATGGCTAGCCTGATGGTATTTTTAGGGTTGGATATCAACTATAGCATGTATGGCCATAGTGAACTAGTAGGCTATATGCCCTGGGCCATTTATGAGCCTAGGCTGAAAAGTTACCTAGCTGTAGCCAACAGACATGTAATTTTCAGTGGCCAGTTCAAGCAGTGCCACAGAACTGATCCACAGGGTTACTGATATATTTGCCATGCAGCCCTCACACCATGTCACAAAGAGGGGCAATGTGCAGCTTTGCTGGACAGGGATGCATAGTATGGCAGGAGTATGTAAAGTGTATGGGACAGAGATCTGTCAGGCATGTTGTGATCCTTGTACTAGAAAGGTGGATGTCCATGAAGTATGTGTTTATTTGAAATCAGGATGTGTAAGTGTAGCATGTCCAACATCTCTAGGTTGGACATGGCTTTATTCAGGGTAGGCATCATGCTACATAGTGGAGCTAGGGATTGGGAAGGCCAGTGTAGGCCATCTGAACATGGCCAATAACCCTTAAAGAAGATATGTGATCTATTATGGGTCACTTGAGTGTTGAGTATGGCTGAACAATGATCTCCATATTCATGGATGGCACCCTATCCTGATTATCGTGCCACGTATGACTACCTGTCTAGTGTGGTAAACTATCAAAGGAAAGACTACTGTCCAGCTGCATCCCATACTCACAAAGTTTCCATTATGTTGACCGCTGCCTAGGTGGTAGTTCATGGGTACAGGGTTTTTAACATAGGGGATGACAATGCAATACTTAGCTGTCAGATTGCGGCCATACATCAGACACCACAAATCAACCCACAAAGGCCCTTCTGTATGTTGACTGCAGCACACATTGAGTCAACTATTGCTCCTAGTTCATAGTCATTTGCAAACATCAATAGGCAGATGTCTTCTGTGTTAGTCTGTGTGGTACAGATAACAAAGAGGGGGAGTACCAGGAATTAACCCGGTATTACTGTAGCTGGCACGGGTTTGATGTGCGTGTATTAGTCAAATACCTTCTGTAATGTTGGTTCTGCCAGCAGTCCAGTTGCCAACCACTCCTGTGACATTGCAATATACACCTAGTTTACTGAATGTAGCTGGAACACAGTATGGGTGATGGTGTCCTAAGACCTGGCTAGGTCATGATATGCTGTGTGAATCAACCTTACTGTCATTGACATCTGTACTGACTACATCAAATAAGTTGATCACGGTTCATGGCCTTACAGACCAGACTCAGCAGGGTAGTAGTGCACTATTTCCCATTATCAGTGGTGTCTCCCCCTTTGTGGGGTGTGATAACTGTAGCTGTACACCATTCAGTGTGTACACAGCCTGACATGAAGCTATGATTGAACATGAAGTGTATGTGGGGAGAAAATTGTTCTGACATTTCTGTAGGATACACCCTGGGATGTTGACAGGTCCCATGAAAGATGTATGTATGGCTTTAGAGAGTGCAGCTTGTACCTGCATAGTTGTTATTACAGGGGCTCTGTAATGTACATGGATATATAAATATGTGCACCTGTTGGGGGGAGGTGGGAGTGGGTTTAGGTTCTCCAATACCCTATCTGGATGAGCATGTGCTATTTCTGTAGTCCTGTGAAGCATGGCAGGTCTTGTTGTTGCCATTACAATTCATGACACAGCTATAGAATGCTCTGTGGTTGGCCTCATAATATGTGGCTGATTAGTTTCACAGTAGCTTTGAGTGGTTTTATATGGTGTATCTGCATCTTACTCAGGCTGACCAGGGATCACCACCACTCATGTGTGTTCACTCTTGCAACAGTTACTACCTTCTGTGGTACACTTTAAGGCAGGGAACCACCAGTATGCCTTCTCATTTGTGTTTGGTTGAATCTTGGTTCTGTTTCAATGGCATAATCACTGCACTTATGTGAGTGCTTAAAGTTAATTTGTATAGGATTCAGCATTTGCACATGCATTGTCCATTTGCATGGGTGCCATGACAGTCACCACTTTGCTCTTAAGAAGCATAACATTGGCTTTGGAGACTATGTGTAGCATACTGTTAGCCCTGTTTGTGTGACTATGGTGATCCAGGTCACTGGGGTTGATGAAATCCATCATGAATTGAGTGCAGGTGTTGGTACATGAGGGGTCTTCCCAGTTCATAATAGAGTAGTTGAGAGTAGTCATTATTATGGTTTTCTTTCTCAAACCTAATATAATCCATTACAAAACAATATGACAGTTGGGAATTCTGAGGCATGGTGGGTGATCTGTCGCAAGGTGCAATTTGGATTCCACTTTGGCACAAAGGTAGTTGCTCAGCATAATTCATCTGAAGTTATGCAAGTGCAACTAGCGTGGAGGTGTACATATCCTTCAGGAATATGGACACACCTGCGGTCCGTGTGTTCCAATAAAGGATAATGGGCAAGAGGTGAGGTATCTGTTATAACATGGTCATGCAGGTGTGCTCTCCAGAGCGCTGAACTATATCTCAGTCACTGCATAGATATGTTCTCCATGCTAAGGATTGATATAAGTGAGTCCATACTGAGCTTCTGAAATGTATCATTGAGTAGCGAGACCCACAGTTTATTGCTTGGCTGTCCCTGTTACAGCAGTGGACTTCCACATGAACTTTGAATGATGAAGGCACTACAGGAGAAGCTTGAGCTCTAGTCAGTATCCAGATACCCAGGGGTGACAGGTGCAGGCCCTGTCTGGCAAACTATTGTGGTCTGTCATCCATGTTATCCCAGGCAGAGAGATACTGGATACCCTTTCCATTGCACCAGTATATTAGACAATTGTGGAATACAATCCTTTTGTCCCTGTACTGCTGTATCATTCTGGCCAGTGGCAGAATGTTACCCAGGCTTTGGGACATACCTGCATGGGCTACAAGACCTGACAGTTCCTACATGTGTGTTTCCATGCAGTCCAGGCAACTGCATCACAGGTCCTGCACAACAACATGTAATATGCCAGGGCCATGTGTATAGTTCAAAAGGTGGTCTGAGTGTATGGGTATGTGGCTAATCTTGGCAGACAGGCAGCTGACAGTATGTTTGCCCTAATATAGCTTGGTGTGTAACATAGTGCTAGAGTTTGCATTCACAAATGATTACTGTTGGGCATGTTTCTGGCCACGTGTTCTGAGGTGTGGCACAATTATGCAAACTATGTCATACAGTTTGTGTATTTTGTTGTCTGTCTATTCCGGCTTGAGAGGTCACTTGCTTGGCTAGATACTTAGAAGCCTCTGTGAATGTGTGTGATTTCTGGTAGTATGTGTGGGTGTCCTTACTGTGTTCTGGTAAGGGTATGTGTTGGTTGTGATGATGAGATGTATGTGTTAACCTACATCTCATGACTGTCCAGTCCAGTAATGGCTGTAGACTGGACTGCCTTCCAGCTTACCCCTGTAGCTGCATCCCAGACAATGTGTGGGGTGGTGGTGTTAAGTGGGTTTGGCAGTGTACATGGCATAGAGATTACATTCTCCCAGGATGGACACATACACAAAGCTGACATTAGTAAACATCAATAGCTGACTAGTGGACATGCCTGTATGAGCATTCAGTACCACAAGTACCAAGTACTGTATTTACTACACTTATTGCTTATGAAGATGTTTTAGACAGTGATGCTCACAAGTAAGTACTTGTGTTATGGACGTGACAATACTGGCTATTACAGAAACATAGCAGCTACCTTTAGCAGCAATCCTCCTCTGAGGACCACATCACATCCTGATAGTTGATCACAGATGATGCAAGTGTCTACAGGTCTGTTTCCTTTTCTGGGTATATACTCACATATCCACCAGAACAATGAGCTCTGTTGGGCACAGACACCCACTCCCCAAACAGAGTCATGTATCAATAGACTGCTGCCACTATCAACATGATCAGGATATAATCAGATAGTGTAAGCCATCACCTATGAAGCAGCTATTACACATGGGCAGCAGTCTCCTGCATCTTACACTCCTACTGCAGATGTTACACTGGAGTTAAAGATGATATGCAACATGTTTCATTAACAGTACTGTGCACTACCTTACATACAGTATTTGCAAGCAGCTGTTAGGTTGGCAATTAGAGGTTAGGCTACACAAACCTGAAAGTTCAACCAGTGTGTCTTCACTCTCAATATCCACTCTATGTAGGTGTGCACACAGCCATTTGGCCCAGCCTATGTAGGTGTGCACATAGCCATTTGGCCCAGCCTTGCAACAAGGGTCACTACACATTTGTATAACATGTACACATGTGCAGCTGTTTTTGCTTGCAAATGATACTAGAGAGGTGGATATTACATGTGGTATGTGCATGAATCGTTACCTAGCTCTTCCAATTATCTTTGCTATCATGTTGCTAAACTGTCAGATGAATACAAGTCATATGTATCCTGTTATTGAGTATTATAATTGCCAATAGACATAACTAATGTTTGCACAACATAAAAGAAATGCTATGTAAAATGGAATACTGATCTGCCTAAAATACTGTACATTACACAGTTATTGGCACAATATCCCATAATGCAAACGATATCTGCACAGTAAGCCCACCTTTGACATGTTCATCTTACTTATACACCATACATATGTCTACCATTACAATATATCGACATATACTATCCCCTGTTATAGCACATACTTGTTGAACCAATCCTAACACTGACAGTGGCTGGAAGAGAATTGATGAGTTCCAAGCCAATATATATATCATCCCCTGTGGTGTATGATGATTTTGCCTTGTGACCTACAGTAGTACACACATGGAATACTACAAGCATTACTACTGCTCAACAATACATCGCTACAAGATAGCTTTTTCCACTATATGCATTGATTACACTGTAATTCCTACAGAACAGGTACTGCATACACAGACATACTAAATACTATACATACCTTCTTAGTAATTGGGGGTGTTATTGACTGGTATATTACTCATTTTCGGTTTGTGTTTCAGTATTTTGTATTGTTCTACAGGTAGATACAGGTGGTTTGAATGTGTGAGAAGGCATCCATTTATAGTTAGAGATCAGTAACATATGCTATCCTGATAACCAATTGGTGTTCCTAAGTAAATTACATGCATGTCAGCTGTGCAGCTACTGTCTTTGCCAATACCATGTCAACAGTGGAGTATAATTGAGTACTCCACTTGGGTGTTGTCCCTTTGCCTTATTTGTGAGGAGGACAGCCTGGAAGTGTTGCTTGAAATCTATTGCAACAGCTGTATGGAGACAAACACTACTATACTGTGTGTAATGCCTGGAGGAGTTGGTCTAAATGTGAGTACTGATGTTATATTTCTGAACATTGCTACTTGTGCAGGGTTTGTCTTTATCTAATACGTCTGCATATGTTTCAGTCTGGCCAGGATGTTTGACCAGCTCAAGGCTTAATGGCTATGCATATAATGTTAGGGAGTTTACAGTGTGCTTATCAGACATCTTTAGTTTGGTGTTAATGTGTATCATACTGTGCTGATAATCAGTAATCGGTAACACTTCCTGGTGTAATTACTTTTCAGCCCTCTGAAATGGGAATAGTTCAAACAAACCCTGTAACATTAGCAGCTGTTCCATTGTATAGCAGCAACTATCTCACATAGGGCCATGTTAATGTGTCTGTGTCCAGGTATGTTAAGGTTTCAGCAGATGGCATACAGTGGGTGAATAATTGGTTATGGTATGGCAGTATGTATTGTTGTAATTAGTTTGGGTGTTGGGGTGATGTTAGTGAGTGCACATAGCAGATGCAGGTGTGTAGGAACTGCTTTTATACATCTTCTATATGTGTGTGGGGGTTCTTTTCCTATGTGAACACCTATCCCTTAGTGGACTAATACTATGGTAATTGCAGGCTGATTCATTAAGGCACTGTTAAATGCTTCCTGTATAGCATGCAGGTACTGTTAGTCCTTGAATCCTTTTGGCAATACATCAGAATGTAATAAAGTTTTGCTAAATGAAAGCTGTCTGTGTATTTCTGTCATGGATATTTGCAGTCATTGTAGTTGTGTTGCTCACTGTATCCATAGAACATATTTGTAATAGTTTATTGGCATATACTCTTCATATGTTATGTTCATATTGTTTGGGGGGGGCAGAATGTGTGATTGCTATGGTGCATGTTATTCTCAGATATGAACACTTCAGATGCTGTATACACACATGTATGCATGTATGTGTATGTGTGTGTGTGTGTGTGTGTGTGTGTGTGTATATATATATATATATATATATATATATATATATTTATATATATATATATATATGTGTGTGTGTGTGTGTGTGCATATAGATATATAATATATATTATTGCATATGTTTATCTGTACCTCCATAGATGTGTACATGTTTTTAACCTATATATATATATCTACACACATATATATATATATACATATATATATATATATATATATATATATATATATATATATATATATATATATATATATATATTGACATGTATCTATGTATCGCTCTTTCTCTATGTATATATATATATATATATATATATATATATATATATATATATATATATATATAGCATACACCTTTCATTGGGAACATGGCGGTTTGTCCTATTTCCACACAATCCTCCCTTTTATGTTTTAACCTGTCTGAATACACAACTGGCATCGGTACATATCAGGTAGCTTAGTGGTAGGTTACTCTGAGGATGGTGTACATGGTTGTGGGTTAGGGAAAGTGTGACTATTGCACATTTAAGCAGTTGTAAGCAGGTTTGCCTGTGGACTGTGTGACATTAAGCAAAGGTTAAACCTGTGAAGCGCTTATCCATTTAACCGTGTTTAAACACCCCTTACCATTGCACAAACCCATGCAAACCCCGCTTACAACAGCTTAAAAGTGCTTTAATCCACCTGCATCCAACAGCCTTTATTCTGGCCCTCAAAATAAATTAATAGTCCTTGCACCTGGGACCATGAACACCACGGTCACTGACTTTACCACTAAGGCATCTGAGATATGTACAAATGTTATGGTGTTTAGAATATACATTTTACTACAGGCATTCCTCACTACTGAAAACAAATGTGACAATCAGTTGGTGTACATGTGTATAATGCATGTTAATGTCCATATGTTTGTGGAATTAGGTGTTGCAATGTGATATGACACGGTGTATTATGGATGAGAATGGTTCTTGTTTTATGTCCTTTTTATATTGTCCCCATACTCCATGTATACCCCTCCAGTTCACTTATTGAACATCCAACCCAGGCTCTCCTTGATGCATGATTTCATTACCCATCATTCCTACCCCACCACAATCTCCACATACACAACAACCATCACTTCTATGATGAATTAGCTTAATATTGATAGTTATAATACCAGAGCTGCATGTGTTTTGTGTACACTTCAATTCCTTTGGATTGCTTCTGTGTCACACAGTGTGTTCATAGATGTTTATATATATATGGCTATAGGTGTAACTGTGTGTGTGTGTGTGTGTGTGTGTGTGTGTGTGTGTGTGTGTGTGTGTGTGTGTGTGTATATATATATATATTTATATCTATGTGCAGACATCACTGACATGTATATATATATATATATATATATATATATATATATATATATATATATATATATATATATATTTAGTATTAATTTGTAACAGTTATACATATGTAGACATATATGTTGATTCACAAACTACAGTACATTACAATGTACTGTACATATGTACACAAAGTGACTGTCCCATTTGTGGTCAGTACTGTGGAATTCCTATAAGGTGTATTCTAAAGACCATGTAACATGTATATAGCTCAGATGGCTTAGTGTTAAGTCCCATGACTATAGTGTCCAGGGTTCAACACCTGCAATGCTTTAAAAGTGTTTTTTACTCCAGAATAAGGCTCATTTAAGCAGTTGTAAGCATGTTTAAAAGTATTTGTGTGACATTAAAGCAGCAGTTAAACAGTTAAACAAACTTTAAAACATATAACCTGTGCACGCAAATATGGCCACATCTGCTAATTACTCAGGATATATACATTTCAGTGAAGTAACATCTCACTTTGTGCTTACATAACATTGCATGTGAAGTTGTTAAATCTCGCCGTTTATAGCTCGAGACCAAGCCCCTTATCCCATGATGCACTGCTGGAATTACCTCAGATCTAGTTTGCTGCGGCACAGATCTCTTGGTTTCAGCGTTGCTCGAGACTGTTTTCATCTATTAGCAAGTTTTTACAAACTTTTTTCAATTTTCTTATACTGTTAGTTCGGTGCTACTTTAGTGTTATTTAGACTGTTAGCCCCTTCCTTATTAATAGCTGTTCTGGCAGTTTTTGGCCTTGGCCTTTAGTGGATAGTTGTGGTAGAGTTTATTAGATAGTTTTGTCAGTTTATATACATATATATATATATATATATATATATATATATATATATATATATATATATATATATATAGTGTTTGTTAAAACTGTTTCATATTTGCTATTAGTTGTGATAGAGTTTAAGCATTTGCATAATTATGTCTGAAGTTAAAGAAAAATCTAAGTCTGTCATCAAGAAATGTCCAGACTGTGGACAAAAGATGTCAGTCACTGACGGGCATGTTCAGTGTGTATACTGTTTGGGTATCTTGTAGTATTTGTCATTCCTTCTCTTCTAGAATGCTGTTAGAAAGGAATAGAAAATTGGTGGATCGAGGCTTGCTTAAGCACCCCTTCTCTGAAGCTTTGAGTGACCAGGATGGTGCCAGCAAGTCATCTAAATCTTCAAAATCCTCTGCGGATTCCAGGGGATTTAAGAAGGTTCCATTGACCTCGGAGCTGAGTGTGCCTTCCTGTTGGACCTGGTCTCTGAGACTCCTTCATCTCCTTTGCTTTAAACAGCATCGTTTGTGCATTCATCGAAGTCTTCTGTCAGACTCTCTGATCTGGATATGGACCATCTGGTGTAGAAGCTCTTAAGGGCACCAGGCCTTGCCAAATTATTGTCGGCTCCGACACTCCCGTCAGAGCCGAAGACCATCACCCTGGACTTGCCTGCTCCTCCTCTGAGCCATACTGGACCTTTGGAGCTGGAGGAGGTCAACCTGATGTTTGCTGATCTTGTGGAGCAGAGACCTGCCCTGGTATCTTCGGTTCCATCTGCTCGGGCATCCTCGGTGCCGACCGGGGACTCCAGTAGCCAACACTCTCCTGTCGGGTCAGGTGAGGGTAGACATACAGACTTGTCAGTGCTGACTCTTCCTCTCGGGGCTTCGGCTCGGATGAGATCGGCTCCTACCTCAGGCTCGGAGCCCATAGCTTTGGTGCAGGAGGATCAGATGATCCCTTTGGGTCCATCTACTCCTTCTCATCAGAACTGTGGTGCTTTCGAAGCTATGAGGAGAGTCATGTCTCCAAGGACATCTTCAGCATCAGGTCTGGCTTCCTCCTACCCTCAAGCACCTGTGTCTGCTTCTGTTTCCATTGGCCAACCCAAGCGTAGAGACCCAGAGCCTCAGGTAGCCCCACAAGGTGCCCCTTGCTCTTCTGAGACCTCTCCAGAGGCTGCTGCTGAGGAGGTCTCCAGGAAGAGGTTGTGTAAAAGGAGACACTTGGACTCCCCACAGGAGTCTTTGACATCTGACACTGACTTGGATGAGTCAGAAGGGTCCCCTCGATCCCCCTCTGAGGATATCTCCTTTGCAGAGATACTAGAGATCCTTAGGCAGAGGGGTGATTGGCAGTCCAAAAGCCCTACCGAGGATGAGTCAGTGCTTCTGAAGGCTTTTGGGTCTCAACCTTCCACCTCTTGGGTATCTCCACCTTATGATAAGCTCATGGATTTGATCTCTCGTAGGGCATGGGAGTCACCCCAGTCCATGGAACCTGTCCTTTGGAGGCCAAATAAGTTCATCTCTGCCCCCATGGATAAATCTTATTTGACTAAGGGAGTGCCTGTTGATGCCATGGTGGTGGCAGCGGCCACCAAGAAGGAAATGTCTGAGACTTCCTCATCTATCCATCCTCCTAACAGAGATTCTAGGATCATGGATAGAAATGGGAAATGCATGTATAGTTCAGTGACTTTTTCTCTTCAGTCACTGAACTATTTAACCCACTTCACCAGACTCCAAAGAGATCTCCTGAAAGAGCTAGGAGATACTCTTCAGGGTACGGTAGCTGCAGCGGTTTACGACAAAGTTACCAACCAGCTCGCTACTCTAAACACGATTGTGAATTCGTCCATGCTTCTCATATCTTACACAGCTGATGGTTTGAGTAGGGCTGCAAGTTCAGGCATTGCTCTGCATAGACATGCCTGGATGCATCTCTGTTCCTTCACAGAGCCCTTCAAGTCTTCATTTATCAACACCCTATTTGATGGCTCATCCTTGTTTGGGCCCAAGGTCAAGGAAACTTTGACCAGGTGTGAGCAGGAAGGAAAGACTCTGTCTGCCGTCAGAGTCCACTTTTCTAACCTTACTTGGCCTTATCCTAAAGGCCCAAGTGGTGGAAAAATGTGGTTCTAAAATGCCCAAGGAGCCTTTCAGGACACACGTGACAAAACCCCCTCTAGAGGCAGAGGAGGGGGTTATAACGGAAGATGCTGACCGCGTGGCAGAGGGGGTCTGCAACAGCAGGGTGACAGAGGTCAATTCTCTGGTCAGCCCTACCATCACTCCTGAAAGGAGGCCCGGCTGTTCTGCTCTGGAGACAGTTGGGGGTCGCTTGTCTTTATACCCAGAAGCTTGGCTAGACATAACATCTGATACCTGGGTACAAAGCATCATCTCCAGAGGATATTTCATATCCTTCTCTTTCCCCCCATTCCTGTTAAGAGAATCCCAGACATTCCACCCAGTTTCAGGGAACAAGCAACTATAGAGGTCCACAAGTTGCTAGAAAAAAGAGTCATCCAGCCAGTCCCAGCAGACCAAACAGGATTCGGAACTTACTAAAGATTCTTTTTGGTTCCAAAGAAAACATGGGACTGGAGACCTATCTTGGACCTCAGCAGACTCAACCAATTTGTGAAAAAAGAGAAGTTCTGAATGGTCACGCTTCAGTCCATACTTCCCTTTTTAGGGAAAGGTGATTGGATGTGCTCCTTCGATCTCAAGGACGTGTACTACCATATAAAGATGGACAGACTCTCCAGAGATCACCTGTGTTTCTGGCTGGGAGCCAATCACTATCAGTTTCGAGCCCTGCCCTATTGTCTCACTACAGCCCCCAGAGTTTTCACCAAATACATGGCAGTGGTCACGGCTCACCTGAGGCATCTAGGATTCCAGGTGTTTCCATACCTAGACGATTGGCTCCTTACCTCCACCACCAGGCATCAACTGATTCAGGCAACTGAATCTACTCTGACACCCTGCAACCAATTAGGCATTACAGTCAACTTTGAAAAGTCTGCCTTGTTGCCATCGCAGCATACCATCTTTATAGGAACAGAGTTAGATACCTCAACCACCACTCTACGTCTTCCAGCTGAAAGGGTCTCACTGCTTTGCTAGCACATCGCCTCATTGGTGTCAAAGAACAGAGCTCCAGCCACAGAGGTCTTGAAAGTATTAGGTTTGATGGCGGCAGTAATATTAGCCATTCCTCTTGCAAGGCTGCATATGTGAATTCTTCAATGGCTTCTGTTCACCCAATGGTCTTACCAGGAATTGCCAATGAACCATATGATCCTCATCACAAACTCATGCAAGAGGGACCTTCAGTGGTGGTTGACGTCTCTTCATGTCACAATGGGATGACCCTTTGTACCCCTCCAGTAGCCAATGTGACCACGGATGTTTCCCTGATAGGGCCAGGAGGGCATTTTCAGGGAAAGACTGCCCAAGGCACATGGACAGTTCAAGAGTCACATCTGCATATCAATGTTCTAGTGATGAGAGCAGTACTTCTGGCTTTGCAGTATTTTCAGGACTCTCTTCCTCTAGGGACGATTGCAATTCAGACAGACAACATGTCAGTTGCCTGGTACTTGAACAAACAGGGTGGAACCAAGTCTTACCCCCTTTGTCGAGAAGCCCTCAGAGTATGGCAATGGGCTGTATCACCCCAGAGTTTTCTGTTAGCAATGTACATCCCAGAGAAATCCAACGCGATAGCAGACAAGCTGAGCAGGGCAATTTTGTTGCCTCACGAGTGGTCTCTCAACCAAGACATTGCGGACAGGATTTTCCACAAATGGGGCCAGCCTTGCTGCAACCTTTTTGCCAGTCATATCAATATCAAATGCAGAAGCTACTTTGCCCTGATACCACCTCCGGGACATCCCCGGAGAGACGCACTCATACACGATTGGCATCCGGGTCTCCTATATGCATTTCCTCCAATCCCACTGATACCCAGATTTTTACAGAAAGTGAAGTCACTGGGAAGGACTGTCATTCTTATAGCCCCCCATTGGCCTCGCCAAATTTGTTTTCCCTTTATTCACCATCACCTGCTGGAGGATCCATGGATCCTGGACTTAGTTCCGTCATGGGACCTCCATCCTTCATTGCAGTCACTGAAGCTAACTGCTTGGCTGATTCTGTTCCCCACATAGCCAGGCTTCATTCCCTGTCATACAACACAAGACAAATTCTATTGTCTTCCCATAAGCCTTCCACCAGAAAATTATATCGCAGTAGGTGGAAAAGGTTCTCCATTTGGGCCGGCAAACAAAAAATTGATCCTTTTCAAGCTCCATTGTCATCCATTCTAGATTTTTTGACTATGGTTTTTAAGGACGGAGCAGCAGCTGCTACAGTTTGGGTTCATTTAGCTACTATATCCAATTTCCATCTTGGAATTGATGGTTTAAATATTATGGCCCATAAGTTATCTAAGGCTTTTCTCAAAGGTACTTTTCACATGAGGCCCCCACTGAAGTCTCCTTATTCTCCTTGGAGTTTGAATTTTATGCTATCGCAATTAATTCTTTCCCCCTTTGAACCAGCATCATCTTGTGATCTCAAATTTCTGTCCTGGAAAACTATTTTTCTAGTGGCCATTACTTCTGCCCGCAGAGTGTCAGAACTTCAAGCATTGTCTATCAGACCTCCTTATATGATTTTCCATGCTGATAGAGTATCTCTCAGAACAAACCCCTCCTTTTTGCCTAAAGTCTGTTCTGAGTCTAATATCAATCAGGTCATTGAGTTGCCAGTCTTCTTTCCCAACCATTCCAACAAAATAGAATACATGCTGCACAAACTTGACTTGCAGAGACAGCTCAGATTTTATCTTGATAGAACTAAGGATATTAGGAAATCAGATCAACTTTTTGTATCGTTTTCAGAGGCCAGAAAAGGTAAACCAGTTGCTAAAACCACCCTTTCAAAATGGTTATTGGATGGTATCTCATTTGTTCATGCAACTTCTACCATACCCTTGCCACACAAGGTAAAGTCTCATTCAACCAGATCCGTTTCTATGTCTTCTGCTTTTCTAGCTAAATTGACCCTTGATAACATTTGTGCTGCAGCCACTTGGTTTAAGCCTCATACTTTTATCTGTCATTACAAAGTGGATATGTCCTCCAGGGACAGGGCTTCTTTTAGTTCTGTGGTCCTGAAAAATGTACTCCCGTGAACCACCCAGGACTGCGGGTGCTAGGGACGCTACCCATCAGTGAGAATAAACGGCAAGATTTAACAACTTCACATAAAGAAGTTATGTACTTACCATAACGTTCCATGTGAGTTGTTTATCTTGCCTTTATTCAAACGTCCCTCCCTCCATCCCCCACCTGGCTGACATTTAACTCAGAGGCTGGTATCATCCTGGTTGTTCAATTCTTCTTATTCTTTTTCCTTTTTGGGAGAGTGGACATCTTCCAGGGCTATAGTACACGCAGCAAACAAGATCTGAGGTAATTCCAGCAATGCATCATGGGATATGGGGCTTAGTCTCAAGCTATTGCTAAACCTTGAGCTTTGCTATCGGCCGTGTCGGAGCCGAGGATCGGCTCCGAACCCACAAGTGAGAATAAAGACAAGATAAACAACTCACATGGAACGTTATGGTAAGTACATAACTTCTTTATTCTCTGTTGACTTTACTCTACAGCACACATGGGTTTATATGGGTGTTTCAAATGTTTATTATACTGACGAATACTGCCTATATATGCAAGCTGCAGTTAAGGTATACTTTTTAAAATGATAAACATCACTGACTTTATTGGGATTTGAACCTCGAATGCACAGATACTATGCAGATGCTGTAACCATTACACTATTGACATTAACGTTGCTTCCGCCTATTTCCTATTTAGATGATTTCTATGTGTAAGCTAGGCTAAGTAAAGGGCGGAGGCACCCAAATCCAATGAGCTTCACTTACTCTTGAAATAAAAACATATAACAAATGAAATGAGAGACTATAAATTACATTCCTAACTACATTAGGCATAGCCCCTCACTGACACACTTCAAGGGAAACCTTGATGTGTGAATGGATAACAGAATATACAGCCCTGGGATCATGTATCCCAGAACCATATGGCTAGGGGGTGGGGGAGCCCCTCCAGTTTTATAGCTGTAAGACCTGTTGGGGAAATTGAATGGTGTCGATTTTTCACGTTAACATGTCCTCTTTAGATCACTAAGTGCCCCTATCACCCTCCACCACCCTAGTCTTCAACAGCTTCTGGCAACTCTGCCTGGAATCACTTCATTGGCTATGCTTGACAGAGGCTGAGTTACTTCATCAATGGTGCGTCGAAAGACAACACACTGTAGCTATGCTTCTAATTGCCCTTGGACAGAAAGCCTACTACCTATCTGTGAACCTCGAAAGTGCAGGCCATCACAGCCATAATATGTGAATAAACAGAGCTTTCAGATCACAGTATACAGTGAAATATCACCATGTAGTCAGAAAACAGTTAAGTACAGCAAGAACATACAGAACACTGATACTTAATCACTCCAAAAGCCTATCTTGGAAGCTAGAAGACTTGTATAAGTTTAAGGCTTTCTATTGCTTACCAGTTCGTTACCTACAGGAAATATGAGAAACAAGCACAGATGGGAAACTTGCATGCAACACTACCATACCAGCTTATGTGGCAGCCTTAGGCTTTGGAATACTGGCCAAGGCTATTTGCACCCCCATGGTGCCTTTTTTAGGGAAGTTTCAAAGGTGAATCCCACCACCGTAAACAGCACAATAGCAGAATCAATGAGGGTTATGCTAATCAACACCAGGGGTTGTGATCACAACATGCACACACTCACAGCACTCCTCAGTATGGACAACGTCAACATCTGTGCAGTAACTGAGACCTGTTTTAAGGCTCCTGAAAGCACAACAGCACTACCAGACTACAACCCATACCACACATTTTGAACACAGAACATGGGCTGACACAGACATGGAGGGGGTGTATCCATATTCATCAGGGATACCTACACCTCCATGTTACTGGGGCAGCATGATACCTCTGAGATCATCCATGTGCAGCTAACATCAGCCACAACTGCAATGCAAACTTACGCCTGCTACAGATCATCCTCCATGACCCAGGACCACCACTCCACCTACCTGGAGACAGTGGAAAGCATGACAGTCCTACCACACACCCTGGTATTGGTCGATGTCAACTACCCTACCATTAACTGGGAAACTTACTCAAGTACTCATTTCCAGGCCCAGAGCTTACTGGAATTTATCACCTCATATGCCCTGTATCAGATGGCAAACTCCCTAATGAGGGGTGGAAACATACTAGAAGTGGTAATCACCAACATGGGCAACAGGTACACCACAGCGGAGGTAATCAGGTCACTGGTTAGACCTGACCATGAACTATTCACTGTTTCCACACCCAACCATCTCCCCCACCCACGGAAACCACAGTGTATACCTTTCCTACAGCTAAATTCACACACTAGAGAAAGGGGTGGGGGGGTTGCAGCCCCCACACTAAAGGAAAATACTGCTCAAGATACAGACATATTTACAAATGCACTCTATAAGCACCTACAAGGATGTATGGATCGTGTCATCACTGGTAAACCAAGACTCACTCCTCCTAGACAAGGACACCAGTCTGATGGAGCCCTGCAATAAACAGGCTATACAACAGAAGTAGGACAGTAGTCCAGAAAAACAGCAAATCCCAAGAAGGGCAGACATCTGTGACCAGTATTAGTAAGAAACGTAGTTCCCTCATGAAATCATCCAAGGCTAATATCAACAGGAAAATAGGCAAAGATTTGAAAGATAACCACAAAGCCTTATTTGGCTATGTCAATCATCTAAGTGGTATCACACAGATTTGCACTGTGCCGGTGCAATATAGCACAAAATATACTGAACCTACTGATATCACCAACATCCTTGCAGATACATTCACTGCAAACTTCACCCCCTAAAGAGCCCACAACCATACCCGAAAAGTACAGTATCCCAGACATCAGAGACACACACGTGGAAATGGCCCTCTCTAACAGCAATACACAGCATCAATGGAGCAGATGGTGTCCCAGACTGCATCTTCCAAACACTACAAGACAAACTGAACCGCCCCCCCCCACCTAATTAAGCTTTTCAACATCAGCCTCTCTACAGGCTACATGCCCATACAATGGTGCATGGCAATGGTTATTCCACTCCACCAAGGTGGAAACACAACTGACCATGGAAAATACCACCCCATAAGCCTGACTAGCCTGGTCTGCAAAGCTATGGAGCATATCCTCATGGCACTCATTAACAAAGACGTTGGAAACCTCCAAACACTTGACCCAACCCAGGTCAGCTTGGCTGAGTGCAGTTCATGCCTGCTGAACCTGTTTGATGTCTTACAGACAGTCACAAAGACGTTAGATGAGGTGAGAGGTAGTTCACACATACTACCTGGACCTCTCCAAGGCTTTTGACACAATTCCCCACTCAGGTATTATTGATAAACTCACCAGCCTGTACATACACCCATACATCACAGGATGGGTTGCCAATGGGCTTACACACAGAACTCACACGGTACGACTAGCGGTCTCCAGGTCCAACTCTTAACCAGTCATGACTAGTGTCCCACAGGACTCAGTCCTGGGACCCCTACTGTTTGGCATATACTTCTCAGAGGTACAGGCAAACACAGGTGGACTATGACAGACTGTGTTTGGCAATGACTGCAAACTGGAAACCATACTTGACAGTCCAGCTGACACAGACATCTTTCAGGGGGCCTCACAGAGACCAACACAGGGTGTCAAAGTCAAGGCCTCCAGCTAAGTGCCACAAACTGCATAGTCATTCCATTGTGGAATATTAAGTACCCACATATTAACACATAAGTGGCAGCCACTTTAATACAGACGAGGTAATAGGGTATCTGGAGACTAAGGTAGATAGTGATCTCTCCTTTGACAATCATATCTCCAAAGTACTTAGGACATCCTTCTACATAGGCCATCTGATTACTAAAGGGTTCGCATCTAGACATACTGAGGTTATAGTGCCCCTTCACTCATCACTCATCAGTCCCATCATAGAGTATAATAACTCATTTGGTATGTACCTCAGAAGACATATCCAACAGCTGGAAGGTCCACAAATGTACCTCGCCAAGAGGATTACTGGCCTCAAACATATGTCCTATGCAGCCAGACTGAATAAACTCCTGCTTTACTCAGTAGCATCTTGTTTACTCAGAGATGATCTTTGCTGGTCAACAAAGCCATGTCAAACTTAGACTTAATGGATATGCTCCACCTATGGGAATCCATGTCACAGTGAGCCACACAATGTAGTGAGCTGAACCTTGCCACAACAATAACTGGACAATGCTGGAGGGATGGATTCCTGTCACAGAAACTCCCCATACTTTGGAACAACATCCCTAATTACATTATACAGATCCCCTCACTAACACTCTTCAAGAGAAACCTTGAAGAGTGGATGGGGAACAGTAGATACACCCCAGGGATCCCGCCATTGGCTCTGCTCCACAGAGGGACAGTTAATGAATCAATGGGGTGGCAAAAGCTGACACATTTTGGCTAGGCTTATGAATGCCCTCAGGCAGTTAGCCAAGTACCTACCTATGAACCTATGAACCTATACATGCAGTATCAGTACATGCTGATAGCTTAATTTAATGTTCAGGTGTTCACTTACCTTGTTCCAATAGCAGTTGTGTGTGCAATAGTTGAGGGCTGCCTATGTTGGATGCACACAGTAGACTGCCTATACATGACAATTTACAGGTAGTCTTGTGTGTGTGTGCCATCCATTTTTACTGTGTGTGCAGGTGGAGAAAGGTGTCAGTCCCTAGGTGCCTACACTGTCAGTGTGTGTGTGCTATATGTTCCCTCCTTGCCAAGACATGGACATACTGGACACGCCTCCATCTTCCTACTGGGGCTGGCTCAGAGTGTTCATTGTCTGAGTACCTCTGTGCCTGTTGGACCCTTGGCAATGGTGGTGGGCTGTGAGGGCCTTCACCATTCTGTCCCTGCTGCAGCTGTTTCTGCAGGATCATATTGTGTAGCATGGCACATACTATGAAGATGTGGTCACATGTGCCTAGAGAGTTCTGCAAGGCTCCACCAGATATGTTCAAACAATGGAACCGTGATTTAAGCATCCCAAACATATGTTCTATGATGATTTTGGTTTGTGCATGTGGCTCATTATGGCATTCCTGCATGGGTGTGTGTGCATTTTTGATGGGAGTCATCATCCATGGTTCCAGTGCATAGCCAGCATCCCCCACCAGTTGGCCATATGGGATGTCCCCCCTGGCAAATACCTGATACAGCTGTGAGGCATGCCAGATGTGGGAGTCATGATAGCTTTCAGGGCTGCCAGCACACACATCCATGATAATGCCTTGGGCATTGCACACAACCTGGCAGTTGATGGAGAGGCATCCCTTGCAGTTTATGTAGCGCCTATCCTGCACACCGGGTGGTGACTTGATGTGTATGTGCGTGCAGTCTATTGCACCCAGTACCTCTGGGTATTCTGCCACATGGTGGAAGAGACACATATTGCTGGCCAACTCCTCCTGTGTTTGGGGGAAGTATATGTGCTCATTGGCATGTGGTAGCATGGCATCCAGGAACTGGTAAAGTACCCTGGATGCTGATGCCTTTGAGATCCCCATGATATCCCCATTTGGCCTTTGAAAGGTATCTGTAGCTAGTATTCTCAGGCTTACACATACCTTCGTATTCACTGGGATGGGTTCCTTTCTGTTTGTTCTGGCTTGGAGTCGTGGCCGGCACAGCTCCACAAGTTGCTGTAGGGTGTCCCTGTCCACCATGTAATGCTCTACTATTTCCAGATCATGTAGCCCCTGGTACGTTACCCTGGGTCTGAACACTCTTTTCCTCCTCTGGTGCCTGAGGTGGTTGTGTGCATCATCTTCCACACCACCTTCAGTCTCCAACACATGCTGGTGGATCAAAGCTATGGCAGCCCCTAACATGTACATACTAAAAGTTCTCCATCTATATACCCCAGTGGTGCAGCATGTATGTGAATACACAAGTGTGTGTGAGGTGCTTTCACACTTTATACTATTGTGCTATGGATGCTGCTTATGTCATTGGGTCTGTATCAGCAATTTCAGCTGCAGGGTATCTTAATTATGGGTTTTACAGTGAGTACTGCAAGTGTGGGGCCTTTAGTGTGGAGTAATGCTTGCCTGTCTTGATTAATCTGTTGCCCTTTAATTCACTTTTAAACCTGGATCCCCTCCCATTATCAGGCATGCATCCACCTGCCTTCTTTCTTGTTTTGTACTTTCCCTACCCAGTCATGTGTTGCAAAATGTGTCTTGTAGCTGATATACTGCAAATCTGCTTTGTTCTGCTGTAACACTTTACTGTTTTCTTTGCAGTAGAGCCCCTCCCCTTTCCTGTTCGGCAGGTAGCTGCTTGCAGCCTTGTTAGCTATTGTCAATGGCCCACTGTAGGTTCCTAGTTGTTAATTAGTCATTTGTACTCCAATTTCCCTGCTGCAGCATTTCCTTATTTCTTTCCTATATCCTTCCTGTTTCAGCTCCGGTGCGTGCCGCACAAACCCGTTTACCGGGTTTAAGCGCGTTTTCATCTCCGTTCACATGCATACTTGGTTACCTTGTGTACTCTCAGCTAAGCAAAGCTATAGCCAGTTCTACACACCCCTATCCTGCAGCTTTGTTTAGCTATGGGCAAAATGGATTAGCAATGCTCCAATGTGCTTACAGCAAAGGTGAAACACCCCTCTCTTGATATCATCTTTATCTCAAGGGCACACCTCGGTGTTATAACGCTATGCTGTGAGGTGCATCCCTACACCAGGGGGGAATCTGTGTGATTCACTATTATTCCTCACATTTGCATGTAATTGCCTACTAATTCCTAGCTACCGCGCAAAACACTGTCACAGCCCCTTAGCAACCCTTGCACCATGGTGTGGTGTAACATGCCTGCCATTGACTATCATGGGAAAATCATGATATGTGTTACATTGCAGTTGTATTCTATATTTTTCTATTTTTCTTGCGATCCGGTTTGAGCGCCGCTGCCCTGTGCTTAAACTTCGCGATGGTGCAAAAAATGAAATCAAATGTTCTTTTTATATTTTGTACATGTTTTTTTATGCCAATGGCTATATATTTAGCCATTGGCATATATTAACGATATAATACATGTGTTTGGTCGGCTGTCATGGCTCCGATTTTATGTTTGAAAAATGCTAACTGTTTTTACCGTTTACATTTCTGCATGCTTACCCTATGCCTGCACCACTTCCTGGATCACTAAATACCTTCATTTGCACACTACACTGCTGCAACTGGGCTAATTTGTATACAGGGGCCGGGAGCTGTGCGGGCATAGCGTACGCAGGTAGTGCACATGGAAACAGCTCGTACCTGGATCGCTCGCCAGCTATATTTGGTGTTGAAACTCCAATGCTACACCTGCACCTGATGCAAGCTTCATGAATCCCAGCCTTATTACAAGTCCCTCAGATTTTTCCAGAAAACAGAAGTTTACAAAGAAACCAAGTCATTGGGCTGCTCTGTGAACAATCAAGGAGGTGTTTCTATTGCACAGGTTGTCTCAGATGACTGACACAGACTGATTAATGAGAAAAATGAAACTAACAGTCTTTTGCAGAGGTATGAAGTTAAGTGGATATTATGTTCATATATTTTACAAACACTGCATGTGTCATTTGTGTAATACATAGGAAGGTATTTTTTTATGTTATTTAGGTGTGTGAGTATATTTGTGTTTGTGTGAGTGTGTGCGTGCGTGTGTGTGTGTGTGTATGTGTGTGTGTGTGTGTGTGTGTGTGTGTGTGTGAGTGTGTGTGTGTGTGTGTGTGTGTGTGTGTGTGTGTGTGTGTGTGTGTGTGTGTGTGTGTGTCTGTGCATATAAATGTGTAGGGGATGTAGATCAGCTATTGTTGAATTTGTAGGAAGTATTAGATTTTGCCTCATATTTGTGTTTACTCCTTGTAAACTTTGTTTTTTTTTTCTGTCAAATCAATGACAATTGCAATCTCTGACTAATGACAGACATTTGAGTTTCAGATCTAACAGCCATCAGAGAAAGCATACCCATGCAAAGCCTCCCATTCTAGCACCAGTCTAACTATAGAACAGCAATATCTAAGACTGATTTTGAGCTTCTATCCTCCATTATTTTTAACTTTCTCATTGATTCTTCAGCTAAGAGGTTAAGAAGTATGATGGGGGTGGGGGGGTGCCTTTGGTTTAACACTGTATTCTGACAGCGATGAACTCATTGTTCCTGTGTCACACTTATTTACATATTTATTCATGCATTTATTAAAATGATTACGCACTGTTGAGGTATACTGTCACAGTCATACACATGGCTCAAGTTGATGGTCACAAGTGTGTGTGTGTGTGTGGGGGGGGGGTCTGTGTGTCTACTTATGTATGAATGTGTGTGGTCATAGATGCTTTCAACTGTCACAGATTTTCCAGAATATGACTCATATATTGATCGGCTCCTTGAAACTATGCTTTCATTTCTGTCAAATCAATGAGGATTGCAATCATTGAATAATGACCAGTATTTGAGTTTCAGTCTTAATATCCTTTCATCTTGATTCTTGACCTAAGAAGTTAAAAACTATTTTTGTGCATTGTGGTTGCACACTGAATTTTGACATAGCTGAGAAAGTATATTCTTGTGTGGCTATTATTTATGCATTTTTGCATTCATTTAATCTCAGTCAAATTTATGAGGTAAAAATTTGACACCTGGCCTCATTGATTTGTTTAAGAAAACATTAGTTGAAGGTATTGCACCTAATATCTAGAAAGCGTACCCATTCAGAAATGTCAACACAGATTATCTGTTGACAGCTATAGGCTGATTACACTTAAACTGCATATTGGGAAATTTGAGAAATGAGACACATGAATATTCAAAGTGGAGATCAAATACGTACAAGTGCAATTTTGATTCATGCTGCTTGTAGTAGATTTGGCTATAAGTATGGCAGCTTTAAATCTGTCCTGTATCTATTATTGTGCAAAAGAAAAAGGTGCATTCAGATTAATTCATATGTGGTTGAACAGAAATATGAATATTAATCAAGGAGGTGTTTCTATTGCACAGGTTGTCTCAGATGACTGACACAGACTGATTAATGAGAAAAATGAAACTAACAGTCTTTTGCAGAGGCACGAAGTTAAATGGATATTATGTTCATATATTTTACAACACATACAAACACTGCATGTGTCATTTGTGTAGTACGTAGGAAGTTATTTTTTATGTTGTTTATGTGTGTGAGTATATTTGTGTTTGTGTGAGTGTGTGCATGTGTGAGTGTGTGTGTGTGTGTGTGTGTGTGTGTGTGTGTGTGTGTGTGTGTGTGTGTGTGTGTGTGTGTGTGTGTGTGTGTGTGTGTGTGTTTGTGTGAGTGTGTCTGCACATATAAATGTGTAGGGGATGTAGATCAGCTATTTTTGATTTTGCCTCATATTTGTGTTTACTCCTTGTAAACATTGTTTTTTTTCTGTCAAATCAATGACAATCATAATCTCTGACTAATGACAGACATTTGAGTTTCAGATCTTACAGCCATCAGAGAAAGCATACCCATGCAAAGCCTACCATTCTAGCACCAGTCTAACTATACAACAGCAATATCTAAGACTGATTTTGAGCTTCTATCCTCCATTATTTTTAACTTTCTCCTTGATTCTTCAGCTAAGAGGTTAAGCAGTATGATGGGGGTGGGGGGGTGCCTTTGGTTTAACACTGTATTCTGACAGCAATGAACTCACTGTTCCTGTGTCACACTTATTTACATATTTATTCATGCATTTACTAAACTGATCACACACTGTTGAGGTATACTGTCACAGTCATACACATGGCTCAAGTTGATGGTCACAAGAGTGTGTGTGCGTGTGCATGTGTGTGTGTGTGTGTGTGTGTGTGTGTGTGTGTGTGTGTGTGTGTGTGTGTGTGTCTATTTATGTATGAATGTGTGTGGTCATTGATGCTTTCAACTGTCACAAATTTCCCAGAATATGACTCACATATGCTCCTTGAAACTATGCTTTCATTTCTGTCAAATCAATGAGGATTGCAATAATTGAATAATGACCAGTATTTGAGATTCAGTCTTAATATCCTTTCATCTTGATTCTTGACCTAAGAAGTTAAAAACGATTTTTGTGCATTGTGGTTGCACACTGAATTTTGACATAGCTGAGAAAGTACATTCTTGTGTGGCTATTATTTACGCATTTTTGCATTCATTTAATCTCAGTCAAATTTATGAGGTGAAAATTTGACACCTGGCCTCATTGATTTGTTTAAGAGAACATTAGTTGAAGGTATTGCACCTAATATCTAAAAAGCGTACCCATTCAGAAATGTCAACCCAGATTATCTGTTGACAGCTATAGGCTGATTACACTTAAACTGCATATTGGGAAATTTGAGAAATGAGACACATGAATATTCAAAGTGGAGATCAAATACGTACACAAGTGCAATTTTGATTCATGCTGCTTGTAGTAGATTTGGCTATAAGTATGGCAGCTTTAAATCTATCCTGTATCTATGCTTGTGCAAAAGAAAAAGGTGCATTCAGATTAATTCATATGTGGTTGAACAGAAATATGAATATTAATCAAGGAGGTGTTTCTATTGCACAGGTTCTCTCAGATGACTGACACAGACTGATTAATGAAAAAAATGAAACTAACAGTCTTTTGCAGAGGTACGAAGTTAAATGGATATTATGTTCATATATTTTACAACACGTTCAAACACTGCATGTGTCATTTGTGTAGTACGTAGGAAGGTATTTTTTTATGTTATTTAGGTGTGTGAGTATATTTGTGTTTGTGTGAGTGTGTGCATGTGTGTGTGTGTGTGTGTGTGTGTGTGTGTGTGTGTGTGTGTGTGTGTGTGTGTGTGTGTGTGTGTGTGTGCGTGTGTGTTTGTGTGAGTGTGTCTGCGCATATAAATGTGTAGGGGATGTAGATCAGCTATTTTTGATTTTGTAGGAAGTATTAGATTTTGACTCATATTTGTGTTTACTCCTTGTAAACTTTGTTTTTTTTTCTGTCAAATCAATGACAATTGCAATCTCTGACTAATGACAGACATTTGAGTTTCAGATCTAACAGCCATCAAAGAAAGCATACCCATGCAAAGCCTGCCATTCTAGCACCAGTCTAACTATACAACAGCAATATCCAAGACTGATTTTGAGCTTCTATCCTCCATTATTTTTAACTTTCTCCTTGATTCTTCAGCTAAGAGGTTAAAAAGTATGATGGGGGTGGGGGGTGCCTTTGGTTTAACACTGTATTCTGACAGCGATGAACTCATTGTTCTTGTGTCACACTTATTTACATATTTATTCATGCATTTATTAAACTGATCACACACTGTTGAGGTATACTGTCACAGTCATACACATGGCTCAAGTTGATGGTCACAAGTGTGTGTGTGTGTGTGTGTGTGTGTGTGTGTGTGTGTGTGTGTGTGTGTGTGTGTGTGTGTGTGTGTGTGTCTACTTAGGTATGAATGTGTGTGGTCATAGATGCTTTCAACTGTCACAAATTTCCCAGAATATGACTCACATATGCTCCTTGAAACTATGCTTTCATTTCTGTCAAATCAATGAGGATTGCAATCATTGAATAATGACCAGTATTTGAGTTTCAGTCTTAATATCCTTTCATCTTGATTCTTGACCTAAGAAGTTAAAAACTATTTTCCTGCATTGTGGTTCACAATGAATTTTGACATAGCTGACTGAGAAAGTAAATTCTTGTGTGGTTATTATTTATGCATTTTTGCATTCATTTAATCTCAGTCGAATTTCTGAGGTGAAAATTTGACACCTGGCCTCATTGATTTGTTTAAGAGAACATTAGTTGAAGGTATTGCACCTAATATCTAGAAAGAGTACCCATTCAGAAATGTCAACCCAGATTATCTGTTGACAGCTATAGGCTGATTATTGGGAAATGTGAGAAATGAGACACATGAATATTGAAAGTGGAGATCAAATACGTACAAGTGCAATTTTGATTCATGCTACTTGTAGTAGATTTGGCTATAAGTATGGCAGCTTTAAATCTGTCCTGTATCTATGCTTGTGCAAATGAAAAAGGTGCATTCAGATTAATTCATATGTGGTTGAACAGAAATATGAATATTAATCTACACATGCAGTGCTGATTGCACTGTTAGCTGATTCACTCTTACAGCTCCAGGTGTGTGGGCTGCCTTATCTTATTCAATCCTATAATGCTTGAAAGGTAGGCTACACACAGTACATTAGTTTTATTTCATTTTAAATCATGGCAATGAATTTGCAATATTATCTGCCATGATTAAGTAGTTTAAATGTGAGAAAAATGAATTTAAATGAAAAAGTAAGGCAAAAAGATACTTGACTTGCTGAACTGAAAAAAAATATTGTATTTTATTTATTTACTTATTTTCTCTTCTGTGCTCCAGGCAACTGATGTTTAGCCTGCATGAAGTAAAAAAATATCACACCACTTTAAATAAATGGTAGCAGCTGGTAATGAGTTTACTGTAGGTAATTATGAAGTGAAAATATCTGAGAGTGTGAAACACGAACATATGAAAGAAGCAATGAAACACAAGTGCAATGCTGATTATTGCAAAGAAATACTGAAAAGTTATTGGAAAGAAAGTGGACTTTAAACTAGATAAAAGTGCAGTGTGTATGATGTCAGAAAATAGTTTTAGACAGCAGAGTTTAGATGGATCTGAGCAGACAGGTCTTTGCAGTGTTCTAGTTATTAACTTACACTAACCAACATCAAAAACTGCAAATGTGTCCACTCAAAATCTGAAACAGAGTTCAGCTAGGAATAGTAAAAACACTTGTCTGCCTAAAAGCCAAGAGGACATGTGTTTAAATTCAATTGCATACTCACGTTGGCATATCAGACATTGTACAAAGCCATATCAATGATATACTACATGTCTGTGCTGATTTGCTCACAAACCTGGGAAATTTCCTGGAATTATATCACAAACAAATGAAAGCTAGAGCACTTCCAGTAAATTCTGGCTACTTGAAAAGCATCTGTAGCACTCAGAAGTAAAGATGAACGACAACAAAATAGAATGTGCAAGTTTGGGTTTCATTAAGAGATAATCATAGCAAACAAAACATATTACTATTAGAGTTATGCTTGTAAGGAAAGGCAATATTTCCAGGTGTGTTTATCCATGTCACCCAGTGATTTA
Organism: Protopterus annectens; assembly: GCF_019279795.1. Taxonomy (NCBI): domain Eukaryota; kingdom Metazoa; phylum Chordata; order Ceratodontiformes; family Protopteridae; genus Protopterus; species Protopterus annectens. The sequence continues at coordinate 83,390,707 of NC_056734.1, read as the reverse complement.
AATAAAATTATTAAAATTCATCATTCTCCATTACTTAAAAATTAATAAGTGGTCTGTGAAAGCCAAGTTCTAATTTTTTTTTCAGTATAAAATGCAAACTAAGGATTTTACAAAGTTAGACAAAGCAAGTAACATATCGTGTATATTTAATATGGTATTAGGAAGGTCCAAATACCTTAAAATTCAAGTTGCTGTTTTGTCAGCAATCTAGGTGCTTTGAAGAGCAGTTGCTCATGGAAATGAAGTCTTTGAAGATGTTATGTTATACTGGTATGGGATGATAATAGAAAATAACATTGTAACAGAGTGGTATAGGTGTGCAATGAAGTATGACAATAATTCCAAGTGGAAAGGAACAAATCAAAATGCATCTGAAAGAAATAGATCATATTTTGAAATCAATTAAAATGTTAAAACCTCATCAAGGAAAAAATCTAATCAACTGTGAAAAATGCAAAAAAAAAAAAAAAAAAAAAAAAAAACAGAAGACAAGTGGGCATTCTAGTCATGTCTACAAATGATGTAGTGTCTTGCACAATTTGTTTATATCTGGGATTTCTATGTCTTTAAGAAAGATGTCAGAACAAGAAGTTGATTAAACATATAACTATTTACAAGAACAGTGTTTTGAAATGTTCAGTGAACTAGACTATAAAGCACTAGATTGCTATAATATGAATAAACTAGTTATGTTGATAATATATGGCTGTCAGAAAGTCCATGAATGTGTCTATGTTAACCGAGTTCAGGTATAGACATACCTCAAGCTTTTGCAAAGGGTATCCAAAAATATTTGTACCAGACATATCCAAGACTTTAGAATATGTTGCTTAGTCTACAGTTTCACAGTAGGAAAGTGATATCCAGACCAGGCCATGGTCTATATAAGTTGAGTAGAGCTTAGTTATCAGAAAAGGATGAAGATCTACGAGAAGAAGAACTAGAAGTTTTTGTGTAATATTATAGTTGTAATAGAATGAAAATTTCAGAAATGTAACTAACACTAACTTAAAAATGCAGTTAATGAAAGATGTTACAATGGAAGCTCGTCTTGAGTAGATGTCATAATCAAAGAAAGAAATTCAATCTTGTTTTTTCACTTAATTAAGAAATTAGTCCAAAGTTTAATGTTCAAAGAATAATCTCCAAATATTTGAGAAAACAAATACTTAATTGAATATATAAATAATCTCTGGAAATAGTGCATTTCAAAGGAAGAGCAAGAGATATGTACTCCGGTCAGCATAGACATAGTGCATAGAAGCACACATAATATGTGCAGTATGTTTTGTTTCACAGGCATTCTGCAAAATTATTCACAGACACGCATTGTGGTTTATAACAGTGATGCACAAATATACACCATTTCTTATGAACTTACAGAGCTATGTATTATATACAGTACTGCACAAAGCACTCCAGTGCTGGATTCATTCCAGTCCCTTTAGCAGCCCAACAGCTGCTGGCAATGGACCTACACGTATTTCGATAAAATGGCAGTATGGGGATCTGGTGCTGTGAGAGCACTCAGTGGTGGGTAATCATGAGTGTCACTGTTTTGGGGTGGGACAAGTTTGATTGACATGGCAGATATGCCTGCACTACAAAAAAACTTTGTTGCTGGTGGGGATTTTCCTACCATGCAACAAAGCTTTTTTATTTAATTTGTCATCATTAATATGTTACTCTGCACTATACGCTGAGTAACATATTATCATGGAATAGTGGATGCTGTAGAGCCAAGAGCACCTCTGTTGTATTGTATACAATTGCCATTCCATAGGTTACCCTGTTAGCAACAGGTGGTATTTCAATTGTGATGCTTTCCTTAATTGCCTATGGCTGGAAGATGATAATCAGGCCGCATATGTGGTGCTTGCCCACTGTGCACATAACGCTATGACCTGCTCAAGAGCTTTGGCATGCAGGTACACAGAGTAACTCACTTGCTGCCCTGTGCACTAATATTTATGACTAGGATCCAAAATGTTTTAGCAAATTGTCAACTCTGAACAAACAGTACAAAACTATCTCATCTGAAGTGCATAACAGTTCAAGTGAAGAAATTCTGCCAGATTCCTTTCTAGATCATATATGGAAGCAATCAGACATAAAATTGTTCCAATTTAGACAAGGCATGTATTTTATCAGTGAGGATTATTATTCCCTGTTCTCTGAAATAATCAAAGTGACATCACATTAAGTCTGCCATTAGTGCAATTACATCTCTGTTTATGAAATAAAGGATATTTGATGTTCTCATATCGTGCAATAGTCCTTAATAAACAAGTCAAGAATTCAGAAGATTTGTGCAAGAGAGAGAATTCAGACAAAAGATATCCAGGTAACACCTTTGTCATTCTGTTGGGCAAGTGGAAAGCTCTACTTAGTTAGTGAAGATACTATGAAGAAAGAACTGTAGCCAAAGGTATGAGGATTGTCATCTCACAACTGAGGAGCATAAGAGTAGTCCTTTACAGAGGTTTGGTCTCTTATCAGCTCAGTCATCAATGGGAATAAATTTAAAATCAGGTTTTCTACCCCATCTACTTTGCTGCTCTTAGAGAACCAAAATAACAAACAGAGTTCTTTTTAAAAAATTAGGACAGAAACATATATTTCCGTGACAGCAACTGCTGAAAAATTGTTTTGGAGACAACAAAAAATGCAAAAGCACTTGAAAAGTCTACATCCTCAAATTGTAGTTATAGGTATACTAGCTGAACAAAATCCTATATGGCTCAAGTCAAATTGGGCGAGCTATATAGAGGATACCATAAATATTTATAAGAGACAAATATACCAGAGTTGCAAGAAGAAAAACAACTAATCTCTCAGTCACTCCTTTCATAAAATAATATGAAAACTAGTATGGCCAAGAGCTGTAGACAGAGACTCCCAAAGTTATGTTTTCAAACAAAGTTGTAGTGCCAGTTTCTACATATGGTACACCATAGAAGCAACCAGTTACATGTATTGTTTCAGAGTAAAAGTAATTGTACGAATGGAAAAAGTTGCATTATTAAAAATGCATTTTTAATGTATACTAAAGTTTCTCATTTGATGTAAAGCCCAGAACATGCTTAAAAAGCTAATATGGTTAATTACAGTGATCAGTGTAGTACGAGTTATTTCTTCGTGCCATATGTATATCATCTCTATATGTATCTATATCTATATCTATATATCTATATCTGTAGATTTTAGGGGGGACTTTTTATATGGGTATAAAGCTTTGAGGCTAATAAATGACAATTTATTACATTTCATATGGCACACAGAATATTTGTATAATTTAGTTGCAATGTAGATATTATGGAGGTACTACTATATTTCATATCTCTGTGTGCTATTCATTAATTAATCCACCTGTAATGAAAGCCCATGCTAACCAATAGACTTAACATTTTCTCTTCTGAGTAATCTCCAGGTTCTACCAAAGCCATGTTTTTTCCTTCTGAAGTCATATATATTTTTTCAAACTACTGAAAAACTATTCTCAAGTTTATGCATTTTGGTATGACAAGTTGCCTGCAGATTATGCAAAATAAAGAAGCGGGACACATTTAAAATTATTTTAGGTAATGCATTAGAAATCTTGCTGAATACAATTGCCAAATGAGAATTATTTATTTTTGATCTGTACTATTTGTTAATTAATGCTCTCAAAAACTTACAGGTTTGATTTTGAAAGTATATTCTAATATTTATATATTTCTTTCATATTTTATGCTTAAACAACTTCTTTAACTATGAACAATAATAGGGCACTCTAGCAAATTATGTTGCACTTACTCAAAATTATGTCACCTAAAAAAGTCTCTCTAAAAGCCAAGATAAGTTTATAGAAACTTAAGGCTCATACATCAGCAGAGTCCACTCTGAATATCATTCCAACATCCACCAAACTATTGCACAGTGCAGATGTTCAAGCTGTACTTTCTGTAGTAAAGCAAAAAGAAAATCTTCCACATTCAGAGCTAGCATAGCTTACCTCTTCAATTAATCATCTCACACTTGTGATGGAGGCATTCCAAACCTCCTTCAAAATCAAGTATAAAAACATCAAAAAATACAGTACTGCCACACTGGATTGTATACCACAGTAAGACATGAGTGCACGCCTGAATGAACACCAAATCTCCTTCCTCCTCAACTTCCCTCAGTCTGCCTTCAATAAAATAGATGACCAGGAGAGTCGGGCAAAGTGGAAACACATATGCATCTCAGGACTGCAAGAGGTTGCTCAGCATAGAGACATGGTCAGATTTTTGCACTCATGAATTCCTTCTGTTACATCTGGACACTACTTCAATAGATCAAAGTTTTTCCTGGAAGGGTCAATAGATCCTCCCATACACAGACAATCCCCCAAGACCTGCGATCATACAATTCCTTTCATACCTGCAAAAGGAGAAATTTCTCTGAGCTGCATGGTCCAAGTGAGAGATACAATATTTAGGGAAGAGAATTTGTTTTAACAATTGCTTTTCTAAACAATTGTTGGATAAAAGAAGGCAATGGATGCCTTTATTAAGGTTGCTTTAAATTAAAGGAATAATAGCACACCTTCTGTACCCTGTGCACCTTTAGGTATATTGTTCAGATGGAATTTGAGTATTCCAATGAGTCAAAGAAGCAAGTTGCTGCCTGAAGAGAAATACACACAATCGCCCCCTGGAGGGCATGGAGTATTCAGCAGTAGTATTCAAGCAAAGCAGAGCAATTGCTGATGCATCATCTAAATCTCCAGGGCCATAAAGAATAAAACAAGGCAGCTGAGATACCGGACTCAGTCTGGACATTTTAGTGACATAATGCTCAAAATCCAAATAAGTCCTATCTAAATTTAAAAGCTCTGGTCACATTACATATGTCATAATTGTATAAGGACATGTAATTTTTACAACTGTCTTTAGACTTTAATAAAAACTTAAAATGTACAAATGGGATGACAAGGGCAGAATAATTACAATTTTATCAAAGTAATTGTTAAGTCAACAGCTTAAATTGGTCAGGGGTGATTATAAGCTACTTTTGTCTTCATAATATTCCCCAGAGCCTTGTAGAGATGATGATAGGCTACTTTATAGATATTATAACCCCACACCACATTCATCAGGTGTTGAGTTGCTGTGAGGCACTCACAGTCCCTTTAACCTTGGGAGCCATTGCCATATTTTGTATATAGTTATTCTAATACAAGTATAATTAACTGGTTTGTTTAAGTGTTACAACTAGCAGTTATTTTTTTGTTGCTTTATACAAAAATCTTTATTTAGTATAAATAGAATATCAGTAGCTTTGCTAAGTAGAAATTCTTCTTTATACATTGCTCATATACAATATGTACTTCACTTAACATGGAAGAGGGACAGCCAGTCCACATATAAATATTTACCTAACACTGGATTACCTAACACTGGATTATTGAGGTCTCTAGAAAGGGTGTGCCTAAAAGCTAATAGTACTGTAAAAGATGAAATTGCTTAGTAAAGACCTTGGTTGTGAACGTGGGTGAGAACCTTGATGCCAGATATCATCACTGTACAAGAAACTCGTTTATCTTCTCAAGAGCTACTTAAGTTAGGAACATGAAGCTATGACATGGTTACCCCTCCTGCCCATAATAAGGCAGTGACAAAATTAATCAAGCACATAAGTAATTCCCTACAAGTTTTTATATACCTGCCAATACCCTGGTGCAGAATTGATGTGCATAGTTAAACAACTAGTGGGAAGAATTTTAACATTAGCCACCCTTAACTGGCATCTGACACTTGTGACAAAATAACTAGGCAGCTGTTATACCAAACTCAGGAAAGAATCAAAGGTTTATTAATACTCATTGGTGACTTTAATGTTATCACCACTTCAAGTGACTCTGCAACTACAACATTTTTAACTTTTTGCCCACAGATAGACTTGGCCTAGACACAGTAAAGGGACCTTTTTGCCTTAGGATCAGAGCATAATTTTGCCTATCATTCTTCACAAATTGCAGTATCTGTCAGACTAGACAGGGCATATATTGAACGAGAGCTATTAGACCTTAGTCCAAACTTTAATGTGTCATCCAGCCCATACTTAGATCATGAGGCCCAACTTTGTCATTTTTCAGAAAAGATTCCAGCCCACCTAGAACTTGGAAATTAGCACTATACCACATAACCTGAATTGCAGCATAAGATTCTTATTCTTACTCAACAATATGTGAAAATTCTTGATGGGGTACTCATATAAAGGATATTTACATGCTCGGTGTCTGTTATTCTTAAAGTGTATTAGTTCTGGTTTAAGCACTTGGGCTTCAGGCCAGTTATTTTACATTAAGAAGGTTTGTGGTCTGCACTCTTGTGGGAGAAGAGGCTGGACTCTGCCCTTCTGAGCTGGGAATTTCTGGTTAAAGGTTTATAGTGCCTGAATATTTGAACTGTATCTTACTGAAATTGGTACACCTTGTTTGCTTTAGCATAGACTAGATCCAGGCCTGCTGAATATAGCTTTGTTTATATGCTTGTTGTTTGTTTGCTTGTTATTTCCCTGGAACGCTAATTCCACCTAATACGCGGCTTCTCAGCGCTTCTGTGGATCACTAGTGATATCTGCATTGCTTACTGTACTTATTTCCTTGTTTCACTTGAAAGAAAGTTACTGTTTGTCGTTTTGCATTTAAGTTACCTGTAACACATTGCACTTAAGTTACCTGGCACTTGCTCACTAAAGCAATTATATAAGTCAGTACTAAAAATTAAAAGCACTACATCCTCACTCCCCACTGGCCCTTGTTTTCAATTATAAAGGAATTCCCAATATTATTCTAGCATGTCCAAAGGTCAGTTGTCAATCTCCTCTCCGGTCCAGCTGGTGAATCTGGGAATCTTGAGGCAATGTTACAACTGCCTCATGTACACAGACAACCCTCTCCTCCTCCCAACAAATTCCAACACATGTGAGAGATGCAACCATATAGCCAAACTGGAGGCTAAGCTCTCTCAACTCAGTACTGGCAAAACCAGTCAGGAGGAGGAGGAAACCACACTCACTACAATTCCAGTCTCACATAAACCTACCACGACAGCAAACCAAACACATAATCACACAAAAACATACTCGAAGGCTCTAAATAAAGATCTGCCTAAGCAGCAGAGACCTCCAAAGCAGACACCCAAGCAACCGCTACCCCAAAACAAAACACGTGCAACACATATCTCACAAAGCCAGTGTGCCAAACAGTCACAGCCCTTAAGACTAAACAACACACCTGATACACTTGTAATAGGAGACTCTATCGTCAGGCACACTGACGTCCCGCTCACCAGGCTGAACATGGAGAGGGTCATGGTGAGCAGCCTGTCGGGCACTAGGATCCGCCACATAACACAAGCACTCAGGTCACTCCAAGGCAAGTACAAATATGACTCAGTCATTGTCCATGCTGGTGTGAATGACCTGAGACGTACCTCCCTGGACTACATGAAAAGAGACATAGAGGAGCTCTCTGAGCATGTAGCCCAGGCCGGTATGACCCTGACCTTGAGTAGGATCTTACCCTCACCAAGAATGATGCCACAATATGAAGACAAGATGATCAATTTCAACAATTGGCTTAAGTACTGGTGTCATTCAAAGGGGATCCAATGCCTGTCAGCTTGGGATGATATGCTCGACAAGCCACGATGCTTCACTAGGGACGGCTTGCACCTGTCACCCCTGGGCTTTCGGATATTGGCAAAGGCTCCTGCTACCCCCATAGTGCCTTTTTTAGGCAAGGCTCAAAAGACAAACCCTCTTCCATAGGTATCACAAGGGATAAGAAACTAAGAGTAATGCTACTCAACGCCAGAAGTCTAAACCTCAAGATGCACGCACTCGAAACTCTCCTTAGCATGGAGAACATTGATATCTGTGCAGTAACAGAAACCTGGTTCAGGACTCCCGAGAGCACCCCAGCACTACCAGGTTATACCTCATACCATGCTTTTCAGCCCCAAAACTTGGACCGAACCACAAAAGGAGGGAGAGTATCGATATTCATCAAAGATACCCACACCTCCAGGTTGGTGGCAAAGCACGAAGCATCAGAGACTATCCATGTGCAACTAACAGTGGGTAAAACTGCCTTCCAGTTTATAGCCTGATACAGACCACCCTCCCAAATCCAGGAACTGCACTCGGCCTTCCTGAGAACACTGGAAAATATGAAGGTCTCTCCAAACACCATTATACTGGGCGACTTCAACTACCCAAACATAGACTGGGAGCATTACTCTAGCTCCCACACCCTAGCCCAAAGGTTCCTAGAATTTATAAACTCAAATGCTATGGAACAACTTGTTACCACTCCCACAAGAGGAGAAAACATACTGGACCTGATCATAACCAACCAGACCAGAAGTGTATCCCTCACTGGTAAGATCAGACCATAAACTAATCTCACTGGATATTCACATCCCGACCCCACCCCCTGCCCAGGAAACCACAGTGAAAAACTTCTCTAAAGCAAATTTCACACTCCTCAAAACCGAGGTGGAATCCTTCAAAGCCCCCGGGCCTGTGGAAAATACAGACCAGACTGCAGAATCCTTTATAAACGCATTCTATGAACACCTTCAGGAATGCATGGATCATGCGATCCCAAATAAAACCAAGACCCAGTCCTCCAAAGGCAGACGTCCTGTCTGGTGGACCCCAGCCATAAACAAACTATACAATAGAAGGAGGAAGCTACTAAATGATAGCGCAAAATCCCAAAAAGGGAAGGCATGACTGATCAGTATTAGCAAAAAACTACGGGCACTCATAGAATTGTCTAAGGCCAGCTTCGAGAAAAAAATTGCACAGGACACTAAGGATAATCACAAGGCTTTCTTTAGTTATGTTAGGAACCTGGGTGGTAATTCCCAGATATGCTCAGAATTAGTCCAAAATGACAAAAAATACACCGAACCCACAGACATTGCCAACATCCTAGCTGACAGGTTCAGCACAAACTTCTCCCTCCCCTCCCCACCAAAAGGGCAAATATCTATCCCAGCAGAGTGCTGCCCCCCTGACATCTCAGATGCTCAGGTAAGAGCTGCCCTCTCCAAAGCAAAAAACACAGCATCAATGGGACCAGATGGTGTTCTGGGCTATGTCCTACATGAACTCCAAGAAGAGCTAAACCCAAACATAAAACTACTGTTCAATCTCAGCCTTACTACAGGATATGTGCCCAAAGAGTGGCGTACAGCAACAGTGGTCCCTCTCCATAAAGGTGGTGCCTCAACGGATCCTGGAAACTATCGCCCCATAAGCCTGACTAGCTTGGTCTGCAAAGCTATGGAAAGAATCATCATGGACCTCATAAATAAAGATATTGGGGACCTACAGACACTGGATCCTACCCAGTTTGGCTTTGTTAAGGGCTTGATTTCTTTGAAACAGTCACCAAGGCCATTGACGAGGGGAAGGTGGTCCACACAGCCTACCTGGACCTCGCAAAAGCCTTCAATACAATACCCCACTCGGGCATTATAGATAAGCTCATCAGCTTAAATATAAACCCCTATGTCACTAGATGGATTGCAAACTGGCTCAAGGACAGAACCCACATGGTTAGAATTGCTGGAGCCATGTCAGACTCCAAACCAGTTACAAGTGGTGTCCCACAAGGCTCAGTCCTGGGACCTCTCTTGTTTGGTATATATTTCTCAGAGGTACAGGTCAACACGGAAGGACTGTGGCTGACCAAGTTCGCAGATGACTGCAAACTGGGTGCCATAATCGACTCTCTAACCAACACAAGCATCCTCCAAAAGGGCCTCATAAAAACAGACAACTGGTGCCAGAGCCATGGCCTCAAGCTAAATGCCAAAAAGTGTATAGTCATCCCCTTTGGCAAAAACAAAGTCTCCACAAATTACCACATAGGTGGTAATCCATTAAGTACAGAAGAAGTAATTAGGGACCTGGGGACCCAAGTTGATAGCAATCTCTCATTTGACAACCACGTGGCCAAAGTGGTTCGAAACACATTTTATATAGCCCACCTAATCATGAAGGGATTCACATCTAGATCAGAGGAGGTCATCATGCCTCTTTACTCGTCCCTCATCAGGCCCATAATTGAGTACAATGCCCCTTTTGGGATGTACCTTACCAGACACCTGCAGCAACTGGAAAGACCCCAAAAGTACCTCACCAAGAGGATCAAAGGGCTCAAACAGATGCCATATGCTCCCGGTTAAAGAAACTCCAGCTCTACTCAGTGGCATACCGCCTGTTCAGAGGCGAACTGTGCCTGACGTAAAAAACCATGTCCAACCCGGAATTAATGGACATGCTGCACCTACAGAAAATCCAAATCCCATTGAGCTACGCGCTTGAGAGACTTGAACCTCAGCACTGAAATAAATAGGACATGCTGGAGGGACAGATTCATAACGCAGAGGCTCCCTTCACTCTGGAATAAAATCCCAGTCCAGGTTAGGCAGAGTCCCTCATTGACTCTCTTTAAGAGGAATCTTGATGAGTGGATGGGAGATCGTAGGTTTACCCCGGGTATCACTTCTGTGTCACTGTTAGACAGAGGCACAGTATACTAACCTCGAAAAAGGGCATAGCAAAATAAATTTAAAATGGGTGGTGAAAGCCAAACACACTCTGGCTAGGTTTATAAATGCCCTAGGGCAGATAGCCTACTATGAACCTATGAACCTATGAACATTTGAGGTCCTGGACTAATGCTGTCTGGAAATCTTGGAAAAGAATGCAAAATGTTACAAAGGACACAATCTCATCCTAAGTCTCCTGGTCCTGTTAAGGAACTGCAGGATATTAAATCCTAGATACAAGGTATTTTAGAACAAAAGAATGGGAACTGCTCTCGATAATTTATATTTACAGTATTATGAAGTGCCGCCTGAAGTATCTGTCAGAGTAGCAAGGAAGTACAGAGCGAAAGCCTGGCAAAGTATACCATGTTTATTTTCCAAAAGGAAGGGGAAGATTCGATTTACTGCAATGGAAGAAACATTAGAAATATTCAGGGGATATTACCAGTCTTTATATTCTGATATGGGAGAATATAATATCTTTGTTTCTATATGAAAAAGTGTGGTTGCAAAACCTTCAGTACTGTTCTCACCATATTCAACCAATGAAGAGATGACATTCAAGGAAATGTCGTTTTCTAAACAAGAACTTCTTAAGATAATTAAAAAGTTAAATAAAATAAAATAAACCTGCAGTTAGTTTTCCCAACACAATACACAGTACATTGTTGACAAATAGCAATGTAAACAAAATGTTGTGTATTGCAATCCACATAAGCATGTAATGAGGCAAACAAATAATCAAACCACATACATGGAATTAACTACATATACAGAATATTCACACAATAACAATGATAATAACAATACAGTAGTACACTTTGAACATTCGCAGGAATCACAGTTATGCATTACAAACAGTCATGTATTAATTAGATACCTTCTAAACATTACTTTAAGAGCTATACAGATCTCTACCTCCCCATGGCATAGATCTTCTATGACTGACTTGTATGCCCACCATCATGGAGACAATCTGTTACAGTTCCTTCTATAAAACCTAGAAAAGATCCCAAGGATACATCAAACTATCAACTAGTTTTCTCTTCTAAATTAAGGCAGCAGAATTTATATGAACCTTTGGGTGGTGTACCTTTCTGCCATCTCTCCTTCCCTTATTCTTTCTGACCAGGTAGGCTTTGTCAAGGGTAAAGCATCATGGCATAATGTTCCCTGAGCTGAACTATGATTAAGGAAGGGGTATACATCCCATTTACCCTTTGCATTATTATATATAGATGCAGAGAAAAGATTTCACAATGTTAGCTGGTCATTTCTGTTCCATCTATTAAATTTATATGGTTTCCCACCATCCTTCATAACAGATCTCATAGTAGTTTATAAAGATTTCGCAGCAGTGCTCCATTTGGAATCATATCCATCTAAAATCTTGTATATATCTTAAGGGTTATAACACAAGGTTGCCTACTGGCCCCCCTCCATTATTCTTATTAGCTATAGAGACATTGGTAACCACTCGTAAAACCAAATAATAATAAGGCAGTAACTACCATGCTGAGTGTAAAAACTAATACAACTTTATTAAAACAAAAAATAAATAAAACAGCATCATAAGCACTTTCAGGTGTAACCCTTTATCAGATGATAAACCAGTCAAATGCACACACCTTTTTATACATAAACTATGACCAATCAAATTCAGTACTGAACCCTCCTTTTCATTAAAGCCAGTTTTAAAGGGACCACTTCATCCAAACCTGGGGCTTTGTCATCTCCCAGTCTAAGAAGCTTTTGCATTTCTTTGTATTCAGTCTCATTCTTTAAATCCCCCATTCTGTTACTCTTAATAACTATCTGTATAACCATGAATAAATATACATGTCCCTCATGCAGAGTTATGCGTTTATAAAAAGCATTGAGTTCATTATTCAACCTTATATCGAACAGATGTTTCAAAATCCTGTCCTTCAGCCTGCAGTTAGTTTCCCAAATATAATACACAGTACATTGTTGACAAACAGCAATATAAGCAACATTTTGTGTATTGCAATCCACATAAGCATGTAATGAGGCAAACAGATAATTGGGCCACATACATGGAATTAACTACATATACAGAATATTCACACAATAACAATGATAATAACAATACAGTAGTACACTTTGAACATTTGCAGGAATCACAGTTATTATACATTACAGTCACATATTGATTAGATACCTTCTAAACATTTTAGTTAAATTCTAATTATAAACATGCATAATCAAACCACATACATAGAATTAACTACATATACAGACTAGTCATACAATAACAATAATAACAATAGCAACAATACAGTAGTACACTTTGAACATTCGCAGGAATCACAGTTATTATGCATTACAAACAGTCACATATTAATTAGATACCTTCTAAACATTTTAGTTAAATTCTAATTATAATCGTATAATTAAACCACATACATGGAATTAACTACATATACAGAATAGTCATGCAATAACAATAATAATAACAATAACAATACAGTAGTACACTTTGAACATTCACAGGAATCACAGTTATTATACATTACAGTCACATATTGATTAGATACCTTCTAAACATTTTAGTTAAATTCTAATTATAAACATGTATAATCAAACCATATATATGCAAATAACTACATATACAGAATACTCACACAGTAATAATAATAATAACAATAACAACAATGCAGTGATACACCTTTGAATGAACATTTTGATTTAATTCCACAAAGTTATATAATAACAGTTTTATTACAACTATTTTCACAGCTTTTAGCTTGTTTCAAAATTTGTTCACCATCTTTGGTCAATAAAAATTTTCTAAAGTCTTTACAACTGTAATTACAATTTTTTTGACCATTAATTCAGCTTCCACAGTCTTTAACAATATTTTTTCTCTCCTTTCTCCAGGTTGCACTCATTAGACTAAATATTCTCTCACAAATTGCATTGGAATGTGGAATTGAGAGTATGTGGGCTGGGATTTTATACAAATTATTGCAAGTAGGATGATCTTTAAAAAATATTATCCATTTCTCATCTTTTTTTTTCTCATTTGCTTCAGTCATATTAAGTACAAACTTGTTTAATAAACAGACATCTTCATATAGAAGGTCAATATTGCAAGTAATACTAAATATTTTTTTTAATTCTTAAATTGACGGAAATTTTATTTTTACATTTAGTTTTAAGGACAAGACATTAATGCATTGAAATTTGTTACTTTTAAAGTCAAAGCATTTCTGTAAGTATTTTATCGCTGTGTCAAAAAATTCTGTGTGTCATTTTTTAAATGTTTTTTTTTGGTGTCTTCACTGCATTGTAGTAACATTGTTCTAGCAATGCTTCCATAAAATGCATATTTTTTTTTTTGATTGAGTGACTGCAATACGCCATTCATTATTTCAAAAACATCAATTATTAAAACATCATTGCTTTGAAGTTTTGCTAACGCATTCTGAATAACAGTGCATACATTTTCAACAAACCCCAGGTATGCTAATGCCGATTCATCATTGAAAAACAATTCAAGAATTTCAGATTTGTAGTTTTGACTCAAAAAGTACAATTGTATTGGCTCAAAATTTTTTATTATCCACTCAATTGCAAGCATCAAAGTGAGCCATTGAGTTGGCACATGGCATAACATTTCAGACCGCTCTACTTCTAGCCTTTCAAACAATTCTTTTAGTTGTATGACTCTTTTTGTTGACAAAATAAATTCATTATAACTTTTATAACGATCGACTCTATATCAAAAGTTAAAGTTTGTGCAGCTTTTTTTAGCAATATTATGTAGTATGTGACAATTACACCCAATTCCAATTATATTTGAATTAAGGTCTTTTAATTCTGTAAAGATGCTTTGTTTTTTACCGAAATGGACGTTAGCATTGTCAGTGCAGAAAGCTGTTACATTTTGTATTTTTAAATTATTATCTTGTAAAGCCGTTGCTATAAAATCTGCTATACTAACTGATGTCTCACTTTCTAGTCAGTAGAAGGTTAATAATTTTGTTTGAATGCCCTGTTTTTTGTTAAAATACCATACAATCAATGGGAAGGTTTTTATATTGCCTTTATTTGAGGTGTCGATACTCACTGAAAATGGCTGGTCATCTTGCAATTCTTTCAAAATATTTTTTTTTGATTCAGGTGCAAGCATGTGTGTAATAATTTTTGTTGCTTTAGTTCTACCACAACAAGATTTTTTTTTTGATATTTTAGCGATCCTGCACAATCACTGGAAATGTAACTGTTTGAATGCTTCACAATGTGTAAACAAAAAGCTGTTATTGTAGCAATAATATCACCTTCTTCCTTTGAATGTTTTGTCATGAAAAATGTTGTTATTTTGGTGGACATCGAAGCTGCTGAAATATTGCTGGTGTGCGCAGTAGACTTCATATGTCATTTGATGTCATTTTCGTCACCATGTCCAATTGAAAATGACATATTATTGCACATCCTTCTCGTAGCCAGGAATATTTTTCATCCAGTGTTAAATTTCACAAGCCTTTTTATTTCCTTTGAAGGAGTATTGTCATCTTCGGAAGTACTCATCTATATAATGAAGAAAAGTTTTTACATGTTAAGATATTTTTAAAAGAATATAGAAATTGACTATGAACAAGCAACAAATACCAGCCTAGGTGCAAACTCAACAAAAACTTTGTAAAATAACACCACTAAGCACAGAGACACAGTCCAAGTTGATTTTATTTTTTAGCGTAATTAAACTTTAATAGTCGCTATTCAATGTTTCTTAATGTAAAACAAACTGGTTTTGAGCTCAAGTGTAGTACCAGATGCTTTACAACAAAAGGCAGAACTCCTGTAGTATCTGGAATCCTTAGAAATAAGTTCACAGACTTCTACAAACATAGAAAAATTTTGCAAAACTTAGAAATATTTGCATATTCAGAACAGCCTTTGCTGTATCAGAGGAGGTTAGGAAGTATCAGAACACTGTTAAAACAACCTAAGAGCAGTACAGTAATAAACAGATGGCATCTCTTTAGCAAGTGCAGGCTGAAACACAGTGATAAGTTCAACAAAATTAATAAATGCAGCAAAGAACTGTTAACAGATGGCACCTCTTTAACAAGTGCAGGCTGAAACAGTGATAAATTCAACAAAATCAATAAATGCAGCAAAGACCTGTTTAATAGCACTGAGATCATTACAGCAAGTGTAAAAAAATACTTATATCAGTTTTGTACATCCATACATTTATTTATTTATTTAACATTTGTTTACCTGGAAAGTCTGACTTGGAATGAAGTCAATTTTTAGCAGAGGCCCAGGGAGAAAGTCCGAGAAATGCTTCATACATATGTCTTTGCACATGTTTAAGAAGTATTAATTTTTTAGTTTATAAGAGTTTACATGCATAATGAAGGCATGTATTCATTTTGGATTTTAGTTTTCAAGGCACCAACAAGTGAACTTATTTGCCTCTATGCTTAACATCAGGTTAGGATCCCTGTCTTGGAAGAACAGCTGGGATGGGTCATACCACCACATGAATGAACATTACATGAATGACAATAGGAGGTACTGCCAGCACAGCTAGATGGAATTTTGTAAATATTTATATGTCATTTGTGAATATCAAACTGATTTATACAAGATGCTTGCATTACAAATGTATTATAACTGTATGTCATATGCATATCAAACTGATTTTTACAAACGTTTATGTTGAAGATGTATTTGTAAAGTACTTGTGTTTGAAATGTGTCCACAATGTGCCTACTGGAGAGAACAGAAATAAGCATGCACTATTGTAATTGTTTAAATGTATATGTTTTAACATAGGAAACTGGAAAACAGGAGGTTAACCTCAGTCCAGCAAACTTTAAAATATATCTGAAATTAAATCACTTTGGTTGCAGTGATAAGTACCTTACAGTCTGGGCAAAAGCGGGCATAGCTAGTAAACCTGAGCCAGCCTTTCCCAGGTGTGTGTGTGCATGTGTGTGTGTGTGTGTGTGTGTGTGTGTGTGTGTGTGTGTGTGTGTGTGTGTGTGTGTGTGTGTATGTGTGTGTGTTTGTGTGTGTGTGTGTGTGTGTGTGTGTGTGTGTGTATGTCTGTGTGTGCGCATGTGTGTGTGTGTGTGTGTGTGTGTGTGTGTGTGTGTGTGTGTGTGTGTGTGTGTGCGCAAATTAAATTTCAAAGAGTGTGTGTGTCAGCTACTTGGGCAGGGACATGGAGCATTGGTTGGACAGATAGTGTTGGAGGACTTGGCTTGGACCCTGGTTAAGGACTCAACTCTATAGTTGTGGCAATGGTGAGTCTTATTGGGGATCTGGGGAAAGAAGGAGAAACCAGCCCTGGACTGTGTTCCCCATGTGCTCATAAGGGAAATTGTGCTTGATGCAGACAGCTGCATCTGGAGATACTGTGTGTGTACCTGTTATCCTCCTAGTGAACATTCCCCACAGGTGCCAGCGGTGAGTATTAAGGCTCCTTCATTACTGGCTCAGAGGAGGGTTGTTACAACATGGTTAGCCCTTTTAGTTATGTACAAGAGGTGACATTTTATGCAAAACATAACAAACACTCAATAGCCTTTATTTTGTTCCAGTACAAAGGATGCCTTTGTTTTTACATCTTTTTCTATTGCTTATGAGATCCTGTGATGTCTCGTTTCATTGTATTATATTGAAATGCATTTGAATACTTTATAAATTCTAAATTATACATTATTTAAATAAAGAAAGGACAGCTAAACAGTGACCCTTCAGGAGGATTATTAAATGTAACTTGATTAGCTATCATAAGCACCACCTTCTAAAACATATTAAAGTAACAATACAAGAAGACTATCCATTTTTACTGATTACCTAACTAGTAACTTCATAACTTTGGTTACCAAGGATCTATGAACTGCGATTCTATAAATACTGCATGTCTAGGAAAGTTTCAAAATATTGTCATACTGTTCCTATAGTAACTGTTATAACTTTGCTTGTACATACATAATGTAAATATAAATTACAATATAATATGTTATTTAAAAACAAAAAACTCTGTATTCAAGTAGCTCTTACAAAAACATGTAACTGTTCTTTGAAATATGTAATGGTTATGCCAATAGCCCTTCTATCTTCAACAATGTTTGTGTCTTTTGGCTTTTCCCGGTTAGGGGTCGCAACAGCGGAACTCCGGTCTGCTAATGATTGGTAGTTGATTTTTACGTGCCAAGTTACCAGCCCTGATGCACAACCTTCAACGAAGGTACGCACATTCATGCATGTCTCCACACAGAAGACGCTCTAGCTGAGAGTCGAACCGGACAGCATCTTACTGTGAGGCGACAATGCTACCGCAGCACCACCACTGCTATCTTCAAAAAGTTCAAATCATAATCAAGAAGCAAATTAATCTGTACAACTGTAATATTCCTTATCCTGTACTAATTATATTTACTGCTGGTTTGCCATACATGCTTTCTCATAGTCACATGATCCATCCAGATGATCAGGTATTAATTTCTCTGAATACTCTTTCTTAAATGAGAATTTGTTACTCTATATCACTTTATAGTAAACTCTTCGTAAGTGCATAACAGTGTGCTACAGAATGTGGATGGAAGACAGAGAAGACAATCTGCATGCCAATATTTTGCAGAACATATATTATTGTTGCTGTATTAGCGGTTAGGTTACTCAAGAAGTCTGATTTGTGTGACCGTTATGCCTACCTTGTTAGTTGAAATGAAAACTTGCAAACAAAGTTGGACTCATTATAGTCGCTCAGCCAGAAACTTTAGAAAATAGTACAAACTTCACACGTTCACTCATCTGGGATTTTCACATGTTACATAATAGTGATTATCAATGATTTATATGCAACAGCTTAAACCACTCACTAATCTTTTGTTTAATCGCTGTTGTATATAGCACAATGTTTTACCTTATTTTATTTTTAAGATTTTCTCCCTTTTTATTTTTAAGTTTCTCTCCTTTGTGTGCTATTATTGTATTTTTTTATCCTCTGTTGACTGGTATATTCTACACTCGTACCCTCTTTACAAAGGAGGCACAAGTTGGTATTGATGCTAGTAAGGGAACTTCTACTCTTTCAGATAGGTGCTGTGAGATCTTTTACATCTACCTGAACTATCACCAAATTCATGTAGATGGGACCTTGGTTTAACATCTCATCCAAAGGATAACACACTCAGGAGTGTGGCACCTCCCCCCACTTATGCTGCACAACAGTGTCAGCAATCTAGCTACTTGGTGTGTAAATAGAATCCATGGTCTCTGGCACCAAAGCAGAGTATGCCACCTGTTGTGCCCCTATATCAAACGTATTCTGGCTATCTAATGACCATTTAGTTTTCCACTGTAGTAGACACACATCTTCCATCTCTCCCCTTTACAGTTTCCTCAACTTACTCATTCAGGACTTCATTAAGACAGAAATAAATGCATTTTTGTTAACTGGACTGTTTTGAATTCACATTACACCTGGGAAATACACAGCACCACTACATCCAGAGATCTGTCAAATTTACTGGCTAAAGAGGCAGAGAGATAGTACATCATGGGTCAACATAAGAAAAAACAGCAAAATGCATGTGCATAGACTGACTGAAACCTTGTCTTGTGCTGTGATTACAAGATTTGTGGAGTGAGGCAACAATTACATCACTTATTTTTATTTTGTTGCCATGTCTTGGACATTTCACTTCTGACTCCTTAAATATGAACACTATTTTTTTTCATTTATTTATAACCTAATAGGAGAACTGGTTGAAATAAAATATTTTCCATCCCCTAAATAGACCATGAGACAAGAATAAATAAAATGCACATGCCTTATCCAATACTGGACCTCAGTACCATTACCTTATGGGCTTTTATTAAATTGCAATAAAGACAACAAAAGGAATATTTATGTTTACACATTGCTTATTTTTGAAACCTAACAGCTACAAACTTTTCTATGATAACAGGAGACAAATTAATATGCACAGACAGTTCACCTTTAACACCATTACAATATTCCAGTTTCCAGGGTACATTATACATACACAATCAGTTTCTACTGCCCCTTCATTATAAACTACATATTTCCAATTCTAATAGCCATACCTTTCTTTTTTTCAACATCTTATGTCCAGGTGTCATACTTTGCTAGCTGAAATGAAAACTTGAAATCAAAGTCGGACTTGTCACTTGGAGAGTTGGAGTCATCAGTCACTCAGGCAGCCAGAAACTTTAGAAAATATTACAGACTTCACTTGTTCACTCACAGTCTAATTATGCACTGAGCAGTCTGAGCTAGAAGCATGGCACAACGAACATGCAGCCATGTCATGGGCACGCACAGTACGACAAGAAACTTAGGACAAAGTACGTACATACAAGGCAAGTGCACAGCCAGGCAGCAACATACAGGAAGTCACATACACTCAAGTTCTCGTCTTGGAGTAGGATCGGAACGGTGGAACTGGAGGAACTCAACGGAGCTGTCACCATTAAATCGACCTGGGATTTCTCTGTTGAATTTGGGACAATACCACTGAAATAGGGACGTCTGGCAACCCTGATCCCACCCAGTCACCCAACTGTTGTGGTATTAAAGCTTGGTGGTTTTTGAGTTGCCCACCTCTACTATAAATTTCATATTGGACACCCCCACCAGTCCCATTACATCAGCTCATTCTACTGAGTCCAGTGGGATCATTTGTGAAGGCCCACCCCTTTAGCTTATTAACCTTGAATTATCTTCTGACTCCTCACGTTTGACTTCAAAAATATCTGTGTCTCTTCCTACTTCATTTTGCTTGTGCTTAGGTGTTCACCTGCATTTAGTTTGCCACATTTGTTACTGCTTGTTGGTAGCCTTATACTTTATTTGAGCTGTTTTTTACTGTTGTGATTGTGAGCTAATTTATTACATTTGTACTGTTTTAAAGGAATTTACTGATTAACTGTATTTCATTACTGTTTAACTGTATCTCATTGCTATTTACTGCAATTCATTACTGTTTAATTGCATTTTACTGCATTTCATTACTGTTTAACTGTATTTTTCATACTGTGAGTTCTGTTTTTGTCTGTAAGTGGTTAATTTGTGCTTTTTTGTGAGTTTTACTGTCTTCTTAACCCTTAAATTGAGTATCACAGTCTGATACAGGTTTGCTGCATCCAGAGCTGCAGATGCACTGTTTTTAACCCTTTGTGAAGTATTCCAGCGACAAATTTTCCCTTAGTAGCACTTGTCTGAACACCTAGTAGTACTGCTCTTAGACCTTTCACCCTTTACTGTCTTAGCTCTCTTTGGCTTCTCTCCCTCAGTTTCTGACAAATATGGATGGACAATTTCCTAAAATTTCCCCTGCCAGTCTGGTTGATATGGATGTCCTGAGACAGTGTAGCAACTACCTCATGTACACTGACAACATTTTACTACTAGAGACCTTGGGACCCAGGTGGACAGTAGTCTCTCCTTTGATAATCACATTGCCACATTAGTCAGGAAGTCCTTCTATGTGGCACACCTCATCACAAAAGGGTTCTCATCCAGGAGAAAAGAGGACATTGTTACCTTTTACTCAACACTCATTAGACCCATTATAGAGTACAATGCCCCTTTTGGAATGTACCTCACAAGACATCTGCAGCAGCTGGAAAGGCCACAGAAGTACCTCACAAAGAAGATTACTGGCCTCAAACAGATGCCCTACACTGACCATCTCAAAAAACTCCAGCTTTACTCCGAAGCATATCACTTACTCCGAGGTGATCTCTGCCTAACATATAAAGCTATGTCAAACCCAGAGCTGTTGGACATGCTACACCTAATGAAATCCCCATCCCTCCGAGCTACATGCACTAGGAACCTAAACCTTGTCACCATAATAAACAGGACATGCTGGGGGGATAGATTCCTGTCCCAGAGACTTCCCATACTCTGGAACAAGCTACCCAGCTATGTCAAGCAAAGTTCCTCATTAGCACTCTTCAAGAAAAATCTTGATGAGTGAATGGGAAATAGGAAATACACCCCGGGGATCACTTCTGTGGCTCTGCTCAACAGTAGCACAAGAAAATAACTTTCTTGGGTGGCATAAGCCATGAAACCTTGCTGGCTAGGCTTACTTAGGCCCTTGGGCCGATAGCCTAGTACCTACCTATGAACCTATGAACCAGCTAGGAAACCAATTTGTGAGAGTTGCAATTACATTAAGAACCTAGAGTCCATGCTCTTGCCTTCACAAACCAGTATATCTGATACTGAGAAGGTTGTCAACACAAAATCCACACCTCAAACACCACCCACACCTACATAACACACACCCACATATGTGGAGGCCCTCAAGAAAAACATACACAAACAAAAAAGACCTCTGAGGTAAAAACACACCTGAACTCCACTGCCCACTACACCACACATAGTCCACACACCTGTGTCTCACAGCCAACTAAGGCCTAAACAAAAACCCAACATATTAGTCATTGGAGACTCCATTGTGAGAGACACAGATGTGCCCCTCACCAGACTGGATAAGGAGAAAGTTACAGTTAGTTGTCTGTCAGGTGCCAGAATCCACTATATCACCCATGCACTCAAGTCTCTCAACAACAGGTACTGTTATGACTCTGTCATAGTCCATGTTGGCGTGAATGACTTGAGATGTGCCTCCCTGGGCTGAATATGTGTCCCAGGCAGGTATGTTCCTAGCCTTAAGCAGCATTCTACTGTCACTCAGAATGATGCAGTAATACAAGCAGAAAATGATTGCCTTTAACAATTGGCTTAGTTTCTGGTGTCAATCCAAGGGATCCAGTACCTGACAGCCTGGGAAGACATGATTGACAAACTATGATGCTTTGCCAGAGATTGCCTACACCTGTCTCCCTTGGGTTTCAGACTCCTGGCAAAGGCTCATGCATCCCACATAGTGCTTTTTTTAGGCAATGCCATGAGGTCAAAACTACCAACATGACAATTTCATCAAAATACAAATTAATGGTCATGCTGTTAAACAGTAACAGTCTAAACATGAAACTGCAATCATTGCAAGCATTCTTAAACCTGGAAAATGCTGACATTTGTGCTGTCACAGAATCCTAGTTCAAAGCTGTGGAGAGCACCCCAGCCATACCAGGTTACTAATCCTATCATACATTCAGTCCCCTAACTGTGGGCAGAAAAGCAAAAGGAGGTGGAGTTGCAATATATATAAAAGACATACACACCTCCAGGCTGGTCAAACAGTATGATGCACAGGAGACAATCCAGGTGCAGTTAACCATTGACAGGATCCCTATTCAAATCATAGTTTGCTACAGACCCCCAACTTGACTCATGTTGCCCACCCCATCTATCTGGAATTCTTCAAATCTATCAAGATTCAACCCTTTACCCTGATCCTGGGTGACTTTAACTATCCAACCATAGACTGGAAGAACTATTCATGCCAAAACACATATATCCAGAGATTCCTTGATTTCAACAATGCAATGCCTTGGACCAACTGGCTGACACCCCCACAACAGATAAAAATATCTTGGACTTGGTATTAACCAACTTGAGTAACCACAGCAGCATCCCTACAGTGTCATCCTCCCTGGTAAGATCCAACCACAAAGTGGTCACTTTCGAAGTCACCATCTCCTGGGTCTATATTGGATGCTCAAACATTCAAAAGTTCGAGTGTCAAGTGGTCAACACCATAATGATCGAATTTTTGAATGTTCGAACGTTTTAGCGGAGATCTCCGTACAGTGCAGAATGGGAAGATTTCCCTTTTCTGCACTGTAGTGCGATCTCGGAGTTGGCATATTTAAAAAGCAGGGGATGTGGGGGCACACTCCCCCACATGGAAACATTCAGGTTGGTTATTTGTGTAGTTTTTTTTTTTTTTGGATGTTCAAAATTTTAAAAGTTTGATCATATGGTGTCGATCATATGACAGTTGAACTTTTAAAAGTCTGAGCATCCAATACAGACCCCATCTTTCTGACCCCCCCCCCCAGATAGGGTCAAACAAAACTTCTCCAAAGCTGATTACAACCTCCTAAGGTAAGGTATAAACAGCTTCACAGCCCCCTCCCTCTCCATAGGAACTGGCACATATGTCCAAACCTACACCATACCACTATACGAGTATTTATATAGCTGCATGGAATCAGGAATACCCAACAGGACAAAATCCTCCTCCTTAGGGAAGATTAAACCTGTCTGGTGGACATCTGCAATAAATAAACTCTATAATAAAAGGAAAAAAATTGCTGTCCAGGATCAAGAAGGAGCAGGTGCTTAATTGGAAGCAATCACTCCTTAGTCTGGATAAGCAAATAGGAGCACTAGTGAAATCTTCCAAAGCAAACTTTAAGTCCAAACTGGCCACATCAACTAAAGACAATCACAAGGCTTTCTATGCATATGTCCACAAACTCAAGGAAAGCACCCAGATCTGCTCAGAACTGGTGGCAAAGGACACCACATACAAAAATGCCATAGATAAAGCCAAACTGTTGGCAGATATATATGAAAACTTCACCCCTCTGCCCCCCATCAGTAAATCAAGACATCCCTAGCACATGCCCCCTCCCCTTATCTCTAGGGACCAAGTCATCATTGTGCTCGAATGGCATAAAATACAGCCTCCATGGGACCTGATAACATCCCAGGCTGCATCATACATGATCTCAGGCAGGAACTTAAAGCACCATTAGGAACCCTATTCAGCCAAAGCCTGAGTACCGGCTTCATCCCTTCCAACTAGAGGACAGCCACTGTCATCCCTTTACACAAAGGTGGAGAGTCCACTGATCCAGGAAATTATAGATCCATCAGCCTAACTAGCCTGATCTGCAAGGCCATGGAGCAGATTATCATGGACCTCATTAACAAGGATATTGGCAACCTCCAAACACTCAATCCCACACAGTTTGGTTTAGTCAGGGGAAGGTCATGCCTGTTAAATCTGGTTGACTTCTTTGAGACAGTTACCAAAGCCATGGATGAGGGGAAGATGGTGCACACTGCCTACCATGACCTTGCCAAAGCCTTCGATACTATTCCCCACTTGGGTATAATAGATAAACTCTCTCAACTAGGCATCAATTCATATGTTACCAGATGGGTAACAAACTGGTTCACTGATAGAACCCACCTGGTCATAATAGGGGAAGCCACCTCAAACTGTCAACCTGCAATAAGTGGTGTATCCTAGGGATCAATCTTGGGAGCTTTGTTGCTTGAGATATACTTCTCAGAGATGCAGGCCAAAACCAGTGGGCTATGGCTGACCAAGTTTGCAGATGACTGCAGGGTGAGTGCTGCCATCAATTCCCCTAGTGATATGGACATTCCCCAAGAGGGTCTCACCCAAATAAATGACTGGTGCCAGAAACATGGCCTCAAACTGAATGCCAAAAGTGCATCATCATCCTCTTTGGGGAGAGTGATGTCCCTACAAACTATCACATTAATTACAAGGTCCTAAGCATGCAATCAGTCATGAGGGACTTGGGCACCCAGGTTGATAGTAAATTGACTTTTGACCACTATATTGCCTCCATTGTATGGAAATAATTCCACATGGTCCACATAATTAGTAATGGTATCTCATCCAGGGGCAAGGTGGTCATAAAATCCCTGTATTCTTCCCTTATACGACCAATTATTGAGTACAATGCCCCTTTCAGCATGTACCTCACAAAGCACATGCAGCAGATGGAGAGACCAATGAGATTCCTCACCAGGAGAATCCAGGGCCTCATACAGCTACCCTACACAGATAGGCTAAAGGCCCTGTCCCTCTACTCAGTCTCCTATAGACCCCTCATAGGTGACTTCTGTCTGGCATACAAAGCAATCTCAGACCCCGCCTTAATGGGACTGCTGCATATCTGCAAGTCAAGCTCCACTCGAGTAACCCGCATGCATGACCTCAATCTGGTCTGTGACATCAATAGGACTTGTTGGTGGGAGAAGATTTGTGTCCCAGAGACTCCCCCCTTCTGTGGAATAGACTCCTGCTCCATGTCAAGCAGAATACCTCTTTAACCCTTTTGAAGTGCAACCTGGATAACTGGATGGGAAACTGAAAATACTCCCCTGGGATTCGACCTGTGTCCCTGCTGGACAGGGACATTGGGTGCTGACTTGTGGGAACATGGGCTAAATTCTTGGCTAGGCTTGTAAGGCCCTCAGGGCCAATAGCCTAGTAACTTCCTATGATCCTATGATCATATAGACATGGTATTCTCTGGGATACATACCTATCTTGCCAGCAGGTCCTATTTATATCAAAGGCAATGTTTAAGTCTTTAGAATGAGTAATTCTGGTACTGTTTATTTTGTGGATGTATAGGAGGTCCATCAGAGTGGGGTCTGACAATGCCCTGTATGCCAGGCATAGATCTCCCCTCAAAAGCCCGTAGGAAAGAGAATACTGGGATAGGGTCATGAGGCAGACTGCATAGGAGATTTTACGTATGCTCTGTATTCCTTTAGCGAGGAACCTCTGTGGACGTTCCAATTGTTGGATATGCCTGGTTAGGTACATACCAAAGGGAGCATTATACTCGATAGGTCAGATGAATGCCAAATACAGTGGAACAATGACATCCTTGGACTTAGATACCATACCTTTGTTTATAAGTTGCACAACATAAAATGATTTCCTCACCACTGGAGACATATGATGGTCAAAGGCTAGACTACTATCTATATGTATCCCGAAGACCCTGACTACAGAGTCAACTCTAAGGGGTTTGTTGTCAATATGATAGTTACTAGGGATGGATGACTTCCCAAAGGATACTATTATGCATTTTTTGGCATTTAGTTTTAGTCCATGGCTCTGTACCAGTTGTTTTCCTGTGTCAGCCCCTCCTGGAGAATATTTGTGTCAGTGTGAGACTCAATGACAGCTCCTAATTTGCAATCATCTGCAAATGTTGTCAGCCAGAGACCACTGACTTCTGAGAAGTAAATGCCAAAAAAGAGCAGTCCAAGGACTGATCCCTGAGGGACTCCACTTATGACTGGCCTCTTTGTAGAGGTGGACTCCCCAATTCTAACTTCCTGGGTCCTGTCTGTAAATTAGTTGGCTATCCACCATGTGTCATATGGTTTGTACCTAATCTGTTCAGTTTGTTAACAATGCCCAAGTGAGGTATTGTGTAAAATGCCTTGGCCAGGTCAAGGTAGGCAGTGTGAATGATTTTGCTCTCATCCATTGCTTTGGTGATCTTCTCAAAGAAGTCCATAAGGTTGAGTAGGCATGATCTGCCCTTGACGAAACCAAACTGGATTGGGTACAGTGTATGGAGGTTTACTATATCTCTGTTGATCATCTCCATGGTAATTCTTTCCATGGGTTTACATATACGACTAGTGAGACTTACGGGTCTGTAGTTTCCAGGGTCTGTAGATGGCTCAGCTTTGTGCAGAAGGATGACTGCTGCCTTTCTCCATTCATGAGGTATGAAGCCTGTTTGGATTCTACAGTTAAATAGTAATTCATGAGGCCCTGATAGGATATATTTCATGTTATTTATTAGGCATCCTGGGATAACATCTGGGCTCTTTGATGCAGTGTTCTTAGTCTTAGAGAGAGCATTAAGGACCTCTTCCCTAGTGACCATAGGGGGAGTTATATTTGAGGGTATTTTCTGAGGGAAGGTTGAGGGGGAGAGAGGGGGTAAAGTTGGAGCTGAATTTATCAGCCAGGAGGTTTGCTATATCTTCTGGTTCAGTATAGGTGGCTCCATTTACAATATGCTCTGCACACAATTGTGTATTGCCTTTGAGGTTGTGGACATAGCTAAATAATGCTTTGTGATTATCCTTGGCCTGGGAGGCCAAACTTACCTCAAATTTGGCTTTGCTAGACTTTATTTGTCCTCTGAGTTGTTTGTTTAGTTTGATGAGAGTGCTTTTATCCTACTGGGAGCTACACCTCCTAATTTTTGCCATGATTGTCTTCCTCCTTTATATAGCCTATATATTTTGTGATTCCACCAGGGTGGCTTGTTTTTGGTGAGTAGAGTTGCCTCTGTGCAGCTATTAACATGCTTGTACAGGGTTCTGTGAACATTTCTGCATAGGCAGCAGTGTTCTCAAGGTTTATGGGGACTTGAAATGTTTCCAGGTTCTCACTTACTAGCAGGAGGCTGGCCTTAGAATAGTTTCTGAGTATTCCAGATTTAGGTGAGGGTCCAGGTTTTATTTTTACTTCAAAGGAGACCATTTGTGGTCTAATCTTACGAGGAAAGGCATTATAGTAGGAGGTGTGCAGCAGTCTCCCATATTAGTGAGGATAAGATCCAGTACGGTTGCACCCCTAGCTGGTGTATTGACTATCTGGTCCATGTAGTCTGTGTTTATAAAATCCAGGAATCTCTGTGGATGTATGTTTGGTGTCATATATGATTCCCAGTTAATAGTTGGATATTAAAATTACCCATTAATATGGTATTGGGTTGGATGGCTAGTGTTTCTAATAAGTTTAAATGCATGGCGTGGGTTTCCTGGGTCATAGCAAGAGACCTAAAGTTTGCAAGTTAGTGGTATTGGATGTTACCTATGGTGATTTGAACATGGAGCAGTTAAAGTGCATTGTCCTGTTTGACCAGCCTTGAAGTATATTTATTTTTTATGTAAATAGAGACACCTCCACCTTTAGTCCCTGCCTGTGAAGTAGCTGTCCTAAACGTGTAGAAGGCATTATAACCCTGTACTGTTTGGTATGCTCTCTGCAGCTTTAAACCATGTCTCAGTGACTGCACAAATATCAACATTTCGTAGGGTAAAGAGAGCTTCTAGTAGGGAGTAGAGTGTTTTGATGACTCCTAGCATTGAGCAGTAATACATTTAGATTTTCTTGGTTTTGATTTGCTATGTCGGAAGTACTTTCAGTTTGGCATTGCCTAAAAAAGGCACTATGGAGGAAGATAATGTTTTAGCTAATATTCAAAAACCTAGAGGGGAGAGGTGCAGACCATCCCTTGCAAAGCAGCATGATCTTTTGACCATCTCCTTCCATGCTGACAAATGTTGCACCCCCTTAGAATGACACCAGAAACCAAGCCAATTATTAAAGTCAATCATCTTTTGTTCATTTTGTGGTATCATTGTTGGAGAAGGTAAAATGCTGCTCAGTGCTAGGCTCATACCAGCCTGAGACACATATTCTGAGAGCTCCAAGATGTCTCTCTTCATATAGTCTAGGGAGGTACACCTCAGGTCATTTCCTTCCACATGGACTATGACTGAGTCAAATTGGTAATTGTGGTCCAATGACCTGAGTGCATGCCTAATGTGGTTGATCCTAGCCCATGATAAGCAACTGACCGTAGCTTTTTCCTTACTACCTGGTAAGCAGGACATCAGTGTGCCTCACGATGGAGTCTACAATGACTAGAATGTTGGATTGTGTGGTGGCTTGCCTTATGGGCTTAGAGGTAGAGGCTCCATGAGATGTAGGTGTATGTGTGGATGTGGGTGTTGTTTGGAAAGAGCACATTTGGGGCTGCTGAAGGTATTTGTCATCTAGGAAGTTTTTCTGGTTTAGGAAGTTTACATGTAAGTGCCTCAGCATAGGTGGGTTGATATGTCTGCTTTGAATTGTGCATGAGTGCAGTGTGAGAGCACTTTTATGTGAGAGTTTTGCCTCCAGTGATATTGTGTAAATACATCGCTCACATACCATATAAGCTTGTTTGAGAATTAACTGGTTGTCAGTAAACATGAGGCAATATCTACATGTCCTCAGGATGCCCATATCCACCAAGTCAGTAACGGAGACAGTAGGAAAGTTCATATCCATGGCAAAAGACCCTTTATTATTCATTAGACAGTTGGAGTGAGAATATCAGTCATTGTTATGAGTACCTGGTTTGCAACTATGTGGACAGTCCTTGTCACTGCAAACTAGCTGTCCTGTCTGCAACTAGGTACTGGAGAAATTTCAATTGCGCTTTTACAGGAAAAATGTCACTCAAGGTGACTGATTCTGTACAGAACACTGTCAAACACTTGAGGGGAAACTAATACATAGACCCTGAAAATTTAAGGATGACGTATTTAGGCATATATTCTGAAGTTAGAAATAAATCAACCAATGCTTATTGAAAACAAAGAATTAGCTTATCAAGAATGATGAGAAGAGGGGAGTCACATGAATGGCTACTGCCTGGCTACTACTAGTGCTGGTCTCACCATAGCTTCACTCTGCTAGAATACAATGCTCTTTTGCTTCTTCTGTCACAAGAAGCAAAATGTTAGCACCAATCCCAAGAGGAGAAGTAGGCCACAGCCCTATTAGGTGATCCACAGTCTTGTCCCAGATGATGCAAGGGTCTGTAGGCGTGTAGCCTTTTTCTGGTAGATGCCTTGAAAAGCAGCAGACCAATCAGGTATGTTAAGTACAGACACTCACTCTCCAACCACAAACAGTCAGAAATCAATGCACTCTGCTCCTTGAACAGTGTCATAGAAGTGCTCTGTTTCACATGAATTGGTAGCCTGTTCCAAAGACGTATCTCGCTGTGAGATAAATCTGTCGCTCCAGCATATCTTATTTAAGTCACAGGCCATATTTAGTCTTGTTTGATTTACGGATATTCAGCAATTTCATTAGGTTTGGATCTTGGATTACTTTGTAGGCCAGGCAAACATCTCCCATAAGAAGTCTATATTATATTGAGTATAGTGACAGGGAATTACGTTGTTCTGTGTAAGGTACATACTGGAGCTCTTTTATCTTCTTTGTACATGCCAAATGGAGCGTTATTCTCAATTATGGGTCAGATAAGTGACTAGTATGGGGGGTGGGGTTATAACTTCTTTTGCTCTCGAGGCAATACCTTTACTAATCAAGTGTGCTATGTAGAAAGCTTTCCTTACTACAGTAGGCACTTGTGATTCCCAGGTCCCTTACCACTGCATGGGTACTTGGGTAGTGTTGTTGATTTGATAGTATGAGAGGGCATTGTTTGTGCAGAAGGGAATGATGATGCATTTCTTTGCATTCAGTTTGAGACTGTGACATACACCAGTCACTGGTCTGCCTGACACCATCCTGGAGTATACTGACATCATTTGGGCATTCAACGATTGCACTTAGTTTGCAGTCATCTGCAGACTTGATCAGCCACAACCCCTTAGTTTTGATCTGACCTTCTGAGAAGTATATGCCAAACAGTAGGGGGCCCAGCATTGACCCCTTTGGCACCCCACTGGTAACAGGTTTGTTGGTCGATGTGGACTCACCCTCTTTGATGGTGTGTGTCTGATTTGTGAGCCAGTTGGCAACCCGTCTTAAATGTAGGGGTTTACATTTCATTTCGTAAGTTTATCGGAAATACCTGAATGTGGGACTGTGTCAAAAGCCTTTGGCAGGTCGAGATTTGCTATGTACACAGATTTGCCCTCATCAACGGCCTTGGTCACATTTTCAAAGAAATCCACCAGATTTATCAGACAGGATCTTCCCTTCACTAAGCTGAATTGGGTAGGATTCAGAGTTTAGAGGTCACCTATGTCTTTATTTATGAGGTCCATAATGATACGTTCCATGGCCTTACAGGTGAGGCTGGTCAGGCTTATTGGTCTGTAATTCCCCAAGTCTGTTGCTAAGCCACCTTTGTGGAAAGTAAATGTTGCTGTTCTCCATTCCACAGGAGCAAAGTGTGTGGTTAAGCTATGATTGAAGAGGGTACTTAGTGGTGATGCTAGTTTAGGTTTTAGCCTGTTTAAAATACAGCCTGGGATGTCTTTTGGTCACACCAAGACTGTGTTTTTTGCCGGGGACAAGGCTTTGAGGACCTACTCTTCAGATATGTAGGGGGGAGCAGTTTGGGAGAAGGTTTGTTGTAAGTTAGTAGGAGATAAGGGACTGAAATTTTTGCCAAACCTATCCGCTAGCAGGTTTGCTATCTCTGTGGGATCAGTGTGTGTGATACTGTTGGCCACTAGTTCTGCACATGCTTGAGTCCTACCCTTGAGGTTACATATGTAGCTGTAAAAGGCCTTATGGTTATCTTTGACTGTACTTGCTACGTTTCTCTCAAAGGAGCCCTTGGAGGATTTGACAAGTTGTCTTATTTGCCTTTTGAGGCTGAGGAGGGTTCTTTTCCATTGCTGGAGCTTTGCCTTTTTTTTTTTTTGGACAGCAACTTTTTGTGTTTGTTGTAAAGTTTGTTGATGATGGATGTCCATCATGGCAGCTTGTTTTGGGTTCCTATCGTGTGATCCAAAATTGTAAATGGAGAACGCATATTGAGTGAATCCAAATGGTCAAAACATCAAAACGTTGCGTGCATAACACAGAAATCACCATAGGGAATATTTTCCCTTTACTTCAATGCAGTGCGATCTCGGAGTAGGAATATTTAATTAGCGGGGTTGTGGAGGGTGCAGTCCCCCACATGGGGTGTGCAGGGGGGCTTGCCCCCCTGCCTACAGCATTTAGGTAAGTATAGTTTTTTATTTTTATTTTTTTATTATATTTTTGAAATTTCAAACATCGCTCATATGGTGTTCGATGTTTGAAACTTTCAAAAATATAATATAGACCCCCCCTTGATTTTACTTGAGGTTCTGACTTTGATTACTTCTAGTATGGCCGGGTTTATGCACATATGCAAGTGATTGTACAAGGCTTTAGTGTAAGCTTCAGCATGGTTACTATTTCCAGCTTGTGGTAGGGCTTGGAATTCATTTATACATTCCCTAGGAGGGTATATTTTGATTTGGTGAAGTTTTTTCATGTGATTTCACCCTTTGTGAGTTCTAGTGTTAGTGCCAGCTTGAAGGTTACTGATTTGTGATCAGTTTTAACTAATGAGGGTCTCATAGTTGTGGCAGTACATCTCTTTGACATGCTGGTGAGGACCAGATCCAGAATGTTTGCTCCCCTTGTCGAAGTATTGACAATTTGTTCTAGGACTTTTGAATTAACAAAGTGAAGGAACTTTTGCACTAATGAGTTAGAAATAGCATAGGTTTCCCAGTTGATAGTGGGATAATTGAAATCCCCCATAACTAGTGTGTTTGGTAAAATTTGGATTGTCTCCAATTTGGTCAAGTAGGCTTCGTTGGTGTTGTGACCCATGCAGTGGGATCTATAACTGGCTATGACTTGAATGAAGGTCTTACCCACTGTAACCTGGACCTGCAGTAACTTCATGGAGTTGTCCCATCTAATATAGAGTGAAACATCACCTCCTTTGGTTTTCACATGTTCATTTTGTGGTCTAAAGATGAGGAAGGCATTGTAGCTTTGCAATGTCCAGGTACTTTCTGAGGCCTTGAACCAGGTTTCTGTGCCTGCACAAACATGTACATCTTCTAGTGATAGACGTGCTTCCAGGGAGTGCAGTTTTTGGTTTAAGCTTCTAGCATTTAGCAGCATGACCCTTATTTTGTTCTGATTGATTAATTTCACATCAGTAATGATGTTTTCGAGACCTTGCCTATAAAAGACACTGTGAGGGAGGCAAGAGCCTTTGCCAGCAGCTGAAAGCCTAGAAGTTCCAGGTGCACACTGTCTCTGGCAAACCAGCTAAGTTTATCAACCATGGCATCCCAGGCTGACAGGAACTGGATCCCCTTTGAATGACATCAAAAACTGAGCCAATTACGGAAATCAATCATTTTTTGTTTATACTGTGGTTTCATTCTAGGTGAGGCTAGTATGCTGCTCAAGGCTAGAGACATAACTGCCTGTGACACATACTCAGAGAGGTCAACAATGTCTCTCTTCATATAGTCCAGTGAGGTACATTTCAGGTCATTCACACCAACATGAACTATGACACAGTCATAACGGTACTTGTTGCTGAGAGACCTGAATGCATGCA
This sequence comes from Protopterus annectens, assembly GCF_019279795.1. Classification (NCBI taxonomy): domain Eukaryota; kingdom Metazoa; phylum Chordata; order Ceratodontiformes; family Protopteridae; genus Protopterus; species Protopterus annectens. Next base: position 83,357,273 of record NC_056734.1, on the reverse strand, counting down.
TGATCTGATAAATCCTGGGACCAAACAGGCAGCTGACAGTGACTTTCTCCTTTTCCAGCCTGGTGAGTGAGACATCTGTGTTTCTCACATTTGAGTCTCCAATGACAAGAAAATTTGGGTTTTGAGTGTTACGACTTAATGGCTTGGTGGGTGAGACACTGGTGTTATGTGTCATGGGTGCTATGGGGACTGTGTTAGTTGTAGCATTCTTGTGTTTTGGAGGTCTCTGTTGTTTCTGTAAGTTGTTCAACAGAACCTCCATGTATGTAGATTTACATGTTTCATGCATACTATGTGAATGAATAGTGTATGTGTATGAGTAGTGGTACTATGAGCATTTGAAGTGGTGGGTGAGTTGACAACTTTCTCTGTGTTACTGTTTTGAGTGACAGAGAGCATGGATTCTAGATTCTTGGTGTAACTGCGCCTGTCACACTCTGTCTTAGAGTATGTTATTAGTAGAGGATTGTCTATGTACATGAGACAATTGCTACACTGCCTCAAGAGACACAAGTCAACAAGGCTGGCAGGAGAAACAAGAGTAGCCCAACTGTCCATAATGCTAGGTTGAAATGCAGGTGAAACGCATCTCTATTGCTGGTGATGATCAAGTATATCCTCAACCCTATCACGCATTGGTCAGAATTTTGTGATAAGGCTAATAGAATAAGATGTGTACATCAGTTTAATATGAAAGATGCAGTACTTTATGGACCTTCTCCTGAAGTGGCAGAGAGAGACAAAACTTCTAAATAGTATGCTATTAGCAGCCATAAAAGCCATCACATGATGCTGGAAATATTCCAGCCCCTCATACACTCATAACTAAACAATGGCACATAGTTCAAACCACAGGATAAGATGAGTGAAAGATAGATAAAACAAGAGCCATTAAATCTACACTTTTGCACATTTGGTCCCCTGAAGACCAGGCTTTAGGTTCTGTCAGTATTGCATAAGACAAACTATTTGAGGGAATGGTAAAAACAGACACGAGTTCCTGGCTTTTTTAAATAAAATACATTTTAGGATAGACCTACATATTCTTGAAGGCGTTGTCCTATTCTCTTTCTTCTTTTTTAGATCTCTTTTACTTATTTAGGTTTATCTTTCTCCTTTTCCAGATGAGTCCTGATTACTATCAAAACATCCGTATGCATATCTTAGTATTGTTATATGGATATATTCTTAGTGTCAAATAGTTTTTTAACAGTGGTCTTTCTTAATGGACACTCTGTTCCTAAAGTAATTAGCTTAGCTTTATAGTTAATTTAAAGAATATTTTAGAAGAACTTTACACATAAATTCACTGCATGCTTATAGCTTAGCAATATTCATAAATTTATATATGTTACATTTTTAACATCAATATTTGTGATCCATAACAGCTAAGTTAAATGAGATATTCAATAATCTTTCGTTCTTGACCATAATATTTGAATCTGTTTTTTTATGAATCTAAGTATAAAGGTGGAACATTGTCATGGATCTTATATGCATATATATGTTAATAGATATATAGAAAATTATAAGTAAAGTATGCCAACAAAGGAATGAATGAATGAATGAAAAACTAAATAAAATGAATGCATTAATTCTTACTGCTATCATTTTTGCCTTGATGCATTTAAGCACCTGATCTTCATAAACACAGAAAACCATCATGAACAATGGTAATTACTGTATGCAATTAGAAAGGTTTGTTATTTATAAACAGTGTAGTAGTATGCAATGTTTACTAGTGTATGCAGCAACTGTAATGAATAGTGCACAATCCAGCCTTGATGTAAATGGTCCAGCACAGTGGCCAAGTGCTGCATGGCCACATACAACATATTGTGTGTGCAGTGGCAATCCAGCATAGGGCAGACACAAGAATAGACATATACAGTCATCTAAACAGAATAATGACAATGGCAGATGTTCACAAGACCATAAGGCATGTTATATAAGGGTAGAGTCCCATACCCTCACCAGACACCCATTTCACACAACCCAGTTGCAGCCAGCAAGGAAAATCAGCCCATAATGTATTATAACAGTGTGTTGTTAAAGAGAGATGACTGCACACATGGCATAACACTGCATGTTTAATAAAAAAATAAAAAATGTGGAAGACATGTTTATAACATCAGCATTTACAACATTGACCCTTCTAACTGAAAATAACAGAAAATTGAACTGCTATAACAGAGAAGTAGAGAATACCAACTGTACTTGTTTCTGCAGGGGGCAAACCTCCCTGCACTCCCTACTAATTATGTATACTAACTCCAAGATTGCACTACTGCTGGGAAGGGGCAAAACCCAAAAGCAAGCTATACTGCCATCTGTCACAGTAACCCACTTCTACAGTGCAATTTTTTACATGTTAATATTATGGCAGTTTGATATTCTGCCATTTTTGAAATTCTGAGATTACTGTTGTGAATGTCAATGCCCTTAACATTTGATGTTCTAATAATGACCTGGAAGGTATATATAGATCTGAACACAAATATGTAGATATATGTAAATTATAATACAGGTAATAACATAGTGCATAAGGGAAACATGTCTATGTGCAGCCATCAGTTATATACAAAAATGGACTAGCCTGTGACTTGTCCTTCAGGAGTGGCAGCTCTCCTATGGCTGCTCTAACAACCTCATAGGTATAGCTTTAGGCCTGCATTATTCCCTCAGGTCTTTTGCGCCCCATGCCTGGCAATATGCAGCCAGATACCAGCATTTCCCACAACACTGTGGTGGATAATTACATGTTAGGAGCTCCCAGCTACACCATTAGTTATTGCAGAAGTCCACCAGGCAGAGGATATCATGTGTTCCAATGAAATGTTGGTGAGAATATAATGGCATCAATGAAGACTGTGGAACCCTGCTGCTATCCTGTGCCCAGTAGTATAGCAAAAGTGGAGTGAAGCAGCAAATTTCCCAAGTCCAAAGTGTTAGGAGGCATGATTGGCAGATGCCAATCGGTTGGTAGTGCAGGCTGGTGTTCAAAAATGAATGCTGATACTGCATTTGCAAATTTGTAGTCATGGCAGAAGCTCTTTGTGTTTTGTTGATTCTAGCTACAGTTTAAAAAAAAAAAAACAAGAAAACACTTTTTTTTCTTTTTCTTGCTCTTCAACTTAAGGTTAAGGGGGTGCTAGATCAGTGAATGGCACAGAGATGCAGAATCACTAGCTACAGATCTGCCTATGCCAGTATGCCCTAGAACATTAGTGAGATGCCTTATATCTTACTGTATCATGCTCATTAAGCGTTGCATCTGCCATACCCCAGCATATGTGCCCAAGAGGTGGTTCTTCTACCAGACCAAGTGCTGTGTGAGTGCCCAGATAGCCTGGTGCTTACCTGCATGGGTAACCTGCTTCAGACTGGTGTGTTACACCGCTTTATCCCTGGTTCAATCTAGGCCACACAAGATATGAGGACACTGCAAATTTGCTTTATCATCTCTTTCACCACACTTCAGCAATATAACTGATCTACAGCTATGTTTGTAAAATGCAGACTGTACAAGAGATATGCCAGCTCTCTGCAAGACTGCTATGCTGCAGAGAGTAAAGTTAAGTTAGACTAAATCAAGTACCTCAGCTATGTTATCCACATGCAAATATTCTTATCTGCCTTCAAACTGTACATACATTATTGCAGATAATACATAGCAATATAATTGCTTACCTTCAACTACAAGTTGGTGAGTATTGCAGCAGTACTGACACATATGGGCACAAACAATACTGCAAGCATATAGCAGAGGATGCTCTCTGAATGTACTACTAGTGGTCATATCTGGGTTGGACATATTCAAGTGCATATGGAACAGTAGGATTGTTGCACACACACACACACACACACACACACACACACACACACACACACACACACACACACACACACACACACACACGCACACACACTGTTATAATTGCATGAACAGAAGTAAGTGGAGCCTGCCGTGCACAATAACTCAGACCACCCAAATGACATTAGGATGCCAGTGCCATACAGTGGTGTGAGAACTTGATCATATCTGCAGCACACCCAATCACTGCAGTCTTTACTATGTACTCACTGGAACAGAAACAGGAGTGAGCTGGCTACTCCAGGTAGGCCTCCTGGTTTCCTTACTCTGGGCAACATCTGCAAAAAGTCATTGAATAAAAACAAAATGGGATTAGGATGAATAGGCAACCTGCTGCTCAGCTATCCACCTCCCTAGTGGCTATATTGGACATGCCTGTTCCTCAGTCATTAATGCCTGCAGTCACTGAAGTCATAGTGACTCACATCTGAGCGACTATGGTGACACTGTTCATCTGGCTATGGGAATCCATTCAGTCCTGGATCTGTGGTCAGGTAAGGGATGGAACCAAACATCATGTCAAAGAAAGGGAGGACAAGACCCACAGGAATCCTGACATTTCTCTTGTTTCATCCTTATGCACAACCACCTATATTTGCCATTGTTGTCACTATATATGTTATCTAAGGGTTCTGTGTTTTGCACATGCAGTAAACATGACACAGATTGGTTGCAAACCTCTCTACCTCTTAATGCAAGAATTCTTAACAAATTTAAAATACAGGGAGGACAAAGCCCCAAAATTAGAAATAGTTTTTAAATATTGTTCTTATAAACTCAGAAAATTTCTAAAATAACAGGTTTTACTTTGACATGCATTTTGTGAAGGATATGAATGTGAAACTTAAATTTCTGTCATTATTTGGTGACTTCACCTCTCAATGATTTGTCAGGAAACCACAAATTTAAGAGGAACAAACCAAAACTATAATGCAAAAATCTGGACATTATGTGAAAATCTGGACAGTGGGAGGCATGATCAGCTTGTAACATCCTTCATTAATTTTACATACCTGCACAATTGTCATTACCATTGTGTCTCCTAATGCATGCTAATGTAGCTGGCTGACTATATGGCTATTCCTGTTATGAATGGGTACAACAGCAGAAGGGAGGGTAACTGTGACCACCTTTGGTGTTCCCCAGGTCCATGTTACTACGGTGCACTTTATTATGCCATGGTTTGCTAGTGCATGCACCATATATATGAGATGGGATTCATGAATGCTTTGGCACACAACATGTCATAGTGTTGTGCAATGCTGCATTTAAATCTCTATAGTATGCTTGTAATCTTTCATGATAAATTGCCTGTAATTGTGGATACTGTTTGGCCTTTGAGAGGGGTGTACATATCACTGCATTAATGTATCAGTACACTTTATATTGCTATACTAGCAGTACATTTCTGAAGATGCACATGTTATGCATTTATGTTACCATGTCCTGATTTATCACTGTACACATTTGATGGGTGACCACTGGGTGTTTTAATATGTTTGGCTGCAGTGTTTTACAAGACATATAAGCCCACTCCTTATGAATCATGTTAGAATCACAGTGTAGAGAGGTAGAGGTGCTGAAAATAGATTGTGACTAATGAAATTGCTACACAGGGTGGGGAGGTTGTGTGTGTGGGGGGGTTAGAGATGCATTATATATGAATATTGCTATAAAATTATTTTTATGTCTGACAAGGCCAGCATGAGGACAGCCCTCCTATAGACAGTCCTTAACAATTGTGGCACCCTTAACAGCAATACAGTCCTGTCAGTTGCAGAAAAGCACTTCTGTTGGAGAGCCATTTGGATGTAGGTGTTCATGTCTTATCAGCACCTGCGGTTACATTGGACATGTATGCATCAGGATATCTGGTTGTTGGTCTGGGCCTGCCATCACTGGTATGGGTAGGGGTAGGGTGCTATGACTGCCATGACAGATGGTAGGATGTAAGAATCTGTTACTGTATAGCTGAATGACATTGGGCAGCCAATTACATGTGCCATTGGGCATTGGGCAGCCAATAACATGTGCCATCGGGCATTGGGCAGACAATTACATGTGCCATTGGGCTAGGAAATGATGAAGTCTTTGCTCTGATCCAATTCTACTTTTATTATTTAAATATGTTTTCTGTATAGTATATGCTACTACTGTTTTTGTGATGTTATATGTGTATATGTTATAGCATGTATTAATTCTCTGTACTTCCTTACATATACATTATACAGATATATTATTATTTTATTGCAGTTTTTCCTTATCTTCATTTGAAGAATTGTGTTATAATGTATTAGCTGTCCATTAGCATATTCTGACCCTTTTGGTAATTGTGATTCATCATCATTCTCCTCTTCTTCACTGTCATGCTTAAAAAATGACTCCAAGTTACTCAGCATTATATTGGGCAGGATGTAACAGACCATTCACATTTGGCATGGTGTCTACTGAAAAGTAACACCAAAGCACTCTACGTATCAGAAAAACATTCTCAAGTGCTAAAGGACAAATTTAGTTATAGTTTATCAACAGTCATGGGGAAGAGTATGCAGGGAGTGTAATGGCGTTAACATCTACAACTGATGTGAACATCCAGCGTCAACTAGGAATTGTTCATGAGATTATAGCTTCTACTGTAAATTCATGACATAAGGCACTGCCATTCTAGATACTCTCATAATGATTACCTCCAGGGTTTTGTAGTGATACTTTTATGATCAGGCTTCACTGGTCACATGCTACCCTGCAGTCCCCTGACAGGTATGCATGGCTGTTGATGTATGTGTGTGGGCATCTTCTGTGGCTAACCTTCATATGTCTACATGTGTGTCATCAATCATATCAAGATGCTTAGTAGTTGCAAACTTGTGTTGTAACCTTCCAGTATAGGGGTCATATCCCTCGCTGTTGCATGTACCCTTTTCTATTAGTCTACACAAACTACTGCAGGATTAGCCTGGCTGAGATATGCCTTTGGTGTCATCTGTTAGACATTGTAGGGTGTCTGTTGCCAGTATGATCACAGCACTTATGGCACTGGTTTGTAGAAGTGTGGGTGTACATCTTCTGTCTTCAACTTCCATGCCCTGAAAAAAACAAACTCATCCCGTGTTTGTTCTTCCATCTAAAGCCTGCTCCTCTGCTGTTTGTCTGTTTAAGACACTGTAAAAGATCTGGGGCCTAAATCTCCAGCTAGAATAATGATGTAATGTGATTGCTTGACAGGGTGCATCTGTTGCAATCACCATCAGTGTCCTGCATATAACTCAGTATAAAGGTGAATGCATTCATGTTTTGTGTGAAGTTTGTAGTAAAGGCTATTTTTGAGCATATATGTATACCCTCATATTACAGAATGTCTATAATTGTACACACTTCCTGAACTCCATGAATCTTGATATTTAAGAACACCAACATGGTTACTTCATTTACATAGTGCTGTAGCACTGTTTATGTTGCTTTGCATTCCCGTGTTGTAAGTCTCCTACCTCATATCTATGAATTGTATCCTATCATTGTACATGCTTCTCCTGCCTCATGTCTGTGAATTGCATACTGTCTTTTGTAAGCGCTAACTTTGGTGTACAGCCTCTGCATCATAGAGCATGATCGTTATGAAAAGGGTCCTTAATCATTATGTCCTAGCTATATAAAACTACATGCTCCACTAATCTCTGGTATAATAACATGTATTCTCTCAGATCTGCACAATCCTTTCTGTGTATATGGCAGCATTATCTAAATGTTATGTATCAATTCTGCCTCAAATTTTACTATTGAAAGGTAGTGAAATGATGGGAGGCATATTTTCTTGGAATGATACCCGTCATGTAAACTGTTACCTTATTATTATTGTTATAATAATAATAATAATAATAATAATAATAATAATAATTATTATTATTATTATTATTATTATTATTATTATTTTGCAAGGTACTTCTGTGTAGCATTTGCCATCACATCTGCAGTAAATTACACACATTGGGATCACTTAATAGTGTGTGGCTAGATGAAGTTATAACCAAAAGCAGTGAGTGCTCAGCTTTTTTAACTTTGTGTGCAGGTCTAATAGAACAGATTAGCAGTACAGAAGTGTCATTCTTAATGACAAGGTAGCAGATTGTTAAATGGTTCTGTCAGCCAAAATCGTAAAATTAAACTCTTTGGTTTGATGGTGAAAGTATAATTAGGCAGAAAAAACATACTCGGAGGCTCTAAATAAAAATCTGCCTAAGCAGCAGAGACCTCCAAAGCAGACACCCAAGCAACCGCTACCCCAAAACAAAACACGTGCAACACATAGCTCAAAAAGCCAGTGTGCCGAACAGTCACAGCCCTTAAGGCTAAACAACACACCTGATACACTTGTAATAGGTGACTTTATCGTCAGGCACACTGACGTCTCGCTCACCAGTCTGAACAAGGAGAAGGTCACGGTGAGCTTCCTGTCGGGCGCTCGGATCCGCCACATAACACAAGCACTCAGGTCACTCCAAGGCAAGTACAAATATGACTCAGTCATTGTCCATGCTGGTGTGAATGACCTGAGACGTACCTCCCTGGACTACATGAAAAGAGACATAGAGAAGCTCTCTGAGCATGTAGCCCAGGCCGGTATGACCCTGATCTTGAGTAGCATCTTACCCTCACCAAGAATGATGCCACAATATGAAGACAAGATGATCAATTTCAACAATTGGCTTAAGTATTGGTGTCATTCAAAGGAGATCCAATGCCTGTCAGCCTGGGATGACATGCTCGACAAGCCACGATGCTTCACTAGGGATGGCTTGCACCTGTCACCCATGGGCTTTCGGATATTGGCAAAGGCTCTTGCTAACCCCATAGTGCCTTTTTTAGGCAAGGCTCAAAAGACAAACCCACCTCCATAGGTATCACAAGGGATAAGAAACTAAGAGTAATGCTACTCAACGCCAGAAGTCTAAACCTCAAGATTCACGCACTCTAAACTCTCCTTAGCATGGAGAACATCGATATCTGTGCAGTAAGAGAAACCTGGTTCAAGGCTCCCGAGAGCACCCCAGCACTACCAGGTTATACCTCATACCATGATTTTTGGCCCCAAAACTTGGACCAAACCACAAAAGGAGGGGGGAGTATCAATATTCGTCAACGATACCCACACCTCCAGGTTGGTGGCACAGCACGAAGCATCAGAGACTATCCATGTGCAACTAATAGTGGGTAAAACTCCCTTCCAGTTTATAGCCTGCTACAGACCACCCTCCCAAACCCAGGAACCCCACTCGGCCTTCCTGAGAACACTGGAAAATATGAAGGTCTCTCCAGACACCATTATATTGGGTGACTTCAACTACCCAAACATAGACTGGGAGCATTACTCTAGCTCCAACACTCTAGCCCAAAGGTTCCTAGAATTTATAAACTCAAATGCTATGGAACAACTTGTTACCACTCCCACAAGAGGGGAAAACATACTGGACCTGATCATCACCAAAATGGGGACTTTATGCTCCAGACCAGAAGTGTATCCCTCACTGGTAAGAACAGACCATAAACTAATCTCACTGGATATTCGCATCCCGACCCCACCCCCTGCCCAGAAAACCACAGTGAAAAACTTCTCTAAAGCAAATTTTACACTCCTCAAAACTGAGGTGGAATCCTTCAAAGCTCCCAGGCCTGTGGAAAATACGGCCCAGACCGCAGAATCCTTTATAAACACATTCTATGAATACCTTTAGGAATGCATCGATCATGCAATCCCAAATAAAACCAAGACCCAATCCTCCAAAGGCAGACGTCCTGTCTGGTGGACCCCAGCCATAAACAAACTATACAATAGAAGGAGGAAGCTACTACATGATAGAGCAAAATCCCAAAAAGGGAAGGCATCTCTGATCAGTATTAGCAAAAAACTATGGGCACTCATAAAATCGTCTAAGGTCAGCTTTGAGAGAAAAATTGCACAGGACATTAAGGATAATCACAAGGCTTTCTTTAGTTATGCTAGTAACCTGGGTGAGAATTCCCAGATATGCTCAGAATTAGTCCAAAATGACAAAAAATACACCAAACCCACAGACATTGCCAACATGCAAGCTGACAGGTTCAGCGCAAACTCCCCCCCCCCTCCCCACCAAAAGGGCAAATATCTATCCCAGCAGAGTGCTGCCCCCCTGACATCTCAGATGCTCAGGTAAGAGCCGCCCTCTCCAAAGCAAGAAACACAGCATCAATGGGACCAGACAGTGTCCTGGGCTGCGTCTTACATGAATTCCAAGAAGAGCTTAACCCAAACATAAAACTACTGTTGAATCTCAGCCTTACTACAGGATATGTACCCAAAGAGTGGCGTACAGCAACAGTGGTCCCTCTCCACAAAGGTGGTGCTTCAACGGATCCTGAAAACTATCGCCCCATAAGCCTGACTAGTTTGGTCTGCAAAGCTATGGAAAGGATCATCATGGACCTCATAAATAAAGATATTGGGGACCTACAGACACTGGATCCTACCCAGTTCGGCTTTGTTAAGGGCAGATCCTGCCTCTTAAACCTGGTCGACTTCTTTGAAACAGTCACCAAGGCCATTGACGAGGGGAAGGTGGTCCACACAGCCTACCTGGACCTCACAAAAGCCTTCGATACAATACCCTACTCGGGCATTATAGATAAGCTCACCAGCTTAAATATAAACCCTTATGTCACTAGATGGGTTGCAAACTGGCTCAAGGACAGAACCCACATGGTTAGAATTGCTGGAGCCATGTCAGACTCCAAACCAGTTACAAGTGGCATCCCACAAAGCTCAGTCCTGGGACCTCTCTTGTTTGGTATATATTTCTCGGAGGTACAGGCCAACACGGAAGGACTATGGCTGACCAATTTCGCAGATGACCGCAAACATGGTGCCATAATCGACTTTCCAACCGACACAAGCATCCTCCAAAAGGGCCTCATAGAAACAGTCAACTGGTGCCAGAGCCATGGCCTCAAGCTAAACGCCAAAAAGTGTATAGTCATCCCCTTTGGCAAAAACAAAGTGCCCACAAATTACCACATAGGTGGTAATCCATTAAGTACAGAAGAAGTAATTAGGGACCTGGGGACCCAAGTTGATAGCAATCTCTCATTTGACAACCACGTGGCCAAAGTGGTTAGAAAAACATTTTATATAGCCAACCTAATCATGAAGGGATTCACATCTAGATCAGGGGAGGTCATCGTGCCTCTTTACTCATTCCTCATCAGGCCCATAATTGAGTACAATGCCCCTTTTGGGATGTACCTTACCAGACACCTGCAGCAACTGGAAAGACCCCAAATGTACCTCACCAAGAGGATCAAAGGGCTCAAACAGATGCCATATGCTGCCCGGTTAAAGAAACTCCAGCTCTACTCAGTGGCATACCGCCTGCTCAGAGGCGATCTGTGCCTGACGTATAAAGCCATGTCCAACCCGGAATTAATGGACATGCTGCACCTCAGAAAATCCAAATCCCATCGAGCCACATGCTCGAGAGACTTGAACCTCAGCACTGAAATAAATAGGACATGCTGGAGGGACAGATTCATAACCCAGAGGCTCCCTTCACTCTGGAATAAAATCCCAGTCCAGGTTAGGCAGAGTCTCTCACTGACACTCTTCAAGAGGAATCTTGATGAGTGGATGGGAGATCGTAGGTTTACCCCGGGTATCACTTCTGTGTCACTGTTAGACAGAGTCACAGTATACTAACCTCGAAAAAGGGCATAGCAAAATTAATTTAAAATGGGTGGCGAAAGCCAAACACACTCTGGCTAGGCTTATAAATGCCCTAGGGCAGATAGCCTAGTATAAACCTATGAACCTATGAACCTAAGACTGAATTACATTTTAATGTCAGTTCTGTTATTTCTACTCATCCATGTCCTTTTGTCATACTGACAACGACACATAAGTGTTTCTTTTTCATATTGTTGTACACGTGCACTGGCTGATGTTTCACTTGTTTGAAAATATTGAACAAAGACTAAAACCAAATAAAAGTCTCCTTTAGAGACCAAAATCTCTAATAATAATTAAAACATCTGAGAATAATCAGCCATTATTCTTTAAAATATATGCAAATGTCTAATAATCCACACACATCATCCTGACATTGACAGTTCTTATATGAACAGCCAAAGGACTGTTTTCAGGGCATATCTAAACTGAACGTGCCATTAATGTACAGAAACTGTCAGACTGAAATCTTAACAACAGCCATCTGTCACATTGTCTTCTTGCGATTCTAGCTTTCAGTGTTCCTTTCAAAGCCATGTGATTTTACTCTGAGAGTCATATTGTCAACCACTTAAATCTCTCCCATTCTAGCTTTGTTTTGGCATATTTAGGGTATACAAATGTTTGTTTTAAAACAGCTGCTTGTTTTTTTAAACAGTATAGAAGATGAAGTGTGTTGACTTTAAAGTCATTCCAGTTGTATAAAAGGAAATCCAAAATAAATACATATGTAATATAATATTATACAACTATATGGCAACACTGCATTGGATTTCTTACAGTTTATGTTGTTTTTTTTTTTTTCATCTACTATACAAAACTTAAAAGAAAATACTTTATTAACAAATGCTTGCCAATAGGTATCAGTGAATTTAATACAAAATGAAAAAGACAATGCGCAGTATTCATAGTCCTTTTAAGTTACACAGCAGATATCCAGCGGGAGTGCTGCAACATGTATATGCAAATAACCTAAGCACATGTTATTTGTAGTGAATAAGGAAAAGTGAAGGTGTTTTGAAAAACAAGCCTGCTTATGGCAAAAGCACAAATTACCTAAAGTTAAGTGTTAAGTACATTCAAAGTACTATACAAAAGCCGTAGGCTTCATAATGCTTTGTATATATTTGGATATTGCAGTCGGACATGGTTATGTGAAATCATGCATGAAAGACTTAAAGCAAGTGGCAGACTGCGTAGCTTTTACTATTTATATTTTCAATACTTTTATATAAGAGAGTAGTATACTTTTGAAGGTCATTTGCACCTGTGGTGGCACTGTTTGCCTGAGTGGGTGATCCATGTCAGGGATGACAGATGCTCACCCAACTCCTACTAGATGTGAATCTTTTTCCACTCACTTCTTCTTATGCACACCTGGATCATATCCGGTTACGACTACTAAGACGAAAGACCATTATCAAGGTCTCCTTATATGACAAGCTTGAAGAGTGACCTCATGCCTTGACAGGTACTGACATCATTCATAGTGCCAGAACCAGCAGAGCTATGGTTCACAAGTTTAGAACCACCCCCTTCAAGGTTTCATATCACCTAAACCTAATCCAGTTAGGTCAGCAGGAACATTAGACCAGGTACTGTTATTGTTGCTAAGCTTGGTTTAACCAAACATGCTTTGTCACATAGATGTTTTTTAAAGAAATACAGTTATGTTTCATTTATATGGTGGATAAAACACAGAAAGCAATCATCATTTCTTCTTTATGATACATACAATTGCTGCTGCTACTGCTGCTGTGCATTGCCTTAGCTTCTGTTTTTGGAGGAGTGCATCTGAATGTCACTTATACGTGCCTCGTGCAGTACAGCAGCAATATAATATGGATTTATACACACACACACACACATATATATATATATATATATATATATATATATATATATATATATATATACGTACATGTATATAATAAATAAATATATATATATATATATATATGAAAAATAGTCCAGTAGCACAAACACAAGAGCGGACAACTGACCGTAAATTCCACTGTTTATTTAAACGAGAAAATGGTAAGCGCTTTCAGCTGTGTTACTTCAGCCTTCATTAATGGAGAACATCGATATCTGTGCAGTAACTGAGACCTGGTTCAAGGCTCCAGAGAGTACTCCTGCAATACCAGGCTACAACTCTTACCACACTTTTTGACCACCAAACCAGGACCGAAACACTGTGGATGAGTGTCAATATTCACCAAGGATATTCACACCACCAGGCTAGTTGGCCAACACAATGTGTCTGAAATTCTCCAAGTGCAACTAACACTAGGTAAGACTGCAATCCAAATTGTCGCTTGCTACAGATCCCCCACCATACCCCAAGATTCTCACTACACATTTCTAAACATACTGAAAAATATTAAGATAGAACCAAACACCCTAATACTGGGTGATTTTAACTACCCTGCCATTAACTGGGAAAACTACTCATGTCCCAACACCTTTGCGCAACGGTTCTTGGAATTCATAAATTCCAATGCCCTGGATCAACTAATCCATAGTCCCACCAGGGGCTCCAATATCCTAGACCTGGTCATTACCAACATGGGAAATCAATGCTCCATACCTATGGTCACCCCCACGTTAGTCAGGTCTGACCATAAGCTAATCACCCTTAACATCCACATCCCTCCCCCAACCCCAGTAAAGAAACCACCATAAAAAACTTCTCCAAAGTCAACTTCATGCTACTCAAGTCAGAAGTGACAAACTTCATAACACCCATGCAGACGGGAACTGAAAGTTCAACTGCTGAATTCTACACTAAGGCACTGTATGAGCAAATCCACTCATGCATGAATCGTGCCATCCCAAATAGAACCAAAATGCTCTCATCCAAAAAAAGGAAGCCAATCTGGTGGTCCCCTGCCATAAACAAACTTTACAACAAAAGGAAGAAACTTTTGCAGAAAAGAGGAAAATCCCAGGATGCAAAAAACTCCCTTACTAGCCTCAGTAAGAAACTGAGATGCCTCATAAAATCCTCCAAAGCTAGTTACGAAAATAAAATTGCCAAAGATTCCAAAGACAACCACAAAGCATTCTATAACTATGTCAAGAATCTAAATGGCAATGCTCAGGTCTGCTCTGAGCTAAAACAGAATGGCATTAAATATACTGATCCAAAGGATATTGCCAATATCCTGGCAGATCGATTCAGTGCCAACTTCACCCCCCTCTCACCCCCTAAATGGCCCATCTCAGTACCGGAAGATTGCCAAATTCCAGTAATAACGGCCACACAGGTACAAAAAGCACTCTCTAAAGCCAAGAATACAGCAACCATGGGACCAGATGACATCCCGGGCTGTGTACTACATGAACTACAATATGAACTGGCACCTCACCTAAGTGTCATGTTTAATCATAGCCTCACCTCAGGTTTCGTGCCCACTGAGTGGCGCAGAGCTACAGTTATCACAATCCACAAGGGGGGATCCACCTTGGATCCCGGAAACTACCGTCCCATCAGTCTGACAAGCCTTATCTGCAAGGCCATGGAGCGTATTATCATGGAACTTATAAACAAAGACATTGGCAACCTTCAAACACTGGACCCCACCCAGTTTGGGTTTGTGAAGGGCTGATCTTGTCTCCTGAACCTGATTGACTTCTTTGAATCAGTCTCCAGAGCCATGGACAAGGGTAAGGTGGTCCACACAGCCTATCTAGACCTTGCCAAGGCCTTTGACACCATCCCCCTCTCTGGAATCATAGATAAACTTACTAAGTTGGGCATTAATCCCTATGTCACTCAATGGGTTGCTAAATGTCTTACTGATAGAACCCACACTGTAAAAGTAGCCAACTCCAAATCCAGCTCCAGACAAGTGACAAGTGGAGTACCTCAGGGTTCAGTCCTGGGGCCGCTCTTGTTTGGCATCTACTTCTCTGAAGTACAGGTCGACACTAAGGGACTCTGGCTAACAAAGTTTGCAGATGACTGCAAACTGGGAGCCATTATTGAATCCCCAAATGATGTGGATACTCTACAAAAGGGCCTTACAGAAACAGATACTTGGTGCCAGAGCCATGAGCTCAAGCTTAATGCCAAGAAATGTATTGTTATCCCCTTTGGGAAAAAACATGTATCCATGAATTACCATATAAGTGGCAGTACACTAAACACAGAAAGTGTGATAAGAGACTTAGGGACACAGGTGGACAGTGGTCTCACCTTCGATAACCACATCGCCACAACAGTCAGGAAATCCTTCTATGTGGCACACCTCATCACGAAGGGCTTTTCATCCAGAAAGAAGGAGGTCATTGTCCCACTGTACTCATCCCTCATTAGACCCATTATAGAATACAATGCCCCATTTGGTATGTACCTCTCAAGAGATCTGCAACAACTGGAAAGGCCCCAGAAATACCTCACTAAAAGAATCACAGGCCTAAAGCAGATGCCCTACGCTGACCACCTTAAACTCCAGCTATACTCTGTCGCATATCGTCTACTCAGAGGCGATCTCTGCTTAACATACAAGGCCATGTCAAACCCAGAGCTGTTGGACATGCTACACTTAAAGAAATCCCAATCCCTCAGAGCTACAAGCTCCAGGGATCTAAACCTTGTCATCACAATAAACAAAACATGCTGGAGGGATAGGTTCCTGACCCAGAGACTCCCCAGACTCTGGAATAGATTGCCCATACATGTCAAGCAGAGTGCCTCTTTGGACCTCTTCAAGAGGAACCTTGACAATTGGATGGGAGAAAGGAAATTCACTCCAGGGATCACGTCAGTCGCCCTGCTAGACAGGGGTCCAGGAAAGTAAATAATGTGGGAAGAAATAGCCAGGGAATTGTTATGGCTAGGCTTGTATAGGCCCTAGGGCTGATAGCTTAGTACCAACCTATGAACCTATGAATCAGTAACACAGCCGAAAGCGCTTACCATTTTCTCGTTTAAATAAACAGTGGAATTTACGGTCAGTTGTCCACTCTTGTGTTTGTGCTACTGGACTATTTTTCATACAGTTTGTTTTTTTGTTCATGATTATATATATATATATATATATATATATATATATATATATATATATATATATATATATATATATATATATATATATATATATATATAGATATAGATATATGCGTACATGTATATAATAAATATATATATATATATATATTTATAGATATATACGCACATGTATATAATAAATGTATATATATATATATATATATATATATATATATTGATTGATTGATAGATCTATCTTCATATATTTTTGGAGGGTCTTTTTGCAGAAATAAATAATGCAGTCTGTGTGAGCATCAACTTTTATTATGTGTGGAGTACTTTGAGGTGATAAGGTGTGCCATATGATGTCAGATGGGCAGGGATTATAATTCATGGTTGTGCAGTCTCTCATACATATGATTCAGTTTTGTTTTTTCTAAACATATTCAGCTTTGAGGATATCTGAGGTTATCTACACATTCCTGCAGCATGCTGGAGATTGATGAGGACTGTTGTGGACTCCTTCACTTTCTGCAGTTCATCCACATAATCCTGAGGCCACATTCATGATTAGCTTATAGTGATTTAAATGCATAAGTGGCTGTACACATTTCAGTAATTCTGTGATTCGTTGAAATAAATGTAAAAAGAGAGTAATCTGCATACAAAATGAGTAAATGGACCTGAGATCATGCAAAATAGTAGAACACTGCCATATTAACTTACAATTACTCGACTTAGCAACAAATGACTTAAGAAATTGAAGACATTTTAAAATATGAAGAAATAATAGAAATATTGTAAATTGATATGAATCACTTTAAACCAATTCAAAATTAGTAAGTTCAATAAATATTTTGCTTTAATCATATGATGTGCATAGTACAATGGCTTTAGAGAAGAATGTAAAGCTATAATTTGTAAATGGAAAATCATGACAAAAGCAGTGAAAATGATTAGTGATCACTGAGCAAACTATTTTCTTTGGTGTCATGTAGTGATTGTGCATACATGGTAGAAATGCTGTGTTTTAATTGTGAAGTACTGAAGTGGTAAGGATGTGCTGTTGCCTGAATAATGTGTCTTCACTTGGAGATTTCTGAGTGTCACTGAAGAATGAAAAATGACAGTATTCTGAATACAAGACAGTGGTAGGGGTCATGTGAAGGATGAATCTGTTAACAAACTGATTGCTTTACTGATGCAAGTGTATTTATGTTACTGTGGACATTACTATAGCACAACTTTACTTGGATGGGCTAAGATTTGGCATGTGCATGTAACTATGGGGTTTGTGTCACCTACCTTTTTATGAGGATGGTAGACATGCTTTTACTGTTGCTTTCTTTGAATGATGATTACATCAACAGTTTTTTTGTTTATGACTGTGGCATATTTTTTCATGTGCAGTCATGATGCAGAGCAAGGGATTAAGGCAGAGAAAGGATAACTTCAGCCATGAGGAAAACCACATCCTCATGGCAGCCCTTAAGACATACAGAAAATGTTAACTTGGTAAAGGTGGGCCCATACAAGTTGATAGGACAAAACCTTGAAATCAAGCTGACACAGTGCAAGAAGAGGGCAAATGATATGATAGGATGTGCTAGAAGCACAATGCAATTGCCCATACCAGTAAGGGGAGGGCTCCAACAATTATCCATTAACACCAGATGAGAAATACCTCCACGTCATCTGTGAGGATGACTATGACAGAGATGATGATGGCACTGGGATAATCAGAGGTGGTGTAGAAACTGGTTTTTACCAATGTCTGCAAGAGCAGCACGCATCTGCTCAGGAAGATTGGTTTAAAACGGTAACATATATTTATACAGAGAACTGAATGTTGACATAGAATGATTACATTGAAGACATGACAAATCTTATTAAAAGGTGAGCCTTCCACATCTACACAGGGCAAAAATGGAGGCAGTGTACCTGGTAAGTGTCCCACATACCTCCTTAATGAGTGCACAGTTGTGCATGCTCTTTCTTTATTAGTAATGTGTTCAAACAATTTTCACAGCAAAAACAAGCAGCTCTACTTTGAAGGATGCCAGTAGGAGAATGACTGTTGAAGATGATGATGATGATGATAGCAACGTTATATTTATCAGGCAGCCTGAGGAAATCAACATGAAGTCCTCAAGTTTAATGGCAGAATCTCATGCCACACAACACATTAATAACTCTGCAGGGAGTGACAGTGCATCACAAAGTCAAGCACATGCTGACATTGCACTCATGCTTGCACAGAAGGAACACCCATGCACTTCCACACCAGTATCTACAAACCAAGATGAACACTTTCAGTATGATGGAAGGCATGCAGAGGTAACAATGTCCACAGTGACACATTTACAAAGGTAAGCCAGGTGCAGGAATTTTTCACAAAGATCCCAGACTACACATAAAGCATTGGCTGCTCAGCAGCAAATGTGCCATGACACTGTTAGGGCTCAGAGCACCACCACAGAGAGTCAGCTGAAAATGGTCAGAGTCCTCCAGGGCATATGTCTATATTTCCAGCACTATATTGAAATGGCACAGAGTAGGATTATGCCATGATAAAGTTGAAGCATAGTATGGTGGCACACCAAAGCATTCATGGTAACCTACATTCATACACTAGTTAAGACTTACCAGAGTCAAGCAGGAATCACTTTTGGAACAAGAAGAGGATGGGGTACTGTCTGGACACATGTTGGCAGATCATATGAGACTACAAGTGCTTCTCAAGAAATTGCTATAATTAATTCAGGGGGGAGGGGGCAAGTACAACAGATTTCATGCAGGCCATGTCAGCATTCATCTACACCTAGAAGAACCTCTCATTAGAGATCCCAAACACAGTACCACAGCACTGTCAGATTACTCTCTGCGGAATCACCTACCTGGTATAGGTCACGATATTAGACCAACTCAACATCCAGCTCTTATGACAGCTCCTCTTCAAAATCACTTGCACTATCACCTAGCCTGTCTTTAGCAAATGTGTATGGCACATTTGACCTTGACCTACTGTGAGTCAAATGTGACATTTTTTGTACTTAGAATTTTGCCAAAGCACACACATGTCAATGTGGACGTTGAAGGCAATAAGTAATAAAGTAAAGAAAAAAGGGGGAGCTTAGGGCACTTTGTAATTGTATGCATTTCACTCCTGTAATTGTACTGCTTAAAACTTCATGGAACTGTGGAAAGAAATCTATATGTCATAACACATGATTGCAGTGATTAACACCATTAATACTGTGTGCACTGACATTCTTACAGCTGGCTTTAAAGTAGCAATAAACAAGTTTTCAGGAAAACATTAAAAAGAAATTAAGATTAAATGGAATATCTTACATTGTAGACAAACACTGCTGCAGCTTCACTCTCACCACAGCGTAAATGATAATATTTTTTGTCTCTTGAGTCCACAAATTATTGTGTAAGACAAAATATAGTTGATATGGAGTACTTCAACAGATAACAAACTGAGAAAACAATTATATAATATAAAAAACAATATTATACTTTTTCATTTAAATGCAAGGTATGAACTCATGTTAAATACTGGATTAGCACTTTTGACTAACTGACCCACTTGAGGACATTTAGTACATGTATACTTAGGTAAACTACATCACTAGAATTTATTGTACAAAACAGTTAAATATTGGATAATTACTTATATGATGCCTAACAACATCACTAAATAGGTAATGAGCACTCATACATGACTTTTTCCAACAATAATATGAGTAACTGCTCAAAAAAAATGTTGTTTAAAGCTGAGAAGGAATGTCAGATGAAGAGTGGCAGTAGATCATGCATTACAAAGTACAGCCCAAAGATCACAGCATGCATCAAATATAGTGTGTGTGTGTTTTGCAAGAAAATAAACACTAGCTCGAATGTCATAGTCCATATCTCTGGACTGGATGCTGACTCATTACCTACCCAGCCATGTGCCGTGCATGAGCCTGCCACAAGGGGTACCTTACTACTGCTACTGACTGGTTATCATTCATCATGCTGTGACTGGAACTAGGAGCTGCAGTGGCAGCCTGAGCCACTTCATCATCATAATGGTTCATCATCACATTTTGCAGAATGCAACATGCAGTAAAAATCCTGCATGCAAGAGCTGGGTCATACTCAAAGGCACCCTCAGACGTATCCAAACACCTAAAATGACTCTTCTGGACACCAAAGACCCTCTCAATGACAATACAGGTCTGGGACAGGACTGTATTAAACGTCTCTTCTGAGGCTCTACTTGGGTTTCTCACTGGTGTCATCAGCCATGGCTCCAGTGGAAATGCAGCATCACTTGCTAGATGAAAAAAAAAGATAGAGAGAGAGAAAGAGGGGAAGACAAAACAAAGAAAAAAGTGGTTTAGTATTCAGCAATACATTTTACCATGACAACAATAGAAAAAAGGAGAAAAATATATATTTTCCAATTATCAACAAGATGACCACTGGGCATCCTACTATTTAAGAAGAGGCATAAGGTTGATCTAGTATGCCAGATATGGGAATCATGTGCACTGCCAGGATGTTGAGAAGAGACATTGGTGATTCATATTATGCATCACACACTACTTGGCAACTGATACAATTAATGGAATGGTTACACTTTCTACAATGGTATTGCTACACTGTGGATCAGAAGGGGCCCTGATTGCAACATGGGTACAGTCTATTGCACCATGCATCACAGAGAAATGTTGGCATCCCCCCTAAAATGAACCCATAGTCCCTGCTTGGTCCTGGGTTGACACCAGGAAAAATGTACTAATCCACATGTGCTAACAGTACACCCAGGAACTGCTGTTGTATCCCCAAGGTAGAAGCCTGTGAGATATCAACATGTCCCCAGTCTTTCACTGGAAGGTCTCTGAGACAAGTATAGTGAGGCCTGTACATACCTTAGTATCTGCAGGATTAGGAAGTAAACACATTCCTCTAGTACCCCTATAGAAGTCAAACATACTCACTAAGAACCTTATAATATCCCTGTCCACTCTAATGTTATATAGTATCTCTTGACTGCCAAAATTATAATGGGTTATGTTCTGCCTTCCTGGCCAGTGGGCAGTTTTGTGTAAGCTATGAAAAGCAACTCATAATGGGAAATAGCAAGGCTAGCAGCAAGTGACAGCATTTTTGCATGGGCAAGACTCCTCTTTACATAATGTATTTGCAAACGTCACAAAAAAGGGGTGAATATTTCACTATGAATTGAAAATAGGCATATGCTGTTTTGCAGCATTCATCATATACATCTCATTATGACTTCATTTGCTTCGGCTTCTTCACAGCAATCACATGGCCGCTATGATCCATGGCTTACTGATGCTCATTCATGGACAGTGCAACCTCAACACATTCATACAATGACTATGAATACCAACCATTGTTTGAAATGCACTGTAACATAGCCTCATACTTCCTTCTTTTGGAAAAGAAAGAAGAAAATGCATATCTACTAGCAAGGCACCTGCAATGTTTTTAGCCATCTTTTACAGTTTTTGTCACTGCTCTACTATAAGAGATGGTAGATTACTCTATGACATAAGCACTTTAGGAACAATGGCACACCCAGAGTGGGACATTTTTCCATGAGTGGGTAAATCTAACATTGCTGATGTTTAGGTGGTCATTAGTATTGTCCACCTAAGTTATTTAAAAATGCATTTCATAAATTTTTAATAAGTCTGCTGCACAACAGTACCCTTTCCTTGTTCCACCTTGTTCTGCATTTGCAGGCTAGTAGAGAGGCTTTAAACTACTCACTCTACAGAGCCTGACACATGATTGACAGCATTTTTAATATTATTGTTAATCCTTTGTGGACCAGCTGAGTCCCAGTAGGCTAGTGGCCTCTTTTAAGGTTATATTTACACCAAAAGGGGAAATATGGACAGGGCAGCAATGTACTTCCCCAACCCTTTTCTAAGAGTGCTATGGGGTCTTCTACATCCACCTGATGTACCATCAATTCAAGCAGGTGGGACCTTCATTTAACATCTCATCTGAAGGACAATCCTTTATTCAGAAAGTCCATTCAGTCAAAAAAGGCAGAAAAATCCATTTTCATCCCACCTGAATTTACACTTTCCCTAATGATGTGCAACGTGAAGAGTATATTTAAGTAAGGGGGTGTGGTATGTTTGCATCCCACATGCAACTGTAGGAGGGAATTACCCCCTACAAAAGCACATCCTTTTTCACTTTCTGAAAGTGTCTTTCAGTACACATTTTCCTGACTGAAAGATATTTGTGTAAGAATTGACACTGAATAAACATAACCATTGCCCACACGTGTTAGAGCAATATGTAGGGATGCAATGCTATTACTGCAGTTTATTTCACTGACTATACAGCAATATATAATCACACATAAATCCCATTTTATCACTATGATCATTACAGAGCATTGTCCTATGATTAACCATTGCGGCATTACTACCTCCTTCCTGGTTGTCTTCCCCTTGATATCAGGCAGTGGCACTTATTTTTGTACATTTTATTTTAAGTGCATTTTTGTGTTTTGTTTTTTTTCCATTCTTGAACAAGTGAGCTTTAACCACCTCAGATGAAGACAGTGGAAGTTCACAAAGCTCTCAGTTATAATATAAATGATATTGAAATAAAAAAACCCAACTCTTCAGCTAATAGGTCTTCTGGATTTCTAAAGTAACAACACACAAGCCACTGTTCTTAAACCTTGGAGAAAAGGCATTGTCCATCCAGATACAGGAAACAATTAGACCTTTAAAGATAAACACCATTTTATTTTTTCAGAGTAATGTTGCTTATAATAAGTACATTCATTCTTAATTCCCTTTGGTTGCAGTAAGTCTAGGGAAAAGATGTATTATGCTTCTGTATGAAACAATAACTGTCTATTGTCTTAATATAATTGCATTTCATGGAGGTTATATCATGGGGAAAAAAACTTAGTCCCTCAGGATTAGTGCCAGGATGTTACTTAAAATGTTGTGCAAGCAGGCGTATTTTAACACTTATTACACATTTTCAAGAATTCTTACCCTGACCTACAAATGACATATACCCCATATAGCATTCCAAATAAGAGCATGTTAGGCCATACAACAACCCTTCCTGAAAATGATAATGTGATTTAGAAATATCTTGGTCTGGTAAGTTGGTAAGTGAGGAAGCAATTGCAGACAGACAAGACAAACAAGACAAGACACAGGGACAATGATGGTCACAAGAGGTTGGTGGACACCATGGATGGGGTGAAGGTGGGGACATCCAGAAACCATGGACAGCAAGCTAGTTGACAGTGAGAATCGAATCTTCACCCACAGGAACAGGGCTGTCATCACTGTCACTCCGCCATTGGCTGGAGCACTTGATGTCTCCTTCTCCTCCTTCTGGTCCTACACAAAACGAGGGATAACAGCCCCTTCATATGGCATAGGAGTGCACCAACA
The DNA here is from genome assembly GCF_019279795.1 of Protopterus annectens. Lineage (NCBI taxonomy): Eukaryota > Metazoa > Chordata > Ceratodontiformes > Protopteridae > Protopterus > Protopterus annectens. The sequence continues at coordinate 83,333,190 of NC_056734.1, read as the reverse complement.
GTGTGACGTACAACCCTATGCACCATCCCTGGCAGTTCAGCGTGAGTGATACTCTCACCACTCCTGCCATTGCTCCCAGAGGGAACTACTGGCCTACCCTCTGAGGCAGAACTACCTGGGAGGCAGGTAGTGCAGGGGCAGCAGAGGTGATGCTGCCAAATCAGGTCCCAGTTGTGCTGGGCAACAGTGCCTGAGGCCACTGGAGTGGGGACAGGTGGATCCTATGAGGAAGGCCTATCCTGCTGTGCTGTGGAGCATTTTGTGATGTGGTACACAATGATGACATGGACACATTTTGATGATACATAATAAAACAAGAAAAAAAGGTGTCTATATTGAATTAGCGAATGCTTAGAAAAGCGAACGCTAATTCATCGACCATTTTTAAACGAAAGCTTAAAATCTCAAACACCCAGAACAGTGATTTTTTTTCCCAGGGAAAAAAAACGCTGGTCCACAAAAAAAAAAAAAAACTTAAAACATTATATAATGTGGAGGGCTGTGCCCCCACCCCCCGTACTTAAATATACCAACTCCAAGATCGCACCACAGTGGAGGAAATGGCGAACTCCCAAAACCGGCCCAGCGACTTTTTTGCCCTGTGAAAAAAATTGCTGTTTCGGGTGTTCGGGATTGTAAGCTTTCGCTTATAAGGGGTCGATGAATTAGCGTTCACTTTTCTAAGTGTTCACTAATTCACTATAGACCTGAAAAAAGAGATAAGGGTTGGGGTGTGAGAAAAAAAGTGATAAGATTAGTACCTTCATATTTAACATAGAACACATTAATACAATTATTTGACCCCACTGTCTTAACTTTTACTCTGAAAACTACCACCTCCTAAGAGATAACATATTACTTTTTAAGACTAGCAGCCCCTAGCAGATGTACGCTATACTACAGATTGCAACATGTACCCCTTTATATGTGCATATATTGCACATATGTGTGTTACAATTATCCAGATTACAGTTTAGAGCAGGGCATATGTGCCACTGGTACAGAGCTGCTACTTTAAACCTTTAAGTTACACATAATTGAAGAATTAACAGTTATTATATAGTTAGTAAGTGTGGTATTTGAACCCACCACCTCTGACTAAAGTCTAATATTGTACTCTTGGTTTGTGCTACAGATTAATGCATACATACTTGCTTTTACAGATGGACTATGCATGTTCAATTTTATATAGCTGCATAACACACTAAACAAGCTATCTTTGTGCTACAGACTAATGCATGCATAACTGCTTTTGCAGTTGAAATATGCATGCTCATTTTGCTACAACTGTATAAAATACCAAAAACGCTGCATTTAACTTTTAATGCTACAATAACACTACTCTTCTGAAACAGAGCAGAACAGAACAGAATGCCATTATGGATACCAGTCTTGCCTATATTCAGCTTTTAAGCGTTACAAATACTCTCTGTAGTTGATACTTACACATTTGTGGGATATCCTCTCTGTCCTAAATTCCTCGATTCAAGCATTGAGGGTACTCCTCTTCCTCCTCCAGAGATCGCTGTAGTGCTGCCTACATTGTTCACCAGTGCAGGGGATACTGTTTGCACTGGTCACAGCCCGGGCAAAACTACCCCAACCCTCTGATATACTGGAACTCACAACAGTTCCCCTGAAGCAACCTCGCACTGTGGTGTTTCAATAGGGTCCAACAAAAATCCTGGATTCCTGGACACCCCATTTCTGAGACCTAAATCTCACAACCTCTCCACAAATGCCTACCATGTCTGTCATGGATCAAGAGCAACGGAGACTGATGGTTTCCCACCAGCTCCAGTTATTGCATTTACTGGGAGTGTGCACACTGTTTGAAATTGTTGTGCAGTGCACCATCATGCAAGCATGCTCAGCGGTGGTAGGCAATGCACAACAGTGGCATGCAATGCAATTTCAAAGTTATTTGATGTACAGGCAGTTGTGTATGTGTGTGTTAGACAAATGTGAAGGTCATGGAGGTCCAGAGAGCAGAAATATACTTACAGGAATATAGTACACAGTATACTCACAGTTATACATCTGGACTTACAGGAATAAAGTACACAGTATACCCACAGTCATACATCTGATAATAAATGTAATACATGTGGTAATACGGGTCTACTTCGGGAGACCGAAACGACGATTCGCCGACACGCGGGAAGAGGAGACTGAATGACAGGTAGGTTTACCGACCGGGAGATTCACCCGACAGCGGAAAAGACCGACAAAGAAATGTGCCGAACGTGAGTGTCGCGACGTGAGTAGATGTTAGTGGAGTTCAGGTAAGGACTGTAGTTTTGTGCTTGTGTATTTGGCGATTTTGTGTCGGTGTTTTGTTGTTCGTATGTTTGCGTGTCGTGGTGTGTTGTGTTGGTGTTTTGGGGTGGGGGGGATGTGTCGGTGATTCGTACGTTCGGTGTATGAAAGTAGACCCGGTAATACATAGATAAAAAAAAATAAAGAAATAACTAACACAATATTAGTGTCTCACTTCTCATGCATATAATTAATATCAGCTACACTATGTCAAGTGTTATAAATGAGAGTGACTATAATGGGAAGTAGAACAAACAGTAAAAGTATATGGAATAAGCTGTATTTGAATCAAGGAACATGTGCATGACAGTCCTACACTAATACCTGTTGCTACAACTGAGTTAAAATAACAGCTTTTCATGTTTCATTGCTATAAACTGCAATGTCACAACAGTAAAACAAAGGTTGCACATGCTGTACTAGAATCCAGGACCATCTGCATTCCATCCCTACACTTATAGTTGCTGTCATAGGCAATAGCATTGATGGAATGTAGCCGGTTTCTATTTTGGCTCTCTACTTTCTGGGTGGTCTACTTATCCAGTAAAAAAGGGAGAAATATTTGAAATGAGGAAAGACAATCTATGACATACACAGTAGAAAATGTTAGCACACGTGCTAATTCTACATAGGTCTGGATTTCAAATCTCACTCCAATGTACCTTCAGAAAACAGGATGGTGGATGGTTGCCTTATCCCTCTTTGTCACGCAAACAGCTTTGCAGCAAAGAACTGAAGTCATTCTTCATACAACCAACTGCAACAGAATGTACAATGATATCAGACCATAAACTGTCATTTGTACATTTATTACATTTATTATATATGGATGTAGTGCACTTACTTTTCATGCAACCTGTTATAATTATTGCTTGCAAATATACAGGTCTGTCTTGCCTTTCTGTGTTTCCTGGTCATTCATCAGTTATGTAAACAGTACTCTAAAACATGCAGTGTGTAAGCCATTCTATAATACTGGCCTTAAAATGTGTAAGGATTTTAATGGGAATAATATGATATGTAGCTGGATGGATAAACAACCATAGAAAGCTCTTTTGGGGAGGAGCAAAGGTGAGTTACTGTTATGGCACATACAAAGGTGCACTGTTATTTTGAGCATGGGAAACAAAGCTGAGCTACTGTTATGGCACAAACAAGCACAGACTGTTCGTTTGGCATAAACAAAGGTGTTGCTGTTATGGCACAAAAAAGAATGGATTGTTCTTTTTGGTTGGGGCAGCAGAGGTAAGTTACTCCTACGGTACAAACAAGGATGTGTTGCTCTTGTTACTCTTTTGTTTTGCATCCTACCTGTTGTTTGATCTTGTGAGGGTTGTGAAGTCAGAAACTGCAATACGTATCCTTACTTTCTACTTCTCCTTTAATGATTTTCCAGTACAAACACATGGTGTTAAACTGAGAGTATGCATTGATCATCAATACTTTTGAGAGGTATGACTTACTACTTACTAACAGACACTTATAAGTCAAATAAGACTCTGCTGTTACATGTTAAAGTAATTGTTGTACAAATCTCCCACCTTTTACTTGCTTTCTGTACCAAGTGATGAAATTAAAGGATTTGCCATAACATTATTAAACAATACACTCCAGGTTCAGAACTTACCTTGTAAATGCAGCAGTTGCCATAGTGTTACTTCAAGGCTGACTCTGCCTGATGCAAGAAGTACACAGCCAATACATGGGGAGGTAACGTTTGTGTAAGTTGCCTGACATCAATGTTAATATATGTATGTGAATAGGAGGACAGTTTTAGGCCCCTAGGTGGTGAGTGAGTGTGCTATGCATTGTATCTTAGCCAATGCAAGGGCATACTGAGCACACTTATGTCTGCTTACATCCACAGCAGCTAGTGGTTCTCCCCTGATTCTTCATCTGCCTGGGACGGTGGTGACCTTGGCATTGGTGGTGAGATGTGTGCCCCTTCCTCTTGCTGATCCTGCTGCAGTTGTTTCCTCAGGATTATGTTGTGCAGTGTGGCACATACTGTGAAGATTTCTATACATGTCCATGGATTGTACTACAGGGACCCCCCCAAAAGTATCTAGGCACCGGAATCATAACTTCAGCAGCCCATACATACATTCAATGACATTTCTGGTTTGAGCGTGTGCCTCATTATAGCATTCTTTGTGGTAGGGAGTGCATTTCTGATGGGTGTCATCAGCCATAGTTCCAGTGTATAGCCTGCATCCCCCAGTAAATGACCCTGTGGGATATCCCTCTAGCAAACATCTGGTACGGTTGGGAGGTGTGCCAGATATGTGTGTGATAGTAATTGCCAGAGTTGCCAGTACACACATTCAGGATGATTCCCTTGACATTACACATGACTTGGTAGCTTATAGCATGGTAGCCCTTTCTGTTAATGTAGACCCTACCCTGTTCCCCAGATGGTGCCTTAATTTCTGCATGGGTGCAATTTATGGCACCCAGTACTTCAGGGTAGTGTGCTACCTGGTAGAACTGTTGCATATTTCTGGCCCTCTCCTCAGAGCTATGGGGAAAATATGTGTGCTCAATGGCATGTTAGAGCACAGCATCCAAGAACTGGTGGAGGATCCTGGATGCTGATGCCTGTGACACCCCCAGCATGTCCCCTGCTGGTCTATGAAAGGTACCTGTAGCTAAGATTCTAAGGGCTACACATAACTTAGTTTCCATTAGGATGGGTCCCGCTCAGTTGGCTCTGGCGCTGAGTTGAGGGTGGCAGCGGTTGCAAAGAGTTCCTGTAGTGTGTTCCTATCCACCCAGTAGTGCTCTACAATTTCCATCTCATGTAGGTTGTGATAAGTTGAACATGGCCTGAAAACTCTTCTCCTTCTCGGCCTAGGCCTATTGGCAGCAGCAGAACATTGGCTTCAGCGTCTATCCTATACCAATGAATTAAAGCAGCAACAACCCCTAACATTCTGTCTGTATTGACTTTCCATATCTGTATTCCAAAAGTTTTGACATCTGCAGGAAAAAACAGCATCGAGTCTCAGTGGATGTAGCTTATTGAATAGCTTCATCATGTTGGGTTGGTTGATTAGCATGCACTTTAGCTGCTTATGCTGTAATTAGCATCTATTAAACACAGACAGAGACAGATGCAATCCATTAATAATCTACACCATTATAAAAAGTTAACATTTAGCTAATCAAATCAATGGTAAGAACAGTTGTATATGTTTGGAAGATGAAAAAAATGCTTTTTCTTCAGGATATTTCCATACAGAGGAGTAGTGAACTTCAGCAGGTATGCTCCATTTTGTCACCTACATACTGCATATGTTGGGATGTATTCAAGAATAATATGAAGCAAAGGCTTTTACACTTTTAGCTGTATGCAATTGTTAGAAGTACACTGATGGCATGGGCATGCTTGTCAATCCATTTCAGAGTTTAACATGATTGACAATTAATGAAAATGGAATGCTGTGTGATAAATATCTACAAATGTTTCAGGGACAGGTCCTTTGATAACACTTTAAGCATTTCAAAGATGTTTTGATAGCAACATGGGTCATTTACCTGTTATTTTGTGGGGGTGGGGGTTGCGTGGTAAATATGTACAAATGTTTAAGGGACAGGCCCTTTGATAGCACTTTTAGCATTTCAAAGATGTTTTGTTGGAAAAATTAATCATTTGCCATTTATTTTGTGGTGGGTGTGCTGATGTGAGTCTGTGTCAGGGAAAATAGGGCAGTGCATCTGTAACATATGCCAGCATAGTCAGCTGGAATTTTGTAAATAATTTTGTCATTTGACTATCACACTGACTTATACAGATGCTTGTGTTAAAATGTATGAACAGTGGTATTATAACTGATTAAATGTTTATGTTTAAACAAAGAATTCTTGAAAGGAAGAGTCGACATTTTAGAAATTGTTCTATAGCTTTCAGATACTGCAACAGATCTTAACAAAGCTCTGAGTGTGTATTGTACCAGAGTCAATGATCAAATGTGATGACATTCAATAACCAGCACTGAGAGGATGGAACTCTCACACTAATTTATTTTGTTTTGTTTTCTTTGGAACCTGATATAAAGATCTATGACAGTTATCACAGTCAGTTCATGTAGTTCAGTTCAGTTTAGTTTGAAGTTCATCACATTGCCCTGTGCAAGTAAGCATCCCAGCATCCTATCTTGCCTTGCTGTATTAATTAAGTTAGCTAGGGAAAAGTTATTCTTTAGACAGTCATGAAATACAGTGACTTTAGTTAAATATTCCCCGGGATTCATGAACCTTGCGCCAGGTGCTCGCATAGCGTAGGCGTTATAACGCCAAATATGGCCGCCGAGCGATTCAGGTACAACTCAATACCACGTGCACTACCGGCGTACGCCAGATCTGCGCAGCCCCCGGTGTAGGTATGCTAAACACCCTATGTGCGGTGTGTCACCATGCAAATGAAGGCATATAGCGATTCACGAAGTGGTGCAGGCGTAGCATAAGCCCATGGCAATGTAAACAAAAAAAAAAACGGTTTACATTTCCACAAACATAACATCGGAGTAATGGAAGAGTGTCAGACCCAGGTATCACATAGTTAACATATACCAATGGCGAAATACACAGACAATGTCAAAAGAAAACATGCACAACACGTAAATAACAACTTAAATGGCATGTCCACAGCAACTCACATCAGAACCCAAGGACATGTTTGCAGAAGGTGCAACACAATGAAATAATATAACAATGTTATAAAACAGCAGCGTAATACACAGCAGGTTCACAGCATAATACACCATGGTATGCATGGAATGCCACAACCACGGTGCAAGGGTTGCCAAGGACTCGCGGCAGTGTTCGGTGTGGTAACTATGAATTAGTAGTCAATGCCATGCAAATGAGGCAGATAATACTGAATCGCAAATCCCCCGCCGGCGTAAGGCTGTACCAAACGGCGCAGCGGTAATACACCGAGGAGTGGCTCAGAGGGAATACATGTCATCTGCAGAGGGGTGTGCCACCGTAGCAGGAAGCACATTGGAGCACAGCAAACCTGGGCTGTACATTGCAAATCACAGCTGCAGGACCGGGGTGTGGGGTAATAGTTCAGCTGAGAGCACACAATGCGCGCAGAAGTGCATGTGTACGAGGATGACTACGTTCCCTTAACCTAGTCATGTGATGCTCGCCCCACAAACAACATCGGAAACAGGAAGGTGATGTTAAGAATATGAGGAAATGTGGAAGAAGTGTAATTGGAGTACTAATGAGCAATCAACACTAATCAACCCACGAAGGCCAATCGGCAGCTGACAACTCTGCATGCAGAAACCTGCAAAACGGGATAGGGGAGGCATATGAATGCAAAGAAAGTAGGGGAGGTAGCAGATTGCAAAGATAGAAGACCTGACACAGAAGAGCAAAGCAGACAGGCAGCACAACGGCAGCAGCACACAAAACGCATGATATGCCATGTCCCAGAAAGTACAAATGACAGTGCTCTGCAGGATGCATGCCAGAAAATAGTAGGTGCAACGTGCAGAAATAGTAAGGGAAGGTCGAAAGGTAATCCATGGCAGGCAAGAGTAATGCAACACCAAAGGCAACAGCGTTGTAGTGCCATCAGTAAAACACGGAAGATAACCCCCAGATACGGCCGTACAAACACACCCTATGACATCATCGGTGTGCACAGCACAATAGTATAAAGTGTGAATGCACACAACACACAGCCATGTATTCCCAAATGCCGCACCATAGGTGTAAACACACGGGGAACTTTTAAAATGTACATGTTGGGTGCTGCCGTGGCTGTGATCCATCAGCATGTGTTAGAGACAGACGGTGTTATGGAGGAGGATGCCGACAACCACAGTAGGCCTCGTAGGAGAAGGAGAGTGTTCAGACCAAGGGTAACCTACCAGGGGCTACAAGACCTTGAGATAGTAGAGCGTTACAGGGTGGACAGGGACACGTTACAGCAAATAGTGGAGCTCTGCCGGCCACGCCTGAGAACAAGAAACAACAGAGGGGAACCCATCCCAGTGGACACAAAGGTATGTGTAAGCTTGCGAATACTGGCCACAGGTACCTTTCAAAGGCCAACTGGAGATATAATGGGCATCTCACAGGCATCAGCATCCAGGGTACTACACCAGTTCCTGGATGCCATGTTACCACATGCCAATGAGCATATATACTTCCCCAGATCTCAGGAGGATTTGGCTAGCAATATGCGCCACTTCCACCGTGTGGCACAATACCCGGAGGTACTGGGTGCGATAGACTGTACACACATACAAATCAAGTCACCACCTGGAGAGCAGGGTAGATGCTACATAAACCGCAAGGGATTCAACTCCATCAATTGCCAGGTCGTGTGCAATGCTCAGGGCATTATCATGGATGTGTGTGCTGGCAGCCCTGGAAGCTACCACGACTCCCATATCTGGCATGCCTCACAGCTGTATCAGGTATTTGCCAGGGGGGACATCCCACAAGGCCATCTCGTAGGGGATGCTGGCTATGCACTGGAGCCGTGGATGATGACTCCCATCAGAAATGCACACACACACACATGCAAGAACGCCATAATGAGGCACACGCACAAACCAGAATAATCATAGAGCGTGTGTTCGGGATGCTGAAAGCACGGTTCTGGTGCTTGGATACATCTGGTGGAGCCTTGCAGTACTCTCCAGGCACATGTGCCCACATAGTCATAGTATGTGCCATGCTACATAATATGATCCTGCGGAAGCAGCTGCTGCAGGGACATAATGGTGAAGGGCCACAAAGCCCACCACAACTGCCAAGGCCAGTCCAGGCACAGAGGGTTCCAGACCAGGAACACACTGTGCCAGCCCCAGTAGGCAGACAGAGGCGTACCCAATATGCCTACGCCTTGGCAAAGAGGGAACGTATAGCACATACTCTGACAGTGTAGGCCCCATGGACTGACACCTCCCTACCTGCACACACAGTGAAATGTACGGCACACAAACATGACCACCTGTAAACTGTACTGTATGGGTGGCCTCATGTGTGACTCCAACATAGGCAGCCCCCAAACACTGTACACCCAACATCCAGTGGAGCATGTAACGCCAACACCTGAACAGTACGTGGGTCCTACAGCATACGGCGTTGCTGTATGCCTGCCACGTTCGCCGCAAGATGTATACATATAAATATATATATATATATATATATATATATATATATATATATATATATATATATATATATATATATATATATATATATATATATATATATATATATGTAGATAGATATATATTATATATATATAGAAATATATGTACACATATACATATATATACTACAGTTAAGACAGGGAATTAGAGGGATATAAGGTGACTGAGATGTAACCCGCGATATCTGTAAATAGTATACATAGTGAAACGACAACCTGAACATCCGGGAGGTTCAACATAAGAGGATACCGCCAACCATGGAACGGGTAACATACCGATATGCATAACCGCGAGGTGGAAAAATCGCCAGACCACAGTACTGTAACAGTACATGCGCGTGTAATAGTATGATGATATGAAGGGAGAGGTAGACACCGCCGCCGGTGTTGCGGTCCATGTAGGTACTGTGTGCAACCGTCCCCGTGAGTGCTGTAGTATGTGTATGTGTGCGCTGAGGGTGCCGTGTGCATCGTTGTGTGAGTGTAATGTGTGTGTGTCTGCAACATGTGTATGTTGGTGCCACGTTAGAGGCAGAGTGGAATATTAGGTGTAGGCATACGGTAAACTAGCCTCAGGCATATGTACACTACTAGTCCCAAAGTAGTAGTGACAGCCCCACCCTGGCTAGGTGTGTCGCGACATAGAACGATACAAAGTGAATATGTCCCAGATGGTAGCACAGGAATATACCCCATATGAAATGGAAAGGACGTATGTAATCGTCATGCCTGAATGTACGACACTGATATGTTAATTGCAATAAGATACATCGGCAAAGTCACACAGCAATAGGTATGTATCGCGGAAATACGTATGTGCTACCCCAGTACTGACCATGGCCATGTGTCGGCCCGTAAACACCGCTGTGTGTTTTACAAGTGTCAAACAATCAATTCCCATCTGAATATATGGCAACCACTGGCAAACAGGCTATCCCAACAACAGGACCACAATGACTGCAAATATCTGGGACAGAATGACAAGGGATAGTTGTCACGTACACACAACGGCTGATATACCACAGATGTTACGGAGGTATACATGCATCAAGTTCACTCGCAGGCGATACCGACACCACATGACAACAGCCCAACCTACAATCCCATAACAAAAGACAATTAACTGTCAACTCTCCAAATAGGGACGGAGCACACAGACAACTATACTGGTTACGTAGAGATGCAAGGCCCACAAACCGTATCCGTGATGTACAACCACCGACATCCCCCACTGAACATAATGAAGAATACAAACCGTAACAGCAGCACAAACATACAGTCGGTCAATGACATCTGCATAACCACAACATATTGCGTGGGGGACACAATTAAAGGCGGCTGCATAATTGCATGCGTTGTAGAAATGCAAACAATAGCCATGTTACAGTTTTGAATGCAATACTCCGTTATTATACGTCGGCAGGACAGGTACACCCACTTGTTGAAACAAATACTACACCTGTTGCACACAATCCATAGGTGACATGAATGCAGACCATACTTGTTCTCATGCATAGCAGATGCAGTCACACATAACATAAGACAATACAGACCATCCCCACGAAGGTAGGGCGAATATCCAATGCCCAGGTGGAAAATCCAATTATACCCCAGTATCGACGCGTAATTACCGAATGGAGTAGATGCACAGGTGATATGCACGTAATTACTCACGTACACATAGCCGCTGATATACCACAGAAGTTAAGGAGGTATACATGCAGCAAGGCCACCTGCAGACGATATTGGAACCAATTAACAACAGCCCAAGCTACACTCCCATAACAAAAGACTATTAACTGTTAACTCTCCAGGTAGGGATGGAGCACACAGACAACTATACTGTCTATGTAGAGATGCAAGGCCCACAACCCGTATCCGTCACGTACAACCACCGATATCCCCCACCGTAGATATTAAATGAATACAAACCATAATAGCAGCACAAACATACAGTCAGTCAATGACATCTGCATAACCACAACATCTCGCGTGGGAGACACAATTAAAGGCGGATGCATACTTGCATGCATTGTATAAAGGAATACAACAGCCATGTTACAGTTTTGAATGCAATACTCCGTTATCATTCGTCATCAGGACAGGGACACCCACATGTTGAAACAAATACTACACCCTACACACACAATCCACGGGTAACATTACTTCAAAATATACCTGTCGCCACACATAGCGGTTGCAGTTACACATAACATAACACAATACAGACCATCTCCACGAAGGTAGGGCAAATAGCCAACGCCCAGGTGAGGAATCTAATTATACCCCAGTATCGACGCGTAATTTCTGAATGGAGTAGATGCACAGGTGATATGCATGTAATTACTCACTGAGGAACAGCAATTGGTGGGATGAATTCACATGTTGCAGGTATCGACGTATTTAAGGATGACTCTCAGGATATTCAAACCGTATGCTCATACTGAACCAGCAGTGTACAACCGAAAGCGAAAGAAAACGGAAAAATGATACACGGAACGAAACACGGAACGAAACATCAACAAGGTATGTAGAACACATGATATGTACGGTTGTGTAACGCATGATGTGTATGACTAAGCTGTACTGTATGTGAATGGTGGTTGTAATTAATTACACTTGTCCATAATGCAGAAAGTGGTGAAAGGTAGTTATGTAGTGATATCCTGCTGAGCATACCAACGCTTGTGGACACCGTGTGTACAGCAGTGGGATATCATGTACACAGCGGAGACACCACAAGGGATCCCACAGGGGGGCATTAGAGAGAACAATGCCATACCACATGCCATTGCTGGCAGTGGATGTCCAACAAGGAAGTGCCATAGCAGGGGATAGGACATGTATGTATACTGTCACAGCACGCATGTGTATGGGCATATACCGTCGATGTCATACGTAAGGTGCAGCCGACGTGCAAGTATTCCCTGCATTAGGGGATACTATGTGAAATATGTGTAATGTAAAGCTGTCTAGGTAGATATGACAGATATCATACACAGTATCACAGGCATATCATGCATAACACAGGTATCGCCTATTGGTATGTACAATAACAGGATACATTTGGCCTGTAGGTATGGGACAGAGTAGTAGCATGATAGCTAGCCGAAATGGAAGGGACACCAAATAACCATGCCCAAAGGACCTGTAGCAGCTGCACAGGTGCACAGTGGGCAACAATGCAGTCTGGCAGGTCCATGTGTAAACACATGTGCAGTGTAAACAGTAGTGTCACCTCCCCATGGTAGTGTCCTGTGAACAGCAGAGGCGGATGTCAACTGCACGTCTACACAGTACCGCTGCTGTGGTGGTACCAGGACTACGTGTCACTCAAACAGCAAGGGAGGTATCACATGAACAGTGCTACTGTGTGTCCCTGCGGGATGTGCACAGGACCTATGTTCCACAGCATGGTGTGTGTTGTGTTTGTGGAAGTAACACAGAAGCCCAGCCCATGCAGTGTGGCGTGTGTGCACATATCCAGGAACATTCCGTTCACACTGCCCACCGCAGATGTCATGTATAAGGAGTATATGCATCAGTAATGTGGAGAACATGGGCCGTGTCAGAGCAGAAGACACCCCTGAGTATGTGGTATGCAGATGTGTACAGATGTGTTGTCCGTATGTCAGCCGCATATGTAAACTGTCTGAGCCCGGTAAACATCGTGGCATGACAATGTTGTGCCATGTAAAGCTGTAGCTGTTGTTGAAGGTACTCCATAAATGTGGTATTGTACCCTTGACTGTGTGTAAATGTGTGTATTTCACAGGTACAATGGCTACCTATGTACCAGCATCACACACAGTACAGATAGGTGTGGCCTTGCAGAAGGGTATCCATGCCACAGTGGAATACGGTAACCACAGGACTGTGTGTGGCATATGTCTGTACAGCAACCATGTACAATGTGATATGCATGTACGGGACCAGTAACCATGTGATAGTCAATGGGTGAATGTTGTTATGCAAAGGTGATGTGCATGCACCATGTGTCATGCATCTTGATGCCATGATACTCATATGATGTATCCGCCACACTGACACCCATATGGTTGGTATTGGTATGAGCTGGTGGAGCAATAATGGTGCTTGGTATGTAGGCGTGGGATATCCAGGCATGGACAGTACTCTGTGACAGCATGTTCTGTATGTAAGCATATAGTGAACATGAGGGGCCCCATGACTGAGGACTGTGTAATGCAATATGTACCTGACATGTAGTAGGTACTATGGTATGCTCGCACCACTGTGTGTCCTGTCCATGAGCCACATAGCATAACATCCTGAGACACAGGGTATGATGTGCAGGTGGATGTGTAAGTTGCCAATACCAGAACATGGAATGGTGCTGAAAGGCAATGTGAGGACAACGTCTGATGTGTCGGCCTCCGTACCACCCCAACCGCCCATGCAACGGTATGACAGGTGGCCAGCATGTGTATGTGCCGTGCTGTGGCATATACAAGCCCAACAGGGGTGCTAGGAAAGGCCTGGAGGCCATCAATGTGTGTGGGAATCACGTTTGTGAGGATGTGCCCCATTGCCATTCAGAATGGTCCAGTCATGGGTGTATGACTACAGTCCCACACGTGCAATGCAGTGCCACCCGTGGGTAGTGCGAGAAATGCTGCTGTGCGGCGGTCAGGGTACACAATGTCCGACAACAGGCTAGCAGTGAATATAGTGGCCTGGTGCGGAGACATATACCGAACAGGTTGGTGGGACATTACAGCCAGGGACATCGGAAGGTGACATCGGGCCAGCATCCCAGGACATATCGTGTGCATGTCAGTACTGTGTATGTGTCCACAGGGACACTATGATGTCCATGTATGGATTGCGACCCTGTAGTGAGTGAGAGGGTGTATTGTCAGTATGTAAGCCATCACCTGGCACGTTGCCAACATTAGCTCGGTCTGCAATGCCTGGGTGACTATTGTATGTGACATCAGATGTGGATGTAGCCAAACAATACTGACACACCACCACAATGCCTGAGGCCCCACACCGCAATGTGCGGCAGTCATGTTTAGGTAGTTAGCCTTGGAGTATGTGATGATGGACCTCGAGGACCCACCATGGCTGACAAGTGATGCACCCCACACATGTGAATGTACACCACTGTGCAACAGCCTGCACATGTGGTTGTACATCATATGTGCATGGAACATGACCACCACAGTGGAGTCTGTGAACAGGTCAGTACCGCCATGTCTCTGTGTGGAATAGCATGGCTCCTGCAATTGTGTACATGCTACTGAAGCGCACTGTGGTATGTGTCAGCATATGTATGTGCAGTGTCCATCTGCTGGGGTGTCATGCCGTTAACAACTGCTGTCAGCAGACGTCTGTAGTACTGGTTGTAGTACACATGTTCCGTGTATGCTGCAATGGGTGTGTTTCCAGGGTGTGGCTAGCAGGGCCGTGTAGCATATGTGTTGAATCCACCAAAGAGGGGATAACCCCAGGTGCGTCACACCAGTCACATGGAGGTATTGTGCATGCTAAGGGTAGTGTAGGTATGGTATGTGTTGTGTAATGTGTCATCCAGCTGAGCAGAGTGCATGACTCAAGCATGTGTAGGTACATGGGTGTCTATTCCAGGGAAGTGCGGGTTGCTGTCAGCACATGGCAGTATTAGCTGTCTGAGGCCCAATGTACAGTATAACAACACAGACGGTATGTAACCTATGGTGTACAATGTCGACTCTGTTGCGTGTTACAATGTGTATAGTGGTCACAAACACGGGTATCTGCACATGGAGCCCCTATGATGCATTGTGTTCGGCAACTATCCAGGATGTGTGCAAAACACTGTGTGATGTGTAAACCCCTCATCTGTGGGTGTTCCAGTCCAGGTATGTGCCTGGGAGGTACGGTCCATGTACAATCCGTACCCGCAGGTGTGCTGCGCAGAGCATGGAGGCAGGTGCCAGTCACCACAGAGATATGTGAGTGGTGCAATAGTGTGTGTGCCTCGCTTGTGTGCAGCACAGTGGAAGATGCAAGCATTGTCCCACATGACCCCATGCCGTGCCTGCCTGTTACAGCCTTGCCGGAGACAGTTATGTGAAACTGCCACAGAGGCAGTATAGCATGTGAAGATGTACATGTGTGCTCTACACCCCAGGCCGACGGCTGCAGGTCATGAGTGCCACAGCATTGTGGTCGACCAGGACTGTCATAGTGGTCAGACACCACATGCCTGTACAATAACAGTAGGAGCATAGGCAACAGTTGCAGTGACACAGTAGGTCAATGTACAGTGTCCCTGTGTCCAGACCACTGCCTACTGTACACCATGGCTAGACACACACCCAGAGGGCTATAACACCGGTGAGCCATTGCATGTCCCAGTACCCGTAGTCTGTGTATAGCCATCACATGGCAGTCACAATAACATGTTATATGACAGATATATTGTACCAGGTGATGTGTCATGTGTGCGTATGTCGAGTTGCAGAGGTGTTCACCCATCCGCAACATCTCAGTGCATGATCCCCTGTGTAACATGATGTGTGGAACTGCAATGTGATCCACAACAGGGTCATCCATGACTGGTGCGTTGTGAATGGTGTAACCCATGGGTCTGCGGGATATACACTGGTGCTGTCGGCTGCCATGCTGGGGGCCACCAGTGGTGCCTACAGTGGTCATACAGACATACTGCATACATTGTTCTGGCAGGAATGTCCATTGTTGTAGATGATGTGGTACTACGTGAAGGTAGGTGTGTGTTGTGAATATTACCCATCCAGACGTGACCGTCAGGTGCAGTCATGGTTGTCGACAGCATCACACCCATCCACAGCTGTCAGCACCCTGTCCCCAGAATGGGTAACAGTAGCCCTCGCACTGTGTGACTAATGTGCAGATGGCGGAACACCTACTACTGGCTGGCTAACAGTGTCATCTAGGAAGGCTATATGATGGCTGGAATACGCTGCTCTAATGTATAATTATGATATCCCAATGAATTACATTGATTCACATATAGTAAGCCATGGCTGGAATGTAAACCGTGTACAACAATGACTGTGTGACAGACCCTACCAATGTGGAGCCATGATGAACATGCACCCGTTAGAACACCAAATGAGGTACGTTGTACGTAATGATGTACAACTGACAGCTATGGGCACAGCATGGATGCAGAAGCACATCCCCCACAGGCAGTACCGCTCTACGTTGGTAGGGGGCATTGCACGAGTACATGTGACAGTTGCTGTATTGCCACATGTACGACATATCCGTCATATATAGGTAGCACTGGTACGTGACTGTCGGACATGCCTGTACATATGACCATGTCCCACAGGATATGTGTTACGTGTGTACAACACCTGTTGTACCTTCATCAAGCTGTGAAGTGTATGACTGCCAGTGTACCTGTGTGACATGTTGTGCAATGGGTGCAAAGGTATGCAGTAGCGCATTACATGCCCACATGTCCTGCACAGGTGCATAGCCTGAACATACAATACAAATAGGGTGTTGGATAATAGCAACCCACCAGAGGTGATGGGTAAGGTGTGCATGTCCACGACACATTAGCACCTGAGATGTTAGCAGTACAGCTGTACAAGGCGGCATGCATATTTGATTACAAATACCCTTGCGTGTTCCACCACTGGCCTGTTGACAGACAGACACCAACACAATGTGCAGCATTGACATGTGCACAGCACATCACCGCTGGCTATAGTAGAACAGGGTTACTGTGTTGACATGTGCACAGAACATCAGCGCCAGCCACAGTCAAACACGGTATGTGTTGAACCCCACCGTCATTGTAGCCCATGCCACAGACAGACGTGTTATGCATCTGTGTATGTACGGCTGGGAATGGCCCTGGCCTAGCAGTATAGCTTTGTCAGTGTTGCGAACAAAATACTGAATGGGCTGTGTGTGTGAGGTGTGCGTCATACATGTATGGTCTGATGGATGATACCAGCAGTGCCCCCGCTATGTGAACATCCCCGTCCCCATGAATGAATACCTAGGCAGTGCTCAACACCATGGTCACTGTGGGAGGGATGGTGCTGTGCGGTGCACCCGCCGACATGGTGGTGACAGCAGGCACTGGATGTAGACATATGTGGTACCCATGTCAGGCCGGGGTACCATCCATGTGCACGGGATATCACCGTGCAGACACATACAGCACTGTGTTGAACAATATCACAGCACATAGCACCTGTCAGGGGTAATGTGTATGCATGGATGTGCGATGCCAGCATGCACCATACACACCCCCACCATACAGCATGCTGCCTACCTTGCAGAAGGACATTGTCCACACCATGATGATGGACATGTGACATGTCCATATACCCACAGAAATGACATATGGAATGGACAGCCACTCTCCCAATACTGGTATCCCACAGGCGGGACACATCACTGTGCCATGTATGTGATATACCTTGCCATACCATGCAGCCCTGTCCAGCAAGGCTGCATGAGCCATCACAGTCATATATGGTGCGATGGCCACATGGCACTTGCACTATCAACTGACCAGATCAGTAATGTGGCACTGATGCACCTTGTGGGGTCACAAGTGCTGTGTGTCAGCGTGTACAACGTGCGCGCGCACATGCTATGTATGACCATCCCTGCTAATGTCATATGATTAGACATTGTCCCATGTGTATCACATGTGCAATACAGGCGAGCCGTGGCAGAATGTCCAACACCCGTTCAGTGCTGAGTAGATGTATATGGCAAAACATATGCATGTACAGGTATCCATGTGTATGTGTGCAGTGCCACCGCTGACATCCATAACGGCTGCGTCTGTGATGCTATGTGACATATACACAGCATCCAGGTGAACAGTAGAACTGTGCACACATTGGGCCACGTGCTGTTTGGTATGAACACAGGTGCAGGCAGGTACACATGTCCACAGCAGGTTACCATCTACATGGTGTATGTACAGTGTGATGAGTTGACACAGAGATATGATATGATACCCACTGCATAACGGTGTGACAGGTGTGACAGCAACACGTCAGCTGTGTCAGTGTCATGATGCGTCTCAGAGATTACTGTGCAGATGTCGTACATGTCATAGCAATGTATGTTCAGCGGTATGCCAGTACATCAGTGTGAATGTGACCTGTCACCATCATTATGTCTTACAGATAATGCCTCGTTCATGACTGCCAGCCTTCAGCCGCCAGGAGGATGAAGTAATCATACCATTGCTCCATGACAACTATGACTTGCTATTCAGCCATGTTACACAGCAAGCGCAGCAGCGGGATGACCAGTGGCAGGATATGCACAGGAGGGTGAATGACGTGGGTGGCAACAACCGCACCTACCAGCAGGTACGCTGACACTGCACGGACCTTATATGGCACGCGAAACAGAGTGCCGCCGCAATCGCCAGAGAACAAGGTGGAACAGGTGGTGGGCCACCAACCCAGCCCCCACTCACACACACGGAGGAGCTCCTGGCCAGTCTGGGGACACCCAGGGAACAGCATGCAGAAACACTAGCCACCATCGTGGAGGTGGGTGTCTCCCAACCAATGAGCCTGGAGCTGCCTGGTAAGTCAGTCTTGCATATGTGTATGATATTCACTGTAGTTGTAGGTGTCACTGTACATCATGTAAAGTAACAACACATGCCAGGTATATGGGCACACAAGCCGCATACTACAGTATGCTACGTTGTGTATGCAGACATGTGCATACCATATGCTATCACACAGGTACATGATGTGACATGCACAGTGCGAACTGTGGCTGTCATGCAGTCATGGATAATGTTTTCGCCCCTATACAGGTACCTCTGGTGTGTCGCACAGACATGGGTCCGTCACAGGTGAGACTGTTGTTAGTAACAGGCATGTTACAGTGTAGAGTTATTCGCCATGTGGCCAGGTATAACATGCACACCTGTTTTGTTTCAGTCACGGTATACAGGTTGCACCACCAGACACACACATGCCACCCATGTGCAGTAGATACAACCGTTATTACACACCGGCATGAAATCACAGTACCTGTCAGTGTGATATGTGCGGTCAGCTATGCATACAACGGTGGAGGTGTTCTACAATGGATGCATATGTAGTATGCATTGAAACACCATTCGTGGTACGCACACAGTACCACACAGTGAGCAGTGATCTGGGCAGCACACAGGTGTCACCAATGTGACACATGCCCCTGAATTGTGTGCACACATTGTGACACGCCACCCGACATGTCCCACGCCCGTGGTGTTCTGTCTGCAATATTGTCACACCATCACATGACCTACACCCGACATAACAAACATCCACACTGTTGTCTGCATAGCCCTCTGGATTGTGAGACCTCCGATATGTATGGGTGTATGTCACATGGGACACCACAGGAATGGGTACACGATGCCCATCTCACACAATTGTCCAAGACCCAGTCACACATGGCCATGGGTGATAGCCACAGGCATGTTGCCACACAGTACGTCTGGTGTGGATAGACACCGTTGCACATTGTCCACACATAGTGCGATCATAGCCGTAGTGGACCACCTGTGCATTTGAACTGGTACACCAGACAACCGGAATGCCTGTCTGCAGCCACTGGAGGTGCCACCGATGTCTACCATATACGTGCTGTGGAACAGCATGACTGTGTTGCAGTCATGGCATGCAATGCGTCCATGTTATGCATCGCACAGCAACATACATGTGTCCTGTTGCCATGCAGTGGCACAGTGCCTGTACTCCCCACTGTATAGCTATGTACACGGCTCACACTAACCACACCTGCACATACACATTTGCTAAACATGCATTCTATCTGTAGGCTGTACACACAACACTGCACTGTGAAGCCCATTATGATGCGGTGCATGTGGCGGGACACCATTGTGTCACACATGTCCACATGTTACTGCACATGTCGGCGGATTACATGTCAAGGTAACGTCAGCCATGTGTACTGTTAACCTGTCTGTGGCCACATGGTGTATCACGGTGATGCATGCAAACTACCATGATTGTGTGTACTGCATGCCTACTGATATGACACCTGCTTGATATAGTGTGCACCCCAGGGTGGTATGCATACTAACACTATTAATGTCTGGGCTGCATTCCCTGTGCTGTAGTGTGGGAATGCTGCATGCCATCTACAATATCACATGCATGGTGTGTCTGCGTGTGTG
This sequence comes from Protopterus annectens, assembly GCF_019279795.1. Taxonomy (NCBI): domain Eukaryota; kingdom Metazoa; phylum Chordata; order Ceratodontiformes; family Protopteridae; genus Protopterus; species Protopterus annectens. The sequence goes on along the minus strand of NC_056734.1, from coordinate 83,312,509 downwards.
TGTCTGTGTGTGTGTGTGTGTGTGTGTGTGTGTGTGTGTGTGTGTGTGTGTGTGTGTGTGTGTGTGTGTCTGCGTGTGTGCGTCTGTTTGTGTGCGTCTGTTTGTGTGTGTGTGCGTCTGTGTGTGTCTGTGTGTAATATACCTTACAGTATGTCTTTGTATTCACAGGTGGTGTAGGTGCGTTCCCCTCCTGCGGTCCATCTGATGTTAGTGTCCCCACAGATACTAGCGGTGATAACCATATGCATGAGGTACAGGCATGGTTATCAGGGGAAGAAGCTGTGCCATTGGTTACCATCCCACCTATGTCCCCCTCATCCCCGTATACGGTTCTAATGCCGACACATACCACATCACCGTTGCCCATAGAGGAAGGACAGTCAGTGTCTGTTGGCATTGAGCAGGAATGTGTGGTGGCTATAGAAGGTGCGCCTACACACCATGTTGCCAGTGTAATGACTGGTGATGTGCCACACAGGCATGTGGCTGGTGCTGCTCATAGGAGGACCTCTGGCAGATATGCACCTGCTGTACAGGGCGCAGCAGCTGGTATCACCAGACGCATGTTCCAGACTGTAATGGCGGCACAGGCACGTGCAGAATGGCAGAACCAAGAAGGGCAGAGGCTGCAGAGGGCTGCAATCCATTCCCTAAATGACAACATCCAGTCATTGGCGAATGCTCAACAGCAGATTGCTAATGTACTGGATAGGTGATTAGGTGAAATGGTTGGAATCCTCGACCGAGGCATGGCAATCCGCGAGCATGAGCTGTCTGTGCTGGAACACCTGGTAGGGGTGAGGTGTAGGACACGTGGGCGTAGGCCAGCAACACCACCTAGTGTAGGTCGACGTGTGCGTGCCACCTCTCATGCCCACTCACACAGTGCCGGTAGCAGCAGCAGTGCAGCTGGTGCTACACCATCCACACCAGGACACAGCAGGCCACGTGGACGTGGCCCTGGCTGGTCCCAGTGTGGACACGATTCCAGCAGACATGTGTCATTGGATAGTAGCCACTCTATACCTCCACCCGGTAGTGCCTGTGCGACCCCAGGCAGGCGCGGGTCACGTGGCCGTGGACGGACACAGTGAGTCATACAACCTGCACTGTACAGTCTGGGGCTGCCAATTATACCCCGTGTAGGCATCACATATGGCTGAACTGTGTACACACATACCCACACACAGCAGACACAACTGTAGGGCTCCACCACATCCACATGCATTCTGCACAGTCATGCCCAGTAAACTCACCGGCCCTTACACACACACATGATGTTATTCATTGGTGCAGCCTATGCCCCTGGCAGACATATCACCCTGTGCATATGATGAAGCCTCTGCCACATCCCTGTCATCCACACCATTGGTGCAGGGTTATGCAAATATATTCTGATGCACAGGGTGGACAAGATAGTGCGAGGTGTATGTGATACCTGTGTATGCATAGCGTGTGATGTGCATGTTGCAGTGGTTGTGTATGAAAACTGACTGGTGCGTATGTGACGTGGGTTGTGTACTGTCAACATGCAGCAGACATACCATGTAGTGCAGGTGCAGCATGCATTGAGCTGTGTTCACGGTATGTGTGACGGTTACACGTGTAGCACCATGTTGGTTCTGATAACCTGAATCCCTCCTATGGTGTACTCGCATGTGCCTACAGGGAGCACTGTTATCGGTCCCCCACATGTAGCTGTGGATTACCCACAGGCACATCTGGCAATATCAGCATACCACATGTACCAAGAACCTGCCTGGACACCTACATAGGTTCATAGGTGCATAGGTACATACTAGGCTATCTGCCCTAGGGCATTTATAAGCCTAGCCAGAGTGTGTGTGCCTTTCACTACCCCTTAGGATGAGGATACTATACCCATTAGTTTGCTGTGCCTCTGTCCAGCAGTGACACAGAGATGATTCCCGGGGTATACGTACGATCTCCCATCCACTCGTCAAGCTTTCTCTTGAACAGAGTCAGTGAGGGGCTCTGCCTCACAAGGACTGGGATTCTGTTCCATAGTGTAGGGAGTCTCTGGGTGATGAACCTGTCCCTCCAGCACGTCCTATTTATATCCGTATTGAGGTTTAAGTCTCTTGCTCTCGTGGCTCTGGTTGATTTGGATCTTTTGAGGTGGAGCATGTCCATTAATTCCGGGTTGTACATGGCCTTGTATGTCAGACACAGATCACCTCGGAGCAGACGGTATGTGACTGTATAGAGCTGGAGTTTCTTCAGTCGGGCAGCGTGTGACATATGTTTGAGCCCCTTTATCCTTTTGGTGAGGAACGTTTGGGGTCCTTCCAACTGCTGCAGGTGTCGGGTTAGGTACATTCCGAATGGGGCGTTGTACTCAATCATTGGTCTAAGTGAAGAGTACAGGGGTGCACTGACCTCCCCTGATCTGGATGTGAATCCCTTCATGATCAGGTGGGCAATGTAGAATGTCTTCCTAACCACATTGGCAATGTGAGTGTCAAAAGAGAGGTTACTGACAAGTTGGGTCCCCAGGTCCCTGATAACTTCTTCCATGTTTAATGGATTACCACCTATGTGGTAATTAGGGGATACCTTGTTTTTCCCAAAGGGTATGACTGTACCTTTCTTGGCATGTAGCTTAAGGCCATGGCTCTGGCACCAGTTATCCATATCTATGAGACTTCTGGTGGATGTCTGTGTCTGATGGGGTGTCGATTATGGTGCCCAGTTTGCAGTCATCTGCATATTTTGTCAGCCACAATCCCCCTATGTTTGCCTGCACTTCAGACAAATAAATGCTGAACAAGAGGGGGCCCAGGACTGAGCCCTGTGGGACACCGCTCATGACCGGCTTAGAGTCTGACATGGCACCAGGAACTCTAACCCTGTGGGTTCTGTCCTTGAGCCGGTTTGCAACCCATCTTGTGACATATGGGTCTACATCTAAGCTGGTGAGCTTTTCTATGATGCCAGAGTGGGGTATTGTGTCGTACGCTTTTGCTAGGTCAAGGTAGGCTGTGTGAACTGCCTTACCCTCAGCAATGGCCTTAGTGACTCTTCCGAAAAAGTCGACCAGGTTCAAGAGGCAGGATCTGCCCTTGACAATGCCAACTTGGGTATGATCCAGTGTATGTAGGTCCCCAATGTCTTCATTTATGAGCTCCATTATGATCCCCTCCATAGCTTTGCAGACAAGGCTCGTCAAGCTTATAGGGCGGTAATGTCCAGGGTCCGTAGAAGCACCGCCTTTGTGGAGTGGGACCACAGTTGCCGTACGCCATTCTTTGGGTACGTATCCTGTAGTAAGGCTAAGATTAAACAGCAGCCTTATGTGCGGGTTTAGGTCCTCATTGAGGTCGTGTAGCACACAGACGGGGACATCGTCCGGTCCCATTGATGCTGTGTTTTCCGCTTTACAGAGAGCAGCTCTCACCTGGGCATCTGAGATGTTTGGGGGGCTAGACTCTGGTGGGATAGATATTTCTCCTCTTGGGAGGAAGGGAGGGGAGACATTTGCACTGAACCTGTCTGCCAGTATGTTGGCAATGTCTGTGGGTTCAGTGATCATTGTATCATTTTGGACTAATTCCGAGCATAACTGTGAGCTTCCACCCATGTTTCTACCATAGCTAAAGATGGCCTTATGGTTGTCTTTTGTGTCTTTCGCGAGTCCTCTCTCACAGGTGGCCTTGGATGATTTTATGAGTGATCATATTTTACTGCTAGTATTGATTAGAGATGCCTTCCCTTGTAAGGATTTTGCTCTGTCATGTAGTAGCATTCTCCTCTTGTTGTAGAGTTGGTTTATGGCTGGGGTCCACCAGACCGTGCACCTGCCTTTGGTGGAAAGGGTCCTGATGTTATTAGGGATTGCTTGATCCATACATTCCTGGAGGTGCTCGTAGAAGGCATTTGTAAGGGTTTCAGCAGCGTGGGTTGTGATTTCCACTGGCTCGGGGGCCTTGAAGGATACCACTCCAGTCTTAAGAAGTGTGAAGTTTGCTTTTGAGAAGTTCTTCACTGTGGTCTCCTTTGCTGGGGCTGGGGGCGGGATGTGGATCTCCAGTGAGATTAATTTATGGTCTGATCTCACCGATGAGGGATATACATCTGGTGTGGAGCATTTCGTCTCCATGTGTGATGAGCAGGTCTAGTATAGTTCCTCCTCTTGTGGGTATGGTGACTAGTTGTTCCATAGCATTTGAGTGTATGAACTCCAGGAACCTTTGGGCTAGGGTGTTGGGGCTTGGGTAATGTTCCCAGCCTATGTTTGGGTAGTTGATGTCACCCAATATGATGGCATTTGGAGAGACATTCATACTCTCCAGTGTCTTCAGGAAGGCTGTGTGGGTATCCTGAGTTTGAGAGGGTGGTCTGTAGCATGCTACAAACTGTAGGGCAGTTTTACCTATGGTTAAGTGCACCTGGATGGTCTCCGATGCTTTGTGCATTGCCACTAACCTGGAGGTGTGGGTACCCTTTATGCATATGGAGACTCCCCCTCCTTTTGTGGTTCGGTCCGAATTTGGGGCCGGAACGCATGATATGAGGTATAACCTGATAGTGCTGGGGTGCTCTCAGGAGCCTTGAACCAGGTTTCAGTCACAGCACAGACATCAATGTTCTACATACTGAGGAGGGCTTTGAGGGCGTGCAACCTGAGGTTTAGACTTCTGGCATTGAGCAGTATTACCCTTAGTTCTTTCCAGTTTTGTTTTCTAGGGCGGTAGGTTTATCATTTGAGCCTTGCCTAAAAACGGCACTATGGGGGTGGCAGGAGCCTTTGCCAATATCCGGAAGCCCAGGGGTGATAGGTGCAAGCCATCCCTTGCAAAGCAGCGTGGCTTGTCAAGCATGTCATCCCAGGCAAATAGACATTGGACCCCCTTAGACTGACACCGGTAATTAAGCCAATTATTAAAGCTGATCATTTTGTCTCTGTATTGTGGCATCATTCTTGATGAGGGTAGGATACTGCTCAGGGTCAGGGTCATACCGGCCTGGGCTACATAATCTGAGAGCCCCTCTATGTCTCTTTTCATGTAGTCCAGGTAGGTATGTCTCAGGTCGTTCACACCGGCATGGACAATGACTGCGTCATACTTGTACGTGCTGCGGAGTGACCTGAGTGCTTGTGTTATGTGGCGGATTCTAGCGCTCGACAGGCAGCCTACTGTGATCATTTCCTTGTTCAGTCTGGTGGGTGGGACGTCAGTGTGTCTGACTATGGCGTCACCTATAACAAGTGTGTCTCGCATTGTGTTTGGCCTTAAGGGCTGTGACTGTTTAGCACACTGACTTTGAGAATTATGTGTTGCATGTCTTATGTCTTGAGGTGGCAGTTGCTTGGGTGTCTGCTTTGGAGGCCTCTGTAGTTTTGGTATATGTTTGATCAGTGCCTCCGAGTATGTCTTTATGTGTTTATGTGCTTGTTTTGCAGTTGTGATAGTTCTATGTGAAACTGGGTTTGTGGTGTGCGTGGTGTCCTTCATCTCCTGTCTGGTCTTGCCGGTCCTGAGTTGAGAGAGCTCAGCCTCCAGTTTGGCTATATAGTTGCATCTCTCACATGTATTTGTGTTTTGTGGGGGAAGGAGTGGGTCGTCTGTGTACATGAGGCAATTGTAACATTGCCTCAGGATGCCCAGATTCACCAGCTGAACAGGAGAGGACGCTAGCAAATGACCCTTCGACATGCTAGAAAAAGTGAAAGCGCTTGCTGTGTAACTGAGTCAGAAGGGACCTATAGGGAAATGGGTACTCAAGGGGATTCTAGGCTAATGTAGTACTTTGTTTAGTATATAAGTACTTTACCTATATAAGAATGCTTTAGGAGCAAGTGCTGAGCTTTTGTGATAGAGAATAGACTGTTTAGATTGCAAGTAGAGAAGTTCTAAGGGAAAACTTGAAGAGCAGAACGTACGGAGCCAGAAATAGTTTAACGTTGTTTACACAGTACATGACACACATGTCCGCACATATACTGCACCTGATGCCTGTGGTCGGTGCCACAGGCTACAGTGGACAGAGACGTCACATACATGGCAGGACACAGTATAGGTATGGTGACATTGTGCAGGTGTCGTACACAGCGTGCTGGCCACTGACCTCAGGTGTCACCTGTCAGCTGTGGTGCATGCTGTGCAGCAGTAGGACGCTGTACCAGTACAGGAATACGGCCGCAATCGCGGGATGTACACCACTATGGCACACACCCCATAGTGTGCAGATGGGGACACCTGCCTGTGTGGTCAGCACCCTCACAATACAATGCACCCGCACGCCATGTCACAGGGGGTGGACTTGCACAGGTGGCCAGTATGGCTCACACCTATGGCATTGACAGGGTTGTGCAATGCAGCACCAGTACGGGATGGTCACCCTGTGTGGTTAGGGTCCATTCACAACAGTATATCTGCATACACCCTCACACCAGGCAGCAGACATACAAACATGCTGACACACACACATGGTGGTGACCACACATGTATACACGGAGAGACGACGTGTTGCATGTACTGCACCATCCACATCCATGCACCCCACACTGAGGTATGTACAGATCTCTACTATGGTGTACAGGGATGTGTGGCACATGGGACATAGTCCCCCCGATATGTGGCATACATGGGCACACATTCATGCACACATGTCGGTGCTGGGAATGCCACACCCGCCATATGAGACGTGTGCAGGCATACAGCGGTATGTAGTGCATTATGCGTACCAACACTGTATCTGGCAGATGTGCTGATATATGCACTTGGGAGGTGGTAGGTATTACAGTAGCCATGTGACATACAGTCGATGACACCTGACCGCTGGGTATGCATTATGGCAGCACTGTCATGTAACAGCGACATAGCATACTGTATGCACATGGCAGGGTAGGATGGTGTGTGACACACCTGTGTGCCACCACCTGCACACATGCATGTGGACAGGTGTTTAAACACATGTTGTACACACTTACCTCCATATGTGCTGTTACTATGCCACCATATAACGGCCCCTATGATGGGTACGCATCTGGTAGGGAGTTGCAACTATGTTATGGACATCGGCCACTGCTCATGCATGGCTGCGCCATGCACAGTACATGTGTCACATGTGTCCCCTGTTGCCATGTGTGTATGCATTGCTACGGTTTGACATGTGTGTTGACATACATAGAACAAGGACTGTGGTATGGTATCACAGCTGTCACAGGCAAACAATACAAGGGTATGTGTCCCATTCAACACCGCTACACCCTGTAGTGGGAGCATACCACAGACATGTGTCCACCTTCCATTCGTGTGTGTAGCACCGCGTATGCCAGTGTTATGCATGTGGTACATCACAGGCTTCGTATGTGTCGTGTGTGCAGTCCATGCACACAGCCAGACAATCACATGTATGACATATCCGGATGTTGGTTCACTCTGGTACAGCAGCAGTCATGTGTCATAGCTGTGTCAGGGCCGTGGTATGTGTGGAGCCGACCTGTCCATGTATACTGATATGGGCGGACTACATCACACATGTGGGATCAATGTTAGTACATGTGTACTCTGCACGACTGGTGTACACCGCTATACAGACCTGTGGACATATGTCACATGCTGTTGTTGGACCGTGAGGCATACTGTTGCACCAATGACATGGTGCTGGCATGGCAGCTACAGTGTTCACTGCAGTGTGTACATGTTTGACCTGCACCCATGATGCCTGTGATGTCATCTGTGTGTGTACGAGTAACTGCATGTGTGACCACCCTGTGCGTGTGGACGGGTTTACCTGACCATGACCTGCGGTGTGTACACTCCGTCTGCATGCCGGATGGTGCGTAGCAAATGCTAAGTGTGTGAGCATGCCCGGTATGCTGTTGAGTAGGTGGACACACACGACGTTCCACACTCTGCCCTTTCATGATTCAACCCCATGTGTATGCATGTCTGCACTCTGCAAATGCTAAGTCTGTGAGCATGCCCCGTAAGCAGTTGTGTAGATGGACACACAGTACAGTGCACACCGCGCCCGTCTGTGATTATACCCCGTGTGCATGTATGTTCCCCCTTTGCAACCGCCAAGTGTGTGAGCATGCCCGGTTTGCTGTTGTGTAGGTGGACACACATGACATTCCACACTCTGCCCTTGCATGATCACACTCCATGTGTATGCATGTCTGCACTTTGCAAATGCTAAGTGTGTGAGCATGCCCAGTAAGCAGTTGTGTAGATGGACACACAGTACAGTGCACACTGCACCCTTCTGTGAGTATACCCCGTGTGCATGTATGTTTCCCCTTTGCGACTGCTAAGTGTGTGAGCATGCCCAGTATGCCATGCTTGGAGACACAGTACAGTCAGCACCGATGTCTGATACTAGGCGTGTAGCCATGGCCAATGACATCCTGCATAGCCATGGTGGCCGTCCAGGAGAGTTATATGTAGTTGATATGCCACAAGAGATGCCTACATCATGCACGCCGGTTGCTCTCTCAAAGGGTGTACTGTCTGTGGTGCATCCTGTATCCATGTCGTCATGTTGTGCTCTGTAGTTAGTGAGTATTCCTGAGTGCAGCACTGCCGTGTTACTGTACGCCCGCCTTGGGATAGTAACATGCTGTGTGACTGCGCACTCTGTCTTCATTCCCTATCGGCTGCCTTGCCTCTGCAGATGATATCACCCACCTAGGAGTATGCCTCTTGACAGCACTGTGCTCAGTAATTTCGGTAGCGCGTTCTGTAAATGCATCATGCTGTAGTGTGTTCATGTAGGTAGGCGTAGGTTCAACTCCTGGCCCTTCCCCGTGTGTGCGTGTGTGTGTTTCCAGCTGCCTCTGGAGACAGTAATTCTTTAGACGCTTCACAACACATACCTTGGCTATCAGCGTCTATTCCTTTGTGGATGATGTCACCCACCTAGAAGTATGCCTCTGACAGTGCTGTGCTCAGTAATCTCGGTAGCGCGTTCTGTAAATGCATCATGCTGTAGTGTGTTCATGTAGTTAGGCATAAGTTCAACTCCCGGCCCTTCCCCGTGTGTGTGTGTGTGTGTGTGTGTGTGTGTGTGTGTGTGTTTCCAGCTGCCTCTGGAGATAGTAATGCTTTTAGACGCTTCAAAACACATACCTTGGCTATCAGCGTCTATTCCTTTGCGGATGATGTCACCTACCTAGAAGTATGCCTCTGACAGTGCTGTGCTCAGTAATCTTGGTAGCGCGTTCTGTAAATGCATCCTGCTGTAGTGTGTTCATGTAGGTAGGCGTAGGTTCAACTCCCGGCTCTTCCTCGTGTGTGTGTGTGTGTGTGTGTGTGTGTGTGTTTCCAGCTGTCTCTGGAGGCAGTAATGCTTTTAGATGCTTCACAACACATACCTTGGCTATCAGCGTCTATTCCTTTGCGGATGATGTCACCCACCTAGAAGTATGCCTCTGACAGTGCTGTGCTCAGTAATCTTGGTAGCGCGTTCTGTAAATGCATCATGCTGTAGTGTGTTCATGTAGGTAGGCGTAGGTTCAACTCCCGGCTCTTCCTCGTGTGTGTGTGTGTGTGTGTGTGTGTTTCCAGCTGCCTCTGGAGATAGTAATGCTTTTAGATGCTTCACAATACATACCTTGGCTATCGGTGTCTGTTCCTTTGCAGATGATGTCACCCGCCTAGAAGTATGCCTCTGATAGTGCTGTGCTCAGTAATCTCGGTAGTGCGTTCTGTAAATGCATCATGCTGTAGTGTGTTCATGTAGGTAGGCGTAGGTTCAACTCCCGGCCCTTCCCCGTGCGTGTGTGTGTGTGTTTGTTTCCAGCTGCCACTGGAGACAGTAATGCTTTTAGATGCTTCACAACACATACCTTGGCTATCAGCGTCTATTCCTTTGCGGATGATGTCACCCACCTAGAGGTATGCCTCTCTCAGTGCTGTGCTCAGTAATCTCGGTAGCGCATTCTGTAAATGCATCCTGCTGTGGTGTGTTCATGTAGGTAGGTGTAGGTTCACTTTCCGGCCCTTCCCCATGTGTGTGTGTGTGTGTTTCCAGCTGCCTCTGGAGACAGTCATGCTTTTAGACGCTTCACAACACATACATTTGCTATCGGCATCTATTCCTTTGCAGATGATGTCACCCACCTAGACGTATGCCTCTGACAGTGCTGTGTTCAGTGCTCCGAGTAGCACGTTCCGTACCTGTGTCATACTGTCATGCGGTTGGGTAGGTAGGAGTAAGGTCAATTCCCATGCCTGCCAGCTGTGTGTGTGTGTGTGTGTGTGTGTGTGTGTGTGTGTGTGTGTGTCTATGCTCCCAGCCACATGGGTTCGTAGGTTATGGTTTTAGATGCTCCACAGCACACATATATCCTGCTGACATCTCTGTGTTTGCGGATGTTGAGATGCAGCTAGTGGACTGCCTGTGTGCCTGCTGTGGTTAGTGACCTCCGTAGCGTGTTCTCCACGTGCGTCCTGCTGTGGTGTGATAGGGTAGTGATGTGTAGGTTCCACTACCAGCCTTGCCACATGTGTCTGTCTGTATCTCTCTCGATGTATATATACATACATATGTTATGCCCATAGCGCTGCTCTTGCATGGACAGCTGTCTGTCCCATGTATCACATATTTGCACAGCTGACACATAGAAATGTGGTACGATGCATATCCAAACATTGTCCATGCAACGTCCGTGTTCGGGAGGTGTTGCACGCCCTAGAGACATCTGCTGTATATCTTGGCAGACAGCTATCCTTGCTGTACTGTCACTGTACTCATACACGCCATAGACCTTGTGTATCATTGCCTGTTTATGGTGTGTGTATGTCTATCTGAGCTGTGTGCATGGTCGTGTGTATGTCCCACTATAATCGTCTGTGCAGGTGTCGCCACTATGGGTAATCCATGTAGACAGCTGTTTCATGTGCATTTCAGCACATACCTGCGGACAGTACTGCCCCTCCTACAGCAGCACATTCCATCGTCTTGCAGTGGATACTAGTGTTCCCACACACATGTATCTGTGTCTGTTCATAACACTCCACCTCAGGGAGCGTATATCTGGACACGGCCTTATGTGATAGTGGGACACTCGGGGCCAGTCATATTGCTCTTAGAAACATAGATAGTGGGCACAGTGATATCTTATGCATGCGTATGGCATTTCTGTCTCATTTGGTGTCTTCCTCGCATGTTTGTCATTGTTTCCTGTCGTCAGTTATCATGAGGGCGCCGGACTGTTACTGTTACGTGGAACACAGTGAACATATGAGGCAGACTTCTACATAGTCTGCGTACATCTGTGCAGTTGCAGGGTATGTGTCTAATACAACATACCTACTGTCTGACTACAATACACACACAGTGTATGGCGGCATGACAGACCACATGACATTACTTTGTATTTGCATGACACACCCACGCAGACAGTTGTATTCCTCACACAGGTCTACATCTGCTTATCCACACTAATTGTTCTTTCCTGTACCATATGTGTGCGTCATATTTGCGCTTTCCGTCAGTGGCGGGGCTCACGTACGACTATGGGGGCCTGGTAATTGTTATGTTGACACTTCATGGCACCCTGGGGGACACTTCATCTTTGTGTCTGATTACCTTCCACATTGACCTTCACGGGGCATACGTTTTCATTCACTATTACCGGGGTAGGACATATACATGTTTGCACATTTGTCCTGCTGTCTGTCTTCCCACCTGTCCACCTAGTATCACCGGTTCAGTACATGTATTCTGGACAGGTAGCTCCTTCATACCCTTGACCTGTTATCATTATGTGTACACGTCCTAACGTTCGGCCATTGCCCCTCTTATGTTTCACATAGTGCTGTGCCTTCCTAGCTGATTGCTGCCTAGGCATTCCAGACTGTGCGGTGGGTGATAGGGAGCGCTATTTCCATTGCATGATTAGTGACACTCATAACATCCGTATGCATGGCTACGCCAGTATTCGCACAACGGTCTGACTTTGTATGGGGTATTTCTAATGTAGTCCCTATCTGTATTTCCTGTGCTATGCCTTACTGCAGCTGTGTTATTCCAACAGATTTCCAGTTATGGGTGCCATCTTGGTCGTACGCATGTCCATCCATGGGAATCGCCTACAGGACACTGATATAGGGCTGTACATATTTCACACCTGCTTTCCGCATTATCCGGTGGATGCTTTGCACCATTAGTGGGGATTAAGGCATGTGCTATACCCACATCCCTCCCACGGGGTGGGCCTATGGATTCTCTGCCAAACAACACCTAGGCCCATTTCTGCATACCCAGGTTCCCATGCCTGCAACCCTCGACGGTACACATTACACATGGTTAATGTGTGCGGTACTGGGATGTGGACGCACTTCTATGGACTCGCCACTCTGGGGATATCTGTTCATATGTCCTGCATTTCATGGACACATGTGTCATCAACCTTGAACCCACTTTTAGTGCATGTATAGCTGTTCTGTAGTTGCGGCTGTTACTTCTTTTGCATCAATCGCAGCAGGTGTTGCGAATGGAGCAATTTTTGGAGTCCTACAATGGACACCAGTGTGCATGTGTAAAGTGTAGAACTTGCTGGACTGTCACCTTCTGGCCAGTGGTTTTGACTACTGCTGTATATTCCCCATTCGTGGATGTCTGTTTGACTACCCATATTTTCTGTTACTTGGCATATTTATATCCATGTGTCATATATACGGGACGTAGGTCTGTTGTGTGTACATATATACACGTGAACCCCTCATTTCATACCTTGCTTTGTTACTGTCTGTGGATTACCTGTGTACACACATCTATAACCATACCATACCTTTACACTGTACAGGTTCTGGCAGAGTGTACAGATGGTTGGCCCTTTATCTTAGGTGTGTGTTACATTGACCGGTGTCTATCTGGCAATTTGCTGGCATTTCATGTGAGACTTACTTGATTCTATAGAGACTTGATTCTATAATTATGACGTGCTTCCACTAACTATGTATTTTTCTTTGTATTCTGGAATCTTTATGTAACCAGTCCTTTTTGGACACTTTCTATTGTTGTTCATTTTTGTTTACATATATGACTACTTTGGTATGTTGTGCTATTATTGTGTGTGGAGCATTTCTCCCCGGGCCTCTACTGACACTGGACATATATCCAGCTAGACTAGCCCAGTCAACAAATGTAAACCAACATAAGACTTACATAAACATACGGTGGCACCTTCTGACAAGTAGGTCGGGTTACAGATGCATACCCTTCGTCAATCCCTGCTACTAACACACCCGTTATTCTATCCACATTCTATGTTTGTCTTATCACATATCATGTGTTTCTCACTATTTGTACCAGTACTTTGCATGGCATTGTCCAGTTCCATACTTTCAGAGGCTGACAGTTTTGAGACATGTATAACTAACGTGGAGGACACAGCATTAAGTTACCCTGCTGTGAGCGGATCACACACGCACAGGCGCACTTGCATTCCCTCATTGTGGGTTACGCGCAGGCGCACATGCATATCCGTATTTTGGGTTACATATGTTTACTGAGTCTGTGTGCTTATGTGGCCTGTATTAGTTGTGACTGTTCCAGTAACATATCTCTGATCCAGTTAACGGGCATGTGCGGAACACACTTTCACCTTTACACATGTAACTGTCTTTGCGGCACAGACGCATTACTTACACATTCACATTTATATGTTCTATAGTTGTAATTCAAATGGGACTGCATTCACGTTGGCCGGTTGATGTGACCACTACACATTTGCTGTTCTGTCTCATTTATATGCATATCCATGGTACATAGCTACATTAGCACATCCCCCCCCGCACTCACTTACGTCACAGGCATCCATTCTCCTGCTGAGAAAAGTGCGGTACTACATGTTACACATTCCCTATTCCCTACTGCTCTTGACCCAGGATGCATATGGCGTGACCGCAGGGATATTCAGATCACAGGGGCTTATAGCCCCAACGCATACAGGTCTTTGATTGTCAGGGTGTTCCTGTGGTGCTCTGGGTTTGGTCTTGTCTGCCTAGTGTACAGAACTGCCCTGACCGTGTACGAATGTCAGACGAGGCACATGGGCACGGTTTGTCCATGTCTATTATACCATAACCCCCCCATTATTCCTAACCGTGCACGCTGATTGGCCAGCGTGCCCGTTGTAGATCGGGTTATAGTAATGGCACACGGTCCGGTCGCCAGGACCTATTTCCATTAGTATACCTCGGTATTTATAACCTGTCTCGCTATGTTACATGGGTTTAACATAGTGTGACAGCTTTAACTGAGCCACGGAGATGTCCGTTGCTTACTTTGGGGCAGTCTCGCTCTGCAACACACATTTAACATAGCGGGACAGATTGTACAACACAGCAACAGGGACATCGAGCTCTCCGTTGCTGTTTTGTATTGATTTGCTATGTTAACTGGGTTTTACATAGCGAGACAGTTTTGACATTAGCAACGGACATCTCGTGCAGTACGTCAGCACCGCCACGGATGCCAGACATCTGCGGATGGGCAGCAGACAGGCATTATGCTGTGCCATTATGTCTGGGGATTAATAGTTTATTTTCCTAGATGATATGGCATAATAGCAATAACCCACGTCTGGGTGTGGGTACTGCTGTATTTACCCATGGTTGTTTTGTTTGGTCCCTCGGCTTCACCTCGACCGCACCACGCCTACCGTGGGTATATCCAGCATTACCCACACCCAGGCATGGGTTATTGCTATGATATTCATTCCGTGTTTACAGACACGGGTGTTTGGACAACCAACAATAGCTTCTGCTATTGGCATACACTGCTGTGGGTGGTGCCGGTTATCATACATATGCCATGTTCTGCGTTTTTCCCATTCACACTTGTCTATCCCCTGTCCTCATTCATATGTGGATATTCATGTGGCACATGACTGAACTATGTATTACCTGCAGGTATGCTGTGTACAGTGCACATATGTGACGGTTGGTTACAGTGTATCTGTGTACCTACCTCTGTGATACAGGGGACTACCACACATCCTTCGCAGCATTACATGCGTATGTACATACTATTATTCGGTGGCCTGTGGAAGGTTGTCAGAGCACCGATTACATGTGTCCCTATTTGTGCACGCATCGTGTTGGTCTTTGTCCGGCCTTCGTTGCTATCATGGGTTGGACGGTGGTGTTGGTGTGTGTTTGGGTTGTATTTATACTGCCGATATGACAGTGGGGGGTGGGGTTGGCACTTGTTCCTCTTTGTAGGGGGCCCCATTATGGACATTTGTGTCCTGCGTCGACACTTGACACGTGCCATATGTCCTGTGATATTAACACAGTCGTGTATGTCTTCCTGCATTACTACTTGCGTGTTACAGGCATTTTGTATCTGGTACACATGACTATTATGTTGGATAGCTTAATCTATTCGCATGCTATGACATAACCATTCATCTGGGCATATACGTGTTATTCTATCCTTTGCATTGGCCGTGGGTGTTTTGCCATACGGAACCACACATATCTACGAGTGATGTCCCACCTTGACAATCTGTGCATGTGGCAACCCTGCTGGGGTGACCTGCTTGGTGGACGGCTGTTCCACCCTGTGTATTGTGTTTGACATGTCTGCATAGCTAATCATCGGTACAGTGGCTGCACATACTGCTTTGTCCAGATGTGTACAGTTATGGACACCGTGGCGTGTGAACACCTATGGGGTTTCGACAGGTCCGTAACCACACGCGGGATGTCCACATTCTGCCAACACATTCACATGCAGCCATTTGGATATCAGTACCTGGGATGGGATGTTGACATGTGGGGTACATATTTGCACGCCTGTCACTGCCTAGGACAATACTTCCTATTACATATGGGGTATACCCACTGTGTGTAGGTGTGTAACTGCGAAAGGCTGCTAGCTGGATTGGGTGGACATTCGGACATGGGTGCGGGTTACGTGCTATGACGGGGTTGTTGTGTATTACATTTGCATGCATGGGTTCTGCTTCTGGATATTCCAATTCGGCATACGCCATCATATGTGTATGTGACGGTTACGTTGCTGTGTCTCGCACATTTTACTATACACATGTTTGTCTGTGTTTGGGATATCTAGTTTCTTTCTGGTTGTTATATGGCCATGACTGCCCAGCTGTGTACTCTCACTACCACTGTGGGACTGCTGGTGACCATGCCCATGGGTCTAGTCGTGTGTAGTTGCGGCGCGCTGACATGATGCAGTACACCTCCACTGGGTATGCCTGCTGACAGTGCATTGCGTGACGGACACGGTATTCTGGGTATCCTTTGTTCCGTGGATGGGAACATTTTGTACTTCGTGGGTTTATGTTTGGTTCTCCATTTTGTGTGGACGGGTACTATGTTGCATACTCTGCATACGTTTCATTATCGACAGACACTGGTTGGCGCGGTTACTATTGCAGGCGGCATGTGAGAGTCAGCACTTTAGGTTGCTCATCGCCTGCCGGCTTGGCCACGCCTACGGGCACATCCTACTTGGGCTCCCTGGACTCGCGTACGTGCCCTATGCACGTGGTTGTGGTTGCAGCGCACACTCATTACTATGCATGTGGCGCTGCTACGCCAGTTATACGCTGCATGGCCGGCGCAAGCCTTACGCCGGCCTTGCGCCGAGCTTCATGAATCCGGGGGATTGTTTTTCTGCATCTGTATGAATCTGACCAACTGTGTTATTTGTATTTCTCCTGTGGCTGAAACTCTGGAGTTTATTGTATTTAGTTATTTAGTATTCTCATGTTTTATATTTTATTATATACTATTAAATATTTTATACCTTTCATTGTAGTTGGTCTTTAAGAGAATACTTTTAACATTGTGAGAGTACCTGTTCTTATTTTAGTGATGCTTTGGCCACTCTGAAAAGCCTTGCTGCTTTGGTTACACTCTACCATTTATTTTGATTATACTCAGTATAATTGGACATCCTTGTAAGAGCCTTAGAGTGGCTGACTGGTAGCAGAGTGGTTACCTTATAGTCTGTGCAGAAGGGGCATAACTAGTATATCTGTGCCAGCCTTTTCCCAGGAGTGTGTGTGCGAAAATCAAATACCCAGGTATGTGTGAGTCTAGCTACTTGAAACTGGGACACAGTGCTCCAAAGTGAGTTTTGTTTGAGATCTGAAGAGACAGAGAGTCCAGTCCTAGGTCTGTAGTGTGTGCCCTGTATACTCTTGGGGAAACTGCGCTTGATGCAGAGAGCTGCATTTGAAAATACTGTCCATTCCTGCACTTAGTGACCATCTGTCACTGGTGTCAGTGGTGAGGATTGAGGATCCTTGATTACTGACCTGGGATAGAGAGACCATCACATTGGACTGTGTGATAAATATGTACAAATGATTCAAGGATGGGTCCTTTGATAGCACTTTTAGCATTTCAAAGATGTTTGGTTAAATAAATGGGTCATTTGCCTGTTCTTTTGTTGAGGGGGCAAAGGAGTTAATGTTATGGCACAAACAAGGATATGTTGCTCTTGTTACTCTCCTTCTTTTGCATCCTGCCTGTTGTTAGTATTTCACATTTGTAGTCTGTTTTATATTTCTCCAGTGGGTAATACTGATTGGCTATCTTTTCTGTTTTGTCTGGAAACAGTTATTTTGTAGTTATTTGATGCTTATGTGTATTATACTTCTGTTGTCTTTTAGGACACCTACAAGTATAACATTCAGGTGTGGCAATCCACGGAGGAACCCCCCCTCTTCAATGATGGGGAAAGTGAAATAATTGTGGATAGGTTTCATCATCATGGTTCTTCTCTCCTGGAAAGGGGACCGGGAGATATGGCACACCGGATGCAAATATGGCAGCAAATTGTCAAAAATGTGAATGCAGTGGTGGCCTCATCAGGATATACGAACAGGAGTGCCACAGGGCCACTGACATGATCACTACTGCATGCAGGAGAGCAGCTGCAGGGGGCCATGACCAAATGGCAACTGGGGGAGGGCCTGCTAGTGAACCCCTCACTAACCCCAATGAACAGTTTCTGACCAATGTCAGAGATCCACACAGCTCCCAGGAGAGTGAAGGACAGCATGTACTGGATGTGGGTGCAAGCATGTCCCAGGTGGAGCTTCTAGGTAGGCTTTGTTATCTGAACAGTTGAATACTGTTGTATAGTAAAACAATTGAAATGAATAAGTTAATTCTGTGTCACATGTCTTTTTGGAGAGTGGGATTGAATATTGCTATAGTTATAAACTTAGACTGGAGTTGTTAGCCTTGTTGACATTAGATTTAATGCACATATAACAGGGTAAATGTATTACCCCCTGTGTTACTGTTAATTGTGCTTATATTGCTCTTACCTCTTACTTAATTTCTTCCAGGACCGTCTGGACTACAGAGGAGTATGTCATCTGCAGATGGTAAGCCATATATTTTTATGTCACTACTGCTGAGCAATTTGAATAAATAGTGTAGTGTGTAATGTTGATCTCGGGCCTGTTTTTTTTATTTCTGTACTGCCTGTAATAGTGGCAGCACTGTTAGTTTGTTACCATATGTTGCATTATAGTAATGCAGGTATTAATGTTGTTTTTTATCACAGGTGATCATGACAGTGGGAGTTTGAGCCCTGTGCCATCTGATGTCAGTGTATCAGCAGACTCTGATGATGATGGTGGCCTAATTGAAGCACAGTCAGAGGGGTGCAGAGGTTGATATACAGCCATCCCCTGCATTTCCACCAGACACAGCCAGAAGGCCCATGCCTATCCAGTCCACTGAGCCCACAGATATTGGACAGGTGGAGAGTGAGGACATTGATAAGGGAAGTGTGGCTACTGCAGGTTCTGTCCATATAAAGTCTGTCTGCAGCCAAAGTGTGGGAAAGATGCCACATAGGAGAACTTTTATGGGTGCTCAGAGGGGGCCTGCTGTCCCTCCTCCACCTGGTGCAGGTGTCACTTCCCATGCCACTCAACTTATGCTTAGGGCTATCATGGAGGCACAGGCATATTCCCATAGGTGTTCTAGACAAATGTTCAGGGTTGTGGATGTATCACAGTCTGACATGTGTGACTGTCTCCACCATTCTACTGATTCACTGCATTGAATGACTGACACGTTGGAACAAGGGGTGTCTGTAATGGAACATCTGCTGTAAGGGGAACACAAAGCATCCTCATGGGTGTATGTCAGTCACATCATCTGCTGTCAGCCAATGTGGCCATGCCTAATCATGCTCCCATAGTGGCAGTACTTCCACTGCTTTGTCAGTGAGTATGTTGTCCACACTCAGACATGGCAAGCCATGGGGTCATGGTCTTGGGCATCCCCATGAAGGGAGCTCATCCAGCAGACATCGGTTACATTCAGGTAGCAACATAGCATCTGACCTTAGGTGTGTATGAGCCAGTGCAACTCCTGGCAGAGCCAATTCTCGTGGTTGAGGGCAAAGATGATGAATTGCCACCTCTACCATGCACTGCTCACACTTGTCCAATGGACAAAGACATATAGCTAGCACAGAGCTTGTTTGTGGTCATGCAGATGCTCACACACCAATTTCACCTGGAGGACCCCTACAGACACACACACAACAGTTACTTATTTTGTCTTAGTGGCCATTTGATGGTTTATCCCAATGTCTGCCTTCTTCTCCTTGTTACTCACACACTCACTCACCAACCTTTTGTGTTTCCCTAGGTCTCCTGCCTCCCCCTCACACACAACATCCTGTGCAAGTGATGATAACTGTGCCATACCCCTGTTTTCCATCTTCTGGATTCGGAGATACAAAAGCTGTATCTGATGTTCAGGGTGAGTAATTAACTTTTAGTGCTTAGTATATCTGCTTTTGTGTTGTTGAACTGCTCATTGTACCTTTGACTTGTGCTGGTCTTATAAAGTTAGAGAGTTGATTGCATCATAATTTCACAACTGTACAGTGAATGCTCTTGTAAGGGTTGTGAAGTCAGAAACTGCAATGTGTATCATTACGTTCTAACTTCTCTCTTTAATGATTTACCAGGACAAACATATGGTGCATATCATAAGTCATGCCATCATATTCAGATTTTAGGATTGCATGACAGTCAAACCTCATTAGAACAGTAATACAGTATAATGCTCTCTTTTGCACGTACCTCAACAGACACATGCAGCAGCTGGAGAGACCGTAGGGCTTTCTTAGCAAGATGCCACAGGGTCTACAAATCATGCCATGATGTATGTAGATAGATTAGAAACCATGTCACTGTAATCTGTCTTGTACAGAATGAGGTGACATCTGCCTGGCCTCCAGGCCAATGTCTGACCATGCCCTGATGGGATGACTGCGTATCCAAACATCTGTTAAGAATGTGGTATTAACAGTATCTGCCTGGTCTCCAGGCCAGTTTCTGACCATGCCCTGGTGGGATGACTACATATCCAAACCTCTGTTGAGAATATGGTAATAACAGTGTCCCACACGCTGTGGTAAAAGGCTGTACAGTTGTGTATAGTGAGAATAGAACTCCTACCTATCTAAGTGCACAGACTACAGAACACAGTACTTAATGCGAGTGCCATGGCAGAAGTCAGACTTTTGCAAGACTGCAGCTGGACTTATAGTACATGACATCAGCAGGACATGTGTGAGGCGAGATGATGGCAGGCCTGCATAGGTTCATAGCTTCATAGGTTCATACAAGGCTACTACCATAATTGCCCTAGGTTCATAGGAGGTTACTAGCTAATGGCCCTAGGGCCTTTTTCAAGCATAGCAAAGTTGCACCATTGTTCCTTTATAGATCAATATATGCATCCATATTTGCAAATCCATGATCAGCACGGACTGCTCCTGTCTAAGAGCGACGTAGGTGAAATCCCTGGGGTAATTTTAAAATTTTCCATCCAGTTGTCAAAGTTACTCTTAAATAAGATTATTGACGAGCTCAGTTTCACGTGAATTGGGAGTTTGTTCCATAGCAGTGGCAGTCTCTGGGAGACATATCTGTCTCTCCAGCATGTTCTGTTGATGTCGTAAGCTAGGTTAAGGTTCTTACAATGAATGAGTCTTGTCCCATTTCATTTGCAGAGGTGCAACATTTCCATTAAGGCAGGGTTCGAGAGTGCTCTGTAGGCCAGGCACAACTCACCTTTCAGCAGTCTATATGATAGAGAGTACATTAACAGGGCCTTCAGTCTGTCCATATAGGTCAGGTGTTGAAGTCCCTGGATTTTCTTGGTGAGAAACCTTTTAGGTCTCTCCAGCTGCTGCAGGCGATTGGTGAGATACATGCAAAAGTGAGCATTGTACTCCATTGGTCTGATGAGGGATGAGTACAGTGGATTGATAACAGCGTCAGTTTTGGATACTATGGTTTTACTTATGAGGTGTGCAACATAAAAGGCCTTCCTTACCACTTTGGACACACAATGATCAAAGCTGATGTTGACATCAACCTGCATTCCCAAATCTGTCACCATTGTGCTGGAATGTAGGGGGATATTATTATTAGTGTAATTTGCAGGTACCTCTCCTTTGCCAAAAGGGAAAATAGTGCATGTTTTTGGGTTAAGTTGAAGTCTATGGCTTTGACAACAATAATTTATCTATGTAAGCCCATTTTGTAGTATGTTGACATTGTTTGGGGATTCAATGATTACACACAGTTTACAGTCGTCAGCAAAACTGGTGAGCCAGAGGCCATCTGTTATCACCTGAATTTCTGACAAATAGATTCCATGCCATAGGAGGCCTGGCACAGACCCTTGTGGAACACCATAACAGGTCTACTGGTAGAGTTGGAATCCACAAGTATGACTGTATGCGTTCTGTTGGTGAGCCAGTTGGCTACATGTCTAATGACATATGGGTTAAGCCCCAGCAGGGTGAGTTTCTCATGGATGCCTACATGGGGGATTGTATCAAAGCCTTTGCCAAGCCATGATATTTAGCATGTACTGATATGCCTTCATCCAAGTCTTTGGTGACAATCTTGAAGAATTCCACTAGGTTTAAAAGGCATGATCTACCTTTAACGAAGCCAGACTGGGTCAGGTCAAGGGTTTGAAGGTCACCATTGTCCTTGTTGATAAGGTCCAAGATGATTCTCTCCATGGACTGACAGACAAGGCTAGTCAGACTTATGAGTCTATAGTTCCCCAGGTCAGTTGAAGGACCTATCTGTCCAAGAGGAGTATGGTTGCTGTTTTCCATTCTGCCGGGACTAAACCAGTACCTAGATTGTGGGTGAAGAGAGTACCCGATGGTTCCACTAACTCCTGCTTAACACCATTTAGTAAATAGCCTGGTATGTTATCTGGTCCCATAGAGGCTGTGTTTTTGGCCTTGGTGAGTGCAGTTATAACCTGTTCTTTGTAGATAATAAGTAGAGAACTGTTGACAGCTATGCTTTTGGGTATGATTGCTGGAGATAGGGGTGTGAAATGTTTGCCAAACCTGCATGCTAACAGGTTGACGATGTCTTCAGGTTCATTATCACTGGTACCATCCACTATAAATGTGGTGCAAAGCTGGGCCTTCCCTTTTACATTACAGACATAGCTAAAGAATGCCTTGTGATCATCCTTAGCTTTGGATGGTAATTTAGTTTCATAATTAGCTTTAGAGGACTTTACAAGATGTATCACTTGCTTGTTCAAGAAATGAAGGATGTTCTTCTGCAAAGATGGATCCCTCTAATTCTTGGATATCAGTTTCTTTCTCATGTTTTATAATCTATTTATGTTAGCTGCACACCAGGGTGGCTTTTTTTTGTGAACAAGTTTTGATGCATTATTTTACAGCTAAGTCTATGCACATGTAAAGTTGTTTATATAGGGCATTTGTGTACACCTCCATATAGGAGTCTTTGCCATCAGTGGTGGCAAGAGGTTTGAAACTATGTATGCCATTGCTTAGGAGGCTATAGTTTGCTTTGGAGAAACTTTTCAACCTTTTGGATCTTGAGGGGAGTCAGGTATGATTGTTTTATTGAACATGACTGATTTATGATCAGACCTTTCCAGGGAGGGTCTCACTCATGGGGTAGTGCAGTGATCTCCCATGTTGGTGAGTAGTAGGTCAAGGACATTCCATCCTGTTATGGGGGTGTAGACTAACCGTTCTAAGAGCATTTATGTTTACAAAGTGCAGGAACCTTAGAGGAAGTGTGTTTGAGATCATATAGGTAACCTAATCGATGGAAGGATAGTTAAAGTCACTCATGCCTAGGTTGTTTGGCTGTATTATGAGTGACTCAAGTAGGTCCAGGAAGACAATGTGTGGTTTTCATCGTTCAGGTTGCTGAACCTGTAGCTAACAATGACGTGGAAGGGGGGGGGGTCTTTTCAATAGTTAGTTGGACTTGGAGTAACTCTAGGGAGTCATACTGCTTAACCAGTCTTGAGGTGTATTTATCTTTCATGAAGATGGACACACCTCCTCCATTGTTTCTTTCACATTCATTTTGTGGCTTGAATGTATGGAATTCATTATAGCCTTTCATGGCTGGAGTACTCTCTGTGGCCCTAAACTATGCCTCTGTGACTGCACAAACATTGATATCTTCCCAAATAAGTAGCCTCCATTCAGTGAAGTTTCCGATTTACACTCCTAATGTTAAGCAGCATAATCATGAGTTTGTCTTTTCAGGATATTTTTATGCAAGGGATTTTGTTCTTATGACATTGCCTAAAAAAGAGACAATGGGGGAGGCAAATATCTTGGCCAGTAACCAAAAAGCAAGAAGTGGCAGATGAAGACCACCCCTGGCAAAGCAGTGTGGTCTGTCGACCATATCATCCCAGTCTGACAAATACTGGATCCCCCTGGACTGACAACAGTAGCTAAGCCAGTTGCTGAAGTCAATAATTATTTTGTTTGTATTGAGGCATCAGCCAGGGTGAAGGTAGAATGCTGCTTATGACTACAGACATACCTGTTTGGGACAGATAATCTGAGAGCTGAGTCATAACTGTCTTCATATAGTCCAGTGAGGTACATTTCAAGTGATTAACTTCAACATGGAGATGACAGAGGTGTAACTGTGTTTGTTTTTGAGAGACTTGAGTGCGTGGATGACTTTGTGGATCCTGGCACCTGACAGGCAGATGACCATGACTTTCTCCTTGTACAACCTGGTGAGGAGGACATCTGTGTGTTTCATTATGGATTTGCCTATGACCAAGACATTGGTTTTCAGGTGTTTTGCCTTAAGGGCTTAATGGTTGGCACACTGATATGTTTGTTTTTATGTGTAGTGGGTTCTGTTGGGACTGTAATGTGTGCAGAAGGTTTGCATTTGTGAGGTCTCTGTTCTTTTAGTAAGCTTCTATGACTACCTCTGCATATGTGGGGTTATGTGTTATGCACTTGGTCTGTTTAATATGTGAAGTGTGTGCGTGTTGACAATCTGCTTGACATCTGGTTTGTTGTTACCCGAGGGAGAGACAGCATTTATTCTAGAGTCATTGTATAGTTGCATCTCTCACATATTGTATTTGTAATTTTTACAAGTACATGGTTGTCAGTATACATGAGGCTATAGAAGCCTACCTTTGTAAAAACACAAGTACCCTTATTAAGCATATTTAGATGGTCATTGTTAGCAGAGCGATTTTGTGATCTGCTACAACTGGGCATGTCACTGAGGGACATTGGTTCCAGCCCAGAGGTGACTTTATAAGCACCCAACCAGTAGTGAAGGTTGCACTTGAACAGGATCATTGAGGAGCACTGCTTCACGCACAGTGGGAGCCTATAACAGGAGAGTGTGAGTTGCCGGTGGATATATCTGTCTCCCTTGCATGTTCTGTTTACATCACAGGCTAGGTTGAGAACTCTGATCCAAGTTATTCCTGTCCCATTTGATTTGCAGATGTCCAGAATTTCCTGTAGGGCAGGGTCTGAGACTTCTCTGTAGATCAGACATAGGTCACCTCTCAGCAGCTTGCAGGAAACTGAGTACAGTGACAGGTATTGTAGTCTTTCCATGTATGTGTTATTTGGAGGACCCGCATTCTCCCAGTCACAAACCTCTAGTTTTTCTCTAATTGCTGCAGTTGTCTGGTGAGGTACTGACAGAAAGGAGCCTTGTGCTCAATTAGTGGTCTGATAAGGGTAGAGTACAACAGAGCTATGACCCCCTGGTCTTGGATGTGATGTCCATATGTATGATGTGCGCAATGCAGAATGTGTGTATCAACACTATGTACACATAGTGATGAAAGTGTAGATTGCTATGAACATGTGTTCACAAGTCTCACAACACTGTGGTTGAGTTGATGGGGTGCTATGTATTTCAAAAATAGCAGGGTACTTCATTGCCAAAGGGGACAATGAGGCATTGTTTGCTGTAAGGTTCAGTCTGTGAGTTTCACACCAGTCAATTGTCTCTGTCAGCCCCTTCTGTAATATGTTACCATCATTAAGGAAATCTATATGAGTGTGTCCACTTAACAGTCATCTGCAAATGTGTTAAACTACAGGCCACCTACTATTGGTTGCACTTCACGGAAGTAGTTTCCACACAGCTGATGGCCCAGCCCAGATCCATGTGGTATTCCACTGGTGAGTGGGCTAGTGGTGGAGGCTCAGTCCCAACTTTGACAGTGTGCATTCTGCAGGTGAGCCAGTTAGCTATCCAGCTAGTATTGTATGGCTTAATTCCCAGATAGGACATTTTCACTATGAGATATGAATGGGGGATATGGTCAAAGGCCTTGGATGACTGAACATAGGCGGTGCGTCCTGTTATCTGCCATCCAGGTCATTGGGGTCAGTATCAAAGAAGTCCATGATGTTCAATAGGCAAGATCTATCCTTGACAAACACAACACATGTTGACTCAAGTGTGTTGAAAGTCAATTATGTCCCTGTGGATAAGGTACATACTGATTCCTTCCCTAACGTTGCAGATATGGCTCTTACGCTTATGGGTCAATAGTTGCAGTTCTGCATGTTACCAGATTGCATTGCATATGACACAACATTTGATATTCCTTTTTGTAGTGTAAGTGATATATGTGTGGAAAAAGTACTGAGAGACCAGGGTGGTTGCAGTGCTTGGAGTGGGGGGGCAACACATGGTTGTACTGTAAATATGTGACATACTGTGAGACAGATCCTTCATTTTTTAATTTGTTCACATGTAATGTCATGTCATATACAAGACGTAGACAATAAACAGTGGTAATAAGCAGTAGTAATACTTAATAATATGTAGTTTTCCATTGCACAATAATTAGCAAAGTGTATACGCATGCAAGATATACCTATTTGTGCACTGCTTAGCAGTGCTCAGTTGTGAGCCAGATTACTAAAGTCTGACAGTTACTATTGAGTCTGTGCAACAGGTCTGCTACTTAATTGACTCTGTGGCAACACATGTTAAAGCATTGATACTTTCCTTTCCTTTTTGGGGCCAGATGGTATTGGGTTCCAGTCCTTCTCTCTATCTCTCTCTCTCTCTCTATTTATTTATTTTTCCTTTTCCTGTATTTGTGCAAACTGGAGCCCAGAAACAGACAGGACCCAGACAGCCAAAAACAGAAACTGGATGCATTCAATTAATACTACTGGGCACAGAGCAAACATGCTAAGCAATGCTGTGTGAATGTTAACAGTGAGATCTTAAGAATGAATAATAAAATAGCCAGTATCATTTAACTAATCCTGCTGCAGCAGGTGAAAATGTAGGCCTGGATTACAGATGGTCCACGGTTGTAGAACAGGGTGTGCAACTTTTGTTGTTTTATTGTTGTGACATTGCAGTTTATAGCAATGAACTGAAAGATATACAAGTGTTTCCTTAACCTTGTTGTGGCAACTGGTGTAAGTGTAGGCATACCATACACATGGTCCTGGGTGGTGAATGCTTGGATCAAGGAATTTAAGAAGGAGGACATCCCACAGATATGTATGCATCAACTACAGAGAGTACTTGTAAGGTTTAAAAGCTGAATATAGGCAAGACTGGTATTTGTACTGGTATGGTGTTCTGTTCTGTTTATTTCCACAGCTGCCATGGAGAGGGAGTGAAATGTTGGGACCCATGGCACTATATTGATAGGATGAGGGAGGCATGTGGTATGGATACAGTAGAAGAGTAATGTTATTGTAGCATTAAAAGTTAAAGATAGCTTTTTTGGTATTTTATACAGCTGTACCAAACTGAGCATGCAGATGACAAATGTAAAAGCAAGTATGCATGCATTAGGCTGTAGCACAAACAAAGATAGCTTGTTTGGTATTTTATACAGTTATATCAAATTGAACATGCATATTCCAGCCGCAAAAGCAAGTATGCATGCATTAATCTGTAGCAGAAACCAAGAGTGCAACATTAGACTTTAGTAAGAGGTGGTGGGTTCAAATACTACACTTCCCAATTATTCAATAACTGTTAATTATTCAAGTATGTGTAACTTAAAGGTTTAAAGTAAAAGCTCCATACCAGTAGCACGCATGCCCTGCTGTAAACTGTAATCTGGATAACTGGAACATGCATATGTGCAATATATGCACATGTAATGGAGTACTTGCTGCAATCTGTAGTATAGTGTGCATTGGTTAGGAGCTCCTAGTCTTAAAAGTAATAGGTTATCTGTTAGGGGGTGGTAGTCTTAAGAGTAATGGTTAAGATAATAGAGTCAAAGAGTATTAATGCATTGTATGTTACAAATGAAGATACTAATATTATCTCTCTTTTTATCTCTCACCCCAACCCTTATCTCTTTGGGGTTTTTTTTGCATGTTTTATTTTATTTTGTGTCATCAAAATGTGTCCATGTCATCCATGTGAACTACATCACTGAATGCTCCACAACACAGTGGGGTAGGCCTGCCTCAGAGGATCCACCTGCCCCCACTCCACCAGCCCCACCACCATTGCCCAGCATGTCTGGGAGCCGACCTGGCAGCACCACCTCTGCTGCCCCTGCACTACCTGCCACCTCGGGTAGTTCTGCTCCAGAGGATAGGCTAGTGATTCCCTCTGGGAGCAGTGGCAAGGGTGGTGAGTTTATCACCTGCATTCAACTGCCAGGGATTGTGAGTAGGATTGTGAGCCACACTGTTGGTGCACACCCAAGCTGGATGGAGGGGTTACATTCTCTCATTTTATGTTAGACCAGTAGGAGGAGAAAGCAACATCGAGTGCTCCAGCCATTGGCGGAGTGAGGTGACAGTAATGATAGCCCTGTGGGTGTGGACTCGATCCTCACTGTTAACCAGCTTGATGTCCATGGGATGTTCCCACCATCACCCCATCCATGGTGTCCACTGACTTCTTGTGTCCATCACTGTCCCTGTGTCTTGTCTTGTTTGTCTTGTCTGTCTGCAATTGCTTCCTTACCTACCCAACTTGCCAGACCCAAACATACCTATGTCCCTTCCCCAACATTTCTCTCTCTTCCAAAAAGAAAAATGGGCCCCTGTCCCTCAAAAAAAAAAAAAAAAAATTTGACTCATACATAGGTCTCCATATTGCACGTGTCATCTTGACACATTTGATATGGTACAGTTGGGTATACAACATAATTGTGTTTTGGTCACCCCTCTCTCTGCAGCTAATATTATGCATGTATTATCAGTTTTTACTGTTGAAGAAATGAATGGCTGTGGTTCTTTTCTACCTCCCTCCCACTGCTCCTCACACTATGAAATGTATATATTATGCTGTGTTTCTGCTGTTTACTGTCCACTTCCTTTGTATGACATGAAAGTACAGGTAGAAACATTACAAACAGAAATCCCTATCTAACTGTATGTCATATATTTAAAATGCATCTATGTGTTGGCATCCTGAAGCATTACAACCCTGAGGTCTCAGTACTTTTTGCACACCTATATCGACCACACTATAAAATGTAGTATCAAATGTTGTGTGCTGATTACTCCCTTGAATGCAACACAAGTGCTGGGTATGTAAAGGACATGCACATCAGAGGTCATAATACCTTAATATCAGTAACTGTGTATAATGCATCCTTCTTCATGTACCTCCCTACACATCTTCCAGTGATGTGTAACTGAAGTGTACCACCTTTGTCACAGTGCACTGTCATACAAATTATTGGCCATACCTAGGTATTCTTTCCTGGGGATATACACGACTGTGTGGCATGGAACAACAATAGCTTCATAGATGTTTACTGGGCTGATGACCACAAGGCACTTTTTAACCCTAGCCATGCATCCCAAATCTCTGACAAGTTCTGTTACCCTTGCTAAGTGTAAGCAAGGGCTTGTTAGATGAAACATTTATAAGCAGGGGCATGGGAGATGAACCAATTACAGATTGCCTTTGTCCATTAGAGACATAGATGCCAAACCAGGGATGAATTTCCTGTGCCTCATTCAGTTGTCCTGGATGCACCTGAATTGGATTAGGAATGAACTCTGCTTCACATGGATGGGGAGCCTGTTCCAGAGACAAGGTAGTCTCTGGGATATATACCTATCTCTCCAGCAGGTCCTATTTATATCACAGACAAGTTTAAGACTTTAGAACAGTTAATTCTGGTGCTGTTTGTTTTGTGGATATGCAGGAGGTCACTCAGCATTGAGTCTGACAATGCCCTGTATGCCAGGCATAGATCTCCCCTCAAAAGCCTGTAGGAGACAGCATACAGGGATAAGGCCTTAAGGCATGGGAGATGAACCACTTACAGGTTGCCTTTGTCCATTAGAGACATAGATGCCAAACCAGGGATGAATTTCCTGTGCCTCATTCAGTTGTCCTGGATGCACCAGAATTGGATTAGGAAAGAACTCTGCTTCACATGGATGGGGAGCCTGTTCCAGAGACAAGGTAGTCTCTGGGATATATACCTATCTCTCCAGCAGGTCCTATTTATATCACAGACAAGTTTAAGACTTTAGAACAGTTAATTCTGGTGCTGTTTGTTTTGTGGATATGCAGGAGGTCACTCAGCATTGAGTCTGACAATGCCCTGTATGCCAGGCATAGATCTCCCCTCAAAAGCCTGTAGGAGACAGCATACAGGGATAAGGCCTTAAGGCGGATTGCATAGGATGTTTTACTTATGCCCTGTTTTCGTTGAGTGAGGAACTATTGCGGACATTCGAATTGCTGGATATGCCTGGTTAGGTGCATACCAAAGGGGGCATTGTAGTCAAAGATAGGTCTGATGAATACAGAATACAGTGGAGCAATGAGTTCCTTGGACCTAGATCCCATACCTTTGTTTTAAGTGGTGCAACATAGCATGATTTCCTCACTACAGTAGACATGTGATAGTCAAAGGCTAGATCACTGTTTATATTTGTCCATACTTAAGGAGTGTGTTGTCAATATGATAATTACCAGGGGTGGATGATTTCCTGATGGATATTATTATGCATGTCTTGTCTCTTAGTGTGAGTCCATGTCTGTCATACCAGTTGTACCTGTGTCAGCCCTTCCGAGAGAACATTTGTGTCAGTGTGGGATTCAATGACAGCTCCTAATTTGCAATCATCTGCAAATGTAGTCAGCCAGAAACCATTGACATTGGTCTTGACTTCAGAGAAGTAAGTGCCAAAAAGGAGTGGTGCAAGGATAGATCCCCGAGAGATTCCACTTGTGAGTGACCTCTTTGTAGAAGTGGACAACCCAATTCTAACTTCATGGGTCCTGTCTGTGAGGACATTGGCTATCCACCGGGTGATATACAGGTTTGTACCTAACCTCCTGAGCTTATCAACAATGCCTAAGAGGGGTATTGTGTCAAATGCCTTGGTTAAGTGAAAGTAGACAGTGTGAACCATTTTTCCCTCATCCATTGCTTTGATGACCTTTGCAAAGAAGTCCACCGGGATGAGTAGGCATGTCCTGCCCTTGATGAAAGCAAACTGGGTTGGGTCCAGTGTCTGGAGGTTTACTATATCACTATTGATCATTTCTATGATAATTATGATGATAATAATGATAATTATTTCCATGGCATTACATGTAAGACTAGTGAGACTTATGGGTCTGTAGTTTCCAGGGTCTGTAGATGCGCCAACTTTGTAGAGAGATGACTGTTGCTTTTCTCCATTCGTGAGGCACAGAGCCTATTTGGAGGACACAGTTAAATAGAAATTCCAGCTGGCCTGATAGGTCATGTTTCATGCTAGTTAGATGGCATCCTGGGATATTGTCTGGGCCCATTGAAGCAGTGTTCTTGGCCTTAGAGAGTTGTTACATCAGATGCATATAAGCTACCTGTTCAGCTTATGAACACACTATATATATTGGTGTTTGACAATATTAATGGCATGTATATCATCCGTGACAGTGTGAATTGTGTCACAGATATATGCCATGTACACAAGGCAAGTAGCCTATATTGACCATACTGTCACATACAAGTATAACAGTGTCCCTCCTAACACCTCCTGCAGACATTACAGTACCAGGACAGTGTGGTTACACTCATAGAGTGCGAATGTATCATAACAGTTGTGAAGTGTGTGTGTGTGTGTGTGTGCATGTTTGTGCGTGTGTGTGTGTGTGTGTGTGTGTGTGTGTGTGTGTGTGTGTGTGTGTGTGTGTGTGTGTGTGTGTGTGTGTGTGTGTGTGTGTGTGTGTGTGTGTGTGTGTGTGTGTGTGTGTGTGTGTGTGTGTGTGTGTGTGTGTGTGTGTGTGTGTGTGTGTGTGTGTGTGTGTGTGTGTGCAGGCTCATTTCTTATCACTACACATCACATGTTATGTCAGAGGCATGGGATTAGTGGTGGCATTATTCTGATATTGTCCATGATTGTGGTTGGTTCTTGTAATGGTAGCCATGTTCCTTTACCTGTGGAGACCTCTGCTGAGAGCAGACCCATATTCAGGTATACCATTTTGCACAGCTTGCTTCCCAACCTTTTAAGTTTCGGCTACTCTGCATACAAAACCTTATATTTACTCAACTCTCTTTTTAAACCAAAACATACAACTTATTCTACTTTTTTAACATTCTCCTTTTTGTTTATAGTACTGTTTTATCTGTCAACAATATACATGTATGTAGCTTACGTATTTTAATTACCAAAATTCTCTATTGCTATTTTTATTGAAACGTATCTGTATTGCTATTTTTATTGCATTGTAATCTTTGGAGCTTTTATCCCCAGGCCTCTGCTGAAAAAGGGCAATAGCTCAGCCAGACACTCCCGGTCAACAAATGTAAAATAAATAAGAATAAATAAATAAATAAATAAATATGCAGCCTACCTCGATTGTATGTCAGATCCCTGATAGATGTCCTCTGCATTATTGACATAAGGATGCTTATCTCACACAGACATCCTTCCCATTGTTATTTCACCTTGTG
Source organism: Protopterus annectens (assembly GCF_019279795.1). Classification (NCBI taxonomy): domain Eukaryota; kingdom Metazoa; phylum Chordata; order Ceratodontiformes; family Protopteridae; genus Protopterus; species Protopterus annectens. The sequence goes on along the minus strand of NC_056734.1, from coordinate 83,280,287 downwards.
TGATAGTCACAGACAACGCATTTTTACTGTATTGTCTGTACTGCACCATATAGATATGTGCTTGGTGTCACTGCTACAGCCGTCTTCCCTTGACATGCCCTCCTCTGCTGTATGTTTGGGAGTTTTACATGTACACTTTCCCTGTGTTCATTCCTACAATTCATCTGTGTGTCCCTGTTCAATACAAACACTCCCCCTGGATGATTATTATACATGGCAGTCCCATGCCCTGTTATAGATCATTAACACAGCTTCAGTACAGAATGCCAGGAATGGGAAATCACAATAATCTGCACTATAGGTACATTGCCCTGTACTGTGTGTAGACTGTATACTTCACATCCATACCTCTCAGCTGTCCAGATATTCCCAGGATGTCTAGATGTTTTCCTTAACAACTATGTGGCTTCCTGGTATATAACTGGGATAATATCTCGACTGATGTAAGTCAATATTACATACATTTGAGTGGATAACTTTCAAATGCCCTGATATGTGCAGAATATCCAGTTTTTGCTCATATTTGTGATCTTTTCCTCATAACATTTTTCCTGGCAAATCATTGGCATGTTATTGCAGAGTGCAGTCAGAAACTGATGATTGCTCTTCAGAAAGTTCATGCTAATGTGCAATCTATATATTCTATCAACTTCCTAAGTTTGTCAGTATAATATTAAAAATCTGTCCCTATATCTGGCCCTTTATCCCCCCCCCCCAGTATTATGGCTTTCTCCACATTTGTCACTCTGAGGTTGTGAGAGTTACATTCTAACACATTTCTATGTGACATCTATGCCAAATATGTTCCTACTACTGGCTATCTTTCTTCTTATTAAGTTGGCCTCTGTGCCAATGTGTTGCACTAACACAGTGACAGCTATTTGTAAAACCCCTGGTGATCATTGTGGCATTACGCACAAATCCACGCGTCACAGGTGCTCTTCCTTATGTGGAATTGCTATCCTCGCTTGCTGATAAGGTTTCACTATGTGTACAGCCCTGGAGATAATGGTGGCATCCCATGCAAATCCATCCACAGTAGATGCTCTCCTTTACATCGAACTGTTATCCATGTTCGTTTATGAGGTTTTGTGGTCTGCAACACTGCTGCTAGCTGCAAAATGTAGCTTAGGCGTGCCATGCCTCATAAATATGCATTGCATACTGCAGCTCATCATGCACCATCACACAAACACATTAACTCCATGTAGGCTCTGTGTGGAGACTACACAGAGTTTATTGAATCCCGGGGTAAGTCTTTTATCTTGAAGCCTATCTGTCCTAATACATTTTTTCCACTTCTCTGCTTAGACGCCTTACAACATTGCCCATGTTTTTTTTTAAGCTGGAGTGCTTGGCTTGCATGTTGTTCTCTGTCTGAGTATTGCTGTTCTCTGCATTTGTGTTTGAATTAAAGTTTTTCATTTAAGGTTTGTTTACTTCTATTTTTCATCTTTCTTAAATTGTATTTGTTTTAAGTTATTTTTAAGTTTTAAGAGGTGTTTGATAGGTTCAGTTTAAAAAATTAGAAAATAATTCCTTTATAGATAGTGAATAACATCCAGCTAATTAGTAGGATCAGCTGAGAAAAAGCATTCCTCATTTAACTAGCAATATTTGGAGGCTTGCTTGCTGTTCTTTGCCTGACTATTGCTGATCTCTGTCTGTATTTGATTTTTCTCACCCACCTGTACAACTGTTGTAATTTTAAACTGGGTGGCTTTTGAGTTGCCGTCCCTACTATAAATCTAATTTTGGACAATTCTCCCATTCCCATCTCATCAGCTCATTCTTCTGAGTACAGAGAGATCAGTTGGGGAGGCACACCCCCTTAGCCTCTTAAACTTGAATAATTTTCTGTTTCCTCCCTTACCCCTTAATAAAAAAAATGCACTTCATTCAGCTGCTTTTACTGTATTGGTGCTTCTTACTATTTTATTACTTTATTTTGCTTTTTGCCATTTGTTTTTAAAGTGCTCAGTTGCATTTATCCTGCTGTATTTATTACTGCTTGACTGTAGCCATATTACATTGTAACTTTTATTTAAGCCTCTTAGTTTTTATTTAAGTCTTCAAACTAGTTATAAGGAAGGTTTGTGGTCTACACTCTTGTGGCAGGAGAGGTAGCTTACATTCTTCTAAGTTGACAATTTCTGGTTGAAGGCTCATTGTGCCTGTTTTTCTAAAGGTGTCTTAGTTCTGGTTTACGCACTTGGACTTTAGGCCAGTTATTTTACATTAGGAAGGTTTGTGGTCTGCACTCATTTAGGAGGAGAGGGTAGCCTCTGCCCTTCTGAGCTGGGAATTGCTGGTGAAGGCTTATTGTGGTTGTCATTATGAACGTGTCTTGGTTGTGGTTTAAGCACTTGGGCTCCAAACTAGTTATCTTACATTAGGAAGGTTTGTGGTCTACAAAATTACTGGAGATGCTCAGAGTTTGGCATTCTTAGCCAGAGGTCTCGAGTGCATCTCAACAGAAATCCAAAGCATCCACTGAAATCTTCTAAAAATAAATATATTTTAAGCCTGTATTGCACTTTATGAACTGTATTTTATTGAACTGCTGATCATTATTTACTACATTTTGCTGCTGTGACTGCTTTATTTGGCACTTTGTATCATTGCTACTTCTGCCTTATAGCATAGGACAGATTCAGACTTGCTGAATCTAGATTGTTTGGTATCACTTGAGCACTAACAACAGCCATCTTACATTAAGAGGGTTTCCCTGCAGACTTGTGGCAGAAGTGTGTAGCTCAGGACCCATCTGAGTTGGGGATTGCTGGAATAAGACTCTGTGTGGGAATTTTCTATTGGTAGTTTGTATTAAAACTGTTTTAATTCTCTTGTATTTAAGCCTTGCATTTGCATGTAGTTGTGCAAAGCAGCATTGCCACGCTTTTAAAATCCTAATCCTCAATAGAATAAGTCCCCTTGCTAACCCCAGAGCAAAAGCTGATCTAACTTTCTCACCCCCTAACAGCACCTACAGTTTAATAGACAGTCATTTTCCTAACATTTCTCCAACCATCCTGATTGACATGGGCATCCTGAGGTAATGTAGTTATTTCCATATGTATAGTCACAACCATTTGCTCTTACAGCAAACAAATGTAGTATGTGAGGGATGTAACTATACTTTAAAACTGGAATCTATCCTCTCATATAACAATAAACAAGACATCAAACAGGTTGTCAGCACACATCTCTCCTCTCACACAAGATAAAGTCATGACACATAACCCACATATGCAGAGGTGCTCACTAAGAGTCTACAAAAAGACCAGAGACCTCCAAAACACAAACAACTCACACATACTACAGCATGACCAAAATCTACTACACATAACAAAACATATACCAGTGTCTCAGTGAATAACCCCCTAAGGCAGAACACTTCAAAACCAAATGCCCTAGTCATAGGAGATTCCATAGTAAAACACACAGCCCCCCTCACCAGCCTGGACAAGGAGAAAGTCAAGGCCAGCAATATGTCAGGTGCCAGGATATGTCAAATCATGTATGCAGTCAAGTCACTCAAGAATTACCATTATGACACTGTCATAGTACATGTTGGGGTGAATGACTTGAGGCATACCTCCCTGGACTATATGAAGAAAGGCATGACTGAACTCTCAGATTATGTGTCCCAGGCAGGTATGTCCTTAGCCCTAAGCAGCATTCTGTCTTCACCTAGGATGATGCCACAATATAAACAAAAAATGATTGACTTCAACAATTGGCTTAGCTTCTGGTGTCAGTCCAGGGAGATCCAGTATCTGTCAGCTTGGGAAGACATGATCGACAGGCCACACAGCTTTGTCAGAGATGGTCTTCACCTGTCAATTTAGGCTTGCAAATATTGGAAAAAACACTTGCCTCCTCCATAGTGATTTCTTTAGGCAGTACCAAAATAACAAAATGTCTGACGTAAAAAAATCCAGTACAGACAAACTCAAGGTTATGGTGCTTAATGCTAGTAGTTTAAACAGGAAACTACACTCCCTGGAAGCTCTCCTCAACTTGGAAGATGTTGACATCTGTGCAGTCACAGAGACCTGGTTGAAGGCCACAGACAGCACTCTGGCCATTCAAGGCTAAAATGTTTGCCATACATTCAGACCTCAAAATGAGCATGAAAGAATCAAAAATGGAGGTGTATCCATCTTCATTAAATCCAAATCCACTTCAAGACTGGTTAAACATATGACTCTTGGTCATGGGAAATTTCAACTATCCTTCTATTAAGTGGGTGGTATACATGAGCACAAGCTCAATTGTTCTGAGGTTCCTGAATTTGTTAACACTCCAGCAAAGCTAGAACTTCCAATGAGTGACCTCACAAACCTCTTTTATCAGAGGCACATGGGATATATGCAAATGATCCTTATGAACATCAGGTGTTTCAGCTAATTGATGATTCTGAATGCCCATGACTTGTTTCATTGTTTTAATGGACAATTTCAGGCCAATAAAGCCAAACCCTACTAGCTGTGGATATGCATATTTCGGCCTTGTTATGACCTCATCAGCATAACACAAGCAGAGTGTTTGACTAAGCATTAGAAACACAGGGCTATTATACCCAGCTGATGTCCATTATCATTAGGGTTACTGCAAAAATATCCCAAACAACAAACTAAAGTAATGAGTGAGAAGGTCACTGAAAAAACAATCAGTAAAAACAAAATGAAAACACCAGCAAAGCTAGAACTTCCAATGAGTGAGCTCTCAAACCTCTTGCATCAGAGGCACATGGGATATATACAAATGATCCATATGAACATCAGGTGTTTCAACTAATTGGCAATTCTGAATGCCCATGACTTGTTTCATCATTTTAATGGACAATTTCAGGCCAATAAAGCCAGACCCCAATAACTGTGGATATGCATATTTTGGCCTTGTTATGACCTCATCAGCAGAGCACAAGCAGAGTTGTTTTATTTTCACTTTATTCTTTTCATATTACATGATATTGATTTACTGCTTTATTTATTTTATATATGGTTTTTTGTAAGAGTGAAAAGAATGTTGATAAGAAATGTTCACTTTTTATATCAAATGTATATAAGAGCTGCTTTGATTCTAATTTTAATTTTAGTATTAAGTATTACAGCTTCATAACCTATGCGGCATAGCTTTAAATGAGTCTTTATGCTCTTTAAGTGAATGAATGATGTAATTGAGTAATCATTCAATTGATTAATTAATTAAGCTATACTCCTATCAGATATATAAGATGTGGGTTACTACACTGTTTTAAACTTGTCTGAAGAAGCGTGCATTGGCAGCACGCGAAAGCGCTTACTCTTTCTTGGATTTTATGCAATAAAGCTGTTACATCGTTCGTGGTGGTGGTCTACCTGCTTTCTTGATTACTGCTGGTTTTTTGTGGTCGACCAACTTTGAGGGAAAGGTGTGTCTTTTTCATCTTGGAGCACAAGCAGAGTGTTTGACTAAGCATTAGTCATTGTTTTATTGTATTATTTATTGAAGACATTGTTTTAGTTTGTTGTTTGGGATATGTTTGCAGTGACCCTAATGATACTGGATATCAGCTGGGTATAACAGCCCTGTGTTTCTAATACTTAGTCAAACATTCTGCTTGTGCTCTGCTGATGAGGTCATAACAAGGCCGAAATATCCATATCCACAGCTAGTGGGGTTTGGCTTTATTGGACTGAAATTGTCCATCAAAACAATGAAACAAGTCATGGGCATTCAGAATCACAAATTAGCTGAAACACCTGATGTTCATAAGGATAATTTGCATATATGCCATGTGCCTCTGATACAAGAGGTTTGGGAGGTCACTCACTGGAAGTTGTAGCTTTGCTGTCATTTTCATTTTGTTTTTACTGATTGTTTTTTCACTGACCTTCTCACTCATTGGTTTAGTTTGTTGTTTGGGATATTTTTGCAGTGACCCTAATGATAATGGGCATCAGCTGGGTATAACAGCTCTGTGTTTTTAAAGCTTAGTCAAGCATTCTGCTTGTGCTGTGCTGATGAGGTTGTAACAAGGATGAAATATGCATATCCCAGCAAGTGGGTTCGGCTTTATTGGCCTGAGATTGCCCATTACAGCAACAAAACAAGCCATGGGCATTCAGAATTGCTAATTAGCTGAAACACCTGATGTTCATAAGGATGATTTGCATATATCCCATGTGTCTCTGATACAAGAGGTTTGGGAGGTCACTCATTGGAAGTTCTAGCTTTGCTGGAGTTTCCATTTTGTTTTTACTGATTGTTTTTTCACCGACCTTCTCACTCATTGTTTTAGTTTTTTTTGAATTTGTTAACACAAATGCTCTAAAACAGTTAGTCTGCACCCTCACAAGGGGCACAAATGTTCTGGACTTAGTACTTACCAATATGGAGGGGGGGTCACTGCACTACCCCCTGTGCTCTGCCCTCTGTAATAAGGCCATAGGATAAATCTGCCTTGTTGAAAATAACAATCAGACCTGACACCTCCACAAGAGCAAAAAAAGGAGAAACTTTTCCAAAACAGACTATAGCCTACTAAGTGATGGACTGAAACATTCCAAACTCCTTGTTAACACAGCCAATAATGACTGCTATGCAGAGGGGTACACAAATGCCCTGTATAACAATTTAAACAACTGTATTGACTCTGCTGCACCTGACTGGATCTAAACCAAGTCCTCCCATAAAAGCAAACCACCCTGGTGGACCTTGAGTTTGAACAGCTTACATAATAAAAGGAAGAAACTGATATCTAAAAACAAAAGGGAACTTAGTTAACAGAGAAAGAATACCACCCATCGCTTGAACAAGCAAATCAGATATCTTGTAAAGTCCTCTAATGCTAGTTATGAGGCTAAATTTGCTTTCCTAGCTAAAGACGATCATAAATCAGATTTTAGCTATGTCTGAAGTCTAAAAATGATAAAAAACAGAGAAACTAGTGATCTTAAAACTTTGTTGATGAGCTCAGTCACAATAAGTTTCAAAAATCGCGAAACTCAGATATTGTTCCAAAACAAGACTTTAATCTAAAAGGGAATGCCCAGCTATGTGCAGAAGTTATAGTGGATGACACCACTCACACTGACCCTGAACAAGTTGCAAACCTGTTAGCTGACATATGTGGTGCAAACTTCACCCCCCTATCACCACCAGCCATACTTCAAAGCTTACCTTTACCCTGTCCCCTCCCCAGTATCTTCAATGGGCAGGTCATACCCGTGCTCTCTATGGCTAAAAACACAGCCTCTATGGGACCAGATAACATCCCAGGCTGCTTAGTAAACAACCTAAGATATGACCTAATGGATCCGCTTGGCACTCTCTTTAACCATAGCCTGAGCACTGGCTTTTTTCCAGCACAGTGGAAAACAGCAACTGTAATCACCTTGCACAAAGGCTGTCCAACCAACCTAGGGTAACTATGAGCCAAAAGCCTAACCAGTCTTATCTGAAAGACTGTGGAAAGAATCATGGATTTTATCATCAAGTACATAGGCAAACATCAAACTCTTGACCCGACCCAGTATGGCTTCACTAAAGGTAGATATTGTTTACTAAGCCTGGTGGACTTCTTTGAGAATGCCATCAAAGCCCTGGAATAAGGCAAAGCCTATCTTGACTTAACTTAGGCTTTTGACACAATCCTCCACTAGATATCATTGAGAAAATCTCCCAGCTGGTGAATAACCCTTATGTCATTAGATGGGTAGCCAACTGGCTCACCAACAGAACTCACACTGTCAGAGTTGTTGATTCCATCTCCACCAACAGAACAGTTACAAGTAGAGTACCACAGGGTTCTATGCTGGACCCCTCTAATGTTTGGAATCTATTTTTCAGAAGTCCAGGTGAAAGTAGATAGCCTGTGGCTTACCAGGTTTGCAGATGACTGCAAACTGGGAGCAATTATTGAGTCCCCTAAAGATATTAGAGTATTATAGGAGGGCATACCACAAACGAATGATTGGTGCCAAAGCCACTGTCTAAATCTAAATGCAAAAAAGTGCATCATTATCCCCTTTGGCAAAGAGGTAGCCCCTGCAAATTATAATATCGGCAGCACTCCTATAATCTGGAAAGCCAAGTGGTGTGTGACTTGGGAACACAAGTTGATAGCAGTCTAAACTTAGATCACCATGTGTCCATAGTGGTAAGGAAAGCCTTTTACATTGCAGACCTCCTAAATAAGGGCATCACATCCAGAACCAAGGATATTATAACTTTTCTGTACTCCTCCTTCATCAGGCCACTAATAGAGTACAGCACGTTCTTTTGCGTGTTCCTCACCAGACACCTGCAGCTGCTGGAAAGACCACAGAGGTTCCTGAACAAGAGAATTCAGGGACTCCAGAACATGACTTAAATGGAAAGACTGAAAGCCCTGTCAGTATACTCTGTGTCCTACAGATTGCTGAGAAGCAACCAGTGCCTGGCCCACAGAGCAGTCTCTGACCCAGCCCTAAAGGAAATGTTGTATGTCCGCAAATTAAATAAGACAAGAGTCACTCTCTCCAAAGATCTCAACCTAACCTGTAACTTAAACAAAATATAATGAAGAGACAGATGCATATGCATATATACAGATGGATGGAGAGACTCCCACAGACTGCTGCTACTGTGGAATAAATTCCCAATTCATGTTAATCAGAGCTGCTCTATGACCCTATTTAAGTGCAACCTGGACAACTGGAAGGGAGACCATAAATTCACCCCTGAGGTTCATCTATTTTCCTCATGGACAGGGGCAGCCAGTGCTGATCATAGATTCACTCTACAAACAATCAAACCATGTAACAATGGTCAATTAAGGAATACAGGTATCACATGGCTAGGCTTTTAAATACCCTAGGACCATTATCATTGTAACCTCCTATGAACCTATGGTGAACCTGCCACTTTCTGTGTCCTCTTTCCCACTGTCTTCTTCCTTCATGTTAGAAGAAGGTAGCCTTAGTCTCCTTTTTCCCCCATCTTCCTTCACTATGTCTATGGTCATTATGGTACTAGTTTTAGCTACTACTACTATTTAGCACTGAGGAATCCCCTCGAACTCTTGATCCTCAGGTTCCACCTGTATATTTCTTACCTAGAGGTCATTATTAAAGGTGGCACACCAGATGCAATATTCTTAGGAGCATCACCATCTCATTAGTATTTTTCCTGTTTACTAGTGTGCCATCTCTCTCTTTCCATTTTTCCAAAAGCCTATCAACCTGGTTTGAGACAAGATGCACTGGTACCTGATATGCACCATCTCCTCCCTTGTTTCTAATACCTTCAGTTCAAGATATTTCATTGTGGGTTCTGTTTGTACTTTCTTTTCCTCAATACAATCAAAACTCTTCCTTTCTTTTAACTGAATTTTCTTGTTTTAGTTGCATTCCAGTATTGACTACTTAAAATATGATTCATAGACTTCCCAGACCTTTTGTATGACTCAGTCTAACAGGGCATAGGTCATTTTATAAAATTCATTTTTGTATTTACTTTATTCTGTTAACAAAGTGAACTGGTCATTCTTTGACCTTTGTCAACCCTTTTAGCCATAATAGCAAGGGTAAATATAGCATATATATGAACAGTTCAGTGCAGTCAAAAACCTTGAATGTCTTTGTGAAGTAAAGCAAAACTTTATTATCAGGTGAAAATGGGAGAATGTATAGGAAAAGCATGCAAACGTCCACATAGACCGTGACCAGTACTGAACCAAAAACACTACAGAAGTGAGGGAGACATATTGATATTAGGTCCCATTGCTGACCCTGCATAAGCATGCAGCCATCAATGAAAAGCCTAAAAGGAGCCCAGTTATTTGCCATACAGTTGTCCAAGACTCCTATAATCCTTTAAGCTACAACCAATAGTCTTCTTTCCACCATACTGCCATAAGTAAGTACCCATTTGCACAGTACTGCTAGTATCTTGTCTGGTTCTTATTGTTATGAGTGAAGGTATTTTAGAGATCTCTGGATTTCCTAACACCTGTCATGAATATATATCTATATATATATATATATATATATATATATATATATATATATATATATATATATGGATTCACTTCATAACATTGAAATATCAAAATACTGAAACTCAAAACACTGAAAGCAAAATACTGAAAGCTCAAAATACTGAATTCTCAAAATACTGAAACTCAAAATACTGAAAACACATATTATGCGTAAACTCAGCTTAAACAACATAAATCATAGCAATTTCTACCAAATATGCAGGGGGCAAGCCCCTGCACCCCCATGGGGCTGCACCCCCTGCTAATTAAATATATCAACTCCAAGACTGCACAAGTTAAGTGCAATCTTGGAGTAGATATATATAATTAGCAGGGGGTGCAGGGGGGCTTGCCCCTGCATATATTTGGTAGAAATTGCTATGATTTATGTTGTTTAAGCTGAGTTTACGCATAATATGTGTTTTCAGTATTTTGAGTTTCAGTATTTTGAGTATTCAGTATTTTGAGCTTTCAGTATTTTGGTCTTCAGTATTATGAAGTTTTGTCATTTTCAGTATTATGAAGTTTCAGTGTTATGAAGTGAATCCATATATCCATACATTTTTGTGAAATTCATTTTTTGGATGGTGACATACTCAAAGAAACACAGGAGTGGAGTTTCCTAATGCAAACACAAATTTGAAAGTAAAAAAAAAAAAATCACACAAAAAAAGGAGGGTGAAGAAAGGGGAATTCTACTTGACTCATATGAGGACTGAACCCTACACACCTGCATCACTGATTGTTGTATTCCCACAACCCTAGTACTTTCTCTTCTGAAATGACATGTGCAAATGGAAAGCCATATATTTGCTAAATGTTGATTATAACATGTTTATGGCAATACATGCAGCTAGGATCAAACCACTACTTCCATTATTAATAGACAAAGACCAAACTGGCTTTATAAAAGACAGGAATACATATGATAACATTAAAAAAGTATAACTTTAATTGATTACATTAATTATACAAAAATAACATGAACATAGTCAGTTTAGACATATAGTGTCTTTGATTCTGTCCACTGGGATTATCTATGGTCAGTTCTAGAAGAATATGAATTTTCTCAAAAATTCATATTATTAATTAAATTACTGTATGAAAAATCCTTAGCACATATAAATATTGGGTTATGCTTTTCTAAATCTTTAGAAATTACTAAAGGCACAAAACAGGGATGCCCCTTGTTTCCATTATTATTTGCCTTAGTAATCAAATCTTTTGCAAATTATATTCAAATGGATAAGAATGTTATGGGTATACAAACTGACAATAGTCTGGAAATGAAGGTTCATTTGTTTGCAGATGATATTTATGAACCTTGAAGGATGATAACACCTCTCTAAAAATTCTATCAAATTGTACTGAACACTTTCAGAAACTCTCGGGCCTCAAATAAAATGAAAGTAAGACACAGATATTACTTATAAACTGTAATAAGAAAGACATAGATATGGATTTTTCTAAATATATAGCTGCTGACAATAAAATAAAATACTTAGGGGTTATATTAACAGATGAATTAGATAAGACAATAACAATAAACTACTCTAATATTCTAAATAACATTAAAACACTCATTCAAAAATGAAATAAATACTTTTTTACAATGGAGGACAGGCATTATATAATTAAAATTGTATTTCAGATTGTATTTGAGAAAATTAAATTTAAGTTATATCATGCAGGATGTTTTGAAACAAACAAAATCAACTTTAGATGACAAGCCAAGTAAGCCTAGGACTTTTAACCCTCCATTACAAACTACTTTTCAGATGTTTCAAACCATATGTGAGAGTGAATTCAGAAGAATTAGTCACCAAGATTATGAAGAGGAGTATAAAGCATTACACATTTTAAGTAAAAATCCTGACATTAGAACAATGAAAGCAGATAAAGGTGACAAGATAGTTATTATGAACACAAAAGATTATGAAAGTTCTTTAGAGGTTATGTTAGAAGATGTGGACACATATAAAAATGTCAAATGTGAAGAAGTTAACCAAAGTTCCAAAAAATTGGATGTCACATTATTTGACATGTTCAGCCAGGGTGAAATAGATAACAGTTATAATTACTTACAAGTGGAACATCCTAGAATGGCATCATTTTTTGGTATTCCAAAAATCCAGAATAATCAAAGAAATCCTCCATTTAGGCCAATTATTTCAGCTAAACATTCCAAAACTGAAAACATATCCATTTGGTTGGATTATATTCTCAATCCTATAGTCCAGAAATCTAAATATTATCTCAGAAATTCCTGGCGTTTGTTAGAAATTTTGAGGGAATGTAACATTACAGACAGACAGATTTGTTTTGGTACTTTGGATGTGAAGTCCTTATACACTTCTATTGACCAAGAAAAGGGTATTGAATATCTCAGAGTATCTTACCACAAATACTGATTTTTCTGGTGTAAAAATTAACACCATCTGCTGTTTGATAGATTTGGTTTTGAATAACAATTTTTTTTAGATTCAACAAAATGTTATACAAGCAAATTTCCAGAGTAGCAATGGGGGCAAGGGTAGCACCTGCCTTTGCAAACTTAGTTATGGCTAACTGGAAACTGAAATTTCTAAACCAACATCCATGTTTTAGTAAAGTACTAATGTATTACAGCTATATAGATGATTTGTTTTTCATGTGGACTGGCAACTATGAGGAATTTGTAGATTTGGTTTTGGACTTGAATTCCACTACTGAATTTTTGGAATTCAAAATTAGTGGTTTTGGAGAATCTATCAATTTTTTAGATGTAAATATAAGTGTAGATGATGAAAAAAGTTTACAAGTATAATTTGTAGAAAACCAGTATTTGCTAACCAATATCTACATAAAGAAAGTTTACATCCACTACACATGAAAAAGGGAGTTATAAAAGGACAAATCATCAGACTCAGTAGATTAACCTCTGATAATGACACTTTTCAAAAGGAAGTTCTGTTTTTTAGATCACTTTGTCTAACTAGAGGTTACACTCTAGAATGGTTAAAAAAGATAGAAAATGAAGTCTTGGCACTAAGAAGGGGGGTTGCCTCACCTATTTTGCACTCCACTGACATTATGGTAGGTTCAGTGAGTAACAACACTATGGGTACATTGAAAACTGAAGCTATTAAATATACAATAGCATTTCCTATACCTATAGTTACTGAAATGTGGCATATTAAACACATCATAGAAAACAACTGGAAAATAATTCTTGAAAACAAGGAGTTAGTGGCAACATTGGGATTGGCAACCAGATTTACTTATAAGAGGGAAACGAACATCAGGTTAATGTTAGAATCTGGAAAGGACAAGAACATCAGTAGTACCCAGAATATGTAGCAATAAAAAGGGTACTTATGCATGTAGTAATTGTAAACAATGTAGATTTATTAGTAATTCTTCCTTCATTACTTTGAATCACTTAAAAGAAACTTTTTGGGCAAAAAACTATTATAATTGCAACAGTGATTATGTTGTCTATATTGCTACCTGCACGTCATGTGAGGGTTATTACACTGGCAAGACTATAAGGAGTTTAAAACACAGTATATACAAATACAACTTGGCTATCAAAAAGAAGGATAGAACAAATTCATTAGCTAGGCATGCACTATTATGTCATGAATTTAAAAAGTTTGAATTTTTTGTATTAGAGAATGTTGACAAGGTTTTGTTCATTGGTGATTTAAATAACATACTTGAATGTAAAGAAGCATTTTGACAATTATCCTTGGGTGCAGACAAAGCACCTGGACTAAATGAAGCTATAAATTTAAAATGTTTTTTAATAAACAGATGATTATCTTAACGTTTACATTGTTTAATAAGCTTTTTAAATAATATTAATATTATATTTTTAATATTACAAGCATACATATAAATGTGCTTTTTAATTTAATTGTTAATTATATGATGTCATTTCCTGCTAGTAATAGTTTGTTACATACAAGGAGAGGGTAGGGTTCATTGTAAATGTTTCTGAAGAAGTTCACAGGATTAAAAGTGAATGAAAGTGCTAAATTTATTGTTCGAGTGTGGTCTTTTGGATTGTGTCACAGGACTGGTTGTTTTCTAGTTTTTTAAGTTGCAGTTTTTGAGTTTTCAAAGTTTTACTCATTCAAAAATGAAATAAATATTTTTTTTACAATGGAGGACAGGCATTATATAATTAAAATTACTATTTTTTCAAAAATATTATACTTCATACAAGTCTTTTCTATACCTCTTTCTAAATCTTACATAAAACAATTTAATAAACTAATGTTAAACTTCTTATGGTATCCCAATAAACCCAGAATAGCTCTGAATCATCACCTAAATGACTGGGAAGCAAGAGGAATCAGTCTTCCAGATATAGAAATATATGCATTGCCATCTAATATAAAAACAATATCATTATGGGTAAATAATGTTTATTGTGCCAGATGGAAACACATACATGAAAAGATATGGTTAAAATCACGTCTTACATTACCATCACAATATACTTAGTTGGTATCAAATAATTTTCTTTAGATGATGATAGAATATTTTACAGAAAACAAAAAGAACCACATCAATTCTAAGTTTATAAAACACATATTGTAAGGGTATGAAACCCTTATGAATAGAAATCCTAACATAAAAGCTTGGTCATTCTTGCTATATCCTATTGCATACATACAAAATAACATTAAAACTTTTGATATAGGTATAATCCAGACTCTTAGAAAGCATGCTCTGACTTATTGGCATCCGGTACTAGACTCTGGAAAAGTTTTAGCAATGAAACAAATAAGAAAAAAAATATTTTGATAATAATCTATGACTAACTATACAGGATAAAACACAGAATATCTTAAACAGAATAGAAACAATGCAATTAACAATCAGACAAAATATACTTAAATTTAGAGAACACTTGGTCTTTACAACAAAACAAGCTGTTCACAGAAAGGATACTTATCAAACATCTATAAAATAATTAAGAAAATGAAAATATATCATACAGAGAATCTTTGGGACTACTATAAAACAATAAATAATCAAATCCCAAATGACAAGAAATTAATACTTCTCTCCACAAAGCAAACATCTTGTTCATTGCAATGGAAACTGTTTACATGGAAATTTATTCATAGGTCCTTTATGACACCACATAAAATGGAAATAATGTTTAAACAAAATATAGAATGCTGGAGATGTAAAAGGAACTTGAGAGTAGATTGGAGGCATATTTTTTGATTGTCATTTACTTAAACCATTTTGTGGTAAAGTAAATTTTTTTCTTGCAAATAGTTTTTAATGATAATTTCCTTTTATCTAAATCTTTGATTTTGTTTAATGCTCCCATACCCGAATGTGTTACTAGAATAAAATTTTCACTTTAATGGATACTACTGGCTATAGCATGTGAAACCATTACTACAAATTGAAAATGTGAGACTTCAGACACATTTAAAGATTACAGAAACATCATACTGAATGTACCATGAATGGAAATGAGAAGCATTAGAATGAGAACAGAACAAACCACTTTTTATTACAGCTCATGGAAGAACGTGGACAATATAACAGAGCGAGAGAGAGAGAGAGAGAGAGGGAGATGACTGTAATACCGCATGAAACTAAGTTTTAAATGTAGAAATGTGTAATATTATTTCAGACACCTTTGTAAATAGTTTGCTTAGATTTTATAGTTGTTGACTGTATATAGTTGTTAATCTGTGTAAATTATGTTTTATATTGCAAAATTATGAAATTGCATTCATTTTGTAAAATCAATTAAAACATTTAAGCAAAAAAAGTGCAACTGCAAGTGATAGTGACATTAAAGAATTACAGCTTTTGTCTGGCTTTCAGAACTTGTATGGTTAGAACAACAACTTGATTGCATTTACTTTAGTATTTAGTCGTATATTGCTTATGTGTTTTTTCTCGTAGAATTTGATTTAAGTTCTCTTTGAATTTTCTGGTTACTAATTTTGCTTATTTTTTTCTTTTATAATTTTTATTCTTTTGAAGCTCAATATGGATTCCCTAAAATGAACATGCCATTAATGATTTGCTAATGCAGAAATATCTTGTACAGTGTAATAAATGCTATGCATATTTAAAGGTAACACCTGATAACACTGGTGATCTGTGTTCCTCATGTAAAAAGTTAGATGATTTACTTAACATTATTAGAAGTAAATCTACACTTACTGATGATGATTGTGCTTGTGCAATTAGCACGGCTTGGAGAACTGTTGTTACATACATTTGTGAATGAATTTGCAAGATAAACAATGTTAGTCAAATAACAAATAGATCACATTTAGGAAATGATGATTTGTCTATTGTCAGTAAAGACCATTCAACACCTATTAAACAAGACAATGCCCCTAACAACTTTAGAATTCTGGATGCAAGTTTTCAGCAATCTGGGGATTCGGAGTGCTTAAAAGGAAACAAAAAAGAAAGAAAGGAAGAAGATCAAAACAAATAACTAGGAAAAAAGGAAACTGATAAATGTCTATAAAGTAAAGAGAAGATGTACTAAAAAGGACACTGCTTTGCTTTGTAACACACAGATTACAGGGAAAGATAACATTTTTCTATCAGAAACCCCTCAGTCTACAGAAAAAAAGCATCATTTTACAAAAGAGAAGGTAGGAAAAAAAAGAGGCAAGGGGAAGGTGAAAAGGAAGCAATCAAAATTGAATGTGGAATGATTGAAGAGCATTCCTGTAAGCAAGAAGAAGAGAAAGATAGATGTTGACAGCATGGATCAAGCTGTGAATGTACAAATCCAGCTGGATTAGAATTGTATGCTTGCAAATTTAATACACAATGAAAACAGAGGGATTGATAAAACTAATAGTGATGAAAATCATTCCTTTCTAACAATTGATAGAGCAGATATTACTGTATTAGAAGGTGAAGATTTTTCAGATGTGGTCAGAAAAGATATTCTTGTAATTGGAGATTCTATTATTACAGGAACTGATAGTTACATTTGCAGAGAATATAATGAACATCAAATAGTGTTCTGCTTGCCAGGAGCAAAAACTAAAAATATGAGACAAGCCTTGGAATGTCTTAATGTAAGGAAGTACGGATCTGCTTTTATTCATGTCAGTACAAATGATCTCATTCCCAAGGACTCTCTGACTATAAATAGGGAACTTAAAGACCCCTCAGATAGTGTAGCTTGTCCTAGTGTTAGGACATATTTTTCACAAATCACATATAGAAAGGATAGTCAGGTCACCGTAAATGAAAAGATTTTTTGGGTAAATACCTACAAGAAAAAAATGTCCCATTTTAAAAAATGGAAATGTGTAGAGCATCCAAGCCTAGTTTTGAGCACACATGTTCAGAAAGGATGGCATATATTTGTCAAGATCAGGGAAGAGAATATTTGCAGCAGATATTTTGCAATATTTGACAAACACTAGGCAGGATTTTTGGCAGGACGAAAATTTAACAGTTCACAGATAGCAACATTTGATGTATCTCTGATGGTATTTAATGCTAGGAGCATTACTAATAAAGTTTTTTTTATTGGAAATTTTGCTACATTTCCATAAGACTGATGTTATTGTTTGTGAAACATAGTTAAAGAACAATGACTGGAAACGAGTTCTGTCAGGGTATAAATGTTTTTACTGTAACAGGCATTATAACAAAAAATCAGGTGGAGGTATTATGATAGGGATTAAAGAGAGTTATGAGACCTGGGATTATTACATGTTCAGTGATAGTACCAATACTATAGACTGTATAACTAAGACAACCCTGGCACATATAACAATTGCTGGTGTGTATAGACCACCAAATTCAAATGTTGATGACTTATGGGAATTTAAACATTTCTTGCATGAAACACAGGAGGGGAGAATAATATTAGTTGGGGACTTAAATTTCCCAGAAACAGATTAGAATAATATTGATTCAACATTAGTAAGGAAATTATTCACAATATATGCTCAGGAACAGCAATTGCTTCAGACTGTAAGAAAACAAAAAAAACTACTATGGAACAGAGCATACTAGACATTGTTTGCGTTCTAAAGAAATTACTGTAACTTCAAGTCAAGTTTTACCACCATTGATGTGCACTGATCATCGGGTTGTAAAGGTTCATTTGTTGCTAGATAATCCTGCCTAACTGAAATCTTAACCAATGGATTTAAGATTAATTACAGATTATATGGAAGCAAATCAGTCACTATGTAAAACTAAATGGAGTGATGTATTCGGTGGAAAATCTGCAGATGGAATGTGGAAATTTTTGAAAGAGAAATTGTTTGAGTGTAAAAAATCAAAAAAATGTTTAACATCAGGGTCTAGGGATACAACATCAGGGGATATATTTCCATAGGAACCAGATACTTGATTAAGGTGAGAGACAAAAAATATAAGAAATGGAAGAATGGTCAAACTTTAAATTTGAAAACTGAAATAAACAAGATGGACAAACAAATTAAGCACAGTGTGAGACAAGATCAAGAAAAATTTGAAGAAAATGTATATAAAGATATTGAGTATATTAGGAAACCATTTTTATAGATACAGAAGATGTGGAAGGAGTAAACACATGCAGATTGATAAACTGTGTGAAGATTCTAACATTTATTCTGAGACACAACAGACTATAGATATATTTACGAAGTCTTCTGCAAAAGAATTTGGCTCCACAAAGGGGGTGATAAGTTGTCCTAGTGACATCTAAGTAACCTCAGATACTGGAATCAAATTAGAATAAATTGAAAAAGAACTGCAAAAACTAGATCAAAACAAAGCACAGGGAGGTGATGGAATTAGTAATAATAACCTGAGAACACCTCAGCAAGAACTTGCAGTACAATTATATCTATTATTTACTATGTCATATAAATATGGGGAGATTCATCAAGACCGGAATTGTGCTTATTAAACCTTTCTTTAAGGGAACGGGGAGTAGGATATTTAAGAGAAAGGGTAGTAAGACAAACCCAGAGTCATATAGCCCCTTAAGTCAATTTTCATCTTTTGGAAAAATAATGGAGAAGGTAATATTGGATAAGTTATTGTCAGACTTGGATAGGCTGGGACTTGAAACCATATATCACCTAACAATACAGAGACATATCTCTGAAACCATCTGTAATTTTTTAGAATATTTTTAAAGGAAATGTGTCATAACTCCTAACTACAGAATTCACTTACTTGGTGATTCCATATATGAAAAGACTCCCCTAACTTTATCTCAAAGCACTGTCAGTCATTACATTGTGGTAAATGTTTCTGAGAAGGAGACAAGTGGAATGTTAGAGACAGAAAGCTTCAGTAATCAGCATAAATATATGTAGTCTCTGACCTGATGTGAACATAACTCAATATTCTGTACATACAGTATGCTATACTCCCCACTCTAAAAAGCAATAATTTGCTCCTCTTAAAAAGAAAATAAATATAATGCAGCAAGCAAAAATGTCACTGTCGATGCTTCTCAAGCCTTAGATTGGTTCCTTTTTATATAGCAAATGTATACTGAAAGTTCTTAGAAAAAAACTTTCACATAGTTATTCCTTGAAAATCCAGTCTATATTTTACCCGATAATGCCATTTTAGCTGCACACATTTGGTGCAGTTCAGTGCTGAGTTTAATCATAACTTGTTGCCATAAAGATATTGAGCATAATAGGAACCATTTTATCAATACATAAGATGTGGAAGGAGTAAAGACACAAATTGATAAACTGTGTGCAGATTCTAAAATTTATTCACAGACACAACAGATAATAGATATATTTACAAAATCTTGTGCAAAACAGTTTGGCTCCACAAAGGGGTGATCATTTTTTTAATGATATCCAGGTAACCTCAAATACTGGAATTGAAATATATTACATTGAAAAAGAACTATGCAAACTAGATCCAAAGAAAAGCACAGGGAGGAGACAGAAATAGTAATAATGACCCGAGAACACTTCAGCAAGAACTTATAGTACCATTCTTCTAGAAGAACCTCATGCTGATCAGGAACAAACACAGGAATAGTTAAGGAGAGGCAAGTTCAAACCAAGAGATGAAAGGTTGATATTGGCAGCACAAGATAGTGGTCTATGTACACGTTGGTTTACAAAGTCCATTGAACATGCGGGAGAAACAAATGTAGGTTTTGTGAAACAGAATTGGAAACAGCTGCACACCTCATTGCTGGTTGTGACATACTAATGGCCGAGGGAATGTATACTGAAAGGTATAACAATGTGGCAAGACTGTTGCACTGGGGATTGTGCAAACATTATGGTACTGAAGTGGAAGAAAAACACTGGAAACATGAGCCACAAAGCGTCATAGAAAATGATGAACTCTACATGACATGGGATCATCCCTTGCCAACAGTTCACAAGATAGATGCTAGAAAATCAGATATAGTGGTCCAAGAAAAGAAGACAAAAGTAGCATTGATCATTGAAATTGCCACACCCAGTGATGATAGTGTCCTGTGTACAGAGAGAGACACAAACTCATAAAATATCAGGATTTGCAAGCAGAAATGAGAGCAATGTGGAAGAAAGATACCCAAATAGTTCCAATAGTAGTAGGAGCAATGGGTCTTATAAAAAAAAAAGAGTCTACAATCCTATTTAGATATGCTACCAATACATGTAACTCTGTATGAATTGCAGGTGTCATTACTGGGCACATTGTGGGTGTTGCAAAGAGCACTTTTGGCTGAAAACAAAGAGTGAAACAATACTAATTTTGTGAACTTTAATCATTCTTGGAATTAGGAATGGAGTCCATTTTTGTCATGCTATTAGAAACCCAAATGATTTGGAGAAATTAAAAAATGGGAGATGCCATTATATCTGTGATGTACTAGGTCATATAAATATGGAGAGATTCCTCAAGATTGGAGAGATGCGCTTGTTAAATCTGTCTTTAAGGGAAAGAGACATAGAACAAACCGAGAGTCATACAGACCCTTAAGTCTAATTTTATGCTGTAAAAAAATAATGGAGACTGTAATATTGGATAAGTTATTGTCAGAACTGGAAAGGTTAGGACTTGAAACCATATATCAGCATCCTTATGTTGAAAATAGTTCTATTGCCGCCTGTAATATGATGTTCTATAACAATATAATAACAGCTATGAAGGAAAAATTATGCTATGATGTAATTTATATAGATTTAACTTCAGCATTTGACAGAGTCGTACACAAAACAGTGATCAATAAATTAGAACAACTAGGTATCAATGTACTCTTGATAAGATGGGTAGCTGCATGGCTTACAAATAGGACATGGCAAGTATCACACAGCAATTGGACAGGTGAAATTCTCGGTTACGTTCAGGGTGTCCTACCGGGCTCTGTCCTAGGCCCTTACTTGTTTAGATTGTACCTTTCAGACTAACTTTTTCAACTGAGGTGTTCTATAGTCTATATGCAGATGACCTGAAATTGGCTAAACAGATTACATATGTTACAGATAAGGTATGTCTGCAAAAGACTTGACTAAATTGACCATTTGGGCACAAGAGAATAATATGCTAATAAATGCATCAAAAACTAAGCATATGAGATTTGGAAGACATAAATTGAAAGGTGAATATTTAATATAGCACACAGTGATTGAAACTGTAGGTTCATTTAAGAACTTGTGTATATGTGTAGATCCAGCTTTACGTTTTTCTAATCATATCAACCAATTGGTTAATGATAGTTATAGAACTATAGGTTGTATAAAAAGATTTATAAAGCCTAGGAAATCAGAAATGATGACATCATTGTTTATTAGTTACACTAGACCCAAACTTGAGTTGTGTCTTTCGGCTTATCCCGGTTAGGGGTCGCCACAGTGGAACTCCAGTCCGCTAATGTTTGGTAGTGGATTTTTACATGCTGAGTTACCAGCCCTGACGCACAACCTTCAACAAAGGCGCGGCCATTTACGTATGCCTCAACACAGAAGACACTCTTGCTGAGAATCAAACAGGACAATGTCTTGCTGTGAGGCAACAACACTATCGCAGCACCACTACCGCGGGTAGACCCAAACTTGAGTATAGAATAAAAATATGGAAACTCTATACGAAAATAAGCATGAGTAAACTGGAAAGGGTACAGCAACATATACCAAGGGCATCCATAGATGTGAAAAGATTTAAGTTATTATGAAAGTCTAAAATATCTGAACTTGTACAGTGTCACCTATAGATATCTAAGAGGAGATTTTATTCAGGTAAATAGGGCATTTAGGGACAACTACCTCTGGGAATGTTTGGGGTTATTAAAAAGTACTAGAGAATCATCAGACAACCTATGTAGAAGATTCTATAGAATGAGAAGTGTGCTAATTGGTTTTCTGACAGAGTAGCTGATGCATGGAACAGACTATCAAATTACATTAATGCAGGTATTATTTTAGATATTTATAAGAACAGCCTGGACACTTAGTATGGGAATAAGTGTACTGGTATATTGGCAGGCTAGAAGGGCATTAATGCCCGTGCTTGAAATATTTGTATGTATGTATGTATATATATATATATATATATATACACACACACACACACACACACACACACACACACACACACACACACACACACACTTAGAAAAATGAAGTTGGTTAACTTGTATTTTTCATTCAGTTAGCATAACTTACTGAAATGTTTTTTTTAAACATTTTGATGTAGAACATTTTAAAATGCCTTAGACTCAAGTGTGTTTTATCAGAATGTGACAAGGCATTATTTACAACAAGTGAAACCATGAGATTTTATTCTTACCTATACTTTCCCAGAAGGTAGAACTGGGTAATTGTAGCTAGCAGCTTTTACATTAAACTTTAGAAGGTGGGTTTCAAATTACAACTTTTGATTGCTGATCAACATTTGTTAACATGGCCTTTATTTTGTGTATATTTTTTAGCAGTGTTTTCCAGTTATTAGAGAATAACAAGCCTGTTATTTCTGCATGATGAGAATGCTATTGTTCAGGCTTGAATGCTTATTTGGCTGTACTTGGAAATGATTGCCAGGCTGCTGATTGTGTCTATCTATTTAACTTCCTATTGCTAACCTTGCTATCTACATAGAAAAAATTCAACGCCATTGTTATAAACTCCATAACTTACTATTTAAATTAATATTCCTAAAGCTCATTTGCTAAGACCAAGCTGTGACACCCATGCACTGGCCCAGCAATCAAGGAGCCTCAGTCCTCACCACTAACACCAGTGGGGGACTTCCATATAGGGAAAGGATAATAAATACACCCACAAGTACAATTTCCCCTAGGAGCACACAGAGATCACAGTCAGTCTGCGGCTGGTTTCTACCTTTCTCTCCAGGTCCCCAGTAAGACTCCCCACTGGCACAGCTATAGGGTCCAAATCTCAGCCTAGTGGGCAAGCTAAAATCTCCAGCATTCTCTCTGTCCAATCAGTGCTTCGTGTCTTTGCCCAAGTAGCTGACATACACACACACACACACACACACACTTTGAGATAAGAGTTTATACAACCAGACAGACACTTCAGGGGAAGGCTAGCACAGGTTTTACAGCTGTGCCCCTTTTCTGCCAAGTCCAAAAGGTAGTATCAGCTGCCACCACCCACTAATATCAGCTACTCAAATACCCTTCTGAAAGGGTGTCCAGTTATTACTGTACAATATTATTATCCAAATGATAAGTGTGACTGAACAGTCAAGGCTTATTAGAGTGACTTGGTACAGTATCACTATATACATGCAATGTACTCTAGAGCTTAAATTAGCTCTACATAAACAGCCACATTTGAAAGGTTTAAAAATATTTAATAAAAAAAATAATAAAAACACAAGACAATACTTCTTACTACACAGTGCTAGTCAAGAGTTCAGAGATCACAGAGAAATACTTAAAATAATATTGTAGAAAAGTTCTGACATCACAGAAAACAAACTAATCTAATCTTCCTGTTTCTTAGCTATATCTAAGAGAAAAAACAGTTCTAAATAACTTACATCCAAAAACAGGCAGTGCTGGTGATGGATGTTCCCAAGACAAAATGTTCAAAGCTCTCCGATTCTCTCTCTTTAAACTTATAACACAGAGCTGCTTCTCATGACATCATCATTCACACTTCTCTGGTGTTACCAGGCTAACATAAGCTACATTTACATTCTTTACACCTGGTCAGAAATCAGAGCAATAAAGGACATTTATACATGCAAATTCTAGCCATTAACTCTGGTCCTAAAACAATAGGCAGGATGCCTCCCTCTAGCAGTGGCGGCTGGTGACTTCAAATCGAAGGGGGGCTGCAGGAGACAGCAAAATGGGTGGGGCCAATGAAAAGGGGTGTGGTCAACTAGAAAGAGGAGGAGCTATGCTCAAAACCACAAAAACTGGAACTTTAATTAAATACTCTGCCCTGGGGGCCAAACCGGCAATATGAGAGTCCAATCAAGAGAAAATGAAGTGTAGAAGAAAAACAAATAAAACAACGAGGGTGGGGAAGCAGTAAACCACGAAAAACAAAGAATACAACCACTTCCAAGCCAACAACTAGTCCCCAGAATACACAGTAACCACAATAATCCACACTGAAGTGGAAAGTCTTAAAATGTAAACTCCACACAGGACAGTCTGTTTACCACACTTTATTGTAAAATCCACACAAATCGGTCAAGCGCTTTCATCAAAATGACTTCCTCAGAACAATTCCAATTGGATTCACATTCCTTTTATACCCTTAATTGAATAATCAGTACAAACACCAAAAACTATTTTAAAAGAACAGTGACCAAATATCAGTAAACCATATAGTATACAATAAATGAACCACCACTAATCTGGTTACTTATACATTAAGAAACACTAAAAATGTGTATATTGGGGTATTTATGTAATGCTTATTTTATCTTGTTAGCTCTGTACCTGAGTTCAAGTTTGATACTGATTGCATCGTTGATGCCAGGAAATTCACAAGCATTAACCATAAGTTGACATCTAGTTTCTGCCCTGAGTAACTTATTGGTCCAATCCCCCCCAACATCTTTGTTTACTATTTCTAAAATACCAAATTCTGTAAAAATCTGGACAGTTGAGAGGTATAGTTCAGCTTAGCCAGGACTTTCTGAGTTTGCCATCCTTTCCCCTCACAAAATCACAGTCGAATGGAGCCATGCTCTGCAGCCATTCCAATGTCCCATTAGTTGTCTATTTTGCTCCATTTACCATAAATACTGCAATGTGCATACTGCTTTACTTCTATGATGATTTGGATTTTATTTTGTATTTTACAGAACAAACACTAAAACATCTGCTAAACAAAGCAATGCAGTCTCACAACAAAAATAGACAGCGTTAAAACTCTGCCCTTGAAACTCACATTCATTGAAACAGCAGTGAAATCCACATTCAAAGAAAATACATTTGGGTAGTATAAAGATTAACTTTGGGCTGTTTTCAAATGATAGGCCCCTTGCACACAAAGCATACATGTGTTGTGTGATACACTTTCCTGATTGTATTAAATTATATTCCTTGTATAATACAGTACAGTTGATAGAGGGTGGTTTAAATTTATTGTTTTGAACATTTTTCCAGTAAACAATGAAACAAAATGTATGCACCAATAATGACAAAACTACCCAGTTGAGAACATTTCCATTATAAAAAAGTCTACTCAAACTTATACAATACACCAGTATCAGTAAATATGCACAAGCTCTGCAGAAGTAAGTCATCTAAATAATTCCACATTAAAGAGACCTGTAACTAATGAAGAGGTTGCTGTTAGTTAGTATATTCGCCAAAGAGGACATTCTCAGTACGGCAGCATCCACCCCTTGGGGTAGTTGAACCCACAATCTTCTGCATTAAAAGCAAGTACATAACCTGTTGTGCTATTAATAAGTCAAGCCGACTCAGCATAAGCAGCACTAAACTTATTTTCCCCTGCAGCTCTCAGCTCCTTGTAATTCTACTCAATACTCAACTGTATCTCATCTTTGCAGCATAAGAAATCTGAAAAATCCAAAATTTATTGGGGGGGGGGGGCAAAAGCCCAAAAACCAGAGACACAAACATTGCTTGCATAATCTTGGGAAGTTGGTGGAAGAAAATGCTGTATTACCACCATACATTTTACTACCTAGATTTGAACCCAGGTCCCTGTGCAAAACAGTCAGAGCAACATACTACTATGGCAAATCAGCTGCTTTGTGAAAAAGAGGAAGACTTAAACTTAAATGGCTATCATTTAGTGAATTCAGTTCTCACCATAGATGTCAACGTTTTAGCACAAAACACCTGGACAAACCCAGTAATGGGGGAATACAGCTCTCAAACATATCCAGTGAATTCAGTTCTTGCCATAGCTCTCAACCTTAGCACAAAAAACCTGGACGAAGCCAATAATGGGGGAATAAAATCCCAAAAACATGGACAAATTTCAAATATTCATCTTATAAACTTAAAAAAATGCTAGAATAAAAGGTTTTGCGTTACTATGTACTTTCTGAAGAATATGAAGTCTGAAATGCAAATCACTGTCAATTTTATTTATTTAAAATTTGTTAACCAGGAAAGTCTGATAGCACAAAAAACTATTTTCAGCAGAGGCCCAGGGAGAAATACTGCAGACACATGTCTTTGTAACATGGAAGGACACCAGAGCAAACCCACACAAACACAGGGAGGAGATGCAGACTCCACACAGAAGGCACCCCAGCCAAGAATCAAGCCAGAAAACCTGCAGCTGTGAGGCAACAATGCTACTACTGCACCATCAAAGCAAAACCACACAAACACAGGGAGGACATGCAGACTCTACACAGAAGGCACACTAGCCAATGATCAAACCTGAAAACCTGTAGCTGTGAGGCAACAATGCTACCACTGTACCATCCAATACCTCATAATTTAAGTATTCAGAAACCACAGATGTTAAGAGGAACAGAACAGAACAAAATATGAGGCAAAAATCTGCACAATTTCACAAATGGTGGTGGGTAGGGAATTTAGGCACTTGTTACCTACACTTCAAGGTACAGGGTTCAAGCCTGACCACCACTAGGTTACATGTTCTCTCTAGCCACTGCAACTGGACACACACACACACACACACACACACACACAAACACACCGGGATTCATGAAGCTCGGCGCAAGGCCGACGGTAGGCTTGCACCGACAGTGCGGTGTGAAGATGGCGCAGTAGTGCCAAATGCATATTAATGAAGGCGCGCTGCTGTCACAGCCATGTGCACAGGAAAGGAGCGCGAGTGCAGAGGGCATGTCGAAGTGCCGCATGGAGGCATGGAAATGCCAGCTGTCGATGTGCAACCTAAAATGCTTGCATATAACAAGTTGCAAGATAGTAATCACATCTGTCAGTGTCCGTGGATACTGAAACGTATGCAAAGCATGCAAGAAAGTTCCTGCGAACACAAAATGAAGAAGCAAATACAAATGCACGGTAGGGAATAACGGGTCCCTATCCCGTGAACAAATGACATGGAAAACCGTGTGCCCGTAGTCCAACACA
This sequence comes from Protopterus annectens, assembly GCF_019279795.1. Taxonomy (NCBI): domain Eukaryota; kingdom Metazoa; phylum Chordata; order Ceratodontiformes; family Protopteridae; genus Protopterus; species Protopterus annectens. The sequence goes on along the minus strand of NC_056734.1, from coordinate 83,252,778 downwards.
GTGTAGATAGCTATACCAAGTGGAAGTGAAACGCATCATATGTTAGTGATCCGCCAGTAGGTACATCCAACCCAATGGTTAGGGTCACCAGCTGACCCATAATGTGAGGGAGGGTACACAGCTGGGCAGATGTGTCCATAACAAAATACACGATAAATGTACATATCTAGAGACCGTATGTCCGAATCATATCCCACAAGGCATGTAATAGTCACATGCAAAATGTATGTCTTTCACATACCAAATGTGACAGGAAATAGAATAAGCATGTAAACGAAACAGAAGGAGCATATAAACAGCTAAAACAATAAGGAAACATGTAGGCTGAAAGGAACAGTATTATCCATACCGTCAACTGTGGGTACGTGCTGTCCAGTACAGTCGGATATGTGTACGGAATATATCCCATCCTGGACACAGGAAAAGGTGGCATCCTACCAATGATTAGAACAGTTTGCCAAAATCTGCAAATCAGCGGTACAAGCCGAACTTGTCAGGATGTGTCACAGTTGAATGGGTACTACCCGGGTATACCAACCATGTAATGGAAGTTAAGTATGGGCATGTACCTATGTGCATGAGGTATAGCATGTGGAAAGCAAACATGGCAGGGTAGTCCACACAACCATACAGGTACCTGACATATGTAGGGTATTCAATGTGTTACTCTGGCCATGTCATGGGCCAACAACCAAAGTAGTGATGTATGGGGTGTGAGGAATATGTGTGTGGGGGTGGGTAATGGTACAATCCTCCAAGGCAATACTGTGTCGTATGCAGAATATGTGAACCGGAGGTGTATGAGGGAGCAGCAGGTGAAGCTGAAAGAAACACAAAAACGTGTATAAACAGCTGCAATACAACCAGACAGGCCATACTGTAGAACACAATCCCACAAACATATGAATATTGAAATGTGTGATACAAATGTATAGACATGTCACCGGCACATACCCACAGATGGGTCCTGATGGAACTGGCCATAACAAATGCAACACACTTGGATGCATAATGGATTACCCAGCATCCCCTCCACATCACACAACCCACTTCCTTACCTGAACATCCACCAAATCCAGCCATACTTGGCCTACTGGTTTGGTGCAGCCACATCTACACATAGTGACCACTATGCATATGTAGTAGGTAGTGTCACCCTAGGCAGATGCAGGATTGCACACTATGTATCCCTTGCATGTAAAACCCCTAGCACATTTCCATAATGCCAGAAGAATGGTCGGTATTCGTCTTGTTTTGGTCTTGTTCAATTTTTGGGATATACCTCATGGGATAAGTAACCTGTGTAAACATTATAATGGAAGATGCAAAGTCCAGTCCTGTAGATATCTGGACATAAGTTGGAATGTGCATTGGTGGTGCACGACACTGTCCAGCCCTAAATTGTCATGCATAACCTACTACCCAGGATCAAACACCTGCCAGTGATGCACGTGTCCCAACATGAATAAGCGAGAGAATATATTGCACACATTCGCATAATGACACATGGTGTAAGGGTGATGAAGGCACTGATGTAAACAGGATACCCCTGATCCGCTGTGTGAGGGACAATTAATGTGTGTGTAGGTGTGACCTGACCAACAATGGTACAATGCCAAATGTCCTGTGACCGTAGGAAATAACTATGCACCATACTGCATGTAACAGTTGCCTAAAGCGGTCACGTCAGGATAGAATAAACATAATTCATACAAGAAACAGGCAAACAACAAAAGTGCCAAAGGTATAAGGCTCACAGCTAGGAAACAAATGAATGTTCTAAACCTGCACTGACCGTGGCTATGTGTTGGCCCAAACAATCTGGTGTCCGCAGTAGGGTTATCATCTGTCCCACTTTGTGAGGGACAGTCCATCGTTGGACAGTTGTGTCCTGACAAAAGACATTTCAAATGGCAAATGTCCTGGGATTTTAGCACATAAATGTCCCATATGTTATGTAATAGTAGCAGAAAATAATTATTGCAGTATCTACAATACCTAAATGTTACAAGAAACAGAATAAGCAACTAAACCGGTTCAACAATGGGCTTTTATGTAGGCAAATAAGTAAAGTTCTATCTGTTGTACTGACCGTGGATATGTGTCAGCTTGTAAAATCTGATGTGTGTTCCGAAAATGTGCCATCTTGGCCATTTGAAAAGGTGCCAACTCTAGTCACCAGAATACAGCACAACCTGCACATATGACAATGTCAATGATACCAATGGTCACAGCATTCGCACAATAACTGGCCAGACCCTTAAAAACTCACAAAGCCAGTGACCTTTGGGGGAAAGGTGTTGAATGAGAATGACTACTTAGAACAATGAAGAGTAATAGACGCATTTAACTGCAGAAAATTAGTAGTATTACGAATCTGTCAACACATTCCAGGTTAATAGTACTAATATGGTAGAAGTGTCCGTGATTGTCCCTGAGTTGTCATAGCCTTGTCCCTGTCACTGTAGACATGAGTCCCCGAGTATCAGAGAGGTCCGTACAGAGAAGTACACCAACCAACTGTCCCATCTGTTGACAGGACTTTTACATACCTGTAGTGAATTCATAACAGATGTTCAGAATAATATTCATTGTATGTATAAATGAATGAAATAGTCAAATGGGAAGGGAAACCACCCCCCAACCTGCATTATGTAGTGCAACCACTCCCTACCCTAAATTATGTAGCACCAACCCAATAATGTGGTCAGAGGTGCCCAAACACCTGCATCTGTAAACACAGGTAGAATGTTAAACTCTGGACTAACTCTGTCCATGTGCTACGTCTGATCATTGAACAGCGCCAGAGCAGTGCTAGTCACCAGTCGGCCGAGCCTAAACCCGACCAGCACATGAACACCCTGACAATCAAACACGCGTATGTGGGAGGACTATAAGCGTAGGAGTTATGAATATCCTTGGAGTGAGTAGACTTGCAGCACGGGTCCAGAGCAGTAGGAAACAGGGAATGTCCTAATTGTAGTACTGCAATTTTCCCAGCAGGAGAATGGATGCCTGCTGTGTAAGGGAAGCGGTGAGGCATATGTCAGAGTGGCTATGAACCATGGGTATACATATAAATGAGCCAGAACACCAATAGTGTAGTGGTTACAGCATCCGCTCAAAATAAAGGCATTCCCAGTTCAAGTACGACTATAGCACATATTAACTATGTAATGTATGCATCTGTGTTGTAAAGCCAACATTTATACATGTAAAGGTGACCGCGTTCGCATGGGTTTGTTAACCGAATTCCATCAAAGTGGTAATGTCATAAGGAATAAGGCACATGTAATCCTAAAGACATGCCTGTAAACATATGTAACTCAGAATAAGTAGATGCAAGTGGGCCTGCGTGGGTGTACGCAGCTATTAGCATAGCAAATGTATGTTGTCTTCTACAGCTGTAACTTTCATATATATATAGTTAGATAGATGTGTGTATAGATAAATATCCACAGACATAACAGAAATATGCAATTATATATCTACATATTTATCTATATATATATATATATATATATATATATATATATATATATATATATATATATATATACACATATATATATATATATATATATATATATATATATATATATATATATATATAAAGATATGTTAGGAACGCTGAAAGACTAAAGCAAACCTAAGGGTTGTGAAGGGAATCCAGAGCAAGTTAGGAATTATGAAGTGCTCACAGCGTATGTCACATAAAGCTGCACAAGTGTGAGTAGAGCACCGCTCTCCACACCAGAGGCAGGGCTATACCAGTGGCCATAACATCGTTGAAGTGCTACATCAACATTGTAAACAGATGGAATTTAGGACATGTTGCGACCACCTACACTTGTAACCCGCAAATTGTTTGTAATCCATAACACCAGGAAAGGCACGTATGTGCAAATATGAATGGACGGTGAGCCTGTGAATACACAAGGCGGTACAAAATGTGTGTAGGGCCCCAATGCTCATGAGAGGGCAATGTGTTAAGGTGTGTCATGGCTGTGATATCAGGTGTATAATGGCTGTTATGCAGGGAAATGCAACACGGGTGTGCAGGAGAAACTATGGATATGCGAATATGGACACAGGAGTGATAGGGTATGCTGTGCCGGGTGCAATGGAGTGGCCCATGGAGGTCAGCTGGTATGTAGGTGCAATTCCCAGATAGAGCATCGTTTGCGTGGAGACATGCATGAATGGGCGTATCGTTGTCGGATGTTGTGGGTCATGTCTGGCAGCCTGGCATGTAAAACCTATACGCCACCCATGAGCGGAACGGAGTTCTGCTGTGACAACCCCAAACCAGGAAAAGCAGAAAGACACAACTACATGAAGACAACAATTTGTCGACGTACAGTCACAGTAACACAAACACACATCCTATCAACAGTAATAATATGAATGTGTACAGAAACAAACACAGTAGCAGGAAAAATAGGCTGCACATATGAGGAATAGGTCAAATGACACTATCACAACCCAGTTAGCAGCGGCACCCCAGACATGAAAAACTTCCGACATCTGTCCGCTGCATAACATGCAATATACTGAGCAAAAGGTCACCTTAGTGAAGTGTCAGTGTCAGAATGACTAAGGCAATAGTATGCTGTTGAAGCAGGGATAAAACCAATACACATGTGTAAGTTTCCATGTCTGGGAAATGTATAGGTTAACGGACACACAGATGTATATATAGATAAAAACGTATATATACACTTAGCTATATTAATTTACATACACATATATATCCATACGGATATATATATATATATATATATATATATATATATATATATATATATATATATATATATATATATACTACGGATATATATAGATATATATACACAAACAACAGGTAGTGATATATACACATACACACAAAACAAACTATATGTCAGTGTAGATATACACATTCACATAAATAGGTTACTTCACAGCAATAGGGGGTAACATATTTACAGCCCGGGCATTTGTGACTGGGAGGTCCAATAAAGAAACATTGTATCCCCCACATTGCCCAGCTAGGCCGGACAGACATACAGACAGGCAATACAGATCAATACACTGCCGCTGTCCAAAACACCGGTGGGAAAGGACCAGTGGGAGAGTTCTGCAAGGTCTACACTTTAAACATGGATAACGGTGTCCCTTGCGGGACCCCAAAAATTCAGGGTATGAAAGAATCTGCTAACACTAATATGAGCAGGATGTAGGTGTACATGGAACAGTAGGTTGTGCAAGTGTGATAATACATGGGTTGACAAAACATATGACATGTGTCCCGAGACGGGGAGAGTGGGTAATGTGTAGGGGTGTACTCATACCCCAGCTGCGCTCGCAGTAAGTATTTGTCACGACTGCTGTAGAGGGGTGCCAGGTAGGTGGACCATGGGTATGCATTAATGAGCTTAAGTGTGCAATTGCTGGTTGGCAGAGATGTAGTAAGCCCGCCCAGTGGAAGTCATTAATATTCCTATGTGGGCATAGCATACACCTACACCTCCCAAACCTGAAGAGCACATCTACCAGATAGTAAACCATCGGGGAATACATAGAGACCTACATAGTGCCGTGTACCCGATTAGCATGGACATCCATAGTTATGTATCAGAATGTAACAAAGTCCAACTAAACACTGCCAGAACTACTGATATTAGGTGAACAGGTGGCGGGAATACAGGTAATGACAGATGACAACATGTATTAGTCATAAGCGGCATGTACCTCGACAAACATGAATGAATACATATGTTCTGTGACTGTGAATGTGTCTGGTTAATAGAACCAATCGTCTAAATGTGTCCCACAGGGTGTTATGCATTGTTATTGATACAGTGTTCATTCACACCCATTGGTATGTGAGTTCTGCTACTGACGGAAAGTGCATAAGTTGCTGACCACCTCAGGTAGATGATAGCATAATAGAAGAGGTTAAACACCCATACGCCTGTGAGGGACACACCCGTCTGGGCAGTTGTGTCTTGCAAAATGACAGTTATGGCACATGGCCTGTGAGTTCGGAAATGGAGGCTATATAGTGTGTGTAGTGGTGCCAGACATCAATTTGTTGTATCAGTAACAGCTACATGTAATAGGAAACAGTATTATCAATTATAATGCTACATGAATAACCTTAACATATGCAAACCATGGAGGTTGTCCGTGTACTACTAGTTGTGGGTCAGACCTCTCAACCAATTGGGGACAAATTTCAACAGAATCACAGACAAGTCAAGAAAACACAAGGACAATCAGGGCACATTTAAAATATTAGAGCTATTAACTGGAAATATTGACAGAATCAGAGCATATGAATTAATACACATTTTCTGAAGTAAAAGAAGTTTGTAACTCTTAATTATTGTCATTATTCATGAAGTGTAATTCACCACCTTTCCTCCAAACGTCACTAGTTTTAGGAGGGATTAAGAGGGACAGAGTTAAAATCTGTGTCAAAATCAGAGACGTCATTGAAAATCAGGGACAGTTGAGAGGTATGATGTGGGTATGTGTTGCCTTGACACGTGATAGTTCTACATATAGGGTCTATAGGGCCGCCACCAGTCTGAATGGCCAAAGTGGAACCTGCTCTGTAGAACTGTCAGATGTACCAGGGCAGAACATACTTACAGCCATGCATAGTACAGAAATATACATATCGGAACAAATCAAACCATAGTCTAGCAGCAGTATAGTTGCTTATGCTACTACATATGACATATCAACGTGGCAGGTATACAAGATCTGTAACAAGCAACCAGTACTGACACCTACAACATGAGAAGGCCCCCTAATCAGGACAGTTGCAATGGCTAGAGTATTGTCCATACCACTCAACTGTCCCTGAATGTCAGGTACGTCCCTGAGTTTGACTGAAAGTCTAACTGTGTCCTTCTTAATCCCTCCTAAAAGTAGAGGCTGTTGAAGGAAAGGTGGTGAACTACACTTACTGACTAATGACAATAAGTAAGAGTTATAAACAACTGTGACTTCAGAATATGTGTATTAAGTCATATGTTCTGATTCTGTCAATGTGTCAAGTTAATAGTACTACTTTTGTAAACGTGTCCCTGTTTTTCATGACCTGTCCCTGATTCTGCAGAAATGTGTCCCCGATTGGTGGAGAGTTCTGGTATTGTCACATGTGATGTGTGATGAGGGACTGTACCATGCAAAGTGGGAAAGGTGTCACTCCTACAGTCTCCCGTCGTACAGTCTGAAAGGTGGTCAGCGTGCAGTAGGTATGCGGTAGCATGACTCGGCAGACAGCTGCGTTAACAAACTCAAGTCACATGTCAGCATTGCAGAGTATCAGATCCCATGTATCAGGCAGATGGGAGCAGATCATATAAGGACCACACATATAATATGATTACATCACTGGACAGGCCGCCGAGTCCATACAGTCAAACGGCTACCGTCGCAAAATGGTTACACATACCCAATACTGTAGTCATGTAGTCCGATGTAATACGCATCACAAGGGATCGCACACACCCAGCGTGAGTGACAAATGTAAGCGGAAATGTTGGAGAGCGAGCAGCTGTAAGCATGTTTGTCTACCAGTATGCCAGTAGTGCCCTGTCACAGAAATGTGAAGTCTAAACATGTATAAGGTGCTGTGACCAGAGGTCAGCAGTGCTTAACACTGTGCAAACCCATGCACAACAGTTCTCACCTGCTGGACTGTGCCTTACCCAGTTTGTATCCAAAGGCGTTGGCCTGTCCACAAACAAAGAACCGCCCTATACATGTGATGGTAGAAGTACCCTATGTACATAGCTCATGTGAATTAACAATAGGCTATGGCATATGTATAGACAATAGACCGCAAACACCCTACAGCGCAGACATCCAACAGTATAGCAATGTACTGGCAGATATGTCCGGACCACTGGTGTGTGCATGCCTGGCCATCCTGTGTTTCAGTGTGTGAGCATGCCCAGTATGACTATTACGCATGTTGTAGACTGACAATACCATCATGTGTGTGAGCATGCAAAGTATGGTCAACTGTATTGCATGTGTCACATGTCGAGATAGTTAGTACTGTGCTGCTGACCCCTCTGTTCTACACAGACAGGTGACATGCTGTGTCTGCAGGGTAGCTAATGGTCATGTGGCATTGACAGTTGCTACATGTCTGTATAGCGTGGGGGGACATGCAACCACAGTCCTACACAGCACCGTGGGTGGTGCACATGACTCTCACATGTGTAGGTGTGATGGGGGGCACAGTCAACAGTTGTACACATCTGCCGCTACTGTACTGGTGTGCCGGGTACTCCATGTCAGTGTGTGGACCTACCTAAATTGCTGGTTGAAGGGATACCAGGGTACGTCAGTTCCCAGCATTAATTACCAGCACAGTGGTGTTGGACATCCTATTACACAACCTACATCAAACAGCCTGGCCTGCTGTCATCTGTGTGTGTCATAGGGGGTTGGGGTCAGTCATTGGGCATATTCATAGGCCATCATATATCATTTGTCTGTATTGGTCCACATATGTCCAGCTGCATGGAACGTGTGTGGGCTGTAAGGACACACATGATGGTCAGCCCATAATCTGCAGTGGGTTAGGACACCCTGTGTACTACAGGCTACCATTGTGACCCCTGTATGTGCTACAGAGGTCATGGTGCCACTATGGATGTGTACTGTCTGCTGTCCTAACATTTGGCCACCACAGTCACTTGTATACTCACATACATACCATAGCAATGGGTAAGTACACATTCTAATACAACTGCCACTTGTTAGCTCAATAGACATACCTTGGTTGTTTTACGGACTTGAGGACAGTGCTGGAGTGCTGCCTATGTCAGATGCACACAGTGCACCTCCCATACATGGCCGAGCACAGGTACTGTCATGTTTGGCATCCATTGTACTGTGTGCGGGTCAGAGAGGGGAAATCCGTGGGTACCTACTGTGTCAGTACATATGCCTTGTGTTGCCTTTTTGCCAAGGGCAGGTCATACTGTGCACGGGCTTTCGCTGACTGTGCCCTACTCAGGTAGTTCCTTCACCAAGTCACACTGCCTGTACAGGCCTTGGCAGTGGTGTTGGGCTGTGTGGCCCTGCCCCATGCTGTTCCTGCTGCAACTGTTACTGCAGGATAACATTGTGTAGCATAGCAAATACCATAACAACCTGTATACATGTAGCTTGTGAATACTGCAGAGCCCTAACAGATGTGTCCGGATACCAGAACTGTGAACCAAGCATCCCAAACACATGCACATGTATATGTCTTGCCTGTGCATCCGCCTCAGTATGGTGTGAGTGTTCAGGTGTGTGTGCATTGCTGATGGGTGTTATAAGCCACTACACCAGTGTTTATCTAGCATCCCCCACTAGGATACTGTAGGGGATGTCCATATAGGCATTGGTGTGCTACAGTTGTGTCAGACGCCATATATCAGACACATCATAGCTTCCAAGGCAGACAGCACACACATTCAATCTCATGCCCTGGCCATCGCTTATGGCCTAGCTGTTGGAGGGTATGCCCCTGCACTAACTGTAGGCCCTACCCTGCTCCCCGTGTGGTGCTACGTGTGCAGGCTATAGCACCGAGTACCCCAGGGTAGCCATCCATGTGGTTGAACAGATGCATATTGCTGGTCCACTAATCACGTGTGTGGAGGACCTGTACATGCTCACTAGAATGTGTTGACATGGCATCTGTGAACTGGTGCAATACTCTGGATGCAGATGCCTGTGAGATACCCATGATATTCCCAGTTGTGCTGTGTGAGGTACCAGTGGCTAGTACACCTAGGCCAACACATCCCATGGTATCCACTGTGATGCATTTCCCTCGGCCTGTTTGATGTGTTAGGCACAGGTCAACAAGCTGCTGTAGGAGGTCTCTGTCCACCCCATAGTGCTCCAACATCCCCAGCCCATGTAGACCCTGGTAAGTCACCCTCGGTCTATAAAGTCTTATGTCACCCCAGTAAGGGTTGTTCGGCAGCATACACATCCTCACTGCCCCAGACTCCTGCACATGTTGGTATATGCTGCCTGCTGCAGCCCGTGTCATTTGGTTGGACTGTGTCATGAAATGTCCCTGCAGGTATACACTGGTGGTGTAGAGTGTGGACGAAACCTGTGTGTATGCTGCTTGCTCGCATTAATGTACTGTTCATGTGTGGGCTGGCCATGTCATCAGCTGATTGTGCTGATCAACACCTGTTTGTGCAGCCTGTACACCCTGACTACCCCACCACTGCTGTCATCCCTCCCAACATCACCAGGCAGGTATAGGCACACCCCTAGCTTAGGTGTGCTAAGGCAGGAGCACTCCCGAGGCACAGTTCTGCAATGTACGTACAGTATGCCTGACCCCCCTCCCATGCTGTCAACTATATTTGAGACCTGCACCTGGCTGACTACACACATACACTCCAGGGACCAGCAGCACACCCTGGTGATAAATGTGATACACCATAGTCAACCTCATCTGCATAGTATAGTCTTCTAATGAATAGTTATATGACCCATACCGAACCTCCAACATATTAACCACTGCTCAGTGTCGCTCAGATCCACACACAACTGGCAACAGGTGCCTTACCATCACCATATTCGATGTCCCATGGTCTTCCCAGCAACAAAATAACCGGTGTCTACACGACTACAACCCGTGGCCCTGCACACCACAGATAATGTGCATTAACACCATGCCATGGCTGATATACATAGATCCCAGGTTTTCACATACAGATCATCCAGCACAAATAGCCAATAGTGCTGATGTCCCCAGACATATGTTCACATCTATGTCCACCTCTACATCTACATATATCACATATATTATTTGTATACATATATACATGGACATTTATATATGTATATATACATACACACATATACATGTACACACATATGTAGATATGGCATTTATATCACAACAGTGAACCACATGACAGCAATGCATTAGACAGGAACGAAAAGGAAACTACATGTGCCACCTGCATCATGTAGTGTTGTTAATATCAAGGCACGTGTGTTATGTTACGTCACATGGGTCAGACCGTAGCAAGGGTAAGAGTAGGGCTGCTGACAGTTACTCATCAGACCTATTGGCAAATGTATGTGTTGACAACCCAGTGTCATGGCAGAATGTGCGGGCTGTGGACACTATATAAGTCAGCAACAAAACAAACAGAACACATCCTGCAGCTAGCCACCCACAGATACCAACACATATGGTATAACTGCCAAACACACACCTGCCATGCCCTGGAATTGAGCATCTACCTGTCTAGTCTACCACACTACAGCATTATGCAGTAACAGAACATGCTACCGAGTTCTGGCATCACCGCACTCCCACAGGCATACTTCTAGGTGGATGACATCATCCGCACAGGCAAAGACGCCGATAGGGAATGTATGTGGTGTGAGCCATCTAAAAGCATTACTCTGTCCCCAGGCAGCTGGAAACACACACACACAAACACACACACACACACTTGGCAGGGCTGGGAGTCGAACATACACCTAACTACCTTATCACACTTCAGCATTACGCAGTTACAGAACTCGCTACTGAGATTACCAAACACAGCACTCCCAGAGGCATACTTCTAGCTGGATGACATCATCCGCAAAGGCAAAGACGCCGATAGGTAATGTATGTGGTGTGAGCCGTCTAAAAGCATTACTCTGTCCCCAGGCAGCTGGAAACACACACACACACACACACACACACACACACACACACACACACACACACACACAGACAGACACACACACACACACACACACACACACACACACACACTTGGCAGGCTGGGAGTCTAACATACACCTAACTACCTTATCACACTACAGCATTACGCAGTTACAGAACGCACTACCAAGATTACTGAACACAGCACTCCCAGAGCATACTTCTAGGTGGATGACATCATCCGCAAAGGCAAGGACGCCAATAGGGAATATATAGAGAGTGAGCAGTCTAAAAGCATATTACTGTCCCAAGGTAGACGTAGACAAACACACGGCAGTGGTGTAATCGGGGCAAATGCCTATCTACGGAGCACTACAGCAACACTACATAGACGCACCACAGACAGTGTGTTCAATGTAGGCATTCATCGTGATGTGGAAAATGGACATCTGTTGCCTGGATGACCACCATCGCTATACAGGATGTCAATGGCATGCCCATACACAGAGGCACATCACCAACACAAGGTGTCACTGGGCATGCCCACACACTTAGTATCACACGTCCGTTTGGAATGTACTGTGTGTCCATCTACACAACTGTGTACTGGGCATGTTCACACACTTAGCGGTTGCAAAGGGCCGTACTGCATGCACACAGATTCTAAACACGGAAGGGCGCAGTTTGGAATGCACTGTGTGTCCATCTACACAACAGCATACTGGGCATGCTCAGACACTTAGCAGTTGCAAAGGGCCATCTTGCATGCACACGGATTCTAAACACGGAAGGGCGCAGTTTGGAATGTACTGTTTGTCCAGCTACACAATGGTGTACTGGGTATGCTCACACACTTAGCAGTTGCAAAGGGCCATCTTGCATGCACACGGATTCTAAACACGGAAGGGCGCAGTTTGGAATGTACTGTGTGTCCATGTACACAACGGCGTACTGGGCATGCTCACACACTTACCAGTTGCAAAGGGCCATCTTGCATGCACACGGATTCTAAACACGGAAGGGCACAGTTTGGAATGTACTGTGTGTCCATCTACACAACGGTGTACTGGGCATGCTCACGCAGCAGTTGCAAAGGGCCATCTTGCATGCACACGGATTCTAAACATGGAAGGGCGCAGTTTGGAATGTACTGTGTGTCCATCTACACAATGGCATACTGGGCATGCTCACACACTTAGCAGTTGCAAAGGGCCGTCTTGCATGCACACGGAATCTAAACACGGAAGGGCACAGTATGGTGTTACTGACCCACGTACATGAAGGCCACTCACATTTACTGACCAGTACACACTCAGGAGCCTTCACAGATGTCTCAGGTGCAGATCACAGAGGTACACACCTCAGACTGCTATGTAGCCCTCAGACATCACCATGTCGTTGGACCAGCAATACACAGCCATACATTACTACAACACCGTGTGACTCATGACCAGTGGATTGTATATAGGTCTACAGCAACTGTGCAGACTACACATGTACCGACAGGGTTCCATCATGTGTTATGCATTGCAATGATACCACTGTACATAACCAGGTCGGCTCTACACATAACAGGGGCCATGGATCTTACACAGCTGTGACAGATGACCGTCGCTGTACACCAAAAATCACACATGTTTGGATATGACATACATGTAATCACAGTGGATATGTGCATGGACCACAACACATATGTACATAGCATATCTTTTGCTGTCCTCCATGCAGACAAGTGGCTACAGCAATCACACACACGCAAATGGAAGGTGGGTCCATGGCTGTTGAATGCTAACAGTACATGAGGTAGCAATGTTGACCGAGGACACATTCCCTCTGTACTAGTTACCCATGACACCCATCAGATCATACAACAGTCCATGTGTTATGTATGGCATCACACATGTCCACCAATTGCAATGCATACAAACATGGCTACATGACAGGTATGTAGGACCAACACACATGGATGGATGTGTGAACATAAAGTGGTGATCCACCTGTGCAGATGGATGTTTGCCGGGGACGGCTCACAGGTGTGTCACACTCCATCCTACCATTACATGTTGAAACAGTATGCTATGTTACTGTTACTTGACGGTGAAGACATAAAACCTACACAGCAGTCAGGTGTTACTGACTGTAAGTCACTTGACACCTGTAACACGTACATCCTCCCGTGTGCATATAGCAGCACAATTGCCGGAGGTAGCATTGGTACACATAATGCGGCCAATACTGCTGCATGTCTGTCAGACGTATCATCATATAGCAGGTGTATCATTCACAGTACTGCCATGTGTGTTTGCTTGTGTGACCATATATGCCACATATGGTGGGGAATACATCCCAATTGTTACACACCCCTGTACACTGTTGTAGAGATCTGTACATACAGCAGTGTGGAAAGCATGACATAGGCAGGGGTGGTGTGTGTATCACACACATATCAGCTATCCGTATGTGAATGACATTTGTGGTCTCCACAGTGTGTGTGTGTGTGTGTGTGTGTGTGTGTGTGTGTGTGTGTGTGTGTATGTATGTATGGCTGTCTGATGCATGGAGTGAGGGTGTATGCTACCATACAGAACACACAGGATCCCTAACCCCTCATGGTGATGCAGTCTGCTACCCTGTTGATGCCATCGGTCTCAGCCGTACTAGCTACCTGTACATGTTCTTTCTCTGTGTTGCGTCGTGTGGGTGCACAGTACTGTGAGGGTGATTACCACATAGGCAGGGGTCCTCACCTCAGCACTATGGAGTGTGCATTATAGTGATGTTCACCCCGTGAGTGTGGGCATGTTCCTGTAATGTGACAGGGTATTACTGCTACACAGTGAGGCCTCATGCTATCAAGTGGCCTCTAACATTGTCATCGGCCAGACTGCTGTGTACAACCCCTGCACCAAGTCAACATACCTGTGATGTGACCTGGTATGGATGTCAGGTCTCTAGCCACTGTAGCCTATTAAACATTCCACATGCTTCTGGATCAGTATATGTATGGACATCTGTGGTATGTTAGCCTTTCCAACAGTCAGGTTGAGGCTACGTATAGCATGCTGATATTGCCATACATGCCTGTGAGTACTCCACAGTTACACATGGGAGACTGCAAAAACTGCTACCTGTAGGCACATGCAAGTAGACCATAAGGAGGGAACCAGGGCATCATTACCAACATGCTGTTACTGTTGTTACCGAGACACATACTGTGGACATATAACAATGCATGCTAAACCTGTACTACATGGTATGTCTGGTGCATGTCAACAGTACACAACTAATGTAATATACACTTCTCTCACTATTCTTACACAACTAATGTAATACACACTTCTCCCACTATTCTGTTCACCCTGTGCATCAGACCATTTGAGCATGTCCCTCCACCGATGGTGTGGATGACAGGGATGCAGCACAGGCTTCATCATAATGCACAGAGTGATAATATTTGCCAGGGGCATAGGCTGCACCACTGGATGACATCATGTGTGTGGGTAAGGGCCGGTGATCTGAGTGGACATGTCTGTTCAGTATGCATGTGGGTGTTGTGGTGCCCTACAGATGTGTTTGCTGTGTGCGTGTATGTGTGCACACAGTTCTGCCTTTTGTGAGGCCTACACATGGTTATTATTGACAGCTCCTGATTGTACAGACCAGGATGTACAGCTCACTGTGTCCGGCCATGGCCACATGATTTGTGCCTGCCAGGGGTTGCATGGGCACTACCAGGCAGAGGTACAGATTGGCTACTGTCCGACGACATGTCCACAGAAACTGTGTCCCCACTGGGAATGTCCAGGGCCATGTCCACGTGGCCTGCTGTGTCCTAGTGTGGGCAGTGCAGCACCAGCTGCACTGCTACTGCTACCGGCACTATGGGAGCGGGCATGTGAGGTGGCATGCTCATGCTGACCTGCACTAGGTGGTGTAGCTGGCCTACGTCCACGTGGCCTATGCCTCACTCCTACCAGATGTTTCAGCACAGACAGCTCAAGCTCGCGGATTGCCATGCCACGGTCAAAGAGTCTGACCATGTCACCCAATCGCCTGTCCAGAACATCAGCAATGTGCTGTTGAGCATTTGCCAATGCCTGGATATTGTCGTTTAGAGTACGGATAGCAGCCCTCTGCAGCCTCTGCCCTTCTCTGTTCTGCTGTTCTGCACGTGCCACCATTACAGTCTGGAACATGCTTCTGGTGATACCAGCTGCTGCGCTCTGTCCTGCAGGTGCATGTCTGCCAGAGGTCCTCCTACAAGCAGCACTGGCCACATGCCTGTGTGGCACATCTGCAATCATTACACTGACACCATGGTGTGGAGACACACCTTCTGTAGCCACCACACGTTCCTGTTCCACACTAACAGACGCTGACTGTTCTTCCTCTATGTCCACTGGTGATGCGGTATGTGTTGGCAGCAGAACTGTGTGTGGGGAAGAGGGGGACATAGTTGGGATGGCAACCATTGGCACAGATTCAGCCTCTGACAACCCTGCCTGTACCTCATGCATATGTTCATCACTGCTAGTATCTGTGGGGACACTAACATCAGATGGACCGCAGGAGGGTAACGCACCTACATCACCTGTGAATGCAAAGAAGGACTCTAAATTACAATAGACACACACACAGACACACCATGCATTTGATTTGACAGATGACATGCAGCATGCATGTGATACAGCAGACTGCATGCAGCTCAGACATTCATAGTGTTAGTTAGCATACCTCCCTGGGGTGCACACTACAGCAAGCAGGTGTCATATCAGTAGCCATGCAGTTCACACAATCATGGTAGTAAGCATGCATCCCCGTGATACACCATGTGGACCAGAACAGGTTAACAGTTCACATGGCTGACGTGACCTTGACATGTAATCTGCTGATGTGTGCATTAACATGCATACATGTCTGACATAATGGTGTCCTGACACATGTACAGCATTGTAATGGGCATCACATTGCAGTGTTGTCTGTATGCCCTACAGATAGAATGCATGTTTAGCAAATGTGCAGGAGCATGGAAGGGTAGTGTGAGCCATCTACATTGCTATACAGTGTGAAGTACAGACACTGTGCCATTGCATGGCATCATGAGGCGTCTATATTGCTATACAATGCATAATATGCACACATTGCATAGCCATAACTGCACGCATGAATAAAATCCAAAGAAACAACCAAGAAGAGTTCAACAGCTACCGCAGAAACAATATAGATGAGGAAAAAGATACACCATATGGGGGTGACTGGAAAACTAGATTAGCCTGCAAAGAGAGTAAATGGCAGATGCTCACTGACTCCACCAGAAGTCCAGGTATTAATGAATTTATTAGCATCAAACCTTTTCTTATTTTGGATTCATAAAAAATTTTTTGCCTATTAGCATTGTTAAAAAACTTTTCACTAGCATTTGTATTATTTATATTATTTATACTATTTTAACACATCAATAGATTTTTAAAGATTTTTAAATGTTATAGTATGCAATGTTATATTACATTAATGTGCATAAAATGTTATTTTTAGTAAAAAAATTTAATATATACATATTCACCCTTTGTTATAAACAAGTGAATTTATTCAAAGATATACAGTTATGCAGTATATAAGAATGTTATGATTGCGATACAGCATGCTTATGAAATGCTTGTTCCTTTAAGGGAATTTTAAATGTTGGCGCCAAAAGTCGTTTAAATTAATTTGCAAAGATGGGATACACTAGTTCTGAGGAAGTCTGCGATGGGCAGATGAAAGCGCTAAACTAGTGATTCTTGATGTTCTGTTGTACAATAAAAGGAATTTGTTCTATATACTTGGAGAAGTGTCTGTTCTACAAATTTGGCTGAGCGTTTGGATTTTAATTTCTGTTTGCTGATACTGGGTCTCGCTATTCAAGCTACGCTACATTTATTGTGTTCTACACATTTTGCGGAGCGTTTGGATTTTTATTTTCTGTTTGTGGAAGTTGGGTCACGCTGTTCAAGCTACGCCACACACTATTTGTTTCTGCGATAACTGCACGCATACCCATGACATAACTGTGGATTGTGACCCACGATGCTGAAGTGTATACACACCAAACCATGCTATGTCATGTGACAGGTCACTGGAAGACCTACAGATGACAACCCTGCACAACTACTACAGAGTCTTAGCTGCCTGGCAACCATGTCCACACATGGCAGACTTGTCAATTCACCATGTCCCACATGACATTGATGTACCACACACACAAGGTGCACAGCTAACGGTGATGTCCTACAGCAGCAAGGGAAATGTACAGTATCGGTGACCTGATGTGGTGTCAATGTCTGTGGAAGCTGTACAGGTGACTACTGTCATGCTATGACATAGTCCTGATGCTCAACACATCTTATATGGTAGACTTAAGTGACACCTCCACTAGCTGTGCACAGGCTTTTAGGATGTCCAGTGTACCACATCAACTGTATAATCAGTCAACTAAGGCTATAATTGGACCATGTGTGGACAATGTGCAACAGGGTGTATACACATCACATTTACTGTGTGGCTACATGTCTCTGGCCATCCCCCATGGCCATGTGTGAACATGTGTTGGCCAAATGTTTGTGATGGCCTTCTATCTCACGTGTCTGTGTTGTCCCATATGACATACACCCATAGATGTCAGATATGTCACCATCCACAGGGCTATGCAGACAACGGGTTGTATGTTTGGTATGTGGGGTATGTGTTATGGGATAGTGTGACAATATTGCAGCCAGAACACTACGTGTCTGGGCATGTCAGATGGCACATCACAATGTGTGCACCCATTGCAGGGGCATATAACACAATGGTGACTTCTGTGGGCTGCCCATATCCCAGCTCACTGTGTGGTACTGTTTGCGTACCACACGTGTTGTTCCAATGTATAGTACATATGCCTACATTGTACAACACCTCCACCGTTGTATGCACAGCTGTCCACACATGTAGCAATGACAGATACTGTGGTTTCATGTCAGTGTATCATTTCGTTTGTATATATTGCACATGGGTATCCAGTGTGAATGATGGGTGATGCGACCTGTATATCGTAACTGGACCGAACACCAAGTGTACAAGTGTTAACTGGCCACATGGCGAATATATCTATGCTTTAACATGCCTGATACTGATGACAGTCTCACCTGCAATAGACTGATGTCTGTGCGGCATGCCAGAGGTACCTGTATAGGGGTGACACAGCAGTTTGAACATTATCCATGACTGTATGACAGCCACAGGGTGCACTGTGCATGTTAACACATTCGCCTGTACAATAGCATATAGTATGCACATGTTTGCATACACAGGGTAGCATACTGTAGTATGCAGCATTTGTGTCAACATAGCTTGCATATGATGTTACATTACATAATGTACAGTGACACATGCAACTAAATGGGATATAATAGTCATATGTGCAGTACTGACTTACCAGGCAACTCCAGGCTCATTGGTTGGGAGACACCCACCTCCACGATGGCAGCTAGTGTTTGTGGATGCTGTTCTGAGGGTGTCCCCAGACTGGCCAGTAGCTCCTCGGTGTGTGTGTGAGTGGGGGCTGGGTTGGTGGCCCACCACCTGTTCCACCTTGTTCCCTGGTGATTGCAGTGACATGCTGTTTTGCATGTCGTATCAAGTCCGTGCAGCATCTGCGACCCTGCTGATAGGTGCGGTTATGGCCACCCACATCATTCACCCTCCTGCAAATATCCTGCCACAGGTCATCACACTGCTGGGCATGTTGTGGCACATGGCTGAACAACACCTCATAGTTCTCATGGAAGTATGGGATGAGGACATCATCCTCCTGGTGGCTGTACACTGGCAGGCGTGAACGAGGCATTATCTGTAAGACATAATGATGGTGACAGGTCACAGTATCAGAGATGTACAGAGATACTGCTGCACATACATTTCTAGTAAATCTAGTACATCTGCACAGTTATCTTTGCAAATCATCATGACACTGACACGACTGACATGTTTGTGTCACACACATGTAACACCCATTATGCATTGGATATCATCACTATATATATTTGTCTCCTCCTTACATTGTTCATACTCCATGTGAATGCTGTCTTGATGTGGGCATGTCTGTTTGCCTGCACTGGTGTCCTTACCTATCAGCACATGCCTGGATGTGTCCACGGTAATGCTGTTGACCTTGATGCTGTGTATATGCCACATATCAACACATACACTGCCTTAATGGACTTGAGCAGTGGCAATGCACACATATGCATGGGAAACTTTACATGCATGTGTTTTGCCATATACATCTGCACGGTACTGTACAGCTGTTCAACATCCTGCCATGGATCGCCTGTGTTGCACATGTGATAGACATGGGACAATGGCTAGTCGGACGTCATTCACAGGGATGGTTATCAACTATAGCATGTACGGGCAAGATTTCCTAGCTGTATCCAACAACGATTTTGCCACTGCAAGGTGCATCAGTGCCACATTACTGATCCAGACAGTTGATAATACATCTACCATGCGGTCATCACACCATGTATAACAGAGATGACATGTGCAGCTTTGATGGACAGGGTTGAATGGTATGGCGGGAGTATGTCACATGTATGGCACAGGGATCTGTCCAGCATGTGGTGATCTTAGTAGTAGGATGGTGGCTGTCCATGACGTATGTCTTTCAGATCAGGATATGTACATGTAGCATGTCCAACATGACAGTGTAGCACATGTCTTTATGCAAGGTAGCCAGCATGCTGCATAGTGGAGGTGAGGATTGTGAAGGCTGGTATCAACCATCCACGCATGGCAAATACCCCTTAAAGGTGATATGTGATCCAATATTGGTCACCCGAGTGCTGAGTATGCCTGTCCAATGATCTCCATGCTCATGGATGGCACCCTGTCATGACATGGGTGCCTCGTATGACTACCTAAGAGGCCTGGAGACGTCACCAACTCAGGGAGGTGAACTGCACAGCACCATCCCTTACAGTGTCCATAATGTTGACCGTAGCCTAGGTGATAGTTAATGGGTACAGGGATATTCACCTAGCGGTGACAATGCTGATATCATCTATCAGAATGTGCACATATGTCACACACCTCACCCACAAAGCCCATTCTGTATGTTTTTCACAACACTGAGACAGCTATTTCTCATAGGTCATGGTCATTCACATCCTTACATACACAGATGCCTCACATTTGTCTGTGTGGTATGGACTACAATGAGGGGGAAGTACAACACATTAACCCTGTTTTACTGTAGCTGGCACTGGTATGATATGCACATGTCACTCTGGCAACTTTTGTAGTGTTGATTCTGTCAACAGGCCACTGGTAGAACACTCCTGTGACATACGAAGGTACATGTAGTCAAACATCTATATTGTCATCTACATCTGTACTGCTAACATCTACATTGATAATGGTTCCTGGACTTGGCAGACCATACTCAGCAGGGTAATAGTGCGGTGCCGCCAATTATAACTGACATCACCACTAGTGGGTTGATATTATCCAGCACCCTATCTGTATTGTATTTTCATGCTCAGCACTTGTTCAGAACTTGTGAGCACTTCATGAGCTACTGATTAATATAGCACCCATTCCACACCATTTCTCACAAGTGCACTGTCTGTCCTTACATTTCCAGCTTGCTTACATTACAACAGCTGTTGTACACACGTAACTCACATATCTTGTAAGACATGGTTGTATATACAGGCATGTTCAACTGTCACGTACCAGTGCTATTGCCTGTCTATATGATGAATATGGCGTACATGTGGCAATAAAGCAATTGTCTCATGTACACAGTCAATGCTCACCTCCCAACATATGACACTACAGCCTGTGGGAGATGCACATATGCAGCCATGCTGGGAGTAATGCTGTCACCAACCCTGACTGAACTGGATAATCATGTGGGGATGTGTAACATTTGCAACACACCCCACTCATCACATAGTCTCACAAGATGTCCACCACCACAGGCCACACATATGAGTACAACTTGTGCAGTACCTCTCCATACTCTGTATAGGCACCAAAGGCAGCCCCCATCACCAAACACAACAACAATAACTTATAGCCCACAGACTCATGTGTGCCCATCACATGCAGCCAATAGGGCGTTATAACATACACATCACACCAGTCATAGGTGACTCTGTAGGCAGTCACACTGATGTCCTACTCAGCAGGCTACACAAGGCGATAGTCGCTTACATCTTGCTGTCGGGTAACTGGTTCTGCAACATAACCTATACACCCATGCCACACCTCACCAGGTACAATTTGACTGTCATTCTCCATGTTAGTGTGACTGCCCTGAGATGCAACTTCACAGACTACGTGTGCAGGGACATGCAATAGCTCACCGGTGTTGTAGCCCTGAAGGTATGGGCCAAGCCCTGGGCAGCATTATGCATTCATCTAGACCTGATATCACTGTACAATGACTGACTGTGTCACTTCAACAGTTGCCTATGCTTCTGCTGTCATTCCACAGGCATCTGGTATCTGTCTGCTTTGACAGACATGGTCAACAAAACACGATGCTTTGGCACAGATGACCTGCACCTGTCAGCCCTGGGAGTACAGATAACATGTAAGGCTCTTGCTGCTTCTAACCTGCCTGTCTTGCACAGTTTCCAATAACATTCACCACCAGAAAAGGAAAAGGCAAGCAAAACATGGGGTCATGTGAAGCAATGATTGACATCTTCATCTCTGACGCACGCAGACAAGGCACTCCTTATAACGGACCACTTCAATATCTCTGCAGTGACTGGGACCTGCCTCTAGGCTCTGCAGAGCACACCTGCAATGACAGGTTATACACAGACCACACCTTTCAGTCATGTAACCTGGACTGGCACACCCACGGCTGAGGTGTTCCCATATTCCACTATGTTGTACACACATCCTGGCTAGTTACTTAGCACAATGCATCAGAGGTGATCTACATGCAACTAACTGTGGCCAGAACTGCTATACACATTGTAACATGCTACGGATTAAACAACATACCCCACGGTTACCAGACCTCATTTCCTGGTGTACTGGACAGTAGGGTTCAGACAGGTACTACTGATGTGAGACTGACACTACCCCATACTTAAATGGGATAGCCACTCATGTACCGACACATTAGTCCAACGCTGTCCAGGATTCATAACCTCCACTCGGCTGGATCAACCCATACACACCACCTCCAAGACCAACATTATCCTAGACATGGACACTACCAACATGTGACTGGTGTTCCACACCTGGGTTTATCCCCTCGTTGGTGGATTCCAAACATATGCTAATCACCATTGTTATCCACATCCCGGCACCACACCCTTCATGGCATACACAGTACAAGAGTACTACAACACCTACTACAGACATCTTATGACAGCAGTAGTTAACATCATGACACCTGTGCAGATGGACAATGCACATACAAATGCTGAAACATACCCCAGTGCACTTCATTAGCACATACACGACTGCATGGATCATGCTATTCCACACAGAGCCATGATGGTACCCACCAGATAATGGACGCCACTCTGGGAGTCCAGTTCCATGGACATAATTTACAACAACAGGTGGAGGCTGTTGCAAAGTGGAGTACAATCCCATGGGTGGGGTAGCTCACTGGCAGCCTCAGTAGGGCTATGGGATCCCTCATCATATACTCCAAACCTAGCTACGTAAACATTACTGCGACACATTCCAGGGTGTACCACAAGGCATTATGGAGGTATGTCAGTAGTCAATGGCAATACCGACATCTGCTCTGACATACAACAGTTACTCAGGAACATTACAGAACCAAGTGATGTTGGCAACATGCTGGCGGATGGGTTCAATGCTAACATTACACCCTCTCACTCCTTACAGGGCCACAATCCATGAAGGAACATTGCGGTGTCCCTGCGGTCACAACTACACAGTACTAACCTGCACTCTATAAGGCCTGGAACACTGACTCCATGTGACCGTCCAACATCCCAGGCTGTGATTTACTCAAACCTCTAAACGACATGTCTCCCCACTTGGCCAACATATTCAGTAATAGCCTTGTATCAGACATTGTGGCCCCTGAATGGCACACAGCAACAGTTATCACACTCCACACAGGTGGCACTACAATGCACGAGAGGGACTATTGCCCTATACGCCTGACTGGACTGTTCTGCAAGGCTATGGGGCACATCATCATGGAAGTCATTCACAGAGACATTGGTGGGCTCCGGTCCTTTGATGCCATCCACGTTGGACTTGTTAGGGCCAGAGCATGGCTCCTACACCTGGTGGACTCCTTTGATACAGTTACCAGGGTAGTTGATGATGGTAAGGGGGTCCACACAGCCTACATTGTCCTCTCATTGGCTTTCAGCACCGTTCTCCATTCTGGTATTGACAACATACACATCCACCTGCACATTGACCCCTATGTCTCAGGATGTTATGCAAAGTGGCTCACGGACAGGACACACACAATGAGGGTAGCATACCATAGTACCTACTGTATTTTAGTTACACTTGGCATACCACAGTCCTCAGTCATAGGGCCCCTCATGTTTGGTATATGCTTCCCTGAGGTACAGGCTAGCACAGAGGGACTTTCCCTGACTAGCTTTCCAGACAACTGCATACAAAGCACCATGATTGATCTACCAGTTGATACTGACTCCCTCCATAAGGGTGTCACTGTGACAGATACCTGATATCAATATCATGGTCTCTAGCTGCATGACACAGGGTGCATGAACATCCCCTTTGCATTACACCATTCACCCACTGACTATCACATAGGTGGTAGTCCACTACATGCATGTCACATTGTACGTGATCGTAGTACACACGTATGTCGCACCCACTCCTTTGATAACCATATTGCCACTGTGACCTGGATATCCTTCTACATGGCCACACTTATCTGTACTGGGTTTGTAGCTGGAACATAGGCACCCATTGTACCTCTGAACTCCAGACGTATACACACATTCAAGGGTACAACACCCCATTTAGGGTGTACCTTACAGAACAACTACGGCTTTACATACCACAACATTAACACGCCATGACGTTTATTGACCTCCGACAGTTGACGTATGCGGTAGAACTGCAGACACCACGTCTGTACGCATTTGCATTCTACATACTCAGGGGTGAACTCTGCTGGACAGAAAGGGCCCATGTCCACAACAATATTCATGGATATACTCCACAAATGCGATATAAGCAAAAGCCACAGTGAGCAACATGCTCATGGATATGTGCACACACGCAATGATGAGTGGGATGTGCTTGAGGGTTACATTCCCAAACCAGCCACTCACCATGCTTTGGAACATGATTCCTATGTACATCACGCAGGGACACTCAGTAGCACTGTTCATGTGATACCTCACTTGGTGGATGGGAGACACGCATGTACACCAGGGATCAATGCAGGGGCTGTGCTGTGCAGAGGTGCAGGTAACACATGGCTCTGCTGTTCACAGACAGGGCACTACCCTAGAGAGGTGCCACTGGTGTCAACATTGTAGTTGGGCTTACACATAGACTTGCCAGACTGCATAGTACCCCACTATGAATCTGTGAAGCTATTACATGTCCTTTGTGCATGGTTAATTGAGTAGCTCTTCCATTTAGATTAGCTATCATGCTGTTACAGTGTCCCGTGACTACAAGCCATATGTAGCCTGTTATGCTCTGTAGAATATCTGACATATCTACCTACAATACTATACATTACACATATTTTACATATTATCCCATAATGCAAAGCATACTTGCACAGCGGGACCACCTTAGACATGTCATTGTCGTTCTATGCCCATACTCATGCCTACTGTGACAGTATATCAACATATACTATCCCCTGCTATGGCATGTACTTGTTGGACATACCTACCACTGACTGCGGGTGGTATGGAATTGTTCTGTTTAAAGCCCTCATGTAGCATCCCTTGTGGTGTCTGTGATGTTTATCTTGTGGCCCACTGCAGGACACACAATTTCTACAAGCATTACTATGCTCATCAAGACATCACTACATAATACCTTTTCCCACTTTATGCATTGCGGACACTTTTAATTAATACAAAACAGGCTATACATACATTAACATAATTAATACAAAACAGGCTATACATACACTTACATACTGAGTGTTCTACATACCTTGTTATCATTCCGGACTTTCATAACTATCTCTCTTACACTGTTTAAACAGTTCTATGGTATGAGCATATGGTTTGAATGTCTGGCAAGTCATCCTGATATACGTCGATACCTGTAACATGTGGTTTCTTGCCACCAATTGGTGTTCCTGAGTGAATTATTACTTGCACATCAGCTGTGCAGCTACTCCATTCGCCAATTACATGGCAACAGTGGGGTATAACTGAATTCTCCACTTGGGCGTTGCCCATTTGCCCTACCTTCGGGGAGACGGCCTGTATTGTGTTTTGTTGTGTGTAATTGCAACTGCTATGTGTAGAGACACGGATAGTTCGGTTTCATGTCCCCCGTGGATTGTGTGTGATGGCTAGAGTATGTGGTTCTACATGTGAGTGTACCTGTCATCTCAACCGTCTGATAAGGGAGTATTGCAAACAAAACCTGCAACATCGCCGTTTGTTCCATTATACAACGGCTACGATTTCACATGGCGCCTTTAAAATGTGTCTCTCACAAGGTATGTTAATGCTTCTGCAGATGTAATTGACTGACTGGATGTTTGTGCTGTAATTACAGTCTGTATTGCTATAGTTTTGTGTGTGGGGGATGTAGGTGGGTGTATGTAGCATATACAGGTTTGTGGGGCTTGCATTTCTACATATTCCATATATGTGTGTGGGCTCCTTCCCTAATTAAAGACCTATCAGTTAGTAGACTTTTATTATGGGCATATACATTGGGCCATTGTTAATTGGTTTCTATATAGTATGCAGGTGAGGTTGATACTTCCATACCTCCGGGATTACAGTGATATGTAAAGGAATGTTGCTAAATGACAGCTGTCCCGTGTATTTCTTTCTCAGATATTTGCACTCATTGCAGTTGTGTTGGTAACTGAACCTCTTTGGCATGGGTTGCCAACTTTTCAAATGGCCATTGTGGGACACTTGCGGGACACAGATCGGTGTTTACAGGCCGACACATACCCATGGTCAGTACATAGGATAGCACATACTTTTATCCTCAATACATACTTATTATTGTAGGACTTTGGCTACTTATCATATTGCATGTAACATTTACGTTTCTTACATACAGGCATAACTATTTAATGCAACTATTACATAATATATGGGACCTAATAATGTCCTACAATCTCGGACATTTGCTCTTTTTAATGTTTTATGTCAGGACACAACTGCCAGGGAGGGGCTGTCCCTCCTAATGTGGGACAGGTGGTAACTGTATGCCTATGGCTAGCTATAACCACACCTACCGTAATGATCTACCTCTGAGTTGGCACTAACAGACACACGATGCAGACACACACACACACACACACACACACACACA
The DNA here is from genome assembly GCF_019279795.1 of Protopterus annectens. Classification (NCBI taxonomy): domain Eukaryota; kingdom Metazoa; phylum Chordata; order Ceratodontiformes; family Protopteridae; genus Protopterus; species Protopterus annectens. The sequence continues at coordinate 83,225,534 of NC_056734.1, read as the reverse complement.
TTACAGTCACACGGACACACACATGGCACCCTCAACACACACATACACAGACTATGGCAATCACAAACACAGTTGAACACACTACCTATGTGGACCGCAACACCGCCAGCGGTAACTAAATGTCCCTTCATATCATGATAATATTACTCGCGGTTCTAGTGTTCCAGTACTGTGTTCTTTCAGTCTTTCAGCTTCGTGGTTATGTGTGTCGGTATGAGACACATTCCATAGTTGGCGGTATCCTATTTATTTGTATCTCCATGGTTGTGTACATGTCGTCGACCTATCTATATAGTTGCAGATATCGGTGAATCCGTATATATCAATATATATCTCTCTATCACCCTTTCTATCTGTATTATATATAAGTATATATATATATATATATATATATATATATATATATATATATATATATATATGTATATATATATATATATATATATATATATATATATATATATATATATATATACATACATATATATATATATATATATATATATATTTGACAGAGAGTGACAGGCAGAATACACCTTTCATTGTGCACTTATATATATCTATATATATTTGACAGAGAGAGTGACAGGCAGAATACACCTTTCATTGTGCACTTATTGGTGTATACTGTTTCCTGGACTCCGCATGTTTGTGTTTGAACCTGTCACATTACACACCTGCTGTAGGTACATCTTGGCTACCATAGTGTTAGGTGATTGTATACATGACTGCGTGTTCTACTCCTGGTAGTGGTCATTTTACACTTCAGAGCAGGCACTATTAGTACAGGGGTGAATAATGCTGGTTTCACCTGTTCTGAACATCACTGACCGTGATCTGCACGATATTCAGAGACGCTTAGCCCTGTTTTGCGCATATCCGTATAGTCTTATTTAAACGACGCTTACCAGCACTGGGCAACGCATATTCCCGCTAACGTGTGCTAAACATGATCTGATGACCTGCATCCGACATGCATTATTTGTGCCTTCGGGATTACGTTACATCTATTGCAGGACGTGGGACCGGGAACATGCACGATGGTCACTGCATTTACCACTTGGGCATCTGGGATTTGTACACGTGTTATGGCGTTTTGTATGTGGAGTATACTACGGCTGTTACTCCACACTGCAATCACATGGGTAACTCAGTTAGTTTACATATGGATGAGTCCAATTAATGGTATGTCCATGTGATGTTTACTGGATGTGCTTCAGCATTGGGTATGTATATCACAGTGAGCCACACATGATAATGTACTACACCTTCAAACGACCATAGGTGGAGCATGCTGGGGTGACGGATACCTGTCATGGATACATCTCATGCCTTGACACGACATCCATGATTACATTATGTGGCACCCCTCATTAACACAGCAAGGAATCCATGCAGTGTGTGTGGAGAACAGTGTTTACACACATGTGATCCCATGATTGCCTCTGCTCCACTGAGTAACAGTTGGTTACTCAATGTTGTGGTGACAGCAGACACTGTTTGCCTCGTTTGGTGTATGGTCTCTGACAATTGGGCGTTTTCCTACCAATGTACCTAGGAACCTATACACACAGCACCAACATATGCTGATAGGTGCATGTACTGTTCAGTTGTTGACATTCCTTGTTCCAATAGCTGTTGTGTGTACAATGTTTGAGGGCTGCCTATGTAGGATTCACACAGTAGGCCCCCTATACATTACAATTTGCAGGTGGTCGTGTGTGTGTGCCATCCATTTTACTGTGTGTGCAGGTGGAGAGGTGTGTCAGTCTGTAGGGGTCTACACTTGTCAGAGTATGTGCTATATGTTCCCTCTTTGCCAACACATAGGCATATTGGGCATGCCTCCATCTGCCCTCTGGGGCTGGCACAGGGTGTTCGTGGTCTGAATCCCTCTGTGCCTGTGATGGCTTTGGCAATTGCGATGGGCTATGAGGGCCTTCACCATTTTGTCCCTGCAAGATCATATTATGTAGCATGGCACATACTATGAAGATGTGGGCATACCTGCCTGGAGAGAACTGCAAGGCTCCACCAGATGTGTCCAAGCAACGGAACCATGATTTCAGCATCCTGAACACACGCTCTATGATGATTCCAGTTTGTGCGTGTGCCTCATTATGGCGTTCTTGCATGGGTGTGTGTGCATTTCTGATGGGAGTCATCATCCACAGCTCCAGTGCATAGCCAGCATTCCCCACAAGGTGGCCATGTGGGATGTCCCCCCTGACAAATACCTGATACAGCTGTGAGGCATGCCAGATGTGGGAGTCATGGTAGCTTCCAGGGCTGCCAGCACACACATCCATGATTATGCCCTGGTCATTGCACACGACCTGGCAGCTGATGGAGTGGAATCCCTTGCGGTTTATGTAGCGCCTACCATGCTCACCAGGTGGTGACTTGATATGTATGTGCGTGCAGTCTATCGCACCCAGTACCTCCGGGTAGTGTGCCACATGTGGAAGTGATGCATATTGCTGGCCAACTCCTCCTGAGTTCGGGGGAAGTATATATATGCTCATTGGCATGTGGTAACATGGCATCCAGGAACTGGAGTAGTACCCTGGATGCTGATGCCTGTGAGATCCCCATTATATCTCCAGTTGGCCTTTGAAAGGTACCTGTGGCTAGTATTCGCAAACTTACACATACCTTCGTGTCCACTGGGATGGGCTCCCCTCTGTTGTTTCTGGTTCTCAGGCATGGCCGGCACAGCTCAACTATTTGCTGTAAGATGTCCCTGTCCACCCTGTAATGCTCTACTATCTCCAGATCATGTAGCCCCTGGTAGGTTACCCTTGGTCTGAACACTCTTCTCCTCCTCTGGGGCCTGTGGTGGTTGTCAGCATCATCCACCAGAACACCGTCAGTCTCTAACACATGGTGACGAATCACAGCTATGGCAACTCCCAACATGTACATTTTAAAAGTTCTGCGTGTGTTTACACCTATGGTGCAGTGTTTGGGAACACACAGGTGTGTGTAGGGTGCTTTCACACTTTATACTATTGTGCTGTGAACACCAATGATGTCATAGGGTGTGTATGTACGATTGTAGCTACAGGGTATCTTATGTGTTTTACTAAGGAAATACTATTATGGTGCCTTTGGTGTTGAATTACATTTGGTTGCCATGGATTACCTCTTGCCCTTCCCTTTACATTTCTTTACGTTTCACCTACCATTTTCTGGCATGCATCCTGCAGCCTGCTTTAATTTGTACTTTCCTAGACCTGGCTTATCTTGCGTAATGTGTTCTATTGCCGGTCTACTGTAGGTTTGCTTTGCTCTGCTATGACAGTTCTCCTTTCTTTGCAATCCGACACCTCCCATATCCTGTTTTGCAGGTTTCTGCGAGCAGACTTGTCAGCTGCCGTTGATTGCCCGCTGTGAGTTAATAGGTGTTAATTGCTCAGTTGTACTCCAATTACCCTACTGCAGCATTTCCTTCATTTCTTTCCCTGACCTTCCTGTTTGTGCTATGGTTCGCGGTGAATGCATACGCTTACCGGGTTTCGGGCACGTTTTCCTCCCCGTGCACATGTGCTTTCGGGCACCATATGTGCTCTCAGCTAAACAATGCTATACCTACCTCCCCACCCCTGTCCTGTGGCTTTGCTTAGCAACGGCCAGGCCAGAATTTCATTGCTCCAGTGTGCTTACAGCTACGGTGGCACACCCCACTGCAGATGTCATGTATACCTCTGAGCCACTCCTCAGTGTTATAGTGCTGCGCCGTATGGTACATCCTTAATCTGGCAGGACGTTTGCGATTCAGTATTACCTGCCTCATTTGCATGGCATTGACTACTAATTCATAGTTACCGTGCCGAATACTGTCACAGACCCTTAGCAACCCTTGCAGCTTGGTTGTGGTGTACCATGCATACCATTGTGTATTATGGTGAAATCCTGATTTGTATTACATTGCGATTTTATGACATTTGTATATATTTTCTTTGTGTTCCAGTTTGCGCACACATGCCCTGCTGTTGTACTTTGCGTTACTGCGGACATGACATTAAATGTTCTTTTTTAGGTGTTGTGCATCTTTTCTTATGCCATTGGCTGTGTATTTAGCCATTGGCATATGTTAACTTTGTAATACATGAGTCTGGTCCACTTCCACAGCTCCGATGATCTGTTTGGGAAAATGTAAACCATATTTTTTGGTTTACATTTCCGTGGGCTTACACTATGCCTGCACCACTTCATGAATTGCTATGTACCTTCATTTGCATGGTGCGGCACTGCGCATGGGGTGATTAGCATACCTAAGCTGAGTGCTGCGCAGTTCTGGCGTACGCCGGTAGTGCACATGGAATTGGATCGTACCTGAATCGCTCGACGGCCATATTTGGCATTATACTGCCTTCGCCTGGCGCAAGCTTCATGAATCTCAGGACACACACACACACACACACACACACACACACACACACACACACACACACACACACACACACACACACACAATCTGTTCAAAAAAACAGTACCTGCAATTTAAATAAACCAGCCAGCATAATCCACCTGAAGTGAAGTCATGATCCACACACACCCTACCTGCCATCCATGATCTGTTCAAATAAACCAGCCAGCATAATCCACCCCAAGTGAAAACATAATCCACCTGAAGCCACGGTCCCAGTCATCCTTCCCAGTCGTCAAATAATCCATCCAGCCAATTCCTGACATTGACGGTCATGTGAGAGAGAGCACAGCCTTCAAATAATCCATCCAGCCAATCCTTGATGTCGATGGTCCTGCGAGAGAGAGCACGTCCTTCCCAGCCTGCAGACATCGCAGTCTGATCCCTTTCCAGTCTATGCAGTTACAACTGCATAGACTTCTGGGGATATCTGGAGTGAAATGTTGATCAGTCAATTCGGACTGCTGGTGAGCCAGTCTGGGATTGTGTGCGCATGCTCCAGAATTCTCACCAGCTGTCTGGCATCGGGAAAACACGTGAGTACGCATGTGCAATTTTCGGGACTTGCTTTTTTTTCTATTCTTTTCTTTTAGTTATTTTCTTTTCTTTTTTTCATTTTACTTTTTATTTTACAGCTGGGAGGGCTGCAGTCCTGCAGTCCGATAGCATTAGCCGCCCATGCCCTCTAGACATATCGGCTCCTAATTCTGACATGAAAGACATTCATAAAATGCTTGACTTAGCTTTTTTACAGCAGAGTGCACTGTTGTTACATTTTTACAGTTCAATATGCAATGCAGTCTTTTCACATTTAAGAGAACAAGCCTGTGACGTACATTAATATTTACAAATGACAGAATTATTTACAAAATTCTATCTGGCTAAGCTGGCAGCCTTCACCTATCTTCAGACATCTCACCCCCTGGAGAACTCAAGCTAGTTTTTCATGTAAGCCTTGAGAAACATTGCTTGAGATGGTTAGGTCTATTTGAGTATACCTTACCCCATTCCCTGTCTTGAGAGCCTGTCTGCACTGGCATTGCTAATCCCACTGTGATGCTGCACTGACATATCATATGCTTGCAACCCTAGGCTCCATTTTAGCAACTTGGAATTTTGCTGGCTGACGCTGTTCTTCCCTGTCAGGTCTGTGAGGGGAGCAGCTATGATACTATAACTGGGAACAAACTTTCTGTAGTACCCTGCTGTCCCTAAGAATGCACTCATCTGCTTTTTGGTAACAGGTGCAGGCCATGCCTGAATGACTTCTACTGTGGCAGGTTCTGGCCTGATCTTACCACTCCCCACTCTATGTCCCAGATGGGAGACCTCTGCCATACCTACCTGACATTTTCTGGGCTTAATGGTCAAACCTGCACTCTGTAGTCTGCCCAGCACCTCCCTGACATGCTGAAGGTGCTCTTGCCAGGAATGAATGGAAGATGTCAATATTATCTAGGTAAGCAAAGGCAAACCCTCCTGCTCCTGCTAGGATATGATCTACCAGCCTCTAGGAAGTCGTTGGGGCATTTTTCATTCCAAAGGACATCTTTGTGAACTCATACAAGCCAAAAGGAGTCACAACGGCTGACCTCACTTTAGCACTGGGAGTCAAGGGAACCTGCCAGTAACCCTTGGTAAGCTCAATGGTTGTAAGATACTTAGCCCCACCCAGCTGCTCTAGGGCCTCATCTGTCCTAAGCATGGGGTACGCATGTGACTCTGTCCAACTATTTAATATCCTGTAGTCCACACAGAACCTGGTGCTGCCATCCTTCTTTGGCACCAGCACCACTGGGGAGGCCCAGGGACTGTTGAACTCTTGAATTATCCCTAATTCCAACATTTACTGTATCTCCTCCCTAAGAGTATGTTTGACTCTCTCAGGCACCCTATAAGGGGCCTGCCTAGTAGGTCTTTGGGGTCCTGTATCCATCTGGTGTTGCTCTAGGTGGGTGCACCCTGTTTTCCCAGTGAACATGTCCCAAAACTCATGTAATACTGCTCGTATTTCTCGAACTTGGGTAGGAGATAGCTGCTGGGACATTGCTACCTTTTCTACTGAGGTGTCAGTCCAAGCCCCAGTCACCAGAACTCCCTCAGAGTCCTCCTGCAATCCACTGCAAATGCTCAGCACAAGGGCCTCCCTATCATGGTAAGGTTTCATCATGGTAACATGGTACAATTTGTGCCCCTGCCTTCTGCCTACCAGTTCCATCATGCAGTTAACATCACTTACCTTTCTCACTACCTTGTAGGTTCCCTCTCAAGCTGCTTGTTGTGTCTGACAGGAATGAGAACCATTACCTGCTGCCCCACAGCATACTCTCTAGCTCAAGCATTCCTGTCATACCACACCTTTTTCTGTTGTTGGGCTTCTGCCATTTTCTCCAGGGTCAAGCCCATGAGTTCCCTGAGCCATGTCCTGCGGTTTAGGACATATACCACAAAAGACTCCTTGTGAGGTTCATACTCACCTTCCCACTCATCTCAAATTAAATCTAGAGGTCCCCTCACCCTATGCCCATACAGCAACTCAAAGGGTGGAAAACCTGTGGATTCCTGGGGAACCTCTCTGTAAGCAAACAACAGGTAGGGAAAATATTTGTCCCACACCCTCTTAAACTTGTGTGCAAATGCCCGTAGCATGGACTTGATTGTAGAGTTTAACCTGTCAGCAAGACCATTAGTCTGGGGATGGTAGGGGGTGGTCTTCAGGTTCTTCACTCCACAATACTTCCACAGACAAGTCAGTAGGTCTGACATGAAATTGGCACCTCTGTCAGTCGGTATTTCTTTTGGGAAACATACCCTGCTGAAAATCTCTACCAAAGCATTTGCCACCTTTTCTGCCTCAATGGAGGACAGAGCCACTGCCTCAGGGTATTGTGCAGCGTAATCCATTACCACAAGGATATACGTTTTTCCTGTGTAACTTGGGATACTCAGAGGCCCCAGAATATCCATAGCTACCCTCTGTAATGGCTCCTCAGTCACAGGCAAAGGCATCAAAGGACCTCTCACCTTGTCTCCTGCCTTGCCTAGCTTTTGGCACTGTTCATAGGTCCTGCAGTAACCTGTTAAATCTCTGGAAATTTCAGGCCAATAGAAGTTCTGCATAATATGTCTCTTTGTATGTTTTATGCCCATATGAACTGCAAAGGGAATATCATGGGCTATGGCTAGAAGCGCCAGATGGTAGGCTCTAGACACTACCAACTTCTGTACTCTCTTACCTTCTAGCCCCCCCTCAGGGGTCCATTCTATATACAGTAACCCTTTGTCCCAGTATACAGATTCCCCCTTCCCTTGTGAATCAGGTGCCTCACTAGCTACCTGCCTCAGGCCTTGCAATGTAGGGTCTGAGAGCTGGGCCTGTCTCAACTCTCTCTTTGTAACCCTTCCCAGATTCCCTTCCACAGGAAGTCTGGCATCCTCTAAAAGTGATGCCTCACTGTCAGCCTGGGTACTACTACTCACCTCTACCTTTGCAATCCCTCTGTCCAAGGAAACATCAGTACCCACAAGTAGCTGTGGTTCACCTTCAGTTTCACTGCTACAGAGTAGCTCCCTCATGAAGTAACCACCTAACCAGTCCTGGCTGCAAGTATGTAGTCTGTCTGGGTCTCCCCCAGGCTACCAGACCCACAAGCTTGTCTCCTAGCCTGACTGCATATAACTGCATAAGCACATGGTACTGCCTCATCCAAATCCTTCTCTATCAGGACATCTGCAGGATGGTCGTTTGGTACCCTTGCTGTCTCAAGACAACCTACTATTGGCATTTTGTCTTTCCTACTTACTGGCTCTCTCACCTTTTGTTCCCCACCTTGCCTCCATGGACATCTGTATGCCACATGGCCCTGCTGGTTGCATTCAAAACATTTAACCCTAGGTCCTGGATGTGTACCTGGACTAGTGGCTTCCCCTGCTACAGACAGATTCTGTTGGGGCAGTCTGTGCTGCCCACCGTGGGTTCCTTTAGACCCATGAGCATTACTGGGAGTCCCTTTCTTGTGCAGAGATGCCCTGTTTGCTAGGTATAGGTCTCCCCTCCTCCCCAGCTCCTCTGAAGTAGCATGTTATCTATCAGCTAACCAGATCCTCATGTCCTCAGGCAAAATGCTAAGGGCTTGTTCCCTCACCAAAATGTCTGCCAGCCCTTCAAAGTGGTCACCTGACATCCACTCACCCACCTACAAAAATAAGTGCTCAGTTCAGCAACATATTCACACACACTTTCATCTGCCTTGCATTTATGCTCACAAAACATTTTCCTATAAGTTTCAGATGTTAGATTAAAACATTGTAACAAGCAATGCTTAACAACAATGTAATTAAAACAGTCAATGTCAGACATTTTAGCCAACACAGTTACAGCTTTACCATGGAGTAAGGGGGTCAGGAACTATACCCAGAGCCTTTGGTCAACATCATACCATTTGCCTACCCTCTCAAATATGTGAATGAAACTATCAAAATTATCCCCCTCTTTAAAATGCATAAGACATTTACTGACCTTTTGTGCTTCTGGGGTCCAGTTACTGTCTTCCCCATTACCTACATGACTCTGGTGAAGAGTCTGCATCTCTCTCTCTTATACTGCCTTTGCCTCCCCTTTTCTTCAGCGTCCAGGCATAGCAGTTTATCATTCTTCTCAGCCTACAGACATCTCAGTCTCTCATCTGCTTCCATTTCCAATCCCCTGGCCTCCAACTCAAGTCTCTTTAGCTCCAGATGGATTTTAAGTCCTCTGCAGAAAGGTTAAGCTATCCATTCACTGATGGTGGTACATCTCCACTGCCAGTCTGATCGTCCTCCTGGTTGCTATTTTCTGATGCTGCTGTGACGAAAGCTGAAATCATGTCTGCCTTAATCAGGTTTCCATGCACCTGTCCCCTAGCCTGGCACATCTCAGCCAGTTGGGTCCTTGTCAGCTTTCCGTACTCCTCTGCTGACATGCTGCCTGCTCTCCCTGACTAACTAAGCTAACAAAAGAAATAAAACAATTGTGATCTGAACTCTGAGTATTCATTGCATGGCTGATTTAAAGTACAAAGCACCTTCAGTGATCACTGTATACAAGCTACAGGAATTCACTCTACCCACACCACTGCAAGCCAATTAGTATTTGCCAACCAATTAATATGTGGTGTGGATATCCCACCACTGCCAAACAATTAATATGTGACACCCATGCATGGCCCAGCAATCAAGGAACCCCAATCCTCATCACTAACAGCAGTGAGGCATGTCCATATAGGGAAAGGATAATAAATACACACACAGTAAAGTACAATTTCCCTTAAGAGCACACAGAGATCACAGTCAGTCTGGGGCTGGTTTCTCCCTTTCTCTCCAAGTCCCCAATAAGACTCCCCACTGACACAGCTATGGGGTCCAGATCCCAGCCTAGTGGGTCAGCTAAAACCTCCAGCACCCTCTCTGTCCAATCAGCGCTTCATGTCCCTGCCCATGTAGCTGCCACACACACTTTGAGATAAGAGTTTATTCAACCACACAGACATTCCTGGGGAAGGTTGGCACAGATTCTCCAGCTGCACCCCTTTCTGCCTAGTCTAAAAGGTAGTACCAGCTGCCACCACTCACTAATATCAGCTACTTAATGTCCCTTTTGAAAGGGTATCCAATTATTACTGTGCAATATTATTATCCAGATGGTAAGTGTGACTGATCAGTCAAGGCTTATTAGAGTGACTTGGTACAGTATCACTATATACATGCAATGTACTCTAGAGCTTAAATTAACTCTACATCAAACAGCCACAGCTGAAAGGTTTAAAAATATTTAATAATAAATAATAAAAACACAAGACAATACTTCTTACTACACAGTGCTAGTCAAGAGTTCAGAGCTCACAGATAAATACTTAAAATAAAACTATAGAAAAGTTCTGACATCACAGAAAACAAACTAGTCTAATCTTACTATCTCCTAGCTATAAATAAGGAAAACACAGTTCTAAATAACTTACATCTATAAACAGGCAGTACTGGTGATGTTGGATGTTCTAAAGACGAAATGATCAGAGCTTTCCGATTCTCTCTTTTTAAATTGATAGCACAGAGTTGCTTCACATAACATTATCCTTTACACTTCTCTGGTATTCCCAGGCTAACAGAAACTACATTTACATTTTTTACACCTTGTCAGAAACCAGAGCAATAAAGGACATTTATACATGCAAATTCTAGCCATTAACTCTGGTCTTAAAACAATATGCAGGATGCCTCCCTCTAGAAATATCAGCTCCGAATTTTGACATCAAAGACAGTCATAAAATGCTTGACTTAGCTTTCTTACAGAAGTGCACTGTTGTTACATTTTTACAGTTCAATATCCAATGTAGTCTTTTTACATTTAAGAGAACAAGCCTGTGGCTTACATTAATATTTACAAATGACAGAATCCTCTACAAAATTCTATCTGGCTAGGCTGGCAGCCTTCACCTATCTTCACACAGGCTTATTTACCATGCAGCATTATGGCTCATTATGCGGGGTCTTATTATATTGATATTTATGGAAAATATCCTATCATCTACTTCCTTCTTTCTTAAACTGATCTATGTCTCTACCTGCTGGTGTAAAAAAGACCACAGAATATTAGGAAATAATAACAAAAAACATAATTGCACAGGTTTTTTGGTTAAAGTATAACTTATTTTATATAATGTCTAAGTGGATCCCTATAGAAATGTTAATATTCATAACTCCAAATACTAACATACTGACATGCTGAAAAAAAACACTAAAAATGCATAAGATGGAATATAAAATATCACTTTTCTCATTAAAACTTCTTTTTTTCAGAGGGGAATAAATGGTGAACACGTGTGGGAGGAAAGCCATCCTCACCCCGAAAAAATTTATAAGTACTGTCTCCAGACTTCAGGGAAAAGGGAATATTCTGAGAAATGGCCATCTTGGACTTAATATGGAGGTTCATTTTTTCAGCCATTCAGTCTCATATCTCATGATATTTCAGACAGTTACCTGTCTCAGTTCCATCTTTCATTTCTCTTAATATTCAGGTCCATTACATTTTCAATTTAGCACTGATGAAATGCTAATTTCTTGCCACTGACAAGATTATTGATGTATATATGTATATATGTATGTACGTATGTATGTCTGGAGAACTCATTATCACAGCAGGAATCTCAAGCTGATATCTTAGTAAACTGAAGAGTTACAAATGTCCTAATATTTATACCACTAGAATGGTGAAAGAAAGCTAAACTTTATAATAGGAGATGTTTTAATCAATGTAAGACAATCTGAAAGTGAAAATGACACATTTGTATCTTAACATGTTATGCATAAATACTGCTTTAGTACTTTGCACAGGTAATCATTTTACACATGCATGCACATACTGAGTGAGTATAACAGTGTATCACTAAACACTGTTGCCTCACAGCATTAGGCTCTCTAGTTCAATTCCTAGTTAGGGTGCCTTCTGTGTACAGTGTGTATGTCTGACCCATGTCTGAGTGACTTGTCACTTTGATCTTATTTAATCCCATATCACATATAAATGCCAGCAGTTGTATGGGTCCTCTTAATTTTCCCATAGGGTTCAATGTCCTTCTGGTGGGTCTAGAGATTCTCTGAGTCTGGTCTTGCTCATTTGTTACAGGATGTTGAAATGTGTAATGCTTGTGGTGCTTTGTCTTTTGCTGAGTTCTGCCTCGTCAACACTAAGTTTTGTGAATAACAAATCTTTTGGTAGCTGAATATGTCCAGCTCATGTCAGAGCTGAGAAGAGCCTTATTGCTGCATCAGGAGTGCTGATATTCTATATAGGCTTTGAGGATTTGGAGAGTTTAGAGTGACTACATTCCAGCTTTGTATGATAATGGTACTTTTACAGCTACAAACTCAATTGGATTATATCAAATTCAGAGTTTGTGTAAATGAGCATTTTTTGTTCTTTTACATACACTGAGTTTGATCTCAGTGTATGTAACAGAATGCACACTGAGTGTGAATTTTATGTATGGCACACATTGTCACCATTTCAGTTTATCATATTAGTTTTATTTTTCTAATTCACTGTTTGTCTGAAGTTACTTTCTTGTGATTAAAATACTAATTGCTTTAATAATAGATTATAGTACTAATCGCTTTAATAATATTAGATTATTTGTACTGTATTTTTTCTTTTCATTTTATTGTATACAATGCTTCTCCTTGATGTCTGCATGAGTGGAAATGAATAAGCACTATATATATATATATATATATATATATATATATATATATATATATATATATATATATATATATATATATATATATATATATAACTGCAGTGGTAGTGCTGCGGTAGCGTTGTCACCTCACAGTAAGATGTTGTCCTGTTCGATTCTCAGCTAGAGCGTCTTCTGTGTGGAGACATGCATGAATGGGCGTACCTTTGTTGAAGGTTGTGCGTCAGGGCCGGCAACTCAGCATGTAAAAATCTTCTGCCAATCATTAGCAGACTGGAGTTCCACTGTGGCGACCCCTAACTGGGAAAAGCCGAAAGACACAACAATATATATATATATATATATATATATATATATATATATATATATATATATATGTATATATGTATTCAAGCTGAATTTTTCACTTACTTCTTGTTTCCTCCCTTCTATATAAATGCCAGCATATAAACTGACAGTCTTCTAGGTTGCCAAGATGCTGAGTATCAATGTGTGTATGTGCACTTGTGTGTGTGTGTGTGTGTGTGTGTGTGTGTGTGTGTGTGTGTGTGTGTGTGTATGTATGTATGTGTGCAAGCTACTTCTCAACTGTCCAGATTTTTGCAGAATGTCCAGATTTTTGTCTTATGTTTTTACCTTGTTGTTTATAACACTTGTGGTTTTCTATCAATTCATTGAGGAATGCAGCAACTAAATAATGACATACATTTGAGTTTCACACTTAATACCCTTCAGAATCAGAATCATCATCATCATCATAAACCCCTTTTCCCATTTTCCTACATAGGGCCGAGGTGTTGTGTTAACTGTTGCCATCTCTCTTGATTCAGTACCACATCCTGACTTCTTCAACAGTCATCTCTATCTGTCCCAGATCTTCTCTCACAAAATCCATTCATCTCATTGCTAGATGCCCTCATTTATTCTTACCTTCTGCCTCTCTGACTCAAATCTTCTTCACCAGATTGTCTTCTGCTTTTCTGCATGTGACCCAACCTCCATAATCTGGTCTCTTTGATATTTTCTGCAATTGGAGCTCCATTGGCTTCTGCTCTTATGTCCTCATTTCTTTATCTATCCCACAGTGTGCATCCTACCACCCTTCTCAGACACTTCATTTCCATCAGCTCTAGCTTTCTGATCTGCTCTGTCTTTACTGCCCAGGTTTCTATTCCATACAGTAGTACTGGACACACCACTATTTTGTACACCTAACTTTTCAGCTTCTTTGGCATTCTTCTGTCATACACTACACCTGACACTTTATGCCAGTTGACTGCAGCCCATTTTATTCTAATTTGACCTCTTAATTCAGGCTTCCCTTCTCATCAACCACCCCTGCCAGATATTTGAAGGTATTAACCTGTTCCATTATCTTACCTTCTACCTCACTTCTCATCTCCTGATTTCCCTAGTTTGTTGCCATTACCACTGTTTTATCTGTACTTAATTTCAACCCATGTGCCTTTAGGTTTGCATTCTGTTCCCCTATCCTTTGGTGAAGTCCTTGCTCAGAGTCTGCTTGTAATGCCACATTCTCTGCATACAGCAACTTTGTTGATCTGAACTTGCAACATGTTTGCTTATGTAGCCCATCAACAGTATGAACAATAATGGGCTCAGAGTTGAACCCTGGTGCACACCGACTCCCACTGGGAACCCCTCTCTGAGACCGAACACTGTTCAATCTTGAGTCATTGGGTCCTTGTACATAGCCTGCACTAATTCCATCAGTGCTTCTGAGACTTTGAACCACTGCAGTATTGCCCAAATCAACTTTCGTGGGACTTTGTCATATGCTTTCTCTAAGTCTAGGCATACCCAGTTGGACTCATCTCTAGCTTCTTCTCTGTTATCTGTTTTACTGCAAACAGTGGGTCACTTGCACTGCATCCTGATCTGAATCCAAAATGCTCATCACCCAACTTACTTTCTAGTACTCTGCATATCTGTTTATCAATCACCCTCTCTAAACTTTCATGCCATGTGACAGGAGTTTGATACCTTTGTAATAGCTTCTTTGTCTGCCAGCCAGTATTCTTTCCTAGCCTTGTCTATCTTTTCTATCTCCCACTTTTTCCTGCACTCTTTCTTTCTTTTGATGACTTCCTGGACTTCTACATTCCCACTGCCATCTTTCCTTATGTACTTTATTTCTGTACCTGGCTCAACCACATATCTATTCTGTAGTCCTCACACATGCTGTTTTGAAGCACTGACATTCTTCTTCCACTCCCTCAATTTTCTCCACTTCTTGGGGTGTTAGAACCCTGAGTAATTCCTTGAACTGGTGCACTTTCTCTCCAATCAACTTCCAGGTCTTCAGCTTGGTCTCTGTTGCCCTTAGAGCTCTCTCTGACCATTGCTTGCAACTGATGTGGCAACCAATGGTTTATGCTGTCGGCCAACTGTTTCACTGGGGATGACTTTGCAATTGATGGTTCTATGCCAGTGTCCTTTCCTTACAAGGAGGAAGTCCAACCAAATTGCATTTGCATGTTGGCCACTCTTGTATGTGATCTTGTGACTGTCTCTCTTTCTGAACCATGTGCTGGCTACTATCAAGCCATTTGCCAGACAGAAGTCTAGAATGGCTTCTTCTTCTTTTTTTCTGTTGCTCCACTCATGTGGACCTAGGTAGTCCACATATCCTTTCTGTCTTTCCAGATATGTGCGTTCAAGTCACCCGTTATTAACGCCAATTCCTTTTGCCCCACTTTATCTAGTAGGTCCTAGAACTGATGTATGAATGCACTGTTATCATCATCATCACAACCCTGCTGTGGGGCATAGGCTGAGATTACGAATAGTGCGCTATCATTACACTGTAGTCTGATTGCCATGAGTCTGTCATTAATTCTGACAATATCCGTCACTACCTTCTGAAGCCTGTCTCTAACCATAATTCCCACACAATTTCTAGCCTGCCCTCCTCCTGAGTAGTAGACAATGGATCCCAAACCAAGTGGCCTTGCTGCACTGCCCTTCCATCTTGTCTCTTGGATACATAGAATACTCAGCCTCCTCCTTACCATCATGTTATCCACTTCCAAGCCTAATCCTGTCAGTGAACCTACATTGAGTATAGCAATTCCTTTCAGAAAATGTATGCTTATTCCAAAACATTTATTCTAGCAAATGTCTAAGTTTTTAAGTGCAATATTTAAAATCTGTCCCTGATTTTTTGCCCTTGTCCCCTGATTATTTATGACTTTGTCAATATTTCTTGATCTTAGTAGTTGATAGGTATGATCTGTGTGCTTGTGAGTGTGTGTCTATGTGTATGTGTATGTGTGTATCCTTCTGTGTTCTTTTTTCACTCCGAGACTAGTTCTCTTCATTATACAATTTGCTTGCCTGGACATGCTCTAGCTACCCTGAAAGTCTGACTAACCTAAACTGAGTATTGGGGAATGGATGAAAGAATGACTAAATAAATGAATATACTCCACAACACTAAATTGTAAGAACTACAATGGCCATTGTTATCTGCAGATTGTATTGCCCAAATTGTGGCATCTGCCAAGATAAGACATTAGCTTGATTTCACCATATTTATTGTATAAATATGAGGACGTCTTTCTGTCTACTAGCCACACAGTGGTATAAACATTGACTCTAAGGGATTTGTTCACATTGATTAATGATGAAGTGACACACTAACCCCATGTAAAAGTGGGAAAAAGGGTCTTGAAGAAGATGATGGCTACATGTCTGCAGCTTACATGCACAACAGTATAGTGCATATAATTTGATCAAAGAACAGAATGACCAGTGGCAGACAGAGAAGGAGGGATATGATGAGATGGCACAACACATTTTATCAGTGATAAACATGAAATATAACCTTGCTTTTTATATTATAAATATTTGTTGACTTTTTTTAGGAATCAAAGCTGTGTTATATCCTTACAGAGCAACTACAGGTCACACATAATGTGCAGCCTGGTACATTCACTACCTGTACTGTTCAGTACAACATAATCTGATAAGCATAGTCCTATGGTAAATCTGCCTTAGCTATAATATTTGCTCAAGCTCTTTTTTATCTAACAGAATCCCACTTGCATGTACTTATGTATATTTCATGTATTTACAGACACACAAGTAGACTGGGATTATGCTACTAATCACTGAAGATAACACTGAAAGAAGAAATGGAGTCTGAAGTCATCTAGATAGAAGCATCTGCCAAAATGTACCATACAATGTAATGAGATTGTTGAGGGAGGGGTACTTTAAGAAGTAAGTAAGCAGAAATGACATTGTTCACATGAGTTGTGGAATAGGTATACCATAGACGTATAAAGGCTCATCTGGTGGAAAACAGCTCTGGTTTCATTTTAGTGGTCAATATTTTCTCACAGTCATGATGGATGAATATGACTGTTACTCAGTAATGGAAGCAAAGAAAGGTACATTGTTTCTGACAAACAATTAACAATAAACCACTTCAAATTACCTCCCCTCTCTATTAAATACAGAAAAATCTCAAAAAATCTTACACAGAGAATGAGTGGTAGGCATTTGAAATTCCCGCATGAATAAGTCCCAAAATACAGACACTGAATGACCAAAAAAAAAAAAAAACTGTATATATTAAATTAGAAATGGCCATTTTACAGAATATCTCCTTTTCTCATTGGTATGCTGAACTTGGTATTCTAGACCTCATGACTGATTTCAACAACATGTAATTACTACAAAGACCCACCTTGCCAAACTTACTTGATTTAATAATCATTGACAATCTCTCAGTAGTCCATGTAATCACCATTTACACAACTTCCTCTCTTGATTACTGTCCAGTTCGCTTTTCCCCCTTCATCTTATCTCAAAAAAAATACTCAAACTAATGTTCTTTACACCCAAGTTTGACTCTTACAAAAATAAACTCAAAGCAATCCTCTGCACCCCAGATTGGTCATATGTTCAAAAATTCTCTAAGTCTAGCTTTGCAGAAGTACCATTCACTAAATCCATTTAGATATCTCCAACACATTCTCTACCATTTTTTCACTTATACAAGCCAAAAAACGAACTAACCAGTGAATTTAAATCACTATTAAAACTCAAAGAGAAGTTAGGCATATGTTGAAAGAAAACATAACACCCAGTACTTGACAACACTTCTCTCAACTCAGAAACCTAGCAAAAACATGCTAAAAATGACATAAAACCTAACCTGTGAAATCAAAGCCAAATTCCCCAATTCATTCCACTAAACAATTTTGGATAGATGTTAACTAATTAACAGGAAGAAACAGACAAACAACCTCTCCAAATAGCACAGCTAAGTTTTCTTGCTCTGATTTTTTTCCCTCAGATTTTAACAACCCTAACAACACTACAGATCCTCCATTAGTTTTGAACCTTCCCATTACACTCCCTATTTTACTTTAAACATATTAAAATATGTAAATATTATTAATGCTTTATGTAGATTTTTCTATCTACATTAACAGACTTTGTTTTGACTTACCCAGTCTTCCTCTTCTATTTTATGCTAATGATATGGTGCTCTTCCAGATCTATATTGAATCACTGAATGCTTAAAAAAGCGAATGGTGATTGATTCACCCGATGTAAGCAAAAGCTTACAATGTCGAAGTGTCAGAACAGCAATTGCTGTTCCAAAAAAAAAAAAAAAATGAATTTAAACATTACATTAACTGGGGGGCTGTGTCACCCACACCCCCCCTACTTAAATATACCAACTCTGAGATCACACTACAGTGCCGAAAATGGCAAAGTACCAATGCGGCCAAGCAAATTCTTTCCCAGGGATAGAATTTGATTAATAGCCGCTTCAATATTTTCCATTTTCTGCCTTTTAAGTTCGACCAAGATGCATTCAAAAGAATGCGTCTTCAGTCTTCTAATATAGACCCACTATTCCACTCCAACCATTATGTCACTTCTCTTGAACTCGAACTTCAGCTGATTTTTGTTCCCTTTGATAGACAATTACTAACACACTCCTCTAAAACAAAAGCAATGCCTTTTGGCACTAGGCAAAAGCTCACTTCTATCTCCAGGCTTCTACAAATCTTTGATCATCTTAATAGTATTATTGAAAATGTCACTTCATTCAAATACCTGGGATTTGGTTGGACCCCTTCCTAAATCTTCAACTCCTCCTTAACTACACACACACACAAAATAACTAAACTAGGCTAAACTAGAGTAACTAAAGCAAAGTAAGCTTTGATGCACAGACCATGCTTTCTCAGTCCTTGATCCCAAACTGTGGGAACCTCTCCTTTTTTTCTTAAAGATCATTCCTCTTACCCATTTTCCATTTACAAATAAAAGCACTTTTCAAGATTCTAGGGAAATGCAACTGTTATATAAGTTATACAATTTAACCTCTTCATTCCCTTCTTTTCTCTATGTACCTTGCTATGACTCCTGCCACTCCATATACAATACATGCATACATTGTGTTTTTTCAATCATTCTGTGCATGATGTCATTTATCCATTGTCTTTATACTCTCAAGATAGCCATGATATTCAATTTGTATATAATATATGTATAAAATGCATTTTGTCATTCACTCTGTATATAATTTCATATATCTGCTGTGTTTTTCCTGGCCTGAGACTGAAATAGGTCCAGTGGGATCAGTACTCTAGCCCAGTTAAAGTCAAAGTAAAAATAAATGAACGAATAAAAATAAATACATGGAACCACTACCTTAACAAGTTAAAACTGACAGTCTCGACAGATCATATGTTCTTCATCTCTGGTTTATTTTTTACTGCAGGACTTAATCTCAGTACCACTCCAACACACATATTACCTTTGTCAAGTGCTAAACACCATGTCAAATATTGGGAAAGTTGATATAGTAAACCAACTTCCAAAACAGTCTATCCTTACAAAAATGCCTTACCACCAACAAATTTCCATTCTTGCCATTGTGAAGAAAATTCTAGAGAAAGTGTTCTACTTCCAGCTTATACAATGCTGCAGCAATTATAATCTTGTTTTATCCGAGCAGTACAGCTTCTGATCAAGTTACAGCATATGAGCAGCATTATGGACTCTCACTGACAACATTCTTCTATGCATGGATGACAATAAGGCTACTAGTGCAGTTCTTACTGACTTTACCAAATCATTCAGTCTAGTAGATCATGATATTTTATTACGGCACCATATTTGATAGAGGCATTAGCTCAGATGGAATTCCATGGTTTCAAAACTCTATGTCAAACCAATGATTCAGTGTCACCATTCATCCTTATCTGCACCTATTTCCATCTGCAATAAAGGTGCACTACAAGAACCCCATACTGCCATCCTCATGTTCTCTATCTACAGCAACAAACTGCCTCACTTCCTCCTTCTACTATACATAGCTATTTTCCAGACAAATTAATCCCTTTCAGTCCTATAGAAAGAGCTAAAGGCTGATGCCCTTTCCCTTTACCAACGGGATAAGTAACAAATATCCTCTTAACTCAACCAAAACAAAAACCTGTAATTTGACACCAAACATAAGCTTGACAAAATACCTTATGCATTACAAATATCCAAACAGCACTGATATAGAAAATACTAAGATATTTAAATATATGTGTCTCTGGTTAGACCCATCTCTGAACTTCAGTCTTCTCAACAATACAATGAAAAAGATTAACTTTTTCCTTTTATGGGTCACTAGACTCTCCCTCTTTTTGTCCCGGGACTGCAGAACAGCATTAGACAAAGGCATGATACGTGTGTAATTGTAATATGGCCTCCTATTAATAACATCTGCTTAAAAAAAAACAGCTCAACATAAATTCAAACACTGATAAAGTCTGCAGATTCATCACTGTCTCCCAAAACATGAACACCACTACAAAACTCTAGAATTATGAAAATGTCTTGTGGTAAAGCAAAGAAAAGACTTTCTGTTGTGGTCATAACTATTCAAACTTCTAAATAACCAAACAGTCTCTCCCTCTTCAACAAA
Source organism: Protopterus annectens (assembly GCF_019279795.1). Taxonomy (NCBI): domain Eukaryota; kingdom Metazoa; phylum Chordata; order Ceratodontiformes; family Protopteridae; genus Protopterus; species Protopterus annectens. Next base: position 83,204,899 of record NC_056734.1, on the reverse strand, counting down.
ACTAATAAGATAATCTGATTCCTATAACTTCAGAAGTCAATGTCACTTACTATCTACATTATAATCTTCCAAAAACAAGCTCCATCATGCAGATCACTTCTCTATACTAGAGCCTAAACTTTGTGAATCTGTCCCTTCCCAAATTCAGAGAAACTTCACCCTACCCCAAGTCTATCTGCAATTAAAAGCTCATCTCCAGAACACTGCTAAAATGCAAGTGCCATCTCTCGAGCTGTATTATCAAATTTCTTTTAGGTTTAACGCTCTCATTCTAGCTAATCTTGGCTACCACTGTCTATATGTATGCCTTGCTCAATTGTCCACCTTCAATTTCGACTCCATAACTACATATAATCGTATTCGATATTATGGACATTTTCTTCCTTGTTACACCTTACAAGTTAAGTTGCACTATAGCTGCTTTGATTACTTTCTCTGGCGTGTGCATAACTGTATATAATTGATTTGAATCTCTTGTGCGTTTTGGTTCCTATTACACCTTGATTTTCATTGTACTTGTTTTTCGGTGCTGTTCTATTTTTTAATCTTTTCTGGGCTGAGACTGGAATTGGTCACTTGTGGTTGGTGTTCTGTGCCAGTTAACAAATTAAAAGTAAAATCAAATAGTAATGATGTCCTTAGACATTGCTTTTATTGGAGGTCACAGACATAAGAATATACAATAACATTAAAAAAGAATGTGTTTAAAATATGACAGTAACATTAACTATTCATAGTTCTAAAACTATTAAGACAGAAATGCTAAAATAAAAAAAATGAGTTGATTACAAGAACCAGGGAAGATCTTTTCTTAGCTAGTCTGTTCATAGGTTTATAGCTACGTACTAGACGATCAGCCTACAAACCATTGTAAACCTATCCATTAGTCCATATTCAAAAGTTCCCTCCAGCCTCAGGGAAGGTAATACACAATAGACCAGGGGAGAATTGAAGGCTGCCCATCTAATTGCGTATGTTTATCTTGAAGGTGGCAAGGGTAATGCTCTGTTTAACATGTAATGGAAGTTGGGCAATATGTCAGGAAATAAATCTGCTACACCAACATGTCTTATTTATCTGCTGAAGAAGGTTTAGTTCCTTTAATCTGACATTTCAGCAACCATTTGTTCTGAGAAAGAATAGAAGATCAAAGAAGACTGGATATTTTATGGCTCAAAATGCTAGACACAAATCTCTTACAGGAGTCTATAAGACACTGAGCACATACAGAGGGCCACCAGTCTGTTCTGATATTTTTATTTAGGAATCTCTCAGATCCCTGAAGTTGAATGATATTTTTATGGAAATACATACCAAAATGAGCATTGTACTTCATAATGAGTCTAATGAGAAACAAAGAGGAGTTAAGACATATTTAGATTAGAGGCGATGCCTTTGGAAATTAAATGAGATATACATTTTCCTAACTAGTATAGAGTAATGATGATTAGAAGATAAAGTATTACAAGACAACTGCATAGAACTCTTGTGACAGTTTATTATTGCGTAATGTATGTATATAATATGGAAATGCTTTGTTTACCAAAATTAACAATGCATACCTCATTTTTTAACATTTACTTTGACAATACTGTCCTTGCATCATTTTGGAACATGATCTAACCCAGGTTCCAGCAGTTATGAGTTAGTGGAAGAGCAAATAAAAACTCTCAATTTACAGTTGTTTGCAAACTTAGACAACCACAGTGCAAGGTTGTGGACCTGAAGCTCTGAGAAATAGATGTCAAACAGGAGAGGGTCCAACACTGAGTCCTGTAGTACACTACTGGTAACTGTTTTGTTTTCATGAGTTAAGGGAATATGTCTAGTGAGTCATATTTTTGCTTCTGATGAACACATTAATGTTTAGGGAAGTTATGGAAAGTCTGTTACTTCTGTGGTTGATGGGCATGTAATATTTTTTGTTATAGATTTTAATTGTACTTAGATGAAAAGAAAATAATGAATATGGCTTTTTGTATGAGGTCATATGACCACTCCCATGATTGATATGGGTCTAAGGTCTCAAACATTGTGCGTTTTAATGATGTTAGCATTTACTGGCAAAACTAGTCTTATATTCTAATTAAAATATATTCTGATTACACTTTATGCTGCTTTTAAGTGCTTTATTTCATGAGCAGAGTTAGGAAAATACTATTTGCCTGCATGTAATTATTTTTATTGTAAACCAGGAAGACTTATCAGCAATCTGAGCCAAGACGACCCATTCTGTTTACCCCTAAATGAAACCACCTACACAGCCAATTATTATAAACAATTATCTTGTCTTTGAATCTTAGCACCATTCTGGATGATGGCAAAATGACACTCAAGACCAGTGCTTTCATGCTCCAGATACATGCATAGCAAACTCAATTATATCCTTCAGTGTGCCTCACTGGGTTGAGCTACATAGGTCATTTAGCTCCAATAGGACAACTATCAGGTCACAATTATATTTACAGAAATGATGGGTTCCAAGTTCCCCTGTTGCAATCTTGATGCTGTCTCTGGGATCAGCTGTCATTCTATTCATATCAATCCTGGTGAGGGTGATGTCCCTATGCCTGATAACAGAGTAACCTATTAGTAAAACATTACAGTGGTAGATGTAGTCTCAGGGCTTGAAGTCTGTGTATGACTCTTAGAGCTATATGTACTGGCTTTTTGGTACTCAGGATGAAGGTGGGTTGCTGTGTAAACTAATGGCTGTGGTGTATTCGTCCTTAGACTGGGAGGCCTAGGCACTATTTTTCTTTTAACAATCTCGACATCATTTGGTTTAGTGGAGGGACTCTGTGCTACATATGCTTTGTGCTTATTGAATGTCTTTTGTGGTAAGAAGGTGGACTGTAATTATAATAAAAACGTATACCTTCACATGTTGCTCATTTAGCTGTTTGGTTTATATCTTTTCCTTACAGGAAGCAACAGAAGTAATTAAGTAAAATTTCACATTTTCTGCTAATGAATTTATTTTTCTGCTGTAGGCTAACTGTCTTCTTACAAATCTAATCGAACATTTAAAGTTTAGCTTGCTGTCCTAGGAATAGTCATAGAGCTTGTAAATAGAAGGCACAATAATTACAGTTTTCTGTTTCAAAATATCTGCTATAAAATCCATTTCCAAACTATAATTGTTGTATTTACTAGCGGAATTCAGTTGCAAACTTAAGTTACAAAAAACATACAAATTTTATTGCAGACTCACTCACATATTTTCAGTTTATCTGCTGAAGGTTTTTAAGGCTTAGCAATAGATTTATTATCAAATGTATTGTATGTTTTATATATATATATATATATATATATATATATATATATATATATATATATATATATATATATATAGATATATATATATATATATATATATGTGTGTGTGTGTGTGTGTGTGTAAACAGATATATCTATATTTGCATCTGTCTATATACACTCCCTGTATCCTAGCAACATTGCCAAGACTTGGAACTCTCTATCACTACAAAACGGGGTACAAAGTAACAAAACCATCTTCAAAAAACAGCGTATTTCCCACCTAAACAACCCCTGGACATGCAACTGCCTAGCACCTGGCTGACATATTCTAGAACCTTTTCCCTACCCACTATTCAACCTCTTCTTTAAAACTCCCACAGATGCACTGTATATTATCACACATTACTTACCAACTCACTGCCGCCTACTCCCCACTGTCCCACCTACACCCACTAACTCTCCCCTAGACTAAGTTGAAAAGCTTTCCCTTAAAATGCCAATGAAACTCATATGAAGTTGTCTATATTCTCCTCCTTTGACAAACTGGCTAGTATTTTTAGTTTTTCCTTTCTTCTCTTGACTTCAATACATCTTCAAGATTTAACTGGCTAGTATTTTTTTTATTTTTTTCCTTCCTTGTCTTATCTTCAGTACATCTTCAAGATTATCTCTACTAAGCATATTGTATGAACAACATTCATATGTTACTACCTGCTATACTTTTAATTGTATGTCTAAACCTTTATGCTTATATAAATATCTTATGCAATTATATGTTATTATCTGATAAATTTTATAACTGCATGTGTAAACCACAATGCTCATGTAAATACCTTATGTATAGTATATTAGCAATTGTTCTGGAGCTTTTCTCCCTAGATCTCCCCTGAAAATGAACAGCACCCCGGTAAACAAATGAAAAAAAAAAAAAAAATATATATATATATATATATATATATATATATATATATATATATATATATGTATATGTACACACACACACACACACACACACACACACACACACACACACACACACACACACACACGCACACACGCACACACACACACACACACTGCAATAGGTGTGTGCAACAAGGCTGTTAATGTAAGTTGAAACTGGAACTGATATTTTTTTTTTCTGAAGTATGTTGTCTACACTAGCATGGGGGAGGTAAGGAGAATCTTGTGATTTAATTGATAGGAACTAATAAGCCAGTCAGGGACTAAAATGATTTTCACAACATTATGGAGATTGACGTTAGGACTGTTTTAAAGAAGTTGTGGTAAGCCATCCAGTTACTTTTCACATCATAAGAAATGGATATTGCGCACACTGTTTTACATAAGAGGAGGAAATGCTAATTTTGCCTCAGAGCATTATTGTGGTGTGGAAATAATACTCTGTGGAGCCCTTAAACCTGGTGCTCACAATGTCCTTTGAGGAGATAGTTCCAGAAACAACCACAGGACTGGATCTGTTTTGGTGATACGGGCACATTGGTAATTAAACAGTTCCCTATTGACAAGGTTGTGGGAGTGGGTAATACTAAATTGGGTATGCTAAAGTCAGTGCATTTTGTTTTAGGTCACACAGTTAGTATACCTTTCAAAAGCTTTTCCTATGCATCTAAGTGGAAGGAAGTATACCTGGACTTTCAAAATGGGAAAAGAGTGATGGTCTCCAATTCAATAGGTAGGCAGGTTGGTGTGTCACAGGTCTATGTCAAGCTCATTTAATTGAAAACTCATTTAATTGAAAACACAGCAGATAGAAAACCTTCTTCACAACAAATATACCATAAAAATGTTTTTGCAAGGGGGAAAGCCCCCCTGCACCTCATTACTTATGTAATCTACTCCATGGTGGGACAAAAAATAAAACATCACACACAGTTAATCAGTGCTAGAGCAAAAACACAATCAGCTACAGATCTTGGGGTACAAAATCACACATCATATTGACCATTGCAATCTACACATACTCTGCTAGGTTCCCTTTCCTAATAACTCTTGTGATAAGAAATGACACCATCAGATACTTTATATAGACTTCTATACTTTTCTATCAAAAAAGTTTTCTGTGAAATTAATTTTCAGTCAAACAGGCTCAACAGTTTGTGTTTCAATCAACTGAACATTCAAATTACATAGACCCAAATTGCAGGGATCATACCTATTAAACTTTGTGGAGAAACGTATGCCTACTGTGAGAGCAATCAGGCACAGCCAACTTGGATAAGGCCTAGTGACAGAGCAAGGGTACAGTGGTGATTATGTGTCTCGCTTTCACTGTGAATGTCTGGGGTTCTGACAGGATGAGATAAGGACTGTCACTGAGGAAAGGGAGGCTTGTTCTGTCCTACACAACTTATATGCTGTACAGCCAAATAGTCCATGCAATTTTGAAAATAGATGACTGGATGGATGGCCCACTCCTTTGTATCAATCAGACTGCATCTTCACAAACAGACAGGCAGACATGCACATGTGCATGCGCGTGCGGGTGCACTCACACATACATACACACACTCACACACACACACACACACACACACACACACACACACACACACACACACACACACACACATCTGTCTATCTAATACTGTTGGAGTAATAGCAAACATGTATGAACTGACACAGACATGCGCAAATACATAAGCGCGTGCGCACGCACACACATACACACACACACACACACACACACACACACACACACACACACACACACACACACACACACACACATACACACACTTATTTCTCTAATACTGTTAGAGTAATAGCCAGATATATACAAACTAACACAGACATACATACATACATACATATGCATGCACGTGCACACACACACACACACACACACACACACACACACACACACACACACACACACACACACACACACACACACACACACACACATTTATCTGTCCATCTAATACTATTAGATTAATAGCCAAACATATAAAACAAACATAGACATACACATGCTCACACATACAAACACAGACACACACACACACACACACACACACACAAACACACATACAGAGACAGTTGTGTGTGTGTGTGTGTGTGTGTGTGCATGTGTCTTGTGAGTATGTTCATATATGTTTTGATATGTATCTAACAGGACAGATACATGTATGTGCATGTCTGTGTGAGTTCATATACATTTCAGTATTAATCTAATGGTATTAAACAGATGTGTGTCTTTGTGTGTGTGTGTGTGTGTGTGTGTGTGTGTGTGTGTGTGTATGTGTGTGTGTTTGTATGCAACTATATGCAACAGAGCGACAGAATGCATATTCAGCAGACAATATTTAAGTTAAATAATTTCAGAAGGCATGAAGAGGAGTACTGATTCACTATGGGTTTCTTCTCAAGGGACTGATAATTCCCTTTTAGTCTTTAAGCTTTATTATCTACTTATGCAGCAGATTTACCTTACACATTCTCAAGAGCTCAATGAATTAAGGAAATAATGAAATGGCATGAACGTAGGTAAGGGTTTAATTATCAAAAAAGTGGAAATCTGCAGAGCATTACATACCTTTAGGACCCTCGATTATCTTTGCTTTTCCTGTAATAAGGACATAAAAATGGTGCATATGCTGTTTAGAATGTTAAGCATCTCTCTTGAGTTTTAGAATTGCCCTCCTTTTCAGTACTCTTCACCAACATTACTGTGTAATTTTTCTAAATATAGTCCTCATTGATATATAGCTCATTTATAAGTTAAAAAATCAGTTCTTGAGTTCCTCTGCAAGCATTTCAACAAGTGTTTTCACATTTCTTTCTTATTAATAAAGGCATGATAATGCTTTTAAGTAGCATAGTTATTCAAAGGTCTGGTCTTTTAAAAACACTCTGTATAAATTGTAATCTTCTTGTAATGTACAATGCAGACAGAAAAATAGCTATTATCATCTGAAAAAGTATATATTTTGTAAAAAAACAAGGAATATATGACCTGATAAATGAAAATAAATGTAATGATTTCATTGTGTGTCTGCCAATCCACTGTAACTCAGGTGTTATCTGTAGCTTTTGACCTTCCCACCCCATAGGCATTCTCCTCTGCCTTATTTAATTGTTCTATTACCCTATTGTGAAACAAAGGTAGAATGCTTGAGCTTTAATTGCCTGAGGTTCAACTCGCTGATAAGTACAGTTTCTTCATAGGAAACTGCTGTTGGTGAGTTGTATCAGCAATGATGCCATTTTTGGGGGGGGGGGGATTTCCCCTTCTTCAAGTTGGTACAACCATAGAGTTGGCATATATAAGTTCAGGGGAGTGCTTCCCTCCACATCAGGAGGTGCAGGGAGGGATTGGCCACTGCAAAAACACTTAGAAAAGTGTTTTCCTGCAGTTTTTTCAGTGAATGCAGTTTGGGGATTCCCATCCTTGGTGCATTAGCTTTCATCCACTTATAGTGGAAGTTAATTTTTCTTGTGTGCTTTCAAGACGTTTGAGTAAAATGCTACAGCTCAAAGCAAGTAGTATTTATCTTGCAATTAGAAATGTTTCCATTTTAATAACATAATGCAACTATATTGTAGAAAATCTCATTACCTGAAATGAGCTCTTTGTGGTTATATAAATGAGTTTACAGTAACATACAAACTCTAAAACCAAATTATTATTTCCATTTTAAACCATGATTACTATATCAGCAGCATGACCACTCATTATATTTCAAGAACATCTAATCACTGAATGAAAAAAGAAATATCTCCATATATTTTCCTTTAAGGTATTCTTTTATAGTGGGAAAATAAATAACTTTCTCTTCATGTTTTATTAATTAACAACATTAACTTTACATTTTTAGGCAGCCATAAACATCACAAGACCATTATCTGTATTCATTTGTTGAGATGTATTATGTTAAGAGTGCGTTTTTTTGCTCTTATGTATCTGACTCATCTAACTTGATGAAATCAGTTTGCAAGGGTCTATATCACTTCTACAAAATGGCAGAAGTTCGAATACCATATGTTCGAACTTCTAACCTCGAAGTGCAAAACCATCGAAGGCTTAGAACAGCATTTTTTTTTCTCAGGGAAAAAAAATCACTGTTCCAAGAAACACACACACAACACAAGCACACCAAAAAAAACAGCAATCCACACACATGCACTTAAAATCCTACATCTAACCCTACACTAAACTGTACATACACTACTATCTATCCACTTACCTTAACCCAAACCCTAACCCTAAGGTCTGTCACTATCACACACTCACCTGACCTGCGCCCTAACCCTAACTCACCTATCCCACACTAACCTTAAAGTCTGTCACTATCGCACAACCTCCTCACCCGCGCCCTAACCCTAACTCACCTAACCTGCTCCCTTACCCTAACGTCTGCACAATCACACACTTACCTGAACCTGACCCATAACTTTCCACCACAGTGCTGAAAATTGTGAAGCCACAGAAACGGCCCACCAAATTCTTTCCCTGGGAAAGCTTTGACTCTAAATTCTCCCTAGCTGTGCATGCACTTCGTGTATGTGATGTAGAAGAAAGACCTGGCAATCTACTTCCATTTTCCTACTAGCTAGTTAACTCTGTGGATGGCAGCAGTTGTCCTCAATGCTGTTATAGAACTTAGCTGTGATTTGTGAGCCTAGATGGAATGCTTAATCTACTCCAAAGTCCATCAGTAAGTAGCATTCATGTAATGACAAATGGCATCAAAGAAGTGCATAACAAATTTTGTTATTCATGATTTAGAGCTGATATGCTATAATCTCATGCTAATTGTATACACTGTGACCACAGCAGAACATCAACAAGATCCTCAAACAGCTCTAAAAATTGTAAAATCTATAAAACACTTCTTGGGCTGAGACTGAAATTGGTCATTTCTGATCAGTGAAATGTGTGCACATCAACACAGAGGAATAACAGTGATACATGAAGAAAATGTTGCATAAGACATAGCTATATGAATCAAAAATGGAACCACAGAGAATACAATGAGACAATCTGGATGCCCAGAGACAGTGACAGTGCAGAGAAATATTTAGTCTAGTGTCTGATAGTGGTACAGTTCACCAATAGAATAAGACGGAACTATTGACAGCAGCACACACCATCAAATAGCTAGCCAAATAGTATCACAAGCGTGCACACACACACACAGACACACACACACACGCACACACACACACACATACACACACACACACACACACACACACACACACACCTAGACACACTCACACATGCACACACTCACAGACACCACAAATACCTATCAATGTATTACGAAAATAGTTGTGAATGGGGTTATGGAAAAGGTATCCTTTTTGATTTTTGATTTATTAATGACAGATTTGACAGATGAGTAACTTTTTAAATTTTTCAGCATTGACCATCCAGTTATACCTTGAATCTATGGCCTACCCAAGATACACAAAAACATTGAGGCACCACCTGTGAGGCCTATTATATCAGGAGCAGGATGGTGCACAGAACCACTCTCTATATTTGTTGAAGATAACTTACATTGTCATTTAGATGGAAGCTACACCATCCTCAGAGATACCAAGATGTTTCTAGAAAGACTACATGATAGAATAATGACCATAGAAGATGATTATAGTTTTGTTACCATGGATATAGAATCACTATTTACATGTAAACCTAATGATTGGGGGATTGAGAAAGTTAGGGAATTCCTCACCCTAAATAGATATTATGAAAATGAGAAGGTTCGACTTATCTGTAGTCTTTTAGAGATTATACTAGAAAATAATGTCTTTGTATTCGAGAACTAGTTTTATCTTCAAAAGGTTGGCATGGCCATGGGCACTGCATGTGCCAATAGCTATGCCAACCTTGCTTTAGTGAGCTGGGAACAGTAGTCACTACTGTCTGAGACTAATCCTTTCTTAGACAACATTCTATGGCATGTCCGATTTGTGGATGATGTTTTTATTTTGTGGAAGGGAAATGTGAGTGAACTCACTGATTTTGTGAGTTATTTACACACTACGACTGAGATTTTAAAGTTCACTTATCAACTTTCAAGCACCGAGATTGATTTCTTAGATGTAATAGTCAAGAAATCTGATTTGAATGAACTCAGTAACACCGTCTACAGAAAACCTACTTGAAAGAATGCCTTATTACACAAAACAAGCATATTCCTAGGAATATACTTAAAGGACAAGTCTATAGGTTCTTACGGTTACATAATAGGGATAACGAAGCAGAAGCAGCTTTATCCAACATGAGGTGTGAATTTTTAGAAAGAGGTTATTCTAGACAGGGGATTGACCTTACCATAGCTGAAGCTTGGAAACAAAGAGGAAATAGATGCAAACCCTATTTGACAAACAACATACAGAATGAGAACGGTGACAGTCCTGCTCCTGGTGACAATAGGTTCAGGGTGGTGTTTCAATACTCGAGTGACGTGAACAAATACACTAAAATTATCAAAAGAAATTGGCATATTTTACAGGATGTACCAGGGCTTTTAGAAAAAAATTGGGAATACCCTGTTATTCTCCTTTAGAAATAATAAGTTTTTAAAACAACATCTGTGCAATAGAACAGATATAAATAGATCTACTCAGTCTGTGTGCAAGGGCACTTTTCCATGCAGGCGAAGCTCTGCATGCCAATATTTATATAGTAATAGGACATTTACACACCCTACAAGTAAATTTACAATTACAAGTAACATTTATGTTGACTGCAGAACTTCAAATATTGTTTATTTTTCTTTTTGTCAAAAATGTTTAGTGTATTATGTGGATAAGACCAACAAAATGTTCAAGGACAGGATCCTTGAACATGTTAGAGACATAAACAATGGAAAGGAAACCAGTGCTCTGTCTAATCATATTAAGGAGAATGATTCTACACATACCTTTAAGTTTTTTGCTATTCAAGTTGTTCATCTTAGTATACGAGGGGGTGATATAGAAAACTTGATGGAAAGTATTGAGCAGAAGTGGATTCTCTCACTTAATGCTGAGAGATATCCTGGTCTCAATGGTACCACCTCTTTAAAACCTTTTTTGAAATCTCATCGCTTGAAATACTAACTTTGAGCTTTGCACATATACTCTATATATGTATGCATACACATATTTATGTATATTTTATATATATATATATATATATATATATATATATATATATATATATATATATCAACGCCGAAAGCTGACAACGCCGATGATGAGAAGACCGACACCAGAAGATCAAAAAATGAGATGACTGACGGCTGAAAACCCCGCCGCTGAGAACACCGACATGTGAAAAGGCTGTGTAAGTATGCGGTAGTGACGGACGTTAGGGTTAGGGTGCGAGTAAGGTAAGTGTGTGATATTGACGGACTCTAGGGATAGGGGTGGCTTAAGTGAGTTAGGGTTAGGGCGCAGGTCAGGTGAGTGTGCGATAGTGACAGTCTTTAGGGTTAGGGGCGGGTTAAGTGAGTTAGGGTTAGGGCGCGGATTAGTTGAGTGTGCGATAGTGATAGTCTTTAGGGTTAGGGGCGGGTTAAGTGAGTTAGGGTTAGGGCGCGGGTTAGGTGAGTGTGCGATAGTGACAGTCTTTAGGGTTAGTGGCGGGTTAAGTGAGTTAGAGTTAGAGCGCGGGTTAGGTGAGTGTGCGATAGTGACGGACCTTAGGGTTAGGGTTTGGGTTAAGGTTGTAGATAGTTGTGTATGTAAGGTTTAGTGTGGGTTTGTAAGGATTTTGGTGTGCTTGTGTTGTGTGCGTGCTTTTTGGACAGGGGATTTGTTTTGTTTGTTGATTGTTGGGATTGTGGTGTGTCGGGCATGTGAGGTTTCGTGTTTGTGAACTTTCGGTTATGTGGTGTCGGTGATTAAGTTGTCGGTGTTGTAGTGCATCGGTGTTGTCAGGTAGATCCATATATATATATATTTTTATATATATATATATATATATATATATATATATATATATATATATATAGATATATAGATATATATATATATATATATACATATATGTTTTTTGCAGTGATATTAGATTGGTAGTTCATAGTTTTTAAATTTAATTATATGTCTTAGGCATTTATGAATGTTTTAAGATGGTGAGCTCCAAATGTACGTTATTTATTTCATCCTATTTGACCGCACATGATATGATGTGTTTTTATATATATATATATATATATATATATATATATATATATATATTTTTCCAAGTTGGATTGTATATTCATTTTATGCTTTTAAACTGTTTCTATAATAGGCTTTTATCCATATTTATGATGGCTGCTAAAGTAGACGTGATTTTTTTAATACCAGCTGACTATTGGATAGACTATAAATGCTGTTTTTACTTTCATTCATGTCTCTGATGAAGAGATGAGTACAGTCGTGAAAGCGCTTACCTTTTCACTGTATTTTATTAAATATTTGGCGTGTCAGCTTGGTGCAGTTTTTTCTTTTTTGGTTTTCACCACAAATACATACGTGCACGCATATAAAAGATAAAATCACACAAAACTCCTATGAGAGAATCACTGGCAATGTACAGGGAAAAGGTATAGCTATCATGTCATAGTGTGTGAAAAAAAAGCAGAGCAGGAATGGAAAGCAAGTGCATAGGACAAGCAAAATACATTGGATACATTATGTTTGAGGTTGCACTATTTTACTGAATCCTTCTGATCATGGCTAGCCTTATAGACACGCCAGAGCACCATAATTAAAAAAAAAAAACAAGAGACCACCTCCAGTCTCCCGGATGTCGTAGAGGTAGCAATGGGTAAACTTATCCTGACTGCTTTCTAGCCATTCATGACATCTGTAGGTTCTGATGCCGGTATGCCAGTGTTCCTCAGCATCAAGTCAATAGTGTTAATGAGTACATTAGAGCATAATAAACAGTACCATGCTCACAGCTTTAGCACTAATCATATATACCACAGGTTTCAGTAATATAGCAGTGGCACTGTGACATCCACACAGACATGTCTTGCATGTCAATTACACAAATGCTCAATTAGTCCACGAGCATATGGTCATATGGCAATAGCAAGATAATTCTGTGATACACTGCTGCAGTAAGGTCAATGAAAAGTGCAGTATAATGCACAAATGTATTTCATATAAAGACAATATATAAAGGGATGACTGGCCACAAAATAAATTAAGGAGTGTTCTGCCACTGTTCCATCTCCTCAGCTTTGGCAATTCAGGCTATAATTTCCAAAGATAATCTTACCAGTTCCCAGTAACGTGGATTAGAGACATCATTGGGTCTACTGACATGTCTTTAAAAGGGGTCTATATTATGTCGCCGAAACGGCAAAACATCGAGCGCAATTTCAGTGGCACATAAACAGGGAAGTACATCTTCCGCGAATGGCCTGATCATCAATTTTTTTTCCTAGGGAAAAACGCTTGGCCATCACCGTGTGATTGGCCTTTTCTCCACTACAGTGCAATCTCAGAGTTGGTATATTTAGTTGGGGGGTGTGGGGGGCGAAACACCCCACTTTACAATGTTTGGTATGGTGCTTTGTGTGTGGTTGGCATACCGATTTTTTTCCCTCGGATCGGTGTTCTGGATGTTCGCGGAAGTTGTCAATCGTTGTTTATGTGTTGCTGAAATGGCATTTGATGTTTTGCCATTTTGGCGACATAATATAGACCCCTTTAAAAGCTCCTGTCTTCAGTAATGTCCTGTGGAGATCATGCAACTGCTTTTCCTCATTCCTTATAAATAAGTATAACAATAATGACATCTTCTACTTCCACAGTGTCACAGTACCCATTCCTCTCCATGAAGATATGGCTCTCTGCCAAGCCATGTTTTCCCATGATGTACTACTGAATGTCTCAGTGAGGTCTGTCTACAGCCCAGTTCCAATCATATCTTCCTGTATGAGTAATGCAAGAACAGCAAAGGGTTTGATTATGTTACAGCAAGAAGCAGTGAATCATGCATCACAGATTTCAGACTGGGGTTACTTTGTTTTTATCACTTTGTATCAGCCGCATAGAATATAAATCAGATAGCATCTGTGCTGTTGCAGTGTCATACAGAGGTGTTTCCATTGAAGAAAGGGTTAGCTAACACTGGCAGTGCTGACTGGATTCATACAAGATCCATAATATTGCAAGCAGGTGAATAAATCTACCATAGTAAGTGGTTGTGAATGGGCTGTATGATACCTGTCAGGAGAGTGTGCTCCTCTTACTTGTAGAGGAATTAATGAGATAATACTGAGGTACTGTGCTGACTGCGTCATCAGTATGTATATTTATTGGACAGGGTGATATACTTCCTCTATAAATGATAGCTACGTCATCACTTGTAAATTTATTCCACAATTACAATTGATCAGGAATACTCCTAAAGCCTGCCCAATAACTCTTTATGTATTTATGTTTTTTAACTTGGGTAGTAGACTCCCTTGCAGCCACACAGTCTGGCTGTAATAGTTGCAAAAAGTAAATATATTAGTTACATAATATAATGAAGACGATGATAAATAGTATACAATTTTAAATTCAAGCAGAGAAATTAAATGACAGTTGAAAGCAAGAATTTAGTACCTATAGAGATACGATTTTCTTTTTTATTTTTTTTTTTTTTTTGCCTGGGGAAATCTTCTATGCTCTCCTTATGGACAAATGGATCACCCTTGTGGCAGCAAGTCCCCTGCATCCCAAATGAGGGGGCAAGCATCCCATAACCCCAAACATATACATACATACATACATACTAACACCTCAATCCCACAACCATGTATAAAGATAAATGTCTGTGTTATGGAGAGCAATAGTCATGCATAAACAACTGTAAAAAAAGATACCAAAGTTACATCTGTGATAAATAAACCATTATGTCCAGTTGTGTTTCATGACTGATCATCTGCAGAGTATCGTGCTACTGTCTTGCATATATTATGCAAATCTGAACGTATTTTTACCCACATTATAATTTTGTAGGTGTAGAAATAGCATGATTGCTAGACAGGGATATGGTAGTCATACCTCAGATACAATACACCTCCTTCAAGCTACAGAGAATAAGATTCGATAGGGTGAATAATACTGAAAACCAAAGGGGATCTCAGTGAGAGTATATGCTCACTACATGCTTAACTCACTGCCATATACCCTATTAAAGGAAGACTATTGCCACCCCCCCCCCCCGCCTAGCAATCTGAAAATAAAGCATATAAATGAATCCTTAGGAAACCAGGAAGCTGTTGTATCACTGAGCCCAATCTTTATCTGTGTAATCACAAAAAAGTTATTTTCTGAAGTAATACCTGTGAGTTAAAATATTGTACCTGATGAAACTGAAAATTATTATGCCTTTAGTAATCAACTTGATGAGCATTTATTGAAGCCTATAAATGTACCTACTTTTCAGATCCAGGTGAAGCTCAGTAGTGATACAATGCCTTATCATTTAAATAGATTTACAGTGAATCTGTATTCTATTCTGATTATGTAGAAAAGATAAGCCATAACATTTATAAATACTATGCATATATTGGGAGTGACAGTGCTGAGGTGTGTAGCACTGTTGCCTCAGAGCAACAGGTTCTCCAGTTTGGGTATCAGATAGGGTGCATTCTGTGCTGACTCTACATTTCCTCCCTGTGTTTGTGTGGAATGTTTACAGGTATTCCAGTTTCCTTCAGGTTTTAAGACATGCAGCAGGTGTATCTGTAGGTGTGCATGCATTTTCTGTGTGTGTGTGTGTGTGTGTGTGTGTGTGTGTGTGTGTGTGTGTGTGTGTGTGTGTGTGTGTGTGTGTGTGTGTGTGTGTGCGTACGATAAAGAAGAATAACATGGTGACTTACTTCTGTTGCACATTTCCCTAGCAATCTCAGTAAATGGTGACTGTTATTCACAGGGCTGCCACAGAATGGATAAAACCTGACAATAATGTATGGATGGATGAATACATTATATATTTGATATAAATATGAAGTGTTAATATATTTATACAGAATGGATAAGAAGTGTGTAAGACCAAATATTGGGGTCTATTTTACATAATCAAAAACCCATATCATTGAACACCACAGCACCAACTCACATAGCCTGAACCGCAAATGCGCTGAACCCCCTAAACCGCAAATTTTCAAATCTTGAACCGTCATAGTCGGCCAACACTACCATGCGCTACATACTACATACCCAAACATAATAAATAAAACACGTACATACACTAACCAAACCCTACTTCTAACCCTACACTAAACCTTACATACATTACAATCTATGCACTTACCTTAACCTGCACCCTAATCCTAAGGTCTGTAACTATCGCACACTTACTCTACAGACATATACCCAAATAAAACAAATAATCCACACACATACAGTTAACAAAACCCTACTTCTAACCCTACACTAAATCTTACATACATTACCCATCTGTGCATTTACCTTAACCCGCACCCTAACCCTAAGGTCCGTAAGTATCGCACACTGACCTTACGGAGCTATACTGCAGACGGGCCAACCATGACACTTCGACATTTTGTGTTTCGCGGTTTTGAACGTTTGCCGTTACCGTAGTTCGCGCTATACATGTCGGTCTTCTGGTGTTTGTTGAAATGGGATTTTGATCTCATAATATAGACCCCAGACATTGTACTAATTATCTTAAATAAAAATCTCTGTGCTTATGACATGGAATTCAATGACTTAATTATGAAAAGAAATGTCTCACTGGGGTAAATAATTTATTGTCCTTCAATGTAATATATTAAAAACAAGTAATCTCCGTGGTATCCACGAAGGATCAAAACAACCCACTAAAGTGTAGTGGGTCCAAAAACAAAACAGTGTAAGAAACTTCTCTGTGTGGAAGATTTTCAGTCCATATATTTCTAGTTAATCACTGTATATTAATCAGATCAGACAATAGTACTAGAAGTAGCAAACGTAAACTCATCTTGAGTCAAAACAAAACAAAAAGTAATAATAGAAAATATATAATTGTACAGGATTACTAAGTCTTCAAAAGTAATCCAAGCAAGGCAGGCAGTCTGTTTCCAGTCGAAAATCCTTTATTAAGGATTTATTAAGTATTTACACTTAATAAAGGATTTTTGACTGAAAACAGACTGCCTGCCTTGCCTGGATTATTTTTGAATACTTAGTAATGCTGTGCAATTATATATTTTCTATTATTACTTTTTGTTTTGTTTTGACTTAAAACGAGTTTATGTTTGCTACTTCTACTACTATTGTCTGATCTGATTAATATACAGTGATTAACTAGAAATATATGGATTGAAAATCTTCCACACAGAGAAGTTCCTTACACTGTTTTGTCAATGTAATATATACACACACGCACATATATGTGTGTGTGTGTGTGTGTGTCTGTGTGTGTGTGTGTGTGTGTGTGTATGTATGTATATATATATATATATATATATATATATATATATACATATATATATATATATATATATATATATATATATATATATATATATATATATATGGTTTACATTCAGTGTCCGTGGTGTTAAGATTTGTTGTCATTGCCTAAGGGCACATGTTGCAACTGAAAAACATCCCTCAACCAAATTAATGAATTTGTTAGCAACATTATGTGAAGTTACTTTATACACTAAAAGGGCATAAACTAGTTCTTCAGAATGAATGTTCTATAGTAAAGTATGACCATTTATAGGGCCATAAACCAGCAGATCAATTCTGTGGATTGAAATGTGCACTCAGTGCAGACCTGCTTGCTGCTAAGTGAGAGATATGGGGAGAGGCTGTATGACAAGGCCCATGACATTGTTTCACCAAACAATGTCAGGAATGCAAATGACCATTTTGCTGCCCAGGGAAAATCTGAGAATATGTACAAGCTGGTTTTGCTGACTGTTCCATGGCATCTACTTTTGTACCCCATATTCTGAGCTCTTGCTCTGCATTTCAGCAGCACCATTCTATACGCTACAGCATTGTGGCATGCTTCAAAAGTTTCCATTTGCACCTTACATCAGTACCATGCCCTGTTGAGTCAGCTTTTACTGTTGTGTAAGCATCACACTCAACAGCATTAGCAAACCTTCTGGGGTTATATGAATGTAGCACATTCCCTTGTTTCAGTGCAAACCAGTAATTCATGCTCAAGCACAAGGCATGCCACTCCTGAAAATGGCCTTCTAGGTTCTCTTCTCATCCTGTGCAGTGCCTGCGCATGTTTTGCATTTGTCTGCATTACAGCATACTATGACATTTACTAGGCTCAGTGCCACAAATACTTCATCATCCTTGAGTTAGTTCAGGGCACATATCTTATTAGTATGATTAATACACAGAGTCATTTCCCTATGCTAATAAAATTACACTGACCTGAACCCTAAAGTGAGACAGCAACCTACTAATTAACAGGCAATATTCATTTCAAACTTATAGCCACCTTAAACAAACCACAAGATATTGCACTTCTGTACTATCTCACCTCTATGTTTCCAAAACATTTTTTCATTTTTATTCCACTTCCCTAAATCCCCACTTTCCTTCTCCTATCTCTCTACAACCTCTTCCCACTTCCATACTATTTCCTCCTATTTCATCCCATTCTTTCTTCTTGTCTTGCAACTGTGAGATCAAGTTACATCATTTTCATGCAGGATAAATTGAAAATCAATGTTAATGATTTTTATAATAATATGTTACCTTTGAATTCTATGCATTAGACTATTACTGCATATTATATCTATTCTTAATGTTGTGTTTCATCAGAAGTCTAGGTATTAGACTATTATTGCATGTTGTCTCTGTTTCATTATAGTGTATTCCTTAGAACTCCATGCATGAGAATATTACTATTTGTATTTTTATTCTCATTGTTTGGAGCCCCCCCCCCAACTTCCATTGAAAAAGAACTTTTCTGCCCAGTAGGACTTTCCCAGTTAAGCAAACAAAATAAATAAACAATTACATTTTATATATCTGTATCTATCTGTACATCTATATATGTATATATGCCAATAAGGCAAAACAACATACCCAACACACTAGTCATAGGTGACTCTATAGTCAGGCACACTGATGTCCCACTCACCAGGCTAAACAAGGAGAAGATTACTGTCAGCTGCCTATCGGATGCCAGGATCTGCCACATAACCCACGCACTCAGGTCACTCCACAACAAGTACAAATATGACTCTGTCATTGTCCATGTTGGTGTGAATGACCTGAGACGTACCTCCCTGGACTACATGAAAAGAGACATGGAAGAGCGCTCCAATCTTGTAGCCCAGGCAGGTATGACCCTAGCCCTGAGTAGCATTCTGCCATCGCCCAGAATGATACCGCAGTACAAGGACAAAATGACTGACTTCAACAATTGGCTAAGCTTCTGGTGTTATTCTAAGGGAACCCATTATCTGTCTGTTTGGGATGACATGGTCAACAGACCACGATGCTTTGCCACAGATGGCCTGCACCTGTCACCCCTGGGATTCCGGATACTGGCTAAGGCTCTTGCTGCCCCTATAGTGCCTTTTTTAGGCAGGGTTCAAGTAACAAATTCACCACCATAACAGGAACAAGCAAGCAAAAACTGAGGGTAATGCTACTCAATGCTAGAAGTCTAAATTTCAAAATGCACTCACTCGAGGCACTCCTTAAAATGGAGAACATCGATATCTGTGCAGTGACTGAGACCTGGTTCAAGTCTCCAGAGAGCACCCCTGCACTACCAGGCTATAACTCATACCACACTTTTCGGCCATGTAACCTGGACTGAAACACCAAAGGTGGGGGTGTGTCCACATTCATTAAAGATATCCACACCTCCAGGCTAGTTGCTCAGCATAATGCATCCAAGGTTATTCAAGTGCAACTAACTCTTGGCAAAACTACAATCCAAATGGTAGCTTGCTACAGATTCCCCACCATGCCCCAAGATTCCCACTCCTCTTTTCTTGATGTACTGGAAAATATTAGGGTTCAACCAAACACTCTAATAATGGGCGACTTCAACTATCCCACCATTAACTGGGAAAACTACTCATGTACCAACTCCTTAGTGCAACGCTTTCTTGAATTCATAAACTCCAATGCCCTAGATCAACTTATCCACAAACCCACCAGGGGCAACAATATCCTAGACCTAGTCATTACCAACATGAGTGACTGGTGTTCAACACCTGAAGTCAACTCCTCGTTGGTCCGATCTGACCATAAGCTAATCACCCCCGATATCCACATCCCACCCCCATCCCCCCCCCATTAAGGAAACCACAATAAAAATTTTCTCCATAGCCAACTTCATGCTTCTTAAGACAGAAGTAGGGAACTTCATGACACCCATGCAGATGGACAATACAGTTACAACTGCTGAATCCTGCACAAATGCACTCTATAAGCACTTACATGAGTGCATGGATCGTGCTATCCTAAACAGAACCAAGATGCTATCCTCCAAAAAAAGGAAGCCAATCTAGTGGTCCCACGCCATAAACAAACTGTACAACAGAAGGAAGAAACTGTTGCAAAAGAGAGTAAAATCCCATGAGTGGAGGAGCTCCCTGGTCAGCCTCAGTAAGAAGCTGAGATCCCTTCTAAGATCCTCCAAAGCTAGCTACGAAAATAAAATCACCACTAATTACAAGGACAACCACAAAGCATTCTATAGCTATGTCAAAAATCTCAATGGCAACACCCAGATCTGCATTGAGTTACAGCACAAAGGCACGAAAATTACAGAACTAACTGATATTGCCAACATCCTGGCAGATAGGTTCAGTGCTAACTTTACTCCCCCCCCCCCCTCACCCCCTAAAGGGACCATATCTATACAGGAAGAATGCAGAGTACCTGTAATCACAACTACGCAGGTGAAAGTTGCACTTTCTAAAGCCATAAACACAGCATCCATGGGACCGGACAACATCCCAGGCTGTGTTTTACACGAACTTCAGAATTAACTGGCTCCTCACTTAAGCACCATGTTCAATAATAGCCTTGCATCAGGCTTTGTGCCCACTGAATGGCACACAGCAACAGTTATCCCACTCCACAAAGGGGGAGCCACCATTGATCCTGGGAACTATAGACCTATTAGCCTGACGAGCCTGGTCTGCAAGGCCATGGAACGTATCATCATGGAACTCATAAACAAAGACATTGGTAACCTCCAAACTCTGGATCCCACCCAGTTCAGGTTTGTGAAAGGCAGCTCATGCCTCCTGAACCTGATAGACTTCTTTGAGGCAGTCACCAAAGCCATAGATGAGGGTAAGGTGGTTCACACAGCCTATCTTGACCTCGCCAAGGCTTTCAACACCATCCCCCATTCTGGAATTATAGCTAAACTCAATAAACTAGGCATAAATCCATACGTCATAAGATGGGTTGCCAACTGACTCACTGACAGAACCCACACTGTAAAAGTTGCAGACTCCAAATCTGACCTCAAACCAGTGACAAGTGGAGTACCACAGGGTTCCATTCTGGGACCGCTCCTGTTTGGTATCTACTTCTCTGAAGTACAGACTAACACAGAAGGCCTCTGGCTAACGAAGTTCTCAGATGATTGCAAACTAGGAGCCATAGTCAAGTCCCCAAATGATGTGAACATCCTACAGAAGGGCCTCTCTGAGACAGATGCCTGGTGTCAGAGCCATGGCCTCAAGCTCAATGCCAAAAAGTGCAGTGTCATCCCCTTTGGTAAAAACTCTGTACCAATGAACTACCACATAGGCAGCAATCTACTTAACACTGAATGCGTGATAAGAGACCTTGGGACCCAGGTGGACAGTAGTCTCTCCTTTGATAGTCACATCACCGCAGTAGTCAGGAAGTCCTTCTACATGGCATACCTCATCATAAAAGGGTTCTCATCCAGGAAAAAAGAGGTCATCGTTCCCCTCTAATTGACACTCATTAGACCCAATATAGAGTACAATAAGACATCTGCCACAGCTGGAAAGGCCACAGAAGTACCTCACAAAGAGAACTACTGGACTCAAACAAATGCCCTATACTGACCATCTCAAAAAACTCCAGCTTTACTCCGTAGCATAACACCTACTCCGAGGTGATCTCTGCCTAACATATAAAGCTGTGTCAAACCCAGAGCTGCTGGACATGCTACACCTAAAGAAATCCCAATCCTTCCGAGCTACACGCTCTAGGGACCTAAACCTTGTCACCACAATGAACAGGGCATGTTGGAGGGATAGATTCCTATCCCAGAGACTTCCCATACTCTTGAACAGGCTACCCATCTATGTCAAGCAAAGTTCTTCATTAGCACTCTTCAAGAAAAATCTTGATGAGTGGATGGGAAATAGAAAATACACCCCGGGGATCACTTCTGTGTCTCTGCTCGACAGTGGCACAGGAATATAACTTTCTTGGGTGGCATAAGCTAGGGAACCTTGTTGGCTAGGCTTACGTAGGCCTTTGGGACGATAGCCTAGTACCTACCTATGAACCTATGAACCTATGAACCTATAGATATCTATATCTATATCTATATCTATATCTATATATATATATATATATATATATATATATATAGATATATAAATATAGATACAGATAAATATGCACCCACACACACACACACACACATATAAATATGTTTATATATATAGATAGATAAATAGATATATGCTATGTACTATATATATATATATATATATATATATATATATATATATATATATATATATAAAATGTGTGTGTGTGTGTGTGTGTGTGAGTGTGTGGTGGGTGCGTGTGTGTAGATATATATATATATATAGATATATATATATATATATATATATATATATATATATATATATATATATATTAAGTCTTTTAATATGACTAGAGGCTGAAGTAGATCCCACTAAGCTTTTCCACAATAATTTTTTATTTAATACATATCATTTTCAGTATCTTAAACCTTGTTAAAGGTCTTATAGATAACTCTATCAGGTAGGTTATGTCCCATTAAGCCGAAGTGGACTGCAAGTTCAGAGTTATAGGTGTTGGCCTTGTCAGCTCTTTTCTTCGGCTTCCCCAACCAAAATACTTGTGCCTGAATTTCCTGTATTCACATTCACCATAAGCCTGACTGTGCCAGCCAACTCCATTTCTAGTCCAACTCAAAATGTAAGAATTACTGCATCACAGCAAAAAAACATTGGTCATGGTGTCACATAGATGGGTTTTAAGACCTAAATGACCCATCAACATTGCTGTTAACTAGTTCAGGTGTATGAGTAATGTTATACTGGAAGGGCTGCAGACCATGTTCCCAGTGCCATAATTTTGTTTGCAGTCTTGTTATTTTTTTAGCTATTACGGTGGTGGTGCTGCAGTAGCATTGTCGCCTCACAGTAAGACGCTGTCCGGTTCGATTCTCAGCTAGAGGGTCTTCTGCGTGGAGACATGCGTGAATGGGCATACCTTCATTGAAGGTTGTGCATCAGGGCTGGTAACTCAGCATGTAAAAATCAACTAGCAATCATTAGCGGACTGGAGTTCTGCTGTGGCAACCCCTAACTGGGAAAAGCCGAAAGACATAACATCAACAACAACAACAATAGAAAATGGTCAGTTACCATGTTGAAGTGCCTGCCTAACAGCCGAAGTTCGCCATCTACTGCTGAAATCCTCTTTCCAGTATTGCACAATTTTTGATTAAAGTTAGCATATGGTATGTTCCTTCCTTAGCACTGATGCATACATGGGATTTTTCTTAAACCAGGTGCTAGTAACAATGGTTCAAAACATAGCATTGTTTTCAGTTCCTTAAATTCTTTACCCTGTGACCATTGCATATTGGCAGGAGTTTTCTTTGCCTTTTCTGATATCTGTGAAAGGACAGGCAATAATTGCAAAATTAGGTGCAACTGTGATACACAGTCAGTCCAAGAAAATATTGCAGTTTTCTTTTAGTGAGTAGTATAGGTCAGTTTGTTATTGTCTGTTTTTCAGTTCCTAGTTATGGCTTTATCATCCCTCTTCCTGTAATGTAGCCCAGATATTTGACTTCCATCAATCCAATCTTACTCTTCTTAGCATTTATGGTCAAACCTGCATAAACAGAGTCTGCACATTTACAAAGTGATACCGTTGGCCCTTTGAATTCTGAAGGGATGGCAACATTGTCCAGATATGCAGCAACATATCATTAGAAGGGTTTTAGTATTTTACCTATCAGTTGTAGAAAGGTGGCTGGAGCTTCATGGAGACCAGATGGTGGTACAGTGTCTTGAAATAGAAATTCAGTGGTTAGAGAAACCGTTTTTCCATTGGCAAAGGGAGTGATAGCAATATACACCAATATCTTTTTTTATGTCTAATATTGTCATGTCCAACCTTTCCTGTGTTTTCTGTCAGCTCATCAGTTTTAGGCAAGGGATAGCTATCATCACAGGTTGAGATGTTCATCAGATTCTTAAATACACAATATGATATTTCTTTTGGATTTAGGCTCTAGCAAAACCAGTTTGCTCCATTCACTCTGTGACCCTTCCATCATGCCTAGTTTTAGCATTTTTTGAACTTCTCCTCTTACTAATTGTTTTCTATGACTCTGGCACTGTGTAAGACCTCAGAATAACTTTCATTTCATGAATAATTATTAATTAGCTTAGTTCTGCAATGCATCCTGAGAATAGTCCTTAATAAAAATTCTCATTTTAAGTTTTTGTACTTTTGATAAGCATTCCTCTAATTATACTTCAGGTATTTATTATTTGATCTCTTCTATATGTATTTCAGCTTGCATGCTAATCCCATAACTTTCTATTATGTTGGTGCATTAATGAAATGTATTCACTTTATTTTCCTGTTTTTTTAACTTTGAAGTTTGCTGTGTTTTTTTCTTTCAGTCATCTCAAATGGCCCTTTCCACTTAGCTAGAAATTGGTTCCCTTTGTACTAGCATCAGATAGTGGGACACTCTTGTTATACTCTCATTATTGCATGTCTTGGGCTTCCTGCATGTTTTCCATCACTATGGGCATCACTGTCTGTGGTCAAAAGTATTAATAATAAAGTAGTATTCTACCATTATTTTTAAAAGTCTCTAGCAATAACAAGCAATCTAATAGGATGCCTATCACACAAAGGTTCAAATGTGATATAACTAGATGCTTAGGGTACCACTCTTATTAATAACAGTAAGTAGGACATAACTGGTCCCATTTCTTAACATCTGTGTCAATTACTTTTCTTAATGTGAATTTCAGTGTTTTATTGAAACTGTCTAATAATTAGTCTGCAGATGATATGCTATGCTTCAATATTAAAGCACTGGCATACCTGAAAAGGGATTGCTTTGATCAGTAAGAATCTCTTTAGGGGTATTTATTGTCTTTTATTTATTTAACATTTGTTGACCAGGAAAGTCCAACTAGGAGAGATCCTATTTTCAGTGGAAGCCCAGAGAGAAATGCTCCAGATGCATGCCTTTGGAATGTGGGATGAAACCGGAGCACCTAGAGGAAACCCACACAAACACATGGAGGACATGCAGACTCTGCACAGAAGGCACTCCAGCCAGGAATTGAACCAGAGAACCTCTTGCTGAGAGGTGACAACATTAACTGCTACACCCATATATTCACTTCAAATTATAACAGTACAAGTTCCTTGGCAATATCCTTAGCATGGGCATAATGGTTCAGATTCTGGCATTTTGTCGTGTAGTCCATTATTACTTGTATGTACTGATACCCATTTCTAGATGTTACAAGTGTCTCCATAATATCCATAGCACTAAACTCAAATGACATCTGTATAATAGGCATTGGGATCACTGGATTCAGAAATACAGGGCTGAGTACAGTTTTCTGCAATTATGAACAAGAAGCATATACATTTTCTATTTATTTCATTTTACCTGGTAAAAAAAATCTGACCAACACTCTTGCCTTAGTAGTTTTGTTAATCACCCGGTCACCTCCTAGCATATGATTATGGGGCTAGTTTCATTACTAATATCATATAAGCTTTTGGTTGTAAAAACTAGTAAATAATTTCCTATCTCTATTTATTGTATATAAAAAGTCATCTTATTATTCAAAATTAGGCTAAGAAGTAACTGAAACATGTATTCAGGCAGTATATGAACCATCATCTTCCTATTTTTTTAAAGTTTATTTGGTCTACTTATAAATCTAGTAATTCAGAGAAAGCTTTCACTACATAGTCTTGAGCTAAAAAGTGTAGCTTTTTACACCCCCCCCCAAAAAAAAAAACACAAACAAAAAAAAAAATCTCAGATTTTTCTACCTGTACTGCCTTTTTGAGTTTCTGTTTTTGTCTAAAAAAATGGTTCAGAAGTTTGCATTTTCTTACATCTCTCACTTCTGGTACTCACTATCATTTATTTGTTCTGAGGATTCTCATTAAAGTATACTTTTTGTTATATTTTATGCCATCTTTGTTTTCGAATGAACACTATTTGAGTCTTTTTTTCAAACATATCTGTCTCTATTGTGCTGATTTGTACTTCACATTTTTCTGTCAGTTCACTTTCATTTCCAAGACTGACATCACTTTCAGTATAGGCATTCTGTCATTCCATCACTGCAACAGGTTTCTGGTATCACACAGGGTCCCTTCTACCATTTAATCTCAAACAAATTCCAGACCCTTTTCTTGCTTCTTTGCTAACTCCTTTCTTCTAGCTCTGTGTCTGGATCTCTTTAGCAATGCTATGGCCTCCCTCTTTCAGCCCTATATTAATGGGCATATCTAGCTGTTGCTTTACCTCTTTCTTTTTATGTGAATCAGACTGTGTATGAATCCATATACATGGATGCTCCCTTCTACCATATTTCCCATAGTGCTTTAAAATAGGGGAACCTTCTCTCATGATAAAACCATGAGTCAGGGTGTGATGTCCTCACACTGGACCAGTAATAAAGGAGCCTGAATCATCACCCCTGACAATGGAGAGGTACCTTCACTTGGAATACAAATGGATATACTCAGTATTTCCAGATGCAGACCTCTCTACATCAAGCAAAATTTCCCTTAAGAGCACACAGGGAACACACTGAGTCCAGTATCTGGATTTCTCTATCTGTCTCCCCCCAGGTCCCTAATAAGATTCCCCACTGGTACAGTTATAGGGTTGAGGCCTCAACCGAGTGTCCAACCCAAGTTGTCCAGTACCATCTCTGGGAAACCAGTGATTCATGTCCCTGCTCCAAGTAGCTCACACACACACACACACACACACACACACACACACACACACACACACACACACACACACACACATCTGGGAAAGGCTGGAACAGATTTACTAGCTACGCCCCATTCTGCCTAGACTATAAGGTAGTTACCCTACCACTAGACACCTCAAACCAGCTATTCCAAGTCTCTTGCAAGGGTACCCAATTATACTGAGTGAAATTAATATTCATATAAATGGTAATGCTGACCAAACAGCCAGGCTTTCAGAAGTGGCCACAGTGTCACCAATAGATATAAGTACTCTCAAAGGTTAACTATTTTCAAAAGGACCAGCCACAATGAAGCGTTTAAATATATTTAATAATAAATCATAAAAGAACATGAAAATTCAAAATATCTGTTTACAGTAAACACCAGAGTTTCAGCCTAATGAAATATTAAAATAACACAGATGACTAGATTTACACAGTTACAAAAAGCAGTATTTAACCTCACTATATTTTCCTAACTGATTTAAAGAATTACTATCCCTGGTCACTTACTAGAGTGAGGCAAGATGAAGTAGGTGAGGGGTCCTTCTATGTCACATTCCAAGAAACAGACTGCTGTTGAGACTTCAGTCTCCTCTAATATTAAATGTTATTTTAGTGATGGACTTCAGAATAACATCACATAAATCTAGTCATCTGACTCCTGGTTCCTATGCAATCCCTCATTGCTAGAAACTGCCAGGAATTAGCACCTATGTGTCAGTAATACAGAGAAAGAGAGAGAGAGAGGGAGAGAGAGCCTTGCTATTGTCTGCTGCAGCTCCTGGAAGTCATTAAAACAATTAAAAACTTCTACTTCTCCTACTGAGACCAACAAACCATGCTTCTTACAGACATTGCATCCCTGGCTTCATTCAAAACTGTGAAACACATGTTTATGGCCTAGGCCCAGTAATTTAATATTCTTTGCTATTTTTCAAAGTCAGGTGGATTGAGATTAACCTCTTCTCTTCCAGTATCCTCTGTTACAATATATACATTTAAACAGTTACAATAATGCATGTACATTTCTTTTCTGCCCAGCAGGGCACACTGTTTTTATTATTTATTTTTTTATTTATTTCACATTTGTTAACTGTGTTTAGTCCAACTGAGTTTGCAAACAAACCCATTTTCAGTGGAGACCCAAGGGGAAAAGCCCCAGCAAACATAAGTAAAAATAAAGTGGCAATATACAAATATTAAATAACAATCACAATACAAAATAATTGATAAAAAAAAAAGGTTATTAACTATTTGCATTCCATTGATAGTAAGCAACCCATTTTCAGTGGAGACCCAAGGGGAAAGAGCCCCAGCAAACATAGGCAAAGATAAACATACAGAACAAAAACTATTAAGAATACTGCACATACAAAATTAATTATAAAGAGAAAAACAAACGAAAAAACTGATTGATACATTTTGATACATTTTAACACAAGCAGCTTTACAAATACATTTTTCAAAAAAAAGCATCTGTACAAATCAGTTTGATATACAAATGGCATACAGTTCCTTACAAAATTCCATCTAGCTGCGCAGGTATATGTTACACATCCACTACCCTACTTCTCCTGGCATAGCTGTCAATAACTCACATAGTCACACAGGGGCTATATCTGTAGGATGTATGAGTTTTCCTGGAACTGTTAACAGAATTTCTTCATATGTGAGGGGATATTTCTTTCAGTCTTCTAGAATCTAGCAAAACTTGAACATCTCTCCCTTCCAAAATATAATTCACTTTATTAGCTTGGTTGTGTCTGTGCTGATTTAATAATTGCAACTTCAGTTTCAACACATTCACTAGGAATATTTTCATTTGCAGCTTGCATATCAGTTTCTTCATTCATGCTACAAGCATTCTCCTCAATATTGATTATCCCTATCTCAGATCTGAAATAACATATTACTTGCTATTTTTGTTTCATAGAAGATGGCACATTTTTCATTGGAACTTTAGAGTCGGAAACAGCTGATTCACTTTTAAACCATGTGTCCATAATTAAAAACAAGTCTAGTAAATTTACTGGCTTGTCAGAGTTTTGGAGATCTCATTGCAACATACCAGATTGCCAAGCTGATAAGTGGGGTGGTGGGATGGTGGTAATAATGTGAGATTTGTAAATGTTTGAAACATTGCAGACAAATATCACCTTCCATTACATTTTGTTACATTTGCTTGATGGCAGAAGGAGACAAGGCTATATAGTCTTCCTTTTAAATGCCATAGCATTTTATCTTCCATCCACCACTACCTTCCATTCTAATATTTGTCCACCTATTTCACCCCTTGTAAATAATATCTGTGGAATCCCACTCTATGACTAATTCCAGTAGTGCATTCCATCAATCCACAACATGTCTGTGAGAAAAGTTCAGACATATAAAACGCAAAGGGTCTGCACAGTCTTCTAGCTTCTGGTTATATTCTTTAATTACCACCCTTGGATCATTAAATTAGCTATTTTCTGAATTCCTTCTAGCAGCCTAATATATATTCCTCAATATGATCTTCAGAACTGCACACACTAGGCAAGATACAGTCTGCCCTAATCATTATACAGTGGAAACTTCACTCTGCCTCTGGAATCAATCCACCTGAAAATATACCTCAGCATTTTTCTGTTACTGTTCTGTCACTCTGCTCTTTGTAGTCAAGTCCAGATGTGATCATCAGGTCTCGGTGTCCTACCATTGAAACTTTTATCTATCAACTCCTCATGCTTTGTCCTACTCACAGTCTCTCCAAGTTTCCTACCAACCTCTTGTAAGAAACAGACTCAAAGGCCTTGTCAAAGTCCAGGTAGAGTAAATCTACTAATATTGTTCTCTGATGTTTACCTGTAACTCAGTCATAAAACTGAATCAATTTTTACTGACAACAACTACTTTCCAAGATTCCATGTTATTTGTTGTCCTGGAGATTAACAAACAAACAAACAAAAGAAAACATTGCAACTCTAGATAAGTCCATAGGTCAAACAAAATGTAAAGTTAAGTGCTTTCTTTCATTATGTGAATCAAACTTTTATCAGAACAGCAAACATAAATTAATAAATCTTTAAATAGCATTGATAAAAAAAAAAATCACCTGACCAAAAGCATCCAATGAAAATTTTCCACAACTGTGAATAGACAGTTGTTAGCTAAAGGAAATATCAAAAATAAATATATTTGAAATCATTACAATAAAATGATAACATTTTCATGTATATTAAAAGTCAAATCTAATCCCTGAAGAGAAACATAAATTATTTCTAAAATAAGTTATTTAAAAAAATATGTATTTTATCAGTCTAGCTTACAATTTCACCTCTTCAGCAGCAGTAAACTATCAATTAATTCCCGAAAGATTAGTTGCATGAAGCAACAATTGCTAATGCCAAGTTTCCATCCCTCATAAATGGTTTAACCTGCTCCAATATAAAACAAAAACTGAAACTTTAAAATTCTTGTATTTAATGGAATGCCATTATAATGCATTTATAGTATCTTGCTTCTGAATGGCATAATAATATCGATAAATTCTATTCTCTTTCTAAGGGCATTTTTTGTTTTGCCTGCATAAAACAAAGGACAGGTTAAACATTTGTGCATGATGCACTTAGAATGCCAAACTTAATGACAAAATTTCAATTAATTGTTTGCTGTTACTGAAGAGAGCAAAATTGAAAGTCAGTCTGATTAAAAATGCCTACTTTTTAAAATAGCCAACTTATCATATATAGAATTTTCAGGGACTTCAACAAACTCCGTGTAGACTTAGGTCAAAGCCTACATGGAGTTTATGTGTTCGCATGGTGAGCAGCAGCATTAATTACACATTAATGTTGCAAACTGCATTTAAACATAAACAAGCGTGGTTGTGGCTAGCAACATTGTTGCTGGCCAGGAAACTGTGTAAAGCAACATGTAGAGCAGCAAACATGTAAACCTGTTTACCTACAGGCAAACTAGGTCAGCATGTTTGCATGGTATGCTAGAAAGACTGCCAGTGTTATGAATAAAGCAATGTATATAGTTCCAACATATTATATGATAGTGTATACAGTGCAGACTATTGTGGAAACCTATGCCACGCATACTGAACAAAAGTTGTGTAAATGATTGGTAATGGTACATATACTGCCATTAAAAATAAACAATGAGGGGAAGTGTGTGTGTGTGTGAGTGTGTGTGTGTGTGTGTGTGTGTGTGTGTGTGTGTGTGTGTGTGTGTGTGTGTGTGTGTGTGTGTGTGTATGTGTGTATGTGTGTGCACTGAATATAGACACACAGCATACCTTTCAACTGTTCAGATTTTTGTAGAATGCTCCAAATTTTTACTTCATATTTTTGGTCTGTTTATCATAAAATTGTGGTTTTCTGGCAAATCACTGGGATTAAAGTCAGTAGAATAATGATATACATAGGAGTTTCAATGCAATATTTAAAGTATGTTCCTATTTTTGGGCCTTTGTCCCCCATTATATCAGCCTTTGTTCAGATGTCTTGTGTCAAGAGGTTGAGAGGTATAACACACAGATGAATTGTAGGAATAAATACAGGAAAAAAGGACAGGTGAGACATATAAATTTACAGCAAATCAGGGCATGTCAATGAAGACAGTTGTAGGAGGAATCCTAATCACGTACCATCATGATACAGTACGGACTGCATAGTGTATGTATATTTTGTTGGTGTCACCCAAGGTGACTTAACAATGAAGAAGATTTCTTTGTGATATAAACATACTGACATGAACAATGGAGAGAATGTATATCAGGGATGGTATCTACAATAGCGGTTAAGTGCATATTGTGAAGCTGTACAAAATGAGTTGCCTGAATATAACTGCAACATCAGCAGAGGTCTCAACCAAGTGAGGCTCATGGACAACAGTAAAGAGTAATGCTAAGCTAACTGACCTTGTGGCTCATTTTAAGCCTAGCCAGTTACCCCATGGGAAAATCAAGCCCCATATATTGTGTATGTAAGGTCAGCACCTTAACCATTATACCAACCTCCCACCAATAATTCTATTTTTCTGACATAACATGAATGATTGTGAGTGATCATAGCTGCTTCTACATGAACACATTTGTACAACTATTATGAGTTGTCAGCAATCTATGAGGGGAATCAAGCAAACTGTCCTGACACTGTAACATCTGCTGGAGGTGTTAGGAGGGACACTGTTATACCAGTATATGATATTATGATCATTCCAGGTCAAGAGACAGGTGTGTATGGCATATAAATGGCACAATCCACACTGTCACAAATGTAACCCATGCCATCAATGTTGTAAATCAGCTATGTATGTACTGAGTGCATCAATGGAACAGGAACTACACATGCATCTGGCATAATACCTTGATGGGGGTTCCGCACTATCAGGCAGTAATGTTTATGCAACAAAATGAATACGTAGTTATGGCCAATTAAGATGTGTGAGAGCTCATTGTGGCAAATGTGATACACTTAAGTTATGCATCATTAGAAGATGTGTAGGGAGGTACTTGAAAAAGGGTGCCTTGTACTCAGTTATTGGTGTGATGAAGGCTGTGAACTATGTAAGTATAATGGCATTTGATGTGAATGTCCTGCACATACTCAGGAGTTGTGTTACATACAAGGGAGTAGTCATCACTGTAGGCACATGCTGCTGGGCATTCAGCATACCATCTACCGCAGAACACGTGTCACATACCACTTGGTCTACTCATTGGGGTGTGCATTTACTTTTAAAACAATAAATTCCTCCATGATTTTGTTTCATCTCATGTGTTTTTATGGCTGTGGCAGCATTCTTTTCTGTGTGTTGATACTGTCTGCATTATAGTGATATCACAGTTGGATTCAATGATTGTATACAATTTGCAGTCCTCCAGACAGCTGTCTGGACATAGGATGTGTATGTCATTCTTGAAGTCTGTGACTTAAATGATGGACAGGAAAGGATCTAGCTCACGGCCCTGAGGTACATACCTGATCACTGCACTCTAGATATAGGTCACTTCATACACTTCAACATATTTAGATGCTATGTATGTCATCCGGTGGTCTACCCACTTCTGACCAATTTCAACAGTATTGCAATAATTCAGTTTGGATTTGTGTCAAATGCCTTTGTGATGCCCCTGCACTGGCCCAGTAATCAAGAAGCCTCAATCCTCACCGCTGGCAACAGTGGGAAAAGAACACACTGTGAAGATGACAGGTGCACACACAGTAAGGTGCAATTTCCCTTAAGAACACACAGAAATAACATTCAGTCTGGAGATGGGTTCTCCCTCTTTCTCCAGATTCCCAATAAGCTTCCAACTGGCATAGCTATAGGGCTGAGATCTCAGCTGAGAGGCCAAGCTAAAACCTACAGCACCCTCTCAGTTCAACCAGGGCTTCAGGTCCCTGCCCAAATAGTTGACATACACACACTTCAAACACACACACACACACACACACACATACACACACACACACACACACACACACACACACACACACACACACACACACACACACACACACACACACACCTGGGAATAGCTGGCACATGTTTACTAGCTATGCCCCCTTCTGCCCAGACTATAAGGCAGTTCCAGCTGCCACTAGCCAACTCTTTATCAGCTCTTTAAGGCCCTTAACAAAGGGTATCCAATCCTACTGTGTAATGTTACGATTATCCAAATGGTAGTCTGACCAAGAGCAAGGCTATTTAGGAGTGGCCTGTACAGTGTCACCATATAGATATGCAAGTACTCTAAGAGCTTAAGTATAACTCGCAAATATCAGCCACAAAGATTGGTTTAAATATATGTAATAATAAAAGAACAAGACAATACTAAATATGTATTCACAGTGACTTCAGAGTTCAAAATCACAAGACATATTTAAAACAACATTGCAGGACAGTTTCAAATAAAGAAAACCTCTAAGCTATACATTACTATTTCCTTTCTGAATCTAAAGGAGTTACTATGCCCTAAAAACTTACTTACAGAACAACACGGAGGCAGTAGTGCAGAATGTGGTGATGAGTGGATGTTTCCAGGTCAACAACAAAATGCAAATGCACAGTTTCTATCTCTCTCTGAGAGTTATTAAATTAATATCAAATATTACTGCTGGGTTAGCTTGGGTGACATCACTTTTTGTCACATGACTTTAGTTCCCAAGCTAAATCTCCTTTGTCAGAAACTAACAGAATTTAACATCTCTGTGTAAAAAACACGCATCTCTCAGATGTTTGAAGACCTTGGCAGTCATAAAACAATAAAATACTTCTGCATCTGAAACCTAGTAATTACTTCTCTTCCAAGAATTATACAAAAACTTCTAGGTCTAGACATTGTGTCTGCTACTGAACTGAACCTGAGAGATATCTTTTATAGCACAATCATAAAACAATTTGATTTCAACTTATTTTCTTGAATTTCTCCAAGTTAACCCTCTACGTTCTAGTTTCTACTGTCAAAACATATACATTTACACAATTACAATAGTTTCTATACATTTATATTCTAAGCCAGCAGGGCATGTTGTGGATACATTTTAGCTCAGTACTTTACACCTTTACACACACTTCTGTATGAATCATATCACTATTAACAAATGACATAGAATTATTTACAAAATTCCAGATAGCTGGGCTGGCAGTCTTTCCTTTTGTGACAGTCTTGGCCTGGTCATGTTATGCAGAATGATAGTGCTGTCATCATGCATGCCCTTGTTGGCCTTCTTGAGGACATCTAACAGATGTAACAGACATGGATGTAGCATGAACAAATCACATATGTCTTTCATACACAGCCAGGATATTATTAGTGTACATTTAGAAAAGATACATTGTGACATGGTGGTCTACATCACAGATGAGGACAGTCAGGATATGTCCATACATGCATGCATCAGGTGCTGTCCCCCCAGTCAAATGGATGCATGTTGATGTACACCCTTCTATAACTTTATCTGGCCAAGGGTTTTGACAGAATCCCTCACTCAGGTATTAATAAGAAACTCTCCCAGCTGGGGATTAACCATTACATCACTAGATGGTTAGCCAACTGGATCACAGACAGAAAACATACTCTCATAGCAAGTGACTGAACCTCTACCAATAGAGCCATCACCAGTAGCGTACCACAAGGATCTGTGCTGGACCCTTTAATGTTCAAAATCTATTTCTTGGAAGTCCAGGCTAAATTGTACAGCCTTTGACTTAGAAAATTTGCTGATGATTGCAACTCGGGTGCAATTTCTGAGCCCCCCAATGATGTTAATGTATTACAGGAGGGGGATAATGCAGTCAAATGATTGGTGCTCAAGTCACATGGTCTAAAATTATAAGCAAAAAAGTGCAAAGTGGAATTCCCCACTAATTACAGTATTGACAACACCTACTCCAAGCTCAAACCCAGTGGTGCAAGACCTGGGAACACAGGTAGATAGCAAAACTCCACAAGCGGCAGGTAGAATTCAACAGGTAACCAGTTTTATTCCACAACAAAAAGACAATTGGAATAAAACTGGTTACCTGTTGGATTCTACCTGCCGCTTGTGGACTTTTTCCAATTTTTGCCGTCTCTTTTCTTCACCAGTTTGACAGGTAGATAGCAATCTGAAGTTTGACTACCATGCTTCCACTGTGTTTAGGAAAGCATTCTGCATTGTGCCATTCATAAGTCAGGGCATCGCATCCAGGACAGAGGATATTATAACACCACTGTACTCAGGATTTATCAGACCACTAACAGAGTACAATGCTTCCTTTTGCATGTACCTCAGCCGACACCTGCAGCAGCTGGAGAGACCACAGGTGTTTCTCAACAAGAAAATACAGGGGCTACAAACCATGCCGTGACATACATGGAAAGACTGAAAGCACTGTCACTGTACTCTGTATCATATAGGCTGCTGAGAGGTGACTTGTGCCTGGCCTACAGGCCAGTCTTTGACGCTGCACTTATGGAAATGCTACACATCCGCAAATCTAATGGCACAACAGTCTCTCACTCTAGGGATCTTAACTTAGCCTGTGACATTAGCAGAATATGCTTGAGAGACAGCTATAGCTGATGATATCAGCAAAGTCTATTGAGAGGAAGATGGTAATGGCTGTATCACACATGCTGATATAAAATGCTCTCTCTAATGTCAACCAAGTGAAGAAAAAAACACACATGCATGCACCAGCTGACTGCAGTGAGAACAGAACTCCTACCTAAGTACATCGAACAGAGACCTCCTTATTTAAAACAAGTGCCAAAGCACAAGTCTGACTTTGAGTATGCCAGACAGCACTTTATAAGTGATGACATCAGCAGTGTCTGGTGAGAGAGAAGTTGTTATGAGCATTGGCCTACATGCTGGTATAAAATACTCTATACTCAGTACTTAAAGCAAGTGCCACAGCACCAGTCTGACTTTTACAAGGTTGGAGGACAATTTGTAGTGGATGACATCATCACTGGATATTTGAGAGAAGATGTTGGGAGGCTTGAATGAAATGGATGTGTAGGCATGTCTAACTGTCAAAATATTGATACTCCATGCAATTATAATGACGACTGCAGGATTTACAATTATAACTTCATATGTTCATAGTTTTTTATTAGGCTAATTACCACAATGGTCTTTTTAAGCTTAACCATGCATCCCAAATCTCTGAAAAGTTCTGGTATCATTGATAAGTGTAAGCAGGGTCTTGGGAGATGAAACATTAACAAGTAGGGCGTGGGAGATGAGCCATTTACAGGTTGCCTATGTCCATTAGAGACATAGGTGCCAAACCAGGGATGAATTTCGTGTTCCACATCCAATTGTTTAAGTTACACTTGAATTGGGTTAGGAACAAACTCTGTTTCACATGTATGGGGAGCCTGTACCAGAGATAGGGTAGTCTCTGGGATGAATATCTGTCTCTCCAGCAGGTTCTATTTACTTCACAAGCAAGGTTTAACTCTTTAAAATGGGTCATCCTGGTGCTGTTTGTTTTGTTGATATGCAGGAAGTCCATCAGAGTGGAGTCTGACAATGCCCTGTATGCCAGGCATAAATCTTCCCTCAATAGCCTATAGGAGACAGAATATAGAAATAGAGCCTTGTGGCAGTCTGCATAGGACATTTTACATATGCCCTGTATTCTTCTAGTGAGGAACCTCTATGGACATTCCATTTGCTTGACATGCCTGGTTAAGTACCTACCAAAGGGGGCATTGTACTCAACGATAGGTGTGATGCATGCTGAATTCAGTGGAACAATGATTTCCCAGGACCTAGATACCATATCTTTGTTTTAAGTTGTACAACATAGAATGATTTCCTTATTACTGTAGACATGCTAGATTATTGTCTGTGTGTGTCCTTAAGTCCCTGATTACTGGGTCTACTCTAAGGGGTGTGTTGTCAATATGATAGTTACCAGGGGTGGATGACTTCCTGGAGGAAACTATTATGCATTTCTTGGCATTTACTTTTAGTCCATGCCTCTGACACCAGTTGTTTGCCTGTGTCAACCCTGCCAGGAGAACATTTGTGTCAGTGTTGGATTCAATGGCAGCTTTTTATTTGCAATCATTCAATGACAGCTCCTATTTTGCACTCAATTGCAAATTTAGTCAGCCAGACACCACAGATATTGGCTTTGACTTTAGAAATAGAAATAGAAATGCCAAAAAGAAGTGGTCCTAGTACAGATCCCTGAAGGACTCCACTTGTGATTAGCCTCACTGTAGAGGTGTACTCCCCAATTCTAACTTCCTTGGTCCTGTCTTTTAGACAGTTGAGAATCCACCAAATGACATATGGATTTGCGCCTGTTTGTAAACAATTCCCTAGTGGGGTATTGTGTCAAATGCCTTGACCAGGTCACAGTAGGCAGTGTGAACCATTTTGTCCTCATCCATTGGTTTGGTGACCCTTTCAAAGAAGTCCACTAGTTTAAGTAGGCATGATCTGCCCTTGATGAAACCAAACCAGGTTGGCTCCAGTGTCTGGAGGTTTACTATATCATTATTGATCATTTCCATGATGATTCTTTCTGTGGTTTTCATATAGGACTAGTGAGACATATGGATCTGTAGTTTTCAGGATTTGTAGATGGACCACCTTTGTGCAGAAAGATGACTGTTGCTGTTCTCCATTAATGAGGCATTAAGCCTGTTTGGAGGCTACAGTTAAACAGTAATTCCAGAAGACATGATAACTCATGTTTCATGCTATTTAGAAGGCATCCTGGGATATTGTCTGGGCCCATTGATGCAGTGTTTTTTGGCCTTAGAGAGAATATTAAGGACCAGTTCCCTAGTGATAGCAAGGGGGGTTATATTTGATGTTATTCCCTGTGGGAAGGTTGAGGGGAGAGAGGGGTAAAGTTGGAGCTGACTTTGTTGGCCATCAGGTTTGCTATATCATCTGTCTCAGTATAAGTGGCTCCATTACAAAGACCTCTACACACAATGGTATATTGCCTGTGAGGTTGTGACCATTGCTAAAGAAAGCATTGTGGTTGCCCTTGGCGAAGGAGGCCAAATTTCCTTCAAATTTGGCTTTGATTGATTTTATTTGTCCTCTGAGTTGTTTATTTAGTTTTAAGAGCATGCTTTTATCCTGCTGGGTGCTGCATCTCCTATTTTTTGTCATGATTTTCATCTTTCTGTTATACAGCCTGAGATGCCCACAACTGCTACCAATATGTGATCACCACCAATATGTGACATCCCCATGCTCAGCCAGTAATCAAGGAGCCTGAATCCTCACCACTGAGACTAGAGAGGGATGTCCACTTGGAATACAAATGGATACAATCAGTATTTCCAGATGCAGACCTGTCTGTATCAAGTACAATTTCCCTTAAGAGCACACAGGAAACACACTCATCCCAAGTTCTGGATTTCTCTGTATCTGTCTCCCTCCAGGTCCCCAGTAAGGCTTCCCACTGATACAGCTGTAGAGTTAGGTCATCAGCTGATTGTCCAAGCCAAGTTCTCCAGCACCCTCTCTGTAAACCCAGTGCTTCATGTTCCTGCCCCAAGTAGTACACACACACACACACACACACACACACACACACACACACCTGGGTAAGACTTGTACAGCTTTACCTGCTGTGTACCCTTCTGACCAGAGTATAAGGTAGTTATCACCACCGCCAGACACTCCACAATCAGCTACTCTAAGGCCCTTAACAAAGGGTGTCCAATTATACTGTGCAATATTAATACTAATACAAATTATAGTAGTTGACCAAGACAGCTAGGCCTTCTGGAGTGGCCCACACAGTATCACCAAACAAATATAAGGACCCTTAGAGGTTAAGGACTTTCTACAAGGACCAGCCACAATAAAAGTTTAAATATATTTAATAATAAATAATAAAAGATCATGACAATACTGAATATATGTTCACAGTAATCCACAGAGTTCAGGTAACAGGAAATATTGAAAAGAACATTGATGGGCAGACTCATACAAATAAAGAAAAACAATATCTAAACTAAGCTTCACTATATTCCTGACTGAATATAAGATAATGTACTGTTCACTAATTAAGTTAATTACTACAGCAAGGCAAGATGATGTCGGTGAGGGTCTTTCTAGTCAGGTTCTTCAAAACATGATACTCAGTACTTTGAGATTTCTCTTTGCAATATCTAAAATAAAATTGTGAAATATA
This sequence comes from Protopterus annectens, assembly GCF_019279795.1. Taxonomy (NCBI): domain Eukaryota; kingdom Metazoa; phylum Chordata; order Ceratodontiformes; family Protopteridae; genus Protopterus; species Protopterus annectens. The sequence goes on along the minus strand of NC_056734.1, from coordinate 83,164,778 downwards.
TAAAATATAAAATATATACAAATGACCTCATCTGGTCACCTGACTGCAGGTTCTCGCAGTATTCCCCTATTTCCCTTTGAAGCTGAGACAGGAATACAATACACATCTAAATGTTTGTGTCAGTTCCTGGTGCATCCCCTCTTTTTTCTGAGCTAATGAACAAAGTCTTTTTCCCAGAGCGAGCATCTCCAGTCCTACTCAGCACTGTGGGATGCCATTTTAATGGTTTAAAAGCTTATTTACATTTCTGTTATTTTTCTAAAAGCAAGCTAGTTGGTTAATGGCTGCTATCCCAGTATTCTCTATTGAAACATATACATTTCATTCAGTTGCAATAATACAAGTACATTTCTTTTCATTTCAGCAGGGTGCGCTGTTGATATATTTTAATACAAGCAAACCTCACAAATACATTTTCAGGACAAGCATCTGTACAAATCAGTTTGATACGCAAATGACATACATTTCTAATATATTTGTAACACAACCATTTTGTATAAATCAGTTTTATATTCAAAGGACATATCATTCTTTACAAAACTCCAGCTGTCTTTGTTGGCACTTATCCAGATCATCACACAACCTATTGATTTTGTGATTCCATGAGGCTGGCTTGTTTTTTGAGTTAATACTGTACTCTTCCTTGTGGGTACAGCTGTCATACTTATAGGGTTTCTGTGAAAAGTTCTGTTCTGCATATACATCAATGTTCTCAGGGTTTATGGGGGCTTACATTTTGCAAGTTTATCACTTAATAGCAGGAGGTTAGCCTTAGAGTAGCTCCTGAATGTTCCAGGATTAGCTGAGGGTCCAGGTTTTATTTTACTTTAAGGAGACCATTTTGTGGTCTGACCTTATCAGGGAAGACATTACACTAGGGGGTGTACAGCACTCTCCCATATTAGTGAGGACCAGATCCAGTATAGTTGCACCCCATGGTTAGTGTACTGACAAGCTGATCCAGGGAGTCTGTGTTTACAAAAATTCAGGAATCGCTGTGCCTGTACAGTTGGTGTCATATAGGATTCCCAGTTAATAGTATTTTGCTTTGTAATAATTTGGATCTTTTCTTCCCAATGAAAATGGGCTTCTACACAGTCAGACTTTCCAAGTAATCAAATGTCAATAACTAACTAACTAACTAACTAGCTAACTAACTAACTAACTAACTGACTAACTAAACAGTAGGGTAATTAAAGTTACACATGAATATGGTATTCCGTTGGATGGTGAGTGTTTCCAATAAGTTTAAATACATGATATGGATTTCTTGGGTCATAGAGGTGGTCTATAACTTAGAAGGAAGTGGTATTGTATTTTGCCTATGGTGATTTGAACATGGAGTAGCTCAAGTACATTGTCATGTCTGATCAGCTTTGAGATATATTTATTTATTTTTTTTAAAACAAGTTTATTGTTTTTAACATACAAAATAAATATCATAACAATTTTATACAAGCAATTAAAATAGACATAGTTATAACATTCAATAAAATAACCAAAGTATTTACAAAGACATCCACTACAAATCAAATCAATTGATTAAACTATAATGTCATGATATTGAGACTAAGATTTTTTTAACAGGTTTTGTAAAGTATCCCATATAATATAATAAGATGTTTTTCTAGTAGTTCTTGATTTTATTGTCATCAATTCCATGTGACACACTTCAGTCATAACATTTTTAAATTCATTAAATGAAGGAGGGTTATCTGAAATCCAATTTCTGGTTATTATTTTTCTAGCCACTGCTAGAATAGACCATAATAAGGGAAGTTGAACTTTTTTAACACTTTTAGGAACAGGTGTGTTAAATAATATAAGTGATTTAGAAACAATGAAATTATCTGTGAAAAGGGCCTGCAAAAAATCATTGATTAACTTCCAATATTCCTTCAATTTTATACAGTCATAAAACATATGTGCCCAATCAGCATTTATTTCTACATTACATCTTTTACATAAGTTGTCTTTATTATTTATTTTATTCATCAATAAAGGTGTATAGAAGGATCTATGTAAACATTTCCAAGTAAAATGTCTCCAATTAATGGAAGAAGTAGTTTTATAAACAGATTCCAATACATATTGTTTATCTTGTTGTTTTGGTGATTCACCATTAATGGAAATGAAATAATTCCAATAGGTATCTGAACTGTAATGTGTTTCTTCTCTGATAAGTTTATGTATGTATGAGAGCTTACCTTTATCAGAAACTCTATGTTGTAAATTTAATATCAAGTAATCAATCAGTATTGGAACAGATTCTTTAACTGTTAAAGACATTAAATCAATTTTATTAATAAGATGTTGTCTAAAAGTCTGAATTTCTAACCAACATGTTTCTCTCAAATCAAATTCTTGCTTTAAGAAGTCTAAATTTTTTACTTTATTATCAGACAGCAACTGCCTTTAGATCATTCTCTGTGACTAAAAGAGTTCTTTCAGAGGTGGTTGACAAAAGCATACCTTGTGTATACATTATAGGGAATAGAATAAAATTCCATTCCTTATACTTAGGATGCATGAATATAAAATTACGATAACTGATAATAATGTTTAATGGGTAACTAACTACATATTTTGGTGTAATGGATGAAGTACAAAATTATTTTAGTAACCATAACATGGGGTTATTTACAATAATATTTTTATGTATTAAAGAGATTTTCATGAAGTGAATGCTAATTAGTTCCCAGTAATCTTTCCATCTTGCAACATATGACTGATCTATTAACAAAGTAATAACTTTTATAATAGAAGAGATAGTATATAAATTAAAGTCTGGAAATGAAATGCCCCCTTGAGACCAGCTATTAGTATGTTTCTTTAATGCAATCCTAGGTCTATTAGGTGCCCATAAGAAATTTAACATTAGTGAATTCAATTTCTTAATAATTATTTTTGTAGGTGGGAGTATTATTGATTGTATTAAGTATAATATCTTAGGGAATACTATAATTTTAATAATTGTGAGTCTCTCTTCCATGGTAAAAAACATATTGTTCCAGCTATTGAAAAGATTTTGTATATTAAGAAGACAGGTACTATAATTATTATGTATAATAGATTTGATATCTTTAGTTAATATTATACCTAAGTAAGTTATCTGACCTGAGTTGGGTATATATTTGTTAAAATCATTAATGAGGACATTTTTTCGTGTGTATATTGGTAATATTTTAGTTTTTTCTTCATTGAATATTAAACCAGAGATATTTTTAAAATCCATCATTTTATCAAATAAGGACTGCATAGAAGAGTTAGATCCAGCTGATGTAATTAGAACATCATCTGCAAAAAGTTGAATTTTAGAAATTGTATTTTCATCTATATCAAATCCTTCTACATCAGTACTGTTTCTGATCAAATTAGCCCAAGGCTCCATTATTAAAGTAAATAATAGTGGAGAGAGTGGACACCCTTGTTTTGTACCTTTTAAAATGGGTATTTTTTGTGAGACATATGTTCCTATCTTAATGTAAGCCAATGCTCCTTTATATAGATGTTCAATTAGATTTACAAATGCATCTGAGAAGTTTGTGCAGTTCAGTAAGATAAACAAGTAGTCCCAACTTACTGAATCAAATGCTGCACTTATATCGAGACTAATAAGTGTTAAATCTTTCTTTTTTCTATTTGCAAAATCAATTAACATTAAAGTTCTCCTTATATTATCAAAAGTATTTCTATTTACAATAAAGCCTGTCTGGTCTATATCTATAATGCCTGGGATGATTGTCTTTAATCTATCAGCAAAAATACTCATAAACATTTTATAGTCAAAATTAAGTAATGAAATAGGTCTATATGAAGTGCATCTGGTTGGGTCTTTATTGGGTTTTAAAATTGGTGAAATAAATGTGTATTGCCAAGATAGGGGAGTTGTTAACTCATTTTGGGCCAAAATAAAAACCGTATGTATTAATGAGTAAGTACTTTTGGGAAGAATTTTATAGATCTCCGGTATAATACCATCATTACCTGGTGTTTTGTTTGATTTAAGCTTGTTTATTTGTGTAATAACCTCTGTATATGAAATATTTTTATCCATTAGTTTAGTCTGTTGTTTATTAAGTTTTTTGTTCATGTTTGTAGTTATAAATTTCTTTATTTTATCTTTAGGCACCATGTTAATGTTATTATGATTAATTTTGTGAAAGTGATTTCTAAATTAATCTAATATTTCTGGTAAACTAGAAACATTCTTCTTTTTCCTTGGAAAGAAAATTTCTTTGATATGATTTTGTTTATTCAACCTTTTTGTTTTATTTTTAAGTCTATGTAAGTATTTGGGACTTATTAAGTAAGACAAAAACTTATATTTCTCTAATGTTATTTTAACTTTATGAGTTAAAATTTCTTTGTATTTCTCATTTAATTTATTTATTTCTTCAATGACTTTTTTGTCCATAATATTTTCTTTATTATTATGTTTGTATGAGTCTAATTTGCTTTGAATATCTAGTAATTCATTGTCCCAAGATTTCCTTTTATTATTATACCATCTGATACTTTGTCCATATAAATATGATTTTAAAGCATCCCAAACATAAACAATGGAGACTTCAGGTGTATTGTTTAAGTCTAAAAATGTTGCACTTCTGAAAGTATATAATCTTTATAGTCTTTTAGTTGAGTTAAGTATGCTGGTATCCTTTTGATCTGAACATTGTAAGTACTTTTTATCATAAACTCAAAGACAATTGAATTATGATCTGATATAGGACACAAAATGATTTTAGAATTAATTAAGTCTGTAACCATCTGGTTAGAAATAAAGACTCTATCTATTTTTGAATAAGTTTTCTATCTGTTAGAAAAAAAAGTGTATGGTAATGATTTTGAATCTATCTGATTATTAATATCATTCAAATGATATAAATTAACAAAATCCTTTAAATGTTTTGCATTAGATGTAATTTTCCTTTTTCCTATAGTAGTAGTATCTTTTTCATGTAGAATACAATTAAAGTCACCTGCTAAAATAATATCTCCTATAGAAAATGATATGATCTTATTGAGATGGTGTTTCACTGTATTAATGCCAATTCCTGGTATCCAATATACATTGATTAATGTATATGTCTTTCCATTAATCTGTATTGTAACCATACAAAACATTCCTTTATCATCTTTATAAGACTTAATAGTTTTAGGTATGGGCATACTTTTATTCCATAAAATAGCCACTCCTCTTTTTTTCTGAGTGTGTTCTGAACTAACCAAGACTGTATATTTATTAGTGGTTAATTTATCAATATCCTTTTTCAGGAGATGTGTTTCTTGAAGGAATACTAAGTTGGCCCTATGCAAATTAATGTATCTCATTAAACTTGCCCTTTTACATGGGTTATTCAGTCCATTAATGTTTAAAGAAATTCCTTTTAGAGAAATCATTTAGCTTTTATAAACATATAAAACATATAATCAGAATAACAATTAACAAAATAAATGATATTATACCTCCTCCTTTAGGTGTACCATTAATTATAGCTGTATTTATTGAAAATCTTATGGGATTTTGTATAAGCTTCACTTTTATTTGTAGTGACAATAAGTTTATAAAATGTGTTGTGGATGTCAGAACTATATACAAACAACAATAAACAGGTGAAAATAATATTAGGATTAAACACTGCACCCAGCCTGGAGTTAAGAACTCCAACTTTGAGTAGCACATACCACTCAAGTTATCCCCTATCCTAAGCAGCAGTACCTCAGCTGCCACCATATCAATTCAATACTAACTATTATTAACTAAAGTTAACCTCATTTAATTAGATTATCTAGTAAGACAAAGCTAAACAATTTATAAATCAGCTTCATATAAACAAATAAGAACATTTAGAAACAGCTCATATTACTATGTACATCTATTTTGTAAAATACACTCATAATCAAAATAGCATTCTAATAAACTTGATAATGGGAACCGAGAAGAGAGAGAGAGAGAGAGAGAGAGAGAGAGAGAGAGAGAAAAAGGAGCATATCTATATATTAGTTTATTAAAAGTTTGTAAAAATAAGTTCTTATGTTCATTTGGATTCAATAACTTAGACTATAATGGTTCAGACATTACATATATTAGGGTATTCCTACTTTCTGCCATAGAAATGCAGTTAACAGTTTTAAAAACTTTAAATTACTTGCACCAAAGCTTTCTTCACATGCTTATTATTGCCAGTAAATAAAATATTTATACTCATACATATGTTTACAAGTCATACTGCACAGCAATGAATCATTGTGATGAAAGCCATCTGTATTTTATATATCTGAACTGCAGCTTTAAAATATGTCACATGACAGTTTCTTCTAAAATATAGACATAATGATACTTGTGCTTGTCAGTTAGTTAAGGCAAATGATTTATAACATTATATATGTTTAAATCATAAGTATTTATATACATTAATATGCTGCAGTCATGTAAGCTTTCAAAAACATGTGTATATGTGTTTTACCTTCTATGCCTTCTAAAATATCTCACTTGCTTACTATGGCATACTGAATCATTTAAACTCATTATAACTTTCATATTTTATAAATTACATCTTAAATAAGTAAGTTGTTAAAAAGAATAACTCACATTTAGATGTCATAAAGTTCGTTTTTCATCACAAAGTCGCATTTACAGCAGTTCTACTTCCTGGAACAGTGTTCTTCTTGAATCTGCGATGTGTCAGTGTGAAATCAGGGGTCAAAGTTCAAAATGACTGCATTCAGCTTCCCTGCGTGTATTCTGAGTCTTGAAGCTTTTAAAACAACTCGAGGACACTATTCACGAGGTAACCCACATCCCAAATTGTCTCCCTTAACATTCTGGCGGGAATTTTAGTAAATACAAGTGACTAACATTCATTTAGTAATACAAATGAAACTAAACAGTGCAAAACCTTTGCGAAGTATTTTACAAGTCATTACAGTCTCTATGACAGTGAAACCAAGCCTACAGTTATTTAACATATTATATAACTTATTTTTATATGCCCCATTTCATTTTCTCATACAAATCTTATTATATACATATATCAGTATTATCAGAAGCATATAACTGTACTTATAAGAGAGAAAGAGAGAGAGAGAAAAAAAAGAAAAGGAAGAGAGTAGAGAAAAAAAAGAAAGAGATAGAGAGAGAAGAAAGAAAAAAGGAAGCTACAAAGAGTATCTACAAAGAAATATTACTTGCTGTTTGTATTAATAAAGTTAAACATGAAACATATTACTTACAACTATTTTAGTTCTAATTATTTACAATTATATCATGACATATTATTTGTAATCATGTATAAGCAATAAAGTCATGATATAATATTTAGCAACAGTGTTTAAACAGCATATATAGTTTTAAAGAACTAATAAGTTATTATTTCACTTTTTCCATACTTTACATCATACTTCTCTCCTTGCCCTCCCCCCCCTCACTAAATGCATAGTTTATAAAGAATGCCATTATTTAAAACAAGAAGAGAAAGAAAATGTATCAAATTACTAACCTTAGGTCTCTTTATCACAAAGAGAAACAAGTTGATTGATAGCATGTTATTTGTTCCTCAGAGAGTTTGACAATTTATGAAACAAAAACAGTTCTTTGCACACAGAAAAATAACTTTGAATAAATCTTTAAAATATTTGTGGCTTTCTGGAGATGCAGTAACTGTATTTGAAGAGATTAAGAGAAAAGGAAAGAAAGAAAAAAAAATATAGAACATGTCATTTGTTTTTTAGTCTTTTTTGCTTCTCTGAAGTCTTCCAAGAAGTTCCTGTTGCCATCCTCTTTAACGAAGGACTTGCCCATTCCATATCTTCTATTTTATCTAATATCTTATTTTTTTTAATATACAGCAAAGCAGAGTCCAAGTCTTCAAAAATTCTAGGGCCATCAGGTAAAAAGATTTTTAGTTTGGCAGGAAATAAAAGGTAAGTTTTAACTGTGCTTTCTTAAGCTCTCTTATTAATGGCAAAAAAACTTTTCTTTTAATTATTACCAAGGAAGAATAGTCATTGTCAAAATGCACAGTTGCCTCATTAATTTTAATAGGTGCTTTAGCCCATGCAGATTTTAATACCATCTCCTTGTCATAAGATGATAAAAATCTTACTATAACTGATCTAGGATACTTTTTGTTAGAGTTAAAATTAGACAAGGACCTATGGGCTCTTTCAATACCAAAAGAAAATGCTTCTGACAAGTCTAAAGTTTTGGGAAGCCAAGTATTTAAAAAGGAAGTAATGTTGTTACCTTCTATATTTTCTGGCAGTCCAAAAATCCTAATATTATTGCATCTAGATCTGTTTTTCAGGTCATCAGGTTTGGATTGTAGGTGTGTGTTCTGCTTCAGCAAAAACTCAATGTTAATTTCTTCTTCCTGGATTCTGTTCTCCATATCATTAACAGTCTCTTCTATGCCTGTAATCTGAGCCTTCTGTTGTTGCAAGTCTTGATGTAACAAATCCATTTCTTTTGTAGTTTTTTCTATGAAGTTATCAATTTTAGTATCCAGTTTGTCCATTTTGGTTGTTAGTTGCTGAATAGTAGATATCAGAGACTGAAGCTCTTTCTTGATGCTGGAATCCTGACTGTTTGCCTTACTGGAACTCATTTTGAACAGCGGTGATGAAAGAGAAATTTCCAAGATGATTTCTGACAGGAAAATTATTGAAATTTTCTTTCTTTTTTAGATATTATTCAAGAAACTGATATTCCAAACGTATTTAGAAAGAAAATTATTTCATTAGTTGATTTTTAAAGTAATTATTTCCTGTCAGTGCAGTTAAGTTGGTGGAGCTAAATAAATCTGCTGCTATCCTGTGTTCATCCTTGGCCACGCCAATGATATATTTATTTCTGATGTAAATTGAGACACCTCCACCTTTAGTCCCTGCCTGTGTAGTAGCTGATCTAAATGTGTAGAAAGCATTATACCCTTGCACTCTCTGTCTGCTCTCTGCAGCTTTAAACCATGTCTCAGTGACTGGACAGATGTCAGCATTTTCTAGAGTGAGGAAAGCTTCTAGGGAGTGGTGTTTTTTGTTTAGACTCCTAATTGTGTTCTGTGTCCGGAGACATTCTCTTTGCTTTGTGTGTAGGCCATTAGTCCAGGTATGCAGAACAGTAAGCAATTCACAAAGATGAAAAGCAAAGCTAAACTTATTTTATCTATGGGAGCAGTTTTCCTTAGGTTTCATCCTTAAAAGACAAATGTAGGACTTGAACCATTATCTACAGAAGTATATACTGTGTGGATCACCATGTTTAGCAGATGTGCAACACACACGCATGATCCACAGGTGCAGTTTATGTATTGATTATCAGAAAAGTACATTACGTGAAATTTATTGTATTTATCCATTTCCCATGTTTGCGATAAACAACAGTACAAAATACATGTTAGCATATATGAAAGCTTTTTACACAAGTCTGGACTTGAACTCAAACACCAATGAACCTACAAAACATAGTAAGGGTGTCTTACCTCTCTTTGGCACAGAAACATCTTTACAGCAGGAAAGAAAATCATTGTGCATGCAAGCAAGTCCAAAACCATTCACAGTATTAAAAATACATATGGCACTTGTACACTTCTGAGTTGTTTGTACATGTAGTAATTTCAGATGTAGTGCAATGAGTGATCACACAGCGTTTTGTGACTATTGTTGCAGAAATGCAGCTCTGTCTTATGTTTGTATGGTATTCATTCTTCTTTTAGCTGAGCAGTAATCTGAGACATGCAGTCCATAAGGCATTTTGTATCATTGTCATTAAAATATGTGAGAATATTAAATAGCAATAATATACAATTTTCAACAAATGCAGGGGAGGTTGGATATTACTGAACAGAAAATGTGAAATTTGTGCTGCTTACTAACATTTAAAACCTTGATACAATTAATTATACACTTTCTAAACCTAACCTGGCTGACAAACCCACTGAAGGTAAGGGACTCTGAATTGCTGTTGAGTTTTCCTTCTCCCTACCATTAATCATTCACAGTTGCAATCGATTAGTAATAAACAGAGGGACTGCCTGCACTATGTTTACATTCTACTACACAGAGCCAAGAATTTGGGATTCAACAATTTTAAGGATTTCACACATCATTTGCATTTTCACTGTGCTCACAGGCCTGAATCTATACTATAAAAGGGCAACAGTGTAGCTAGCAAACCCAAAGGTGATGAGACATGTTTATGTGGATAACACAGAAGAAGATTGTTATTACTTTGGATTTATCTGCACAGAAGACTATTGCTCTTGATAAGGGATGATTGCATGTTTCAGTTATGTAATGGATTTACTGACATGTCACTAGAAAAAATATATATGTATATATATATATATATGCATATATATATATATATATATATATATATATATATATATATATATATATATATATGCATATATATGTGTATATACATATATATATATATATATATATATATATATATATATATAATGTGTTTGTGTGTGTTATATTATATGCCTGTATTAGGAAATGCTACTTTTATCTGTATGCACTTCTTAGATGTTTACTGATAGCATAAAATTTTGTCAGGGCATTTTACTTTCTCAGATTTTGTCAGGGCATTTTACATTCTCAGATGCACAGCTTTATTAACTTTTATCACAAGTGTTAATGTTACAACTGTTTCTCTTTACACTTTTCTATTATTTCAGTGAAATGTAAATGTCCTATTTTGTCAATGACACAGAGGTGTTAGCCTTCTAGAATTGCCCATAGACATCTCTAGGAGAGTGCTGTCCACAAGTAGAGGTGACTAGCAATTGCATAAAAATGAATATTATGTAATAAATGTGGACACATTTTTGGGATAGTTTGTTTGATAGCACTTATAACAATTCACTGATATTTTATTTCTTTGTTTGGTACAGCAATGTCATTTGCCTCTTGTTTTGGGGGTGGGAGAACCAAGTTCCATTTCTGTGTTGTCACAACCAACAGAGGTTTGCCTCGCTATTTTTGCTCCTTGTTTTGGATCAAACCTTGGTTTGTGTGTGACTGTGATATATTACAATCAAATAACCCTTTTTATATTTGAATAACTTGAAAGTTTTTTGTTTCTCCATTCAGTAATATCTAAAAGCTAGTAATATGTGTTATACCTAAGCAAGACTTTTACTTATGTTATATTTATTAGTAGTATCCTTCTTTTTTGTTTTATGTCACCCAATGACTATGGCACCCAAGAATCCTAATCCCCGCAAACCCCCCTTCAGTGACTCAGAAAATGATGTTATTGTCCAAACAAATTTTAGCAACATGGTACCTTTCTGCCTGAGAGAGGATGTGGGGATGTGTCTGGCAGAATGCAAATTTGGAACCAGATAGTGAATGACATGAACATATTTGGGGAATGCAGCAGGACATATGGTTAGGTGCATCATAGGGCCACTGACATGATTTTATTGGCCCGGAGGAGAGCAGCTGCAGTGCCCTGTGGATAGATAGCTATCAGGGGAGGGCTGCTACAGAGCCACCACTGACACCAAATGAATTGTCCCTGTCCACTATCTATGATCCAGAAAGCTCAGTGGAAAGTGCACAATAGCTTGTTATTGATGATGGTGCTGCTGTTTCAGGGAGGACAAGTATGTCTTTGGAAAAGCTTCCAGATATCTATGCCAATTTTTAAATATTTCTTGTATATTAAAATATTGAAAGCAACACTTAAGTAGGTTTAATATTTTTTTGAGAGGGACTAGTTATAGACTAATACAGTTAACAACACATTCTAGTTTATTACACATGGGCTTGGGGTGGATGTGTCATCCAATTTTCAATTAATGTATTGTTAATGGACATATAAAGGCTAAATTTTTCCCTTGTATTATTATTATTGTGATAATGGTGTCCTTACATTTTACTTAACTTCTTCCAGGACCATCCTCCCTTGAAAGTCTGGAGTCATTTGCACAGGGTAAGCAAAACATTTTTATTTCAGTACTGATGAGCATTTCACAGAAATATTTATTTATCCATATGTGTGAGGTGGGTGTCAGGAGTGTGTGTGTGTGTATTGCTGTACCATCTGTGATAGTGGCACCAATGTTAGTTTGTTAGCATTTATTAAATTATAAAAGTGTAACTATTAATTTCTTTCCTGTGTTATTATCACAGGTGATCCTGACAGTGGAAGTTTATGACTCTTACCACCCGATGCCAGAGTATCGGGAGATGATGATGATGATGTTGGCCAAAGTGTGCAGAGGTTGAATTTGACACTGAGGTTGACATTCGGCCATCCCCTATAATTCCATCAGACACAGCCAGTAGGTCTACACAATGAATTGCAACTGTGGCCTACATAAACCCATTCCAGTTAGCCATCAGATATTGGACAAGTGGAGGGTAAGACACTTGATCAGGGTAGTGCGGTTACTTCAGTTTCAGTGTCTGCTGACTCTGGCCATAGCCAAAGTGTGGAAGAGGTGCCACACAGGAAGATTGTTAAGGTTGCTCATAGGAGGTCTGTTGTCCATCCTCCGGCTGATCTTTGTGTGTCTTTCTGTGCCACTCAATATATGTTTAGGGTCATCATGGAGATACAGTCATGTTCCAATAGGGCCTCCAAGGAAATGCTTTGGGTTGTAGATGTGGCATTGGCTGACATGTGTGACTGCCTCCACTGTGTTGCCGATTCAATGGATTGGATGAATGGCACACTGAAATGGGCAGTGTCTTTGATGAGAGGGACAGCATCCCTGTCGGCATAAGTCAGCCACATCATCTAATGTTAGTTGATGTGGCCGTGGTAGATCACTCTCCCATAGTGGCACTACTTCCACTGCTTCATTAGTGGTTGAGATGTCCACACCCAGATGTGGCAGACTATAAGGTCATGGTTTTGGGCATACTTATGAGGAGAGCTTCAGACATCAGTCACATTCAGGTAGCAGCAGTGCATCTGACTCTGGGCATGGATATGCCAGGGCAACAACTGGCAGAAACAGGTCTTGGAGTCGGAGAGGTCAGAGATGAACTGTCACTTGTACCATGCATGGCTCACACCTGTCCGACATACAAGGACATAGAGCTAGCACAGTGCTTGGCTGTCTTCTTGCAGACACTGTTACACCAATTTCACCTAGAGTGCACATACAGACACACACACACATACCAGTTATGTGGGTTAATTGTGAAGCTTAAAGCTCATTCTGGTTAGTGGTCATTTGATACTTTATCAAAATATCTGCCTGTTTCTCTTTCTTACTCACATGCACTCACCACCTTTTCTGTCAGCCCAAGCTTCCTATCCCCGACACACACACACACACACACACACACACACACACACACACACACACACACACACACACACACACACAGACACATGCAACACTCTGTGCAAATGATGATAACTGTGCCATATCCTTGTTTTCTTTCTTTTGGATTTAGGTTTACATAAGTCTTTTGTCTAATGCTCATGGTGCATAGCTGACTTAGTGCTTAGTATATCTGTGTTTGTGATTCTGTTTTGCAAATTTTACTGCTTTCTTACAGGGTTTTGTAATGGGTACATCCCTCCCAACCTCTAAGACCAACAAAACTGGACTAAGCCATAAATGAAAGTGTGATGAAGGCCCAACAATGGGGATAGCTTTTAAATGTCATGGTCTTACAAACTTAGACAGTTGATGGAATGACAGGTTTTGCATTACTATTTTTATGTTTATGTGGGATATGAAGTCTGAAACTGAAATTGGTGTCATTATTTTCTAACTTCACTCTTTAATGATTTGCCATTACAAATATATGAGGGCAAAATGTGGATATTCCATGAAAATCTGTACATTTTAGATGTAAGGCCTATTAGTTGATAGATGACACATGTATTCACTGAAGTAAGTGCTGTCACATCTTGATGTAATTGGTGTACAAATCAGCCACCTTATACTTACGTACATTACCAAGTAACAGCATGCAAGGATATGCCATTCATTTATATTCTTAGACATTTATTTTTCTATTCCAGGTTCAATACTTACCATAGAAATCCAGCAGTTGCAAGACTGTTAGTTCAGGGCTGACTCTGTTTGATGCTAGTAGTACACAGCCATTACATGGGTAAGTAAAGGTTGTGATTGTTGCCTGGCATCAATGTTACTGTAAGTATGTGTGTGGAATGAAGGTTTTAGCCACTTAGATGGTGAGCATGTGTGCTATCCTTTGCTTCTTGGTCAGTGCGAGGCCATGTTTTGCACATCTATGCATGCCTACAACCACAGCGGCTGCTGGTTCTCTCTCTGGCTCCTCACCTGCATGTGGCTGTGGTGGCCTTGCCAGTGGTGGCGGGATGTGTGGCACTTCTCCTTGCAGTTTTTTCTGAAGCTGTTTTCTTAGGATAATGTTGTGAAGCATGGCATACGTGGTGAATATTTCTGCACATGTACAGGGCTTTTACTGCAGGGCTCCCCCAGATGTATCTAGGCACTGGAATTGTGACTTCAGCAGCCCAAACACATGCTCTGTGATATTTCTTGTTTGAACATGTGCCTCATTATAAGGTTCTTCATTTGGGGTGTGTGCATTTCTGATGGGCATCATCATCCACGGTTCCAGTGCATAATCTGCATCCCCATTAAATGACCCTGTGGGATTTCTGCCTAGTAAACATCTCATACAATTGGCAGTTGTACCAGATATGTGAGTTATGGTAACTGCCTGGGTTGCCAGCACACACATTCAGGATGATTCTCTTAGCATTAAGCATGATCTGGCAGTTAATAGAGTGGTAGCCCTTTCTATTTATGTACACCCTTCCCAGTTCCCTGGGTGATGCTTTGATTTCTACATGTGTACAGTCTACGGTACCCACAACTTCAAGGAATTGTGCTACAGGGTAGAACTTATACATAGTTCTGGCTCTATCCTCAGCTGTATAGGGAAAATATATGTATTCGCTGGCATGTTGCAGCATACCATTCAGGAATTGATGGAGAATCTTGGATGCTGATTCCTGTGACATCCACAGCATTTTCTCTGTTGGTTTCTGGAAGGTTCCTACAGCTAAAATTCTAAGTGCTATATATACCTTAGTCTTCACTGGGAGTGGTTCCCCTCAGGTTGCTCTTGCTGTCAGTTGAGGACGACAGAGGTTGCTGAGTTTCTCTAGTGTGTCTCTATCCACCCTGTAGTACTCTATAATTTCTACCTCATGCAAATTATAAAAAGTTACATGGGGTCTGCAAACCTTTCTCCTTGGCCATGGTCTATTAGCAGCAGCAGCAGCATAGACATGGGCATTCTGCACATACATATGAATAAGAGCAACAGCAGCCCCTAACATTCTTTCCGTGTAGCCTAGTTTCCGTGACTGTATTCCAATATTTTTTGGAATTCGCACAGAAAACCAGCACTGAGTGTACAAGTTGCTTTATAACTTGTTGAATAGCTCCTCCATCTTTGATTGGTAGATTTGCATACAGTTCAGCTGCTCATGCTGTAATTATCATGGCATGATGTTTGCCATGTTTCCATGGCTGTCCACAGCATATAGAGCTGCTTAATGAATACAAAACAGTGTGCTATCATGTATGAGTGGTTTTAGCGGCCCATGTAGGCTCTATTGAATCTGCACCTTTATTTTTCTTTTCATGGATTTGAATTTAATATACATGAGAATTTTATTATTTGATTGTAACAACAATTCATATATATTTATTGTTGATGTATCTTTCAGCTAACAACTGTCTATTCAATTGTGGAAGATATTCACTGGGTGTTTTTGATAAGGAGATTTATTAATTTATGCTTGTTGTTCTGATGAAGTTCTGGTTTAAATAATGAATGAAATCACTTAACTCTGAATAAATTGTTTGGTCTGTGGACGTGTCTAGATTTAAAACATCTTTTTGTTTTTTGTTTTGTTTTTTATGGTGTTGGTAAAAGTATTTTCTTGATTATTTGTTCTGAAGATTAGAAATGCTACTAGCATTCCCATCAGGATCCTTTCCACTACTTTCCCATTTACTTTTGTCAATCAAGTAGTTCATTGTTTACTTAGTTTTTTTTCTGCCCCTCCCCCTTCTCTAGTGGTAGTAGTGGTGCTGTTTTCTATTACTCTGGCACTTCAGCCCTAGCTTCTGATCTTTTAAGGGTTTCTGAAGGGCTCTCTGCTAAAACACTAGATAGATTCCTGAGGACTCTTTTTAGACAGCCCATCTGGTCCTTATTTTATCCTTCATAAGACATGCCAGAACCACCTCCTTCCAACTCTCCCTGGAGCGTGTCCGTTGTTCTTGCTATTCTGTCCTGCATCTTCCCAGTATGGCACACTCCTTTGCTTTCTTTTTGTAAAGCAAAAAATTCATTCAGTAACTATGCTTTCCCCTGTCTTATCTGTTATACCCCCCTACCATGATTGCTTAATCTACTTATTCTGTAACTTCCTTATTCCTTTCTTTCATCTTCCTAAAATCACTTGTTTTCTTTCTTTATCCCTTCTGCTAACTGGGTTTTCAGTTTAGTTTTTGCTGCCTTTTCCATGTATTTTGCCATCTGGCTAGCCTCCTTGTACTATGTCTTATCCACCTCCCCTCCCCCTACTGCAGTTATTACTAATCTCTGTTAGTTACAGATTACACTCTTGCCTGAATTATTACTCAGGAAAGCTTCATTATCTCAATAGTTTTACTCACAATCCCACATATTTTCAAGTCAGCTAAAGTGATGACTCAGCCATCAGCATTAGTAATATCTAACCAACAAATGGCAAAAATGACACCAATATGAATTCCTCTGGTCCCTGCTCCCTCAATGACCTCTTAAACGAGTTTTCTCAAATATCTGCAACCACTGCAATTTACCCACTTCACTTGTTGAACCCATTTTATACCCCTTTCTACATCTTCAAAATAAAGACTGAAGACTTAGAGAAGGTTTTAGTTCAAATTTTAGCAGATGCTGCCCCTCCCCCACTCCCAGTGCTAATGGACTGCTACCTTGGTTTGCAGTCTTACGAAAAAATACATCATCTAGCTCTTTTTCCATGTCTTTTGGTCCAACAGAGTCACATGACCAGCCATCTGCACATTCACAGGCAACAGTCTCCTCAATATGGACAAAGGAAACCTGATAAGTTCAATTTTTATAGATCTCATGAAGATCTTTGATTTGGTAGACCGCCCACTACTACTTATCTCATTCACTGACATGGGAATTAGTCAGAATGCTCTAATTCTGTTTAAAAGCATTCTTTCTAAAAGATAATTTAGCGTTAAAATAGGTCCACTTTTCTCTTCTAGAACTACAGTCCTGAAATACATACCCCAAGACTCCTTGTAATCTCCATTTTTATTTTCTATCCTCATTAATAGACTTCCCTCTGAATTACCAGACATTCTTATCATATTATATGCAGATGATATATTAATTGATAGTTATGCTCTCCCTCCCAACACAATCAAATCACAAATAGATATAGACTACTATAAATTTCCACCCGTCTTCTATAAAAAATGAAACTCATTCTTAGCATCAAAAAATGCCATGATATTTGGCACACAGAAAATCATTCATAATCACCATAACCGGTAAATACTATTTAGGTTCACAGGTTGTTAATAGGCTAACAACCACTAGGACCCTTACAAGCCTAAACCCATTTTGATTCCAAGTATCATGGACATCTAGGTGGGGTGGAGACATGTTAGAAGTGAGGTAACTAAAGTTGTAAGGGGGGGGGTGTTAGTTAGGATAATACTTTTCTTATTGACGGCTTCTGTCCATGAGGTTTATGGGGGGAGGGAGAGAGCTAGATCTGGGGTAAATTTACAATTTCCCATCCACTTGTCAATGTTTTGTTTGGAAATGGTCCGGAATGAGCTTTGTTTTACATGGAAAGGGAGCCTATTCTGTAGTGCAAGCATCCTTTGCGGCACACACATGTCTCTCCAGCATGTTCTGTTTATGTGACAAATGAAGTTTAGATCCCTGGATCTAGTATTTCTGGTGCTGTTTGTTTTGCACATCTGCTACAGATCCATCAGGGCTGGGTCTGAGAAAGCAGTCTAAGCCAAACAAATATCCCTTCTCGGCAGCGTGTAGGAGACTGAATACAGAGACAGAGCTTTTAGGCAATCAGTGCAAGATAGTGTATTCATGCCTTGAAATCTCCTGGTGAGAAACCTTTGTGGACATTCCAACTGTTGTAAGTGCATGCCAAAAAGGGACATCGTACTCAATAACAGGTCTGATAAGAACCAAGTGGAGTGGTATTATAACTTCCTTGGATCTGGATGCCATACTCTCACTTGTAAATTGGGTGACATAGAATGATTTTCTTGCTGTCTTAGCTACATGTTGATCAAAGGCCAGATTGCCGTCTACATATGTGCCTAGATCCCCTTCTCCTGGGTAAACTCTTGGGGGTGTTTTATTGATGAAGTAATTAACTTGGGTTAACAGTTTCACAAAGAGTATTATAATTTGACTGCTGAGAAGTAGATGCAAAATAGGAGCAGGCCCAGCACAGAACCATGGGTTACACCATTGGTGGCTAATCTCTTGATGGAGGTGTCCTCACCAATCCAGGCTTCTTAGGTCCTGTCTGCGAGCCATCCAGCAATCCAGTGAGTTATGTAGGGATTTATGACTAGCTCAGAGACCTTGTCTTCGCTGCCTTAGGGGATAGCAAATTGAATGCCTTGAGCAGGTAAAGATATGCAGTTTGCACTGTTTTACCATCCTCCATTGCCTTTGTGACCCTTTCAATGAAAAATACCAGGTTAAGTAGGTGCAACCTTCCCTTAGCAAAGCAAATTGGGTTGGGTCCTGTGTCAGCAGGTTGATAATGTCCTTATTTATCATTTCAATGATAATTCACTCCATGGCTTTGCATATTAGGCTCGTTAGACTGATGAGTCTTTAGTTCCCTGGGTCAGCTGATGGTCTGGCCTTGTGAAGGGAAATTTCTGCTGCAGTCCTCTTTTCATAAGAAACATGGCCTGTTTTGAGGCTGTGGTTGAAGATTGCCTTGATAGGTTGTGTTTTAGAATGCAGAAGGCAACTGCAGATGTTATTGGTACCCAAATAAGCAGTGTTCTTGGCTTTAGCGAGTGCTGCCAGCACCTGGTCCTTGCTAACAATTAAGGGAAGTACAGTAAACTCTCAGTTAACCAGCACACATGGGGATTGGTAGATGCCGGATAACTGTAGTTTCTGGTTGCTTGAGAGTTACTATAAAAAATAGGCCTGACTAATACTCTGCCCTATATTATTTGTTTGGTTTGACTTGTTCTCAAATTGGGGAGAGAGGGAATTTATTCCTATCTTCCTTTTTTAAAACTCAAAAACTCTAAAAATGTAAGGTGTGTTTCTGCAGGGGAAAACAGAAAGTGCAACACATGAAAATTGTACTGTATTTCTTCGATATTTTTACACAGTTGCTTGAGAATGCAGGTTGCTTGAGTTCTGGTTAACTGAGAGTTTACTGTATGTTGGAGGGGATTTCACCAGGTGGAGCTAGGGGAAGTGTGTGTGTGTGTGGGGGGGGGGGGGTGAAGTCTGACCTGAATCTATCAGTGAGTAGATTTGCTATGTCACCCTAATATGTGAAGATGATGCTATTGGTCACTAGTTCAGCACACTGCTGTGTGTTATCTTTATAGTTTTGGACATAGCTGAAGCAGGCCTTGTGATTGTCATTGGCCTGTGAGACTATTCTGGTCTTGTAGTTGGCCTTGTTGGACTTAATTAAACCTCTTAGTTCATTGTTTAGTTTTATAAGTGAGGAATTGTCTTTAAGGGAGTCTCTGTTCCTGATTTTGACTATGAGTTTTTTTCTTTTATTATATACCTTGTTTAGGTGAGGATTCCACCAGTTGGGGTTAGTTTTAATGTTTGCTTTGGTTTACTTCGAGTAGGTACAGCAGTTTCTATGCAGACATTTATGTTTTTGTAATGGGATTCTGTGAATAATTGTGCATAGGTATCTGTGGTCTTGGGGTAGGGTGAGCCATATATTTTAACAAGCTGTCAGTTAACAGGATGTAGTTTTCCTTGCAATAGTCCTAACAGTTACTGGTTTTGGTTGGTTTGTACTTCAAATAAGACAGCTTTGGGATCAAATATCATTAGTGAGGATGTGACAAGGGTTGGGGTTGTGCAATGCTCTCCCATGTTGCTGCCTACCAGATGCAGTATGTTTGACACTATGGCTGGAGTGTGCACTGTCTGTTGCAGGGAGTTTGTGTTAATAAAGTCCAGGAAGCATTGTGCCTGTAACATTCCCAGTCTATAGAGGTGTAGTTAAAGTCACCTATGAAAAGAGTATTTGGTTGGATGATGAAGACCTGTAGTAGGTTTAGGTAAGAGTTGTGACTCTAGGGATATAAATGGTGATCTGTAGCTAGGCATACTATGGTGAAGTACCTTATCTGTGGTGACTTGTATGTGAATGAGCTCCATGGTATCATTTTGTTAACCAAACTGGAGGTATATTTGTTGCTAACGTAGTTCAAGACACCTCCATCTTTGGACAAGGTCTGTGCTGTTGTTGGTCTAAATGTGTGGAAGACACTGTGGCCTTACACTGCCGGTGTACTTTCTACAGCCTAAACTAAGTCTTGATCATGGTACAGATGTCTGCATTCTCCAAATTGAGGAGGACTTGAAGGGTGTGGAGATCTTTGTTTAGGTTCCTAGCACTAAGCAATAACACCTTAAGGTTGCTTGTAGACATTTTCACTACATTGATAGTGTATTCTTTTTGGTATTGCTTAAAAAAGACTTTAAGGGGGTAAAGAAAGTTGTAGCCAACATCCAAAAGCCTGGGACAGGTGCAGCCCATCCTTGACAAAGCAGCATGGTCTGTTTACCATGTCCTCCCATGCTAACAGATATTATATCTCCCTGGAGTGATACCAGAAACTAAGTCAGTGATGGCGAACCTATGACACGTGTCATAGGTGAACACTACCACATTTCGGGTGATACACCAGCGTTCACCAACACCTGAGTTGCCAAAGAAACTGCTTTTGCATTTGCTGCTTGTGTGAAGTGCATTGAATTAATTTATGCCAGGAGGCAGTTCAACAGCACTGCTGCAGAGGTAAGGAAGTTATTAACCTCAAAGACTATTTCAATATACTTTTTCAACTGAGTCTGCAAAGGGCAGTGCTGACATTGTTTTCTCTTCGTGATTACACTTCTACAAAGGGCAAGCAGTCTGCATTTCTACGACTGTGATGTTTAACATTCCTCTCAACTGTCCCTCTTAATCCCCCTTAGTCCCTCCAAAAACTAGTAACTTTTTATAGTTAATAATGACAATAATTAGATTTATAGACTCATTTTACTTCAGAAAGTGTATATTAATTCACACTCATTTTTCCCTGTCAGTGTCTCAAATTAATTGTACTAGTAGTTTAAAACTGTCCATTTCTCTTATTTCTAGATTTGCCCTTGATTCTGTTGAGATTGTCCCCTGATATATTGAAAGCCATGCTATTTTATTTATTTTTTTATTATTTATTTATTTATTTTTGTTTGGGGAGGGGTGACATGTAAGCAGATTCAAGTTAGGCTTTTTCTGAATTTTTGACATGCCGAACCCAAAAGGCTCGCCATCACTGAACTAAGCCAATTATTAAAATCAATCATTTTATATTTGTACTGCAGCATCCTCCTTGGTGAAGGTAGAATGCTGCTCAATGCAATGTTCATACCTGTCTGTGGCACATATTCCAAGAGATCTGTTATAGATGTTTTCATATAGTTCAGTGAGGCCCGTCTCAGGTCATATATACCCACATAGCTGGTGATAAAATCATATTGGTGCTCAGTGTGCAGTGACTTGAATGTGTGCATGATATTGTAGATCCTGACCCCAGATAGGCTACTAACTGTTCTTTTCCTTGTCTAAGCTAGTAAGTGGGGCATGTGTGTGTCACACAATGAAGTCCTCAATATGAAGGGTATTAGATAAAGTATATGTTTGCCTTTTGGGCTTTGCTTTTGGTGGACCTTTGGGTGTAGGCTTATGAGAAGTATTTGCTGATTCCTTTGGTGCGTGTTTTAGTGATTGATGAAGAATAGTATTGTCTTTAGGTGGATTTTCAAGGTCTTTTGAGATTTGGGAAGGTTTTTTTATATGCCTCTGCATAAGACAATCTGTGTGTATGGTGAGCGTTATGTGTGAGGGATATAGTGTAGGTATTTTTTATTACCACATTCGCATGCAAGATTTTTGCCTTCATTGTAGTTGTGTGTTTATATCTCCTACATACTGTTTTATTTTCTTTAATAATTAGCTGGTTGTCTGAGAACATGAGACAATTTCTACATTGCTTTAGGATGCCCAAATCTACCAAGCTGGCCACAGCGACATTAGCAAATTGCATAACTATGTTGAGCAGTCCTGTATTAGGGTGGGCTGGTTAGTATTAAGTATTGGGTTTCAACAGGAGTCTCCTGGGGTAGTTTCTGGAGTCAAGGGCAAGGTGTAATAGGATAAGGATATGGTTGTGCTTTCTATATGCAAGCTAGTTTCTGGGGTTAAGGGCAAGATGTTGCATAGTGCTAGGATATAGTAGTTTTGTTTGATGTGCAAGCCAGCTGCTCTAAGCTTAATTCCATGTGATGCCACACTGCTTAACAGGTTTTGGACCTAATCCTAACTTTATAGGGAAATATTACTGTCTAGGCATTTGTTATTATACAGGGCACTGCTAATCACTTCTGCATGGTGGGTAGCTCCACACAAACTCTCCTTTGTAGCAGAGACAAAAAGCTTGAAAATGACTCCTATGCCTACTAGCCAATAAACAAACTTATTGTGAGCTCCCTGGAGTGCTTCCCAACTCAGAGAGAGCAGAGATAGAAATGACGATTTTTGACACAAAATTAAATACATGCTTTATAAAATGCTTAAATTAACAGCAGCTACCACTTTACCCAAGTGCCAATAGCCTAGTACCTACCTATGAACCTATATTTTCTTGGGTGGCAAAAGCCAGGCTACCATTTTGGCTAGGCTTATATAGGCCCTAGGGCCAATAGCCCATTACCTACCAATGAACCTACCTATGAACCTACCTATAAATCAAGAAAACATTCTTATCTTAGCTTGGATGGGTTTAGATATAGTTGAAACATTTGTAAAGAATTGCTGAGGCCTGTGAAGGTAACCAGGGCTTTGCAAATGGGACTAATTTTTAGCAGAGAAAAAAAAAATGAGTGAAAATAAACTCCTATTCCCTCTGGCCAATAAGCAACACCGCTTTGAGACTCTGGAGTGCTTCCCAACTCGGGGAGACCAGGAATACACCTTCTGATACAAGATGAATGAATCTGGAATTTCTTAATAAAAAAACACATCAAAAGTAGCTTTGAAATACAGATTAAACAACTAACAAATAACTATGTCCCTGGCTAATTCTTTCTTTTGTAACCCAATCTGGAGGCAAACAGATGTAGAAAAAGCCAACAAACAGAAAAATGGCATATTCTCCACACAAAATTAAATAAATGCTTTAAAAATGGTCAAAAACTGCAGTTATCACTGTATACAGCATGCACAAGTGCAGTAAATCAAGAAAATATTCAAGAAAATATTTGATTCCCATTGAATTAGCTGTCTTCCATTACCTTGCAATCTAGCTTGATCCTCAACAGAATTTTCAACATCACTTCACACGACAAAGACAAAAAACAGCAAATACTTTTCTAGACAACAATAACAATCTTTTATTTTTATCACCTGAAGGTTGAAGTGCTAATGGGACAGGAGTTCTTGCATAGTCAGTATATTGTCTGGCAGTAATATCTGCAGGTCCTAGGAATAACCCAGCTGTACTATAGACATTGAATCATGTCTGCAGATCCACTACTCTTCCTCCATAGAGGGAACGCCACTATCTTATCCTCACAGAATTGAAATGGCTTCCTCATGAAGAGAGAATACATCTATATTTTGGTTCTCTGCTGTTTAAACTATTCAATTTAGGGTGGCTTCATTTCTTTTCAGTCCTTTAACTGTCAGAATTTCAAGATATAATCTTCATTTTACTACTCATTCCATTTGCTTAACTTCAGTTCATAACTCATAGCTTCTCAGTGATGGACTGAAAGATTTAGAATTTTTTTCTGCCCATTCTATAATCACTCCAGTCGTATCTCCTTTTCCAGTTAAATCTGAGAAGAAATCCACTAGAGGAATGGTCAGATTTTCAGGATTTCTCCAAAATGGAATAATTTAAATCATTGACATTTTACTGCCATTTAACCTATTCTTCATTCACAGTTTTTATGTTCTTTGTCCATCATACACCACTTGAATTAAAAATAAGTATTCCTCAATTATATGCTCATATTTTGCAACTAATATACAGTTGGTGAATGTCAAACTTCTAAGTTAACTGGCTGCTTTTCTGTTTTTATGTAATATATATTTTTATTATATTTTGTTCTCCTCTTTTCTATGCATATTTATAGTGGCATTACTATTTTTACTTCATTGAGGCCATCCTATATACATCTTTAACTAGTTGTGTTATATAATATTGCATATTGCTTATGTTTAATTTTCATGAAAATTCCAGGTAAATCTGAAAATGGTCTACTTTGGATCAGTGTTCAATTCTGGTGAACAACTACAAACAAAACAAATTACTACAAATACATTTGAAATTATTTTATTTTTATTTATTTATTTATTTGTTTATTTTATATATTTAATTTATGAATTGTATTTATATATTCATATTTTATACACACAGTATATTTATATATTTAATGTATAAATATTATTTATATATTATTCGAATGACAGGATAATGTGCTGATCTTAAAATTATGGAGATTTCAGTGTTGACTAGACAAGCCAACATGTTTGCTGAAGAGCCTGTGTTACATCTGAGCATTTATGACCTGAGGAATAGAAATTACTTCTAGAGAATAGCATTCATGGCCTGTTATGTGATGGAAAGTACTGGTTAAAACCTGGCCATAGGACCATTATAATTATGTTATACTGTGGAAAAAGGACTGCAATCATTTGTTGAGTCTCCTTTTCACAAGACTAGAAACATTGTGCATGTTGTCGAACTTGTGAACTGTAACTGTGAGCTTCTATTCAGTCCTATTCTATTAAACATACCATTTTGCAGTAGGACTGGAGTCTCTGATGTCAGATGACTGTGTGCAATGTGAAAAAAGAGTTAAGTTTAAAATTGTCTATTTTCTTTACTACTGAGTGTTTAGGACAGCAAAATTATAATATTTAGAGACTGGGAGTGTGGGACTGGGCCTTCTGCAATAATATTTTAATTATAGTAGGTCACAGCATTGTGATTTATGATGCTTCATGCTGCTGATGTTGTAGAGTTTATATAGTTCAATTAACTTTAGCTGAGTTCCTGTGAATGAGCTTTGCTATTTCATTGTGAACTCTTTAAAATGCAATATACAGAGGCATGATAAAAATGTTTTGTTTCAAATGTGTTTGTGGACCTGAAACAAATAGCTCCTATCAAAGTTGATAAAGTATAGCATATCTGTCTCAGACAAATAGTTCAGAAGCTATTGCAGGGATAATCATTACGTGCAAGGTTAATTAATTCTACTCACCCTATTGAACTTCAGCAGGGGCTGTCTCAGGGAAGTGGTGGGGAACAAAGTAGTTTTCTATCTTTACTGCCTGCCTAAAATTACAGCATTAAGGTGTTTCATTCTTAATAAGAATGGGTTACTCTGAAACAGCCACAAGCAGTGCTAAAAGCAATGTCTTTCGGGTTCTCCCATTAGGGGTTGCCAGAGCAGATCAACAGTCCGCAGGCTGATTGGCAGTGGGGTTTTTACAGTATTGAGTTGCCAGCCCAGCCTCCAAACTTCACAGAAGGCATGCACATACCTACTAAATGTTTTTAAAACTCACTCGACAACAGGGAGGACATGCGGACTCAGGTGCTCCAACCAAGAATGGAACCAAAGAACCTCTTGCTGTGAGGTGATAATGCTATCCACTGCACCACTGCTGCCAATAGCCACATACGTTTTACACATAAAATGGTATGTACCTTGGCCACAAGCAGTGCTAACCTGGTGCAAACTTCCCAATGGATATACAGTAGAGCTATAGAGAATGACTTCATGAAAACTGAGGTCTATACATTTTACACATCCGGCTTACAATGATTTGCAACTGTGGCAAACTTTAAATATTTCAATACTCGGTCAGATCCCATTCTAACTTATGATTCCCACTTTGAAAAAGTTCAGACAAAACATAAGTTTATACATAGGTGCTTTACAGAGTCAATCATGTCCTTTCTGATGAGTCCAGAAATATAATGGGCAGGTGATCCTCATGCACTCATTTGAATGTTTGTTTGCTGTAACTCTTAGTTTACTTAGTGTTAAATGGCAATGAAATAAAGCAAATTCTAAACAGGACTGGCAGATTCATTCTAAGGCACCTTAAACTAGGGTATAGTCATCACTCCTGCAACAGACTGAATAGCTTTCATCAGCAGAAGATGATTTTTGCATATGGCAACAGTTTTTACAAACACCTAAATCTCAGAAACTACCTATTATGAATAGGTTTGCTTTGGTTCCACTAACTTTCCAAAAATGTAGCAGTGTTCCTCAGCCTACATTCTTATTCTTTCAGTTTTAATAGTCATAAAGCATTATCAGTAATAAGGCCTCCTGAGTCACAAAAACTCAGCAATAACACCCATCATCATTGTGACAAAGGAGTTACTGCCAGCACAGTTAGCTGGAATGTTGTAAATAATTATATATCATTTGTGAATATCAAAATAATTCATATAAGATGTGTTCAAATGTATTAGACCTGTATGTCATATAACATGGTTTATACAGACATGTGTGCTGAGGAAGTGTTTTTTAAAGTGCTGTTTGAAATGTATCCACAGTGTACCCTACTGGACTAGAACAGAAAAGTACAATACATACACTATTGTAACTGTTTAAATGTAAAAGATACAATTTCTATGCTGAGAAGTTTTCTGTATTGTCTTGGAAGTGTTTTATTGTTTTATGACTTCCAGGGTCTGCAAAGATCTGAAGAAAAGCTCTTGTGTAGGTATGTTCACAGGTAGATTCTAAACACTGCTAGCATTCAACAGTGGGGGGTTTACCTGGGATAGAATCAAATGACAAGGAATGATGTCATTCTGCAAGTTATCGCAGTAATAATATTTGAGATATTAATTTCAGAAGTCACTGAGAGAGACTAGCATTCTGTATTCTGTCTTGAACCTGTCATGAACTAGAGAAGACCCATTCACCACACATTTGACTTGCTCTGTAAATAAGATAACTAGGATATAGTAATTCTCTTAGATTCAGTCAGGAATATAGTGAATTTTATTTTAGATGTTTTCTTTATTTATCTGAGACTGTCCTGCAATATTGTTTTAAATATTTCCTGTGGTTTTGAACTCTGAAGTCACTGTACATATATATTTAGTATTGTCTTGTTCTTTTATTATTAAGTATATTTAAACATTTCAGTGTAGCTGATCTGTCTAGACATATTTAAGTTCTGAAAGTACTTGCATATTTATTTGGTGGCACTGTATGGATCACGCCTAATAGCCTTGCTCTTGGTCAAACTACCATTTGTATTAATAGTAACATTACACAGTAAGATTGGACACCTGTGCCTTAAAGTAGCTGATAAGGGGTTTTGCCTGCAGTGATAACTACCTTATAGTCTTGGCAGAAGGGGGCATAGCTAGTAAACTTGTGCCAGCCTTTCCCAGGTGTGTGTGTGTGTGTGTGTGTGTGTGTGTGTGTGTGTGTGTGTGTGTGTGTGTGTGTGTGTGTGTGTGTATGTGTGTGTGTGTGTGTGTGTAAAGCAAATCTCCAAGAGTGTTGTGTCAGCTACTTGGGGAGGGACACAAAGCACTGGTTGGACAGAGAGAGTGTTGGAGGACTTGGCTTGGAACCCTGGCTAAGGACTCAACTCTATAGCTGTGCCAGTGGGGAGACTTACTGAGGATCTTCAGAAAGAGAGAGAAACCATCCCCAGACTGACTGTGGTCTCTGTGTGCTCTAATGGGAAATTGCACTTGATGCAGCGAGTTACAGCTAAAAATACTTGTGTGTACCTTGTCATCTTCCCAATGTATCTACCCCACTGGTGCTGGTGGTGAGGATTGACGCTCCTTGATTACCAGTCCAGTAATGGGGCATCATATTTATTGGCTGGCAGTGGTGGGATCACCACATCACATATTAGGATTTAGTGGTGTGGATATTGAACTCCTGTAGCCTGTAAACAGTGGTCACTAAAGAAGGTGTTTGTAATCTCAATCATCCATACAGTGAACATTCAGAGTTTCATATGATAATAGTTTTATTTATTTATTTTTTAGCTTAGTCAGGGACAGCAGGCAAAGATGTCAGCAGAGGAGTATGGCAAGCTGACAAGCAGCTAGTTTACTGAGATGTGTCAAGACAAGCACTGGTGCATGCCAATCTGACTAAAGCAGAAATTATTGCAGCCTTAGTCACAGCTACATCACAAACCATCAACCAGGAGGACAACCAGACTGGCCTTGGGGATGTACAGTTCTCAGAAAATGGACTGTTCGACCTTTCTTCAGAGGCCTTAAAAATCCTAATGGTGTTAAAAAATCAGCAGAGAAACTGAGATGTCTGGAGGCTGAAGAAAATGAGAAACTGGGACATCTGGAAGCTTAGGAAAAGGAGAAGCAGAGGCACCATGAAAAGGAGATGCTGTCTCTTTGCCAGGGTCATGAAGGTAATGGGGAAAGGAATAATTGAACCCCAGAAGCAACAAAGGTCAGTAATTTTCTTCCACAAGTTACGGAGTGTGATAATGTTGATAGTTTTATTCATATGTTTGAAAGGGTATCTAAACAGTATAATGTTGACCAAGGGCTCTTGGTATGGTTTCTGACTTCCTTACTCCATTATAAAGCTGTAACTGCTATTTGTAAATTTTCTGATACTGATTGCTTAAATTACAATACTGTTAAAAATCTTTTATTAGAGTGTTTTAAGTTAACAGCTGAAGCTTAAATAAAAAAGTTTTGTGAGCATAGGCGCAAGGCAGATGAAAGTGTGTGTTTAAATTACCTGTTTAATGTTTGTAGGCTACACACTCAAGTGTAATAGCTATTTTTGTGCATTTAAAGTGTTTTTTTTATTGTATCTGCGTTATTTTCTGAAAAAAAAAAAAAAAAAAAAAACAATACTTGTTTTCCCACCTTTCTAAGCTAGTATATTCCAGTTTTCAGGTTAGTGCTGAATTCAGGGCTGTGTTATAAGTTTCTGTGTTTGCCCATACCTTACTTGGATAGAAGGAAGTTTCTCTATTCACTGTGAGAGAGGGAGGTTTGAGCAGCCTATCTGTCCCTGGAGGAGTGGTTTCAGCCCAGAAATTAGTAGTTTATTGGCCATTTTGGGCTAATTTCTATCTCTTTCATTTCTCTGTTATAAAACCTGCATTTGCAAGGTTTTGCACGCCGGGCAGCTTTGGTTAGCTAGGGTATAACTATTCCTGGCTCCACAAAGTCTACTCTTCAATTTGTCCCTTGGAACTAGACAAACTTTCAACTTAAGCACTCAAACCATTTACTTTTCATACCAGCACTTGCTCAAAACTCATGGCAAGCACTAATAAACCTTAGCACTAGACCCACCCATACTTTAAAGAAGGACAAGGCTCTCTATTCGACCTTACCAGCCAATCAGTATAACAGTTCACTGTACCTATCCAGGCATGTCCAAAGGGCAGTTTCAGGTGTACTCTCTGGTTCAACTGGTGAATCTGGGCATTTTGAGGCAATGTTATAATTGCCTCATGTACACAGACAACCCTCTCCTCCTTCCACCAAACACTAATACATGCAAGAGATGCAATTATACAGCCAAACTGGAGGCTAAGCTCTCTCAACCCAAGACTGGACCAGGCAGTCAAGAGGAGAAGGGAATTACTTGCATCACACCACCAGTCTCACATAGACCTATGAAACCAGTAGCAGCAAAAAAACACACATAAATACATGAAAACATACTCAGAAGCTCTAAATAAAAATCTTCAGAAGCCACAGAGACCTCCAAAGCAGACATCCAAGAAACCTCCACCCCCCAACACAAACCATGAAACACATACTTCACAAAACCAGTGCACCACACAATCACAGCCCTTAAGGCAAAATAACATACCCAACACACTAGTAATAGATGACTCTATAGTCAGGCACACGGACGTCCGACTCACTAGGCTGAACAAGGAGAAGCTTACTGTTAGCTGCCTGTCGGGTGACAGGATCCACCATGTAACACAAGCACTCAGGTCAATCCAGAACAAGTACAAATATGACTCTGTCATTGTCTATGCTGGTGTGAATGACCTGAGCTGTACCTCCCTGGACTACTTGAAAAGAGACATGGAGGAGCTCTCTGATCATGTAGCCCAGGCTGGTATGATCCTGACCCTGAGTAGCATCCTGCCCTCACCAAGAATGATACCATGGTATAGAGAGAAAATGATCAATTTCAGCAATTGGCTAAGCTTCTGGTGTCATTCAAAGGGGATCCAGTGTCTGTCAGCCTGGGATGACATGCTCGACAAGCCACGCTGCTTTGCTAGAGATGGCTTGCACCTGTCACCCTTAGGCTTTTGAATACTGGCCAAGGCTTTTGCCCCCCCCATAGTGCCTTTTTTAGGCAAGGCTCAAAAGACAAACACACCGACATAAGTAGGAAAGTAACAAAAAACTGAGGGTAATGCTACTCAATGCCAGAAGTCTAAACTTCAAAATGCACATACTCAAGGCACTCCTCAGTATGGAGAAAATCAATATATGTGTAGTAACAGAAACCTGGTTTAAGGCTCCAGAGAGCACCCCAGCACTACCAGGCTACAACTCATATCATACATTTCTGCCACAAAACCCGGATCGAAATACAAAAGGTGGGGGAGTATCCATATTCATCAAGGATACCCACACCTCCAGGTTAGTGGCACAGCACGATGCTTCAGAGATCATCCACTTGCAACTAACAAAGGGTAAAACTGCTATTCAAATTATAGCTTGCTACAGATCATCCATCATGTCCCAGGACCCCTACTCCACATTCCTGGAAAAACTGTGAAACATAAAGGTCCTACCAAACACCCTGATATTGGGTGATTTCAATTACCCAAAGATTAACTGGGAGGACTACTCAAATACAAACTCCCTTGCCCAACATCTGCTAGAATTTATAAACTCAAATGCCCTGGATCAACTGGTCAACACCCCCACCAGAGGTGACAACATATTGGACCTGGTCATCACCAACATGGGCGACCAGTATTGCACACCGGAGGTCAACTCCTTGCTGGTTAGATCTGACCATAAACTAATCACTCTGGATATCCACATCCCCCCCCCCCCCCCGGTCAAAGAAACCACTGTGAAAAACTTTTCAAAAGCAAACTTCACATTACATAAGACCGAGGTGGGAAGTTTAAGAGCCTCCATGCTAAAGGATAACTCTGTCCAAGCTGCAAAATCCTTTACTAATGCACTCTACAGGCACCTACAAGAATGCATGAATTGTGCTATCCCAAAGAAAACCAAGACTCACTCCTCCAAGAAAAGCAAACCAGTCTGGTGCAACCCTGCCATAAACAAGCTATACAATAGAAGGAGGAAACTTGTACAAAAAAAGAGTAAAATCCCAAGAAGGAAAGACATCCCTGATCAGTATCAGCAAGAAACTATGTTCCCTCATAAAATCATCCAAGGCTAGCTTCAAAAGAAAAATTGCCATGGACTCCAAAGATAACCACAAGGCATTCTTTAGCTATGTCAAGAATCTAAGTGGCAATTCTCAGATCTGCTCAGAGTTAGAGTAGAATGGCACAAAATACACTGAACCCAACCAATATAGCCAACATCCTGGCAGACAGGTTAAGTGCAAACTTCACCCCCTTGTCACCCCCAAAAGGGCCCATAACTATACCAGAAGAATGTAGTGCCCCTGAAATCAGAGACACTCAGGTTAAAACAGCCCTCTCCAAAGCCAAAAACACAGCATCAATGGGACTGGACAGTGTCCCAGGCTGCGTCCTACACAAACTCAAAGATAAACTAACCCCTCACCTAAACACACTGTTTAAACTCAGCCTCTCCACAGGCTATGTGCCATCAGAGTGGCTCACAGCAATGGTTATTCCACTCCACAAAGGTGGAGCCAGAATGGACCCCAGGAACTATCGCCCTATAAGCCTGACTAGCTTGGTCTGCAAAGCTATGGAGTGCATCATCATGGATCTCATTAACAGAGACATTGGAAACCTCCAAACACTGAACCCTATTCCAGTTCAGCTTTGTTAAGGGCAGATCATGCCTCCTAAACCTGCTGGACTTTTTGAGACAATTACCAAGGCTATAGACGAGGGAAAGGTGGTCCACACAACCTGTCTAGACCTTGCAAAGGCCTTTGACACCATTCCCCACTCAGGTATTATAGACAAGCTCACCAGCCTGAACATAAACCCCTACGTCATGAGATGGGTTGCCAACTGGCTCATGGACAGAACCCACATGGTAAGAGTTGTGAGAGCTAGGTCTGACTCTAAACCGGTTATAAGTGGCATTCCCCAGGGCTCAGTCCTAGGACTCCTCCTGCTTGGCATATATTTCTCAGAGGTACAGGCAAGCACAGGAGGACTATGGCTGACCAAGTTCACAGACGATTGCAAACTAGGGGCTATAATTGACTCTCCGGCTGACACAGACATCCTCCAAAAGGATCTTACTGAGACAGATACCTGGTGTCAAAGCCACGGTCTCAAGCTAAATGCCAAAATGTGCATAGTTATCCCCTTTGGAAAAAAACAAAGTACTCACAAACTACCACATAGGTGGTAGCCCCCTAAATACAAAAAGACATCATAAGGGATCTGGGGACCCAAGTACATAGTAACCTCTCCTTTGATAATCACATTGCCAAAGTGGTTAGAAAATCCTTCTATGTGGCCCACCTAATCACAAAAGGTTTGCATCCAGATTGA
Organism: Protopterus annectens; assembly: GCF_019279795.1. NCBI lineage: Eukaryota > Metazoa > Chordata > Ceratodontiformes > Protopteridae > Protopterus > Protopterus annectens. The sequence goes on along the minus strand of NC_056734.1, from coordinate 83,131,738 downwards.
AAGAGGTCATTGGGCCCCTCTATGCATCACTCATCAGACCCATCATAGAGTACAATGGCCCATTTGGGATGTACCTTACAAGACACCTGCAACAACTGGAAAGACCACAGAAGTACCTCACCAAGAGGATCACTGGCCTCAAGCGGATGCCCTATGCAGCTCGACTGAAGAAACTCCATCTGTACTTGGTTGCATACTGCCTACTCAGAGGTGATCGCTGCCTGACATACAAGGCCATGTCCAACCCAGAATTGATGGACATGCTCCACCTAAAGAAAACCATATCCCCTTGAGCCACACGCTCCAGGAATCTAAACCTCACCACAACAATAAATAGGACATGCTGGAGGGATAGATTTCTGTCCCAGAGACTTCCCATGCTCTGGAACAAGATTCCAATCTACATTAGGCAGAGCTCCTCTCTAACTCTCTTCAAGAGAAACCTTGACGAGTGGATGGGAAACAGAACGTTTACCCCAGGGATCACTTCAGTGGCTCTGCTGGACAGAGGCACAGGGAACTAATCTAAGGGGGTGGTGAAGGCCAACACATTCCGGGTAGGCTTATAAATGCCTTTGGGCAGATAGCCTAGTACCTGCCTATGAACCTATGAACCTATGAATATATTGCTGAACTAAGCACTTATTTTTATAGGTGTGTGAGTAGGTGTCAGGTCACCACTTTTGAAGAGCTGTCAGATATTTTGGTGAGGCACAAGCCCTTAGCACTTTGCCTGAGGACATGAAAGTCTGTTTGGCAGATAGGGAATGCAGTACCGCATATGAGTTGGGGAAAAAGGGACACCTACACCTAGCAAGCAGAACATCACTGCACAGGAAAGGGATAGCCAGTGCTGCTCATGGTTCTAAGGGAACCCAGGGTGGGCAGTCTAACCACCCGAACAGAGTCTGCCAGTAGCAGGGGAAGCCACTAGTTCAGGTACATGGCCAGGATCCAGGGTTAAATACTTTAAATGTAACCAGTGGGGCCATGTAGCATATAGCTGTCCACAGAGGCAAGGTGGAGTAAAAAGGTGGGAGAGCCAGTTATTTGGAATGACAGAATGCCAGCAGTAAGTTGTCTGGAAACAACAAGGGTACCAAACTACCACAAGAAGTTATATCCTATCTTAATAGATGGGAAACCGGCCACTGCTAATAGAGACACAGTCTCTGACCTAACCATTGTGAAGCCTGCAATGGTTAAAGAGAAGCACTACTTGCTTGGGCAGTCTACTCTAGTCAGAGATTTAGAAGGGACTCCATTCATAATATCTTTGGCTAGGGTTTACCTTGACTGGGAGGGTGGAAAAGGAAGCAAGCAAGGAGGTGTGTTTGATGATATCCCTGCAGATGTTCTGATAGGGAATGATTTTGATAATGCAGTACCTTGTGTGCATGCAGTGACACACAATCATGCTTGAAGACAAGCATGTGGGTCTAATAGCCTGGTAGGGACCAAGACATACCACACACATGAAGCCAGGAGGTAGTTACTTCAGGGAGGGACCTACCCTGTAACAGTGAGACTGAAGGTGAACCGCAGCTGCTTGTGGGTACTGACATTCACTTGCAGAGAATGACTACAAGGGCAGAGTTGAGTAGTAGTAACCAGGCTGACAGTAAGGCACCACTGTCAGAGAATTCCAGACTTCCTGTGGAAGGGGAGATGGGAAGGGTTACAAAGAGAGAGCTGAGACAGGCTCAGCTCTCAGACCCTACAATACAAGGCTTGAGGGAGGTAGCCAGTGAGGCACCTGCTTGTCAAGGAAAAGGGAAATCTGTATACTGGGCAAAGGGCTACTGTATAAAGAGTGGACACCTGATGGAGGGCTAGGGGGTGGGAGAATACAGCAGTTGGCAGTTCCCAGAGCCTACCATCTGGCATTTCTAGCCATAGCCCATGGCATTCCTTTTTCAGACCATATGGGCATAACGTGTGCAAAGAGATGCATTATGAAAAACATTTATTGGTCTGGGATTTCCAAGGATGTAATAGGGTACTGCTGGACCTATGAGCAGTGCCAAAAGGTAGGCAAGGCAGGTGATAAGGTCAAGGCTACTTTTATGCCTTTGCCTGTAATTTAGGAGTTGTTTCAGAGGTCAGCTATGGATATTGTGGGGCCTCTGAGTACCCCAAGTTCCATAGGGATGAAGTATATCCTGGTGGTAGTAGATTATGCTATCAGACACCCTGAGGCAGTGACCCCGTCTTCAATTGAGGCAGGAAAGGTGGACACAGCAAGGTAGGTTTCCCAAAAGAAATACTGACTGACAGAGGTGCCACTTTCATGTCAGACCTGCTGGCTTGTCTGTGGAAACACTGTCGGGTGAAGCACCTAAAGACCACCCCCTACCACCCCCAGATCAATGATCTGGTTGAGAGGTTAAATGCTGCACTAAACGCCAGCTATACTACGGGCATTTGCAGACCAGTTTAAGAAGGAGTGGGACAAATATTTGCCCCATCTGTTGTTTGCTTACATAGAGGCACCTCAGGAATCTACAGGTTTTTCACCCTTTGAGTTGCTGTAGGGTATAGGGTGAGGGGGCCTCTAGATTTGATTTGTGATGAGTGGGTGGGTAAGTGTGAATTCCACAAGGAGTCTGTTGTGGCATATATCCTAAATCTCTGGACAAGGTTCAGGGAACCCATGGGCTTGACTCAGGAGAACCTGGCAGAAGTCCAACAGCAGAAAAGGGTCTGGTATGACAGGAATGCTTGAGCTAGAGAGCATGCTGGGGAGCAGCATGTTATGGTTATCATTCCTGTCAGACACAACAAGCTGCAGGCAGCTTGGGAAAGACCCTTCAAAGTGGTAATGAAGGTCAGTGATGTTAACTGCATGAAAAACTGCTAGGCAGGAGGCAGGGGCACAAATTGTACCATACCGTGATAGGGAGTTCCTGGTGCTAAGTATTTGCAGTAGACGGCAGGAGGAGTCTGAGGAGAATCTATGGCTACAGGGAGCATCCAGCAAAGTCCCAAATTACTATGGTGGAGCCTAGGGCTGCAGGCATATGATAGGACAGTGCAGCACTGTATTGGGGTCAGCAATATCAAGACAGCTGGATTCTCAAGACGTGGAATGGGGTAAGGTATTCCAGGATAGGATCATCCATCTCAAGCAACATTTCTCAAGGGTCACTTGAAAAACTAGCTTGAGTCTTTGGGGGGGGGGGGGAACGTGACAAAGGAGGTACTGCCAGCACAGTTAGCTGGAATTTTTTAAATAATTATAGTTCATTTGTGAATATCAACATCATTCATATAATATGTTTCTGTTACAAATGTATCAGACCTGTATCTCATATAGTATGGTTTGTACAGGCATGAGTGCTGAAGAGGTGTTTTACAAAGTGCTATTTGAAATGTATCCATGGCGTACCTACTGGAATAGAATAGAAATGTGCATACACTATTGTAACTGTTTAAATGTATATATTTTAACAGGGGAAACTGGAATACAGAAGGTTAACTTGCAAAACTTCAGAAAAATAGCTGAAATTAAATTTCTTTATGGCTGGGCCATAAAATGATGTTATCTTTCAGTTTCAGTGCAGCAACAGATGCAATGTCTGTGCTGAGAAGTTTTCTGTATTGTCTTGGAAGTGTTTTTTTGTTTTATGACTTCCAGGATCTGAAAAGATCTGAGGAAAAGCACTTGCATATGTATTTTCACATGTAGATGCTAAATACTGCTAGCTTTCAGCAGTGTGGGGAGGGGTTACCTGGGATAGAGTCCCATGACAAGAAATGATGTAATTCTGTAAGCTATCCCAGCAGTAATATTTGAGATATTAATTTAAGACGTCTCTGAGAGAGACTGAGCATTGTGCATTCTGTCTTGGACTTGACAACAACTAGAAAAGACCCAATTCACCACACATTTGCCTTGCTTTGTAAGTAAGTTAACTATGATATAGTAATTCTCCTAGATTCAGTCAGGAATATAGTGAAGCATAGTTTAGATGTCTTCTTTATTTATTTGAGACTGTCATGCAATGTTATTTTAAACATTTCCTGTGGTTTTGAACTCTGAAGTCACTATAGATGTATATTTAGTTTAGTTTTTTTTTTTTTTATTATTTATTATTAAATATGTTTAAACATTTCATTGTGGCTGATCTGTCTAGACATATTTAAGTTCTGAGATTACTTACATATTTATTTGGTGACACTGTATGTGCAACTCCTAATAGCCTTGCTCTTGGTCAAACTACCATTTGTATTAATAGCAACATTACACAGTAAAATTTTACACCCTTTGTTAAGGGCCTTAACGTATCTCATAAGGGGTTCTGATAACTACCTTATAGTCTGCACAGAAGGTGGCATAGGTAGTAAACCTGTGCCAGCCTTTCCTAGGTGCATGTGCATGTGTTTGTGTGTGTGTGTGTGTGTGTGTGTGTGTGTGTGTGTGTGTGTGTGTGTGTGTGTGTGTGTGTGTGTGTGTGTGAGTGTGTAAAGCAAATTTCCAAGAGTGTGCCCTTGTCAGCTACTTGGGCAAAGATAGGAAGCACAGTAAAAGCCAGTGGAATTTAGTGGAACCAGACAAACCCAAAAATAAAATCCTTAATAAAAAATAAGGCGTTGAAGGCTGAGAATAAAACACTTTAATATGCAAAAGTACTAAAACAAAAGTATGTTAGTGCTTTCACAGTTGCCTACTTCTTCAGACCTTAATAAAAGTGAGCAAGTGTTAAAAGTTTAAATAGTATAAACATCCAATAAAATCTAATTATGGTTAATGAGGCAAACCTCTTTTTTTCAAAAGAGGTTTTAAGGAGACAGCACTATTCAAACCCGGTGGAGCATACGCTTTAAAATCAACAATCCATCTCAACTCAACATGTTCTGTCTCATTATATAAATCACCTTCTCTTAAACTATCATTTACTTCGCATAAGACCAAAAATGTAAAATTATGACTAACCCCAACTTCAGATACATGCTTGGTTAGTGCATTGGTCATTTTGTTGTTGCGTATATCATTCAAGTGCTCTAGCACCCTCTTCTTAAGCATACGATTAGTCTTTCCTATGTAAAAACAATCACATAGGTTACACTTAGCCATATATACTATATTGTTAGTAGAGCAATCTGCATAGAAGGAGAACTCTATGGGTCTCAAAGTTACAGGGTGTACAATCATACATGTTGACCAACTATTGCAGCAGGCTTTGCAATTTCTGCATAAATATAGGTTCATAGGTTCATATTAAGCTAACTGCCCTTGCGAGCCATTTTAAGCCTAGCCAATTATCCCTTGTGAGAATCAAACCCTGTACCTTGTGTTTGTAAGACGAACACTTTAACCATTAGGCCACCCTCCCACCCCAATATGTACCCTTAAGTTCCAAAGTAAACTGCCCATAAGGCCTACTATGCTTATAACACATATGTTGTTTCAGATTCTTACTGTTCTTAAAACTAAATTTGGGAACAGGTTCTATAACTACTTATATTAGGATTCGTCAGTAGAATAGGCCAGTTCCTTTTAACAATCTCACAGACCCTATTGACTTCACCAGAATATGTTAAACACACCCTATTTACCACCGTAGTATCTACTGCCCTTCTATTCTCTAATGCTATAGAAGATGTATCTGAAAAGAATGGTTTTATTTTATTCCATTCTAACATATTAACTTCCTCTACTGTTCTTTTTATATCTCGAATTTTATAGCCCCTGTTCATAAGTTCTGTACATAATACATCAAGGGCCTCATTTAAGGATTCTGGATTAGTATGCAGTCTCCTACACCTGAGCACCTGATTCTTTATCACATTTTTAGTAATATGCCTAGGGCGCATAATACAACAATGTAATATATTATTCTTCCTGCATGACGTCTTATCTGTCTTAGTGGATAGATTTCCAAACATGTTCTTACTAACAGTTATATCTAAAAAGTCAACTTTCTCTAGGGAGTAATGCAAGGAAAAAGACAAGTAGGTGGTGGTACTCACCAAGTAATAAACAAATCCATTAAGGTATTCCTCATTACCATGCCAAATAAAAAAAATGTCATCCACAAAACGTTTGCAAAAGGTGGCATGTGGTTTGAACATCTCACTACTGAAGACAGTTCAAGAACTATATTCACATACGTATTCACACACGCTGTGCCCATAGCCACTCCTACTACTTGGAGAAAGTATTCAGACTCAAAAAGAAATGCATTGTTTTCCAGGATCAGATCTAATAGGGCACAGATCATATTGATCTTGAAACTAGAGAAATTGCATTCTTTAGTTAAAAATTGCTGCACATTCTCAACTCCATCAACATTGGGGATGACTGTAAATAATGAATTCACATCTAAACTTACAAAGTACACTTTCTTGATTTCATGCTCACCCCTACATTTAGCCCATATATACAGATGTTCCAAGAACTGATTGCTATCTCTTAGAACAGTCTCCACTGTATCTAGAACACTTCTAAGCTGCTTCTCAACATTTATGGACATTGGCTCTGTGAGCCACCCTCTTCCTGATACAATGGGTTGAAAGGGAGGGTTTACTGGATCCTTCTGCACTTTGGGCAAATCATATATCACTGGTATGGTAGGATGTTGAACAGAAAAGCATGTATACAAATAATAATCTATTTGGTCTGTCATAAGCAGGTCATATATATAAAAATCCAATCTATTAATAATGCCATTCACCTTATATTTTTGTAAAATGACATATACTGTATTAACATGTAATTCTTTTCTCATGCATTTTTTTTTTCAAATAGTCCAATCTGTCAAAAACAACAATACCACCACCTTTGTCTGCTGGTCTAATAACCAAATGTTCAGCCCTAGTCAACATATTTAATGCTTCTTATTCTTCGGCTGATAAATTGAAAAAAAACAGCTTTGCTTTTCTCATTAAATGATTTCCTTAAATCATCCTCACAAATCTTAATGAAGGCTTCCATAGCTGGAGAATTATCCAGAGTAAAAACACTCGGGTTCTTCAAACTATGGACATTCTGTATTTCTTTGTCTCCTTCCAAAAAAAAAAACTGTTTTTAACATTGATATTTCTAGCAAACACTTTCAAATCTAAGATTGTCCCAACAAGGTCCATCTTAGTAGCAGGGACAAATGAGAGCCCTTTATTCAATACAGCAAATTGCTCTTTAGTGAGTACAATAAATGACAAATTAAACACCAAATTATTTATTTCCGATTGCGTGTCTGTGGACCTTTCATCTGAATTGGAAGGTTGGACTGCAGCCTTCCCCTCCTTCTGTGACTACGTGACCTCTGTTTTCTTGCCTGATAGGGAGAACTTTCACTAAAAAATCCTGGCTAAGGACTCAACTTTATAGCTGTGCCAGTGTGGAGTCTTATTAGGGATCTGGAAAAAGAGAGAGAAACCAGCCCTGTACTGACTGTGGTCTCTGTGTGCTCTTAAGGGAAATTGCACTTGATGCAGTGAGCTGCATTTGTAAATACTGTGTGTGTACCTTTTCATCCTCCCAATGTGTATCCCCCACTGGACTGGTAATCAAGGAGCCTCAACATTCCTCTCAGCATCTGACATGGTCCTGACACTTCACATGTTATCTGTCTATAAAGAATGATGCTAAAATAATGTAACCTAGTTGTTTAAAATGTGCCCTTCCCAAACCTCAGAAAATACATTTTACAGTGTCTGACGTTATTACTTATTTTGTACCATGCACTGGAGGTGGGTCAGTCTGGCAACCATAGGCACTTATTCTTATTAGATATTGTGTCTTTCAACTTTTCCCAGTTAGGGGTCACCACAGCGGAACTCCAGTCCGCTAATGATTGGCAGTAGATTTTTACATGCCGAGTTGCAAGCCCTGATGCACAACCTCCAACAAAGGTTAGCCCATTCACGCATGTCTCCACACAGAAGACACTTTAGCTGAGAATCGAACAGGACAACGTCTTACTGTGAGGTGACAATGCTACCGCGTCACCACCACCGCAGTCTCCACCACCACCACAGTCTGATTAGATATTAAGGCATATATATCAGGAGTTATGTTTTGCACCAGTTCTTAGTAGTTCACTGATAGACTCTGAATACAAGACTGTATAACACCCATCTCTGTACTTTGCATATTTTTCATACATTTAGGCATTGCCTCTTTTATTACTTAGTTAAGGGTAAAAATGTCATTAGAGTACTACAACCACTTGGTTACATTACCAAAATTAGTTAATAAAAGTAAACTGTCTATGACAGAGCAGAAAACAGTGTATGCTACAATGTTTTTTCATGAGGTTATTATTGTTTAGTATCTGGATCATATATTATAATGAGGTCTAACAACAAGATCATTATTTCTTAGGAACATTAGCTTTCATGCAGGAGACAAGGAGGTGAGGTTTTATGTTTTTTGCAAGGCAGGCAGGTACGAAACAGATGTAGTTTAATGCTAATAAATTCAATGCTATGGAATTTTGTTGGGAAAACCAAGAGAAAAAGAAACGCTCAGATGGGTGATGACAGAAAAAAATGATCCAAGCTCTTGAAGGCGACTCAAACAAAGCAGTGTCAATTATCAAAAGGAGTCACATTAACACCAATTCACTTAACATTAATGTAGTCCTTCTAATACTACAGGGCACTCATAAGACTGTATCTGGAATAATGCATCCATTTCTGTAGGTATACATAGAAAGGGAGAATGCACCTAAACCGAATGCATAGCTTCAGCAAGATTTCCAAATGAATTAAATAATTTTCATTTTACTGTTACAGGCAAATTTTTCCTTGTTCTGCTCTCACTGCATTCATTCCTATTGTTTATAATTGTTGTGGTGTGTTTAATTCTTACCTTAATGTAAAAATCGTATTCACTTACATTAATGAATCTAATCTTACCTACTCTAATAGACGACAAGGTGAGACTGGGAAACACTTGTGCAGCACTGCAATCAAATTATATGTGGAATCATGGGAGGCGGTGCTGAAATATAATGAAAGTTTCAGAATGGTTAGGACTGTGTAAATTGGTAGTGAGGAGGGAAAGGGGATAGGAAATCAGTAAAACACCCTTATGCCCATCCTCAATCCTTTAATAAAATGTTTTTTTAATGATTACTAATATATGGCCAGAGGTTACATTAATGTTTAGTTAATCAATCCTTGGTATAGTAAGAAATCAAGTATAGGTATTGCAACTTTGCCCTTATGAGCTGAATAACTTCAACTTTTACATTAAGTCAGGAATTAGCTCATGTTCTGTTACAAGCACTTGAGTCCCAGGCACCAAAGACCACTGTCTCAAAGACAGGGACTCAAGCTTCTTCGAACTTGTACAGGCTGTCACTTGCCCTAAGAGTTGAATATGAGTTCAGGTAAGTAGATACCACAGCTTAGTATGAGTTTCTGTGAAATAAGTTCAACAAAAGTCAGGAGGGAGGGAGATATGGTGGGATTGTAGATTAGGGCAGCAACTGGGAAGGGGATTTAGCTTTATCTAGCATGAGGGGAGTTCAGGGTTTGGAGAACTTGAGGAATTTAGGTTTAGGAAAGGTGGCTGGAGTTTTAGGTTTATGGAGCATTTGTAGACTTTAGGCTTAGGGATAGGTAGTATAGTTTTATGTTTGTGGAGTGATCTGGGTTTTAGATTTAGGGAGGGTGGACTTTCATTTTAGGGTTAGTCAGCAAGGATTTGGATTAGCAGGAGGGTGGGGAGGTTTAGTGTTAGTGTTAGGACGCTGGACCTTTATAGTTTAATAGGGTCAGGGTTGGGAGGGCTATGTAGTTAAGTAAGATCAGGTTAGTGAGAGAACACTTGCATTTTCAAGTAGCAGCGATCAAGTGTGTCGCTAGTTACTAATTCATGGGTATTTGAAAAAGACCCACTAGTTTACTGCTGTTATTATAATTGCTGGAAGTATCTCATTTCAGTTTTATAATACTACCTTTTAGCTATTTCAATGAAATATAGGTTCAATGGTTCACAGGAGGTTATTAGGCTAGCAGCCCTAGAGCCCTTACAAGCCTAGCCATATTTAACCCGAGTTACCCCGATTGTTGGTGATTAGGTGAGTGAAGTTTGCAAAAGTAAGAGTCTATGGTAGTTAATACTGATTTTCTCTGCCCAAGAGGGGTATGGGTACCACTCCAGGAGTGAATTTGTGGCACCCTTCCATTGATCTAGGTTGTGTTTTTAGAGGGCTAAGGAGGGCCTCTGTTTCACGTGAATTCGAAGGTTGCTCCAGAAAAGTGGTAGTCTCTGGGAGATATATCTAGCTCTCCAGCATGACCTGTTCATGTCAGAGGTTAGGTTAAGATCCCTGGAGTGAGTTACCCTCCTGCAATTTGATTTATGAATGTGTAGCATTTTCATCAGGGCTGGGTCTGAGTCTGCCGTGTAAGCCAGGCACAGGTCACCACTTAGCAACCTGTAGGAGACAGAATACAGTGAAAGAGCTGTCATTCTTTCTGCATAAGACTTGTTTTGAGTACCCTGTAATTACTTGGTGAGACACGTCTAGTCTCTCCAACTGTTGCAGGTGTCTGTTGAGGTACATGCAAAATTGAGCATGGTACTCAATTACTGGTCTGATGAGGGCTGAGTATAATGGAATTATAACATCCTTAGATCTATATGTGATGCCTTTACTTATAAGATGTTCCACATTGAAGGATCTCCTTACTACTGCAGATATGTGGTGGTCAAAGTTCAGATTGCTATCAACTTGAGCACTCAGATCACATACCACTGGGTCTACACTTAGGGGGATGTTAGCTTTCCCATAGGGAATAATAATGCATTTTTTTTGCATTTATCTTTAATCCGTGACTTTGGCACCAATCATTTGTCTGTGCTAAACCTGTCTGCAGTATATTAACATCACTGGGGGACTTGATTATTGCTCCCAGTTTGCAATCGTCAGTGAACTTGGTCAGCCACAAGCTATCCAAGTTTGTTTGGACTTCTGAGGAATAAATTCCAAACAGTAAGAGTCCCAGCACAGAATCCTGTGATACGGCACTGGTGACTGGTCTTTTGCTAGAGGTGATGTCACCCACTTTGACAGTATGTGTTTGACAGTATGTGTCCTGTCAATGAGCCAGTTGGCTACCTGTCTGGTAATGCAGGGGTTAATTCCCATTTGGGAGAGTTTCTCTATAATAACTGAGTGGGGGATTTTGTCAAATGCCTTGGCTAGTTCAGGTTAGGTGGTATGCACTCACTGCCTTTCCCTCATACAGGTTTTTAGTGACTTTCTCAAAGAAGTCAACCATGTTTAACAGGCATGATCTACCTTTAAGAAATCCAAACTGGGTTGCAGCCAGTGTTTGTAGATTACCTATGTCATTGTTAATAAGGTTCATAATGATTCTTTCCATGGCCTTGCAGATGAGACTAGTCAAGCTTATGGGTCGATAATTCCCAGGGTCAGTTGATGGTCCCTCTTTGTGTACAGGGATTACTGTTGCTGTCCTCCATTCTGCTGGAACATAGCCAGTTCTCAGACTGTGGTTTAACAGGGATTCAAGTGGGTCTGCAAGTCATTTGTTTAAAAGGCAAACTGAGATGTTGTCTGGTCCCATTGATGCCATGTTTTTGACCTTGGAGAGCACTGAGATGACCTTCTGTCTTGAGATAATAGGCTGAGGAATGGTGGCAGGTATACTTTGAGGGGATGCCTGGAGAAGACAGGGGGGTGAAGTTTGTTCCAAATCTGTCAGCTAGCAGGTTGGCTATTACTTCTGGTAGGGTATGGGTGGTGCCATCCACAACCAGATCAGCACATAGCTGGGTATTCCCTTTTAGACTTCAGACGTAGTTATAGAATGCTTTGTGATTATCCTTAGCTAGGGAGGTAATTTTTGCTTAGTTATTAGCTTTGGAGGACTTGACAAGATCTCTAATTTGTTTGTTTAAACTAGAGAGGGATTCCTTCCTCTGCTGAGCCAGTTCTCTCTTGTTCTTGGACATTAGTTTCTTTATCTTGTTGTATAGCCCATTTATACTAGGTTCCACCAGGGAGGCTTGTTTTTTTGGCAAGACCGAGTTTAATTCTGGTCCAGTGCAGCTGATTCTATACAACTGCTTTAGTGGTTATACAGGGCATTGGCATACACCTCTGCATAGGAGTCTGTGTTTTGTGCATTTGAAGGGGCTTTGAATTTTCTTCTTCTACCATCACTTAATAGGAGATAATTTGTCTTAGAAAAATTCTTAAGCATTTCTGAGCTTGATGTGTTATCCGGTCTTATAATTACATTGAGTTACTAATTTATGGTCCGATCTTACCAGGGAGGACATCACATGGAGGGAGTACAATGTTTTCCCATGTTAGCGAGTACTATGTCCAGTACATCTGAGCCTCTTGTGGGTGTACTGACTAAGTGTTTCAGAGTATTTGTATTGACAAAGTCCATCTGGTCGTGTATGTTTCCCAGTTGATGGTAGGATAATTAAAATCACTCATTAGTAATGTGTTGGGCTGTATGGTAAGTGGCTCCACCAAGTTCAGGTATGCAGTATGCTTTTCCTGTTTCATGGTGGGGGACTTATAGCTAGCTGTGATGTGGTAGGGGGCTTTGCCTATAGTTATATAGATGTGGAGTAGCTCAAGAGAATCATACTGTTTGTCCAGTCTCGAGGTGTACTTTTCTTTAACAAAGATGATGCGCCTCTTCCTTTGGTTCTCTTATGCTCAGTTCATGGTCGGAACGTATGGAAGGCATTGTAGCCCTGCATGGCTGGGGTATTTTACATACCTTTGAACCATGTCTCAGTGACTGCACAGACATCAGCATCTTCCAAAGTGAGGAGTGCTTCCAGGCAGTTTCTTGTTTAGATTCCTAGCATTAAGCAGCAGTACCTTGAGTTCATCTAGAGAAGAATTTATTATGTTGGGAGGTTGGTTATTTTGACACTGCCTAAGAAAAGCACAATAGGGGCAGCAAATGCCTTTGTCAGTATCCAAAAGCCTAGAGGAGACAGGTGCAGACCATCTCTGGCAAAGCATAATGGACTGTCATGCATGTCTTCCCAGGCTGGCAGATAATGGATCCACTTGGACTGATACCAGAAGCTAAGCCAATTGTTAAACTCAATCATTTTTTGTTTGTATTATGGCATCTTTCTTCAAGAAGGTAGAATGCTGCTTAAGGCTAGGCTTATACCTGCCTGTGACACATAATCTGAGAGCTCAGTCATATCTCTGTTCATATAGTCCAGTGATGTCCATCTCAAGTCACTCACCCCCACGTGGACGATGACAGAGTCATGCTGGTACTTGTGGTTGAGTGACTTGAGTGCTTGAGTGACTTAGTAGATCCTGGCACCTGACTAACTGTAACCCGCTCCTTATCCAGCCTGGTGGGGAACATCAGTGTGTCTTGCAATGGAGTTGCCTATGACCAGTACATTAGGTTTTGTGAGGTTACACCTTATGGGCTTATTTGTTGAGACACGTGTATGTGTGTGCGTGTGTGTGTGTGTGTGTGTGTGTGTGTGTGTGTGTGTGTGTGTGTGTGTGTGTGTGTGTGTGTGTGTGTTGTCGTCGTTTTTTTTGCATTGTTATTTGTGTAAGTGGTTTCTGTTTGGGAGGCTTCTGATCTTTTGGTAACTTACTAGTGAATATCTCTGCATATGTGAGTTTATGTGTCATGTCATTATTTAGTACGGGAAGTGTGTGTGTTTGCTGACAACCTGTTTGGCATTCAGTTTATCCTTATGTGAGAGTCTCGCTTCCAATTTCATAGTGTAAAAATACATGCGTAAAACTACATCTCTCACATAAAGTATTTGTTAATTTCAGAAGTGGTTGTCACTATACATGATTCAATTGTTGAATAACCTCAGGATGCCCATGTCTATCAGGCTGGCCAGAGAGATGATGGGAAACTGCCTGTCCATGATAGCAGGCTCTTATTGTATATGCTATTAGGGAAGGGAATGGGTTAATTTTACAGGCCTGTGCTAGTAGCACCAAGACTACAATATAGAGCTATAATTTGTGTAGGCTAAGATTGATCAATAAGGCAGCACTGCTCAGTGGGCAACAGAATTGCTCCTAAAGAATCAAAACAGCTTGGAAGGGTTTCGCTGACAGTTGTTTAGGGAAATATTGAGCTTCTAGGCTTTTGCATCTATAGAAGGCCACTGATAACAGTAGCTTGTGTAAAGAGCAGCATCACACAAATGCAAGCCATAAATACAAGCAAAGAGAAACAAGTTTTAAGATAACTACTAATCAGTAAAGCACACAATAAGCCTTCCGCCAGCAATCCTCAACTCAGACAGGTTAAATCAGCACACCTCTGCCACAAGGGTGCATAAAACACCTTCTTAATGTAGAATAGCTGGTTTGGAGCCCAAGTGTAACAAGACAACACAAACTACCTCCAACAGCCCTACAACTAACAGATACAATGTAATACAGTGCAATTATATATTTAAAGCAGCAGCAGATGATACATTTTTTTAAACTGCTAAAGTACAAAGAATATAAGAGAAATGCAAAAAGATATTTAGAGCCCTTTTGTGTGATTTCCAGCTCCAACAGACCAGATAAACACCTATTGCCACTAGATGAACAATCACAGTCCGCCGTGTGATGACCCTCCACTGGACCAGTAATCAAGGATCCTCAATACTCACCACTGGCTCATGTGGAGGGGGGGCATTCACTGGGAGGATAACAGGTATACATGCATATTTCCAGAGGCAGCTCTCTGTATCAAGTGCAATTTCACTTAAGAGCACACAGAGACCACAGTCAGTCCAATGTTGGTTTCTCCCTTTTTCTCCAGATCGCAAATAAGAATCTCCACTGGTACAGCTATAGAGTTGGGATCTCAGCTGAGTGGCCAAGCCAAGACATCCAGCATGCTCTCTGTCCAACCAGTGTTTCCTGTCCCTGTCCAAAGAGCTGACACACATGCTATTTGAGGTTTGATTTACACACACACACACACACCTGGGAAAGGCTGGCACAGGTTTATTAGCTATGCCCCCTTCTGCCAAAACTATAAGGTACAAAGTTCTTTATAATCCACAGGTTATGTTGTAAACAAGAATGCCAATAAACAAAAAACCCAAATAGAAATTTTATTAAGCTTAAAAACAAGCTTTTCGTGGGCGCTCTGCACCAACCTCCTCAGAAAACAAACTGCGCCACACATTTGTCTCACTATAAATACATCACTACTCAACTCAGATGTGCCCCCTAGCAGCTCCCCTTTAAAAAGCACATAATTACACTTTGAAATTTTTAACTACGAAGCAGCCAAAATATTAAACAATTTGGTATCTACTACTTATACCTGCCATCAATACTGGTAAACCTATAATGCTCCAAATATTGAATTTTAAAGCCACCATAATTATATATAAATACAAATGATAAAATGTGTCGATAACCACAAGAAACATTATAATATATGTTAAAAATAAGTATAAAAGTGGAAAAAAATTCCCACAACTGTTAATATAAACATTGATATAAACAATAAATGGTGAACACAAAAACAAAATGAAAATGGTGAGACCCAGAAATATGTTCCCAAATGGCATTAAGTCACTCCAGGGGGCTTCACCTCACTAGGCTTCTCAATTTGAGGAAGCGACTGACGGAAAGCATACTGTTAAGTCCAGGTAAATGGTAAGCTTCCAACTTAAGTTGCCACATCAACTCCTTGCATTCTAGTCTTAAAGAATCGGGTCCCCCCATAAACTCTTGGTTTAGCTGATCGATCACTGTAAATGAAAATTCGTGGCCTGGGTTATCTAATATATGTTTGGCCAGAGCGTTGTCGACCTTCCCTTTCCTGATGGCATATAAGTGCTAGTATACCCATTCCTGTAGTTTCCTATCAGTCTTGCCAATGTAGAAACCTGGAAAGACTGAACACTGGGCTAAATATACCACCCGATTGCTGGCACAATTGAATCTTCCTTGTATGAGATACTTCTTGTCCCTGATGGAAAAAGCTGAACTTGGTTTTATGTATCTGCAGTACCTGCACATGTCACATCTGAACATCCCAGATCTGGGGGGGGGGGGCACCAGCAACTTTGGACTCCAGGATGTTTTTGATGTTAAGGCCCCTCCTGAAAGTAACCTTAGGGGGTGATAATAGTTCAAATGCTCCTATAATCTTGGTGGTTAATAAGCGCCAATTTTTCTTTATAATGGATGCAATGTCCATTGCATCCAAGTTGAATGAAATTAAAAAAGTACAATTGAAAGTATCAGACTCACTGGTGAGGTGAAGTAAACTTAAAGACCCATCCTCCATATTCCCCAAAATGGGGCGGAAGTGGCCATTGGCCCTCTTCCCCTGCACTTCCAAACTCAATTCTGCGACAAAATCGGTGGGGTACCCTCTGCTGACGAATATGCCAAAGATGATCTTGCACTCCTCGTGAAATTTCTTATCTTCTGATGTCATGCGGGCTGCTCGAACAAATTGGCCTTTCACAATAGCCCTCTTTTGATGTAATGGGTGTTCACTGTCAAAATGTAAATAAGAATTCGAGAAGGTCGGCTTCCGATGTATGCTGGCCATGAAGCGATTAAGGCTCCTATCTTTCTATAGTTCCACATCCAAGTAGGTAATCTTGTCAATGGCAAACTCAGATGTGAATTTCAAAAATTCTGTGGCGCCGTTAAAAAACGACACCAAGTTATTAACATCATCTAGAGTACCATTGAAGATGACAAAAATGTCATCCAAGAATCTAGTGTATAATGCTAATTTCTCTTGGACCAAAGAATTAGATAAAACAAACACCCTCTCCCAGTGGGCCATGACTAAATTGGCCACACTGGCTCCACAGGGCGATCCCATAGGGACCCCAATCAATTGGTGGAACCACCAGTGATTAAATGTAAAAAAGTTGCTGATAAGAATAACCTCCAATAGTTCACTGACCATCATAACTTCTTCTGCAGGAGCATGGTGAAAAAACATTTCCAATTGGATTGACTCAACCGCCTCCAAATGGGGGATATATGAATACAGGTCAACAACGTCAATGGTCAAGAGAATACAATCAGCGTTAAATGGAACAGAACCCACATTTTCCAAAAATGCCCAAGAATCTCTCGAAATGTATTGGACTCTGTCCGCATACTTCTTGAGAATCTCATCCACCACCTTGGCCGCTGCATACATGATGCTTCCTCTGGCATTGACCAGTTGCTGCATAGGTGGATCATAGATGTTCTTGTGTATCTTGGGGTTCCCAAACAAGACTGGAATTTTAGGTGATACCACAGAAACGAAATTGTTTACATTCACATCCATAACGCCATTGATGAACATCTCCTCAAAATATGACTAGATGTGGCACAAGCTAAGATTCAATTCATTCATAGAAACCTCCTGGTAAGTATCAGAAGATAAAATAGCCAACATCATGTCATTGTAGTCATTCATACGCATAGCCACCAATCCCCCTCCCTTATCGGGTTGCTTAAGTCTAACTGATGCAAACCTGAGTGCCTCTGACAAGGCCCTTTCCTCCTTAGTGATATTAAAATGAGTCTTGTGCCTTGATTTGAAGAGGTGGTGGATGTCAAGATCACACAATTGTTCGAAAATTCCAACAGCTGGGAGTAATGGCGGATTATAAGTACTTGGTATGTGGTAAGGGTTCTTGCGTTTTTGGGAATCACCCAACAACAGTGACAGGTTCAACTTTCTCACAAAAAGTTTCAGGTCCAATATAGTCCTCCCAACACCAGCTCTACAGTAGGGTACAAAAGTTAATCCTTTAGCCAAAACATCCACCAAAGGTTGGGAAAAAACAAACTGAAAAATTGTAAATCTTGAAGTCTTTACCCGTGTTGTAAAGTATTTCCAAAGGTTGCGTTGGGGGTACTGATGGAATAACTAGTCCATGGTCTCTCAGTTCCTCCTGGTTTTGTATTTGTTCCTTGTCATCCAACCCGACTGTGGCTGGGGGGATGAGGCTCGGAGTTGAAAATTTTTGTCATAGTTGTCAAGAGTCAGCTCTTCCTGGCCCGCACCCAGCCCAATACTCATAACACATTCCGTTGAAATTGTCTGGTTTGTTCACCTCAATAGGGATCCATTCTCCGGTTCATGGGGGTGCATCAGTTGGCCATTGGTCTCGGGGCCAGATAGCAACCCCATGGTGGTTCTGCTATTCCCTAGAAAATTCCCTTGAGATTTAGGGGGTTTGGGGTAGGCTACCCCCTCTTTCTAGGCTTTTATGTCTCTCTGGAGTTTCTTTACTTTAGTTATAGTGGTCTTAAAAATGTGTCGGTCGATACTGGTGAAGACTCTTTCGTATTCATAACGATATCTGAAAAAATGAGTATCAGATTTAATTTCCTCATCTAAGTTGGAAAATTCCATGGTTAGTTGATTAATAACTTCCTGATAGTGGGCGCAGATTAAGTTGATCAATTCATTCCCATGTCTATCAAAAAGTGCCAAGAGGTCAAGGTGGAATTTCGACCCTTCTTCCAAACCTGTAGGGTATTGCCACGAGCGAAGCCCCTTCGGAACAATCTTCGCACGTCTGCATTCTCCAAAGTAGGATACCTCAAGTTGTAACTTCCTTAATCTCAGTAATTTTTGATCAAAATTGTTGAGCTTAGTAGGTAAATCGGACAATCCTTCAGTTTGAATATCAATATTACCGATGTCTTCCCCAGTAGGAAAACTGAAGGGGCGATTCAGCCAATTGTTCAAGTTTAATTCAACATAGCCCCTCCTCAGTGCCTCGGCACTTGAACAATTGGCTGAATCACCCCTTCAGTTTTCCTACTGGGGAAGACATCGGTAATATTGATATTCAAACTGAAGGATTGTCCGATTTACCTGCTAAGCTCAACAATTTCGATCAAAAATTACTGAGGTTAAGGAAGTTACAACTTGAGGTATCCTACTTTGAGGAATGCCAATGTGCGAAAATTGTTCCGAAGGGGCGTCGCTCGTGGCAATACCCTACAGGTTTGGAAGATGGGTCAAAATTCCACCTTGACCTCTTGGCACTTTTTGATAGACATGGGAATGAATTGATCAACTTAATCTGCGCCCACTATCAGGAAGTTATTAATCAAATAACCATGGAACTTTCCAAATTAGATGAGGAAATTAAATCAGATATCATTATGAATACGAAAGAGTCTTTACCAGTACCGACCAACACATTTCTAAGACCACCATAACTAAAGTAAAGAAACTCCAGAGGGACATAAAAGCCTATAATGAGGGGGTAGCCTACCCCAAACCCCCTAAATCTCAAGGGAATTTTCTAGGGAATAGCAGAACCACCATGGGGTTGCTATCTGGTCCCGAGACCAATGGCCAACCGATGCACCCCCGTGAACTGAAGAATGGATCCCTATTGAGGTGAACAAACCAGAGAATTTCAATGGAATGTGTTATGAGTATCGGGCCGGGCACGGGCCAGGAAGAGCTGACTCTTGACAACTATGACGAAATTTTTAAGTCCAAGCCTCATCCCCCCAGCCACAGTCGGGTCGGATGACGAGGAACAAATACAAAACCAGGGGGAACTGAGAGGCCATGGACTAGTTATTCCTTCAGTACCCCCAACGCAATCTTTGGAAACACTTTACAACATGGGTAAAGACTTCAAGATTTACAATTTTTCACAGTTTGTTTTTTCTCAACCTTTGGTGTATGTTTTGGCTAAAGGATTAACTTTTGTACCCTCCTGTAGTGTTGGTGTTGGGAGGACTATACTGGACCTGAAACTTTTTCAGAGAAAGTTGAACCTGTCACTGTTGTTGGGTGATTCCCAAAAACGCAAGAACCCTTACCACATACCAAGTACTTATAATCTGCCATTACTCCCAGCTGTCGGAATTTTCGAACAATTGTGTGATCTTGACATCCGCCACCTTCTCAATTTAAGGCACCAGGCTCATTTTAATATCACTAAGAAAGAGAGGGCCTTGTTAGAGGCACTCAGGTTTGCATCAGTTAGACTTCTGCAACCTGATAAGGGAGGGGGATTGGTGGTTATGGATATGAATGACTACAATGACAGGATGTTGGCTATTTTATCTTCTGATACTTACCTGGAGGTTTCTAAGAATGAATTGAATCTTAGCTTGTGCCACATCCGGTCATATTTTAAGGAGATGTTCATCAATAGCATTATGGATGTGGATGTATACAATTTCGTTTCTGCAGTATCACCTAAAATTCCAGTCTTGTTTGGGAACCCCAAGATACACAAGAACATTTATGATCCACCTATGCGGCTACTGGTCAGTGCCAGAGGAAGCATCATGTATGCAGCGGCCAAGATGGTGGATGAGATTCTCAAGAAGTATGTGGACAGAGTCCAATACATTTCAAGAGATTCTTGGGCATTTTTGGAAAAAGTGGGTTCTGTTGCATTTAACGCTGAGTGTATTCTATTGACCATTGGCGTTGTTGACCTGTATTCATCTATCCCCCATTTGGAGGCGGTTGAGTGGATCCAATTGGAAATGGTTTTTCACTATGCTCCTGCAGAAGAAGTTATGATGGTCAGCGAACTATTGGAGGTTATTCTTACCAGCAACTTTTTTACATTTAATCACTGGTGGTTCCACCAATTAATTGGGGTCCCTATGGGATCACCCTGTGGAGCCAGTGTGGCCAATTTAGTCATGGCCCACTGGGAGAGGGTGTTTGTTTTATCTAATTCTTTGGTCCAAGAGAAAGTAGCGTTATACACTAGATTCTTGGATGACATTTTTGTCATCTACAATGGTACTCTAGATTATGTTAATAACTTGGTGTTGTTTTTTAACAGCTCCACAGAATTTTTGAAATTCACATCTGAGTTTGCCATTGACAAGATTACCTACTTGGACGTGGAACTAGAGAAAGATAGGGGCCTTAATCGCTTCGTGGCCAGCATACATCAGAAGCTGACCTTCTCAAATTCTTATTTACATTTTGACAGCGAACACCCATTACATCAAAAGAGGGCTATTGTGAAAGGCCAATTTGTTCGAGCAGCCCGCATGACATCAGAAGATAAGAAATTTCACAAGGAGTGCAAGTTCATCTTTGGCATGTTCATCAGCAGAGGGTACCTTGCTGATTTTGTCACAGAATTGAGTTTGGAAGTGCAGGGGAAGAGGGCCAATGGCCACTTTCGCCCCATTTTGGGGAATATGGAGGATGGGTCTTTACGTTTACCTCACCTCGCCAGTGAGTCTGATACTTTCAATTGTACTTTTGTAATTTCATTCAACTTGGATGCAATGGACATTGTGTCCATTATAAAGAAAAATTGGCGCATATCAACCAGCGAGTCAGTAGGAGCATTTGGACTATTATGACCCCCTAAGGTTACTTTCAGGAGGGGCCTTAACATCAAAAACATCCTGGAGTCCAAAGTTGCTGGTGGCTCCCCCAGATCTGGGATGTTCAAATGTAACATGTGCAGGTACTGCAGATGCATAAAAGCAAGTTCAGCTTTTTCCATCTGGGACAAGAAGTATCTCATACAAGGAAGATTCAATTGTGCCAGCAATTGGGTGGTATATTTAGCCCAGTGTTTGGTCTGTCCAGGTTTCTACATCGGCAAGACTGATAGGAATCTACAGGAATGGGTATATGAGCACTTATATGCCATCAGGAAGGGGAAGTCGACAACGCTATGGCCAAACATATATTAGATAACCCAGGCCATGAATTTTCATTTACAGTGATCGATCAGCTAAACCAAGAGTTTATGGGGGGACCCGATTCTTTAAGACTAGAATGCAAGGAGTAGATGCAGCAACTTAAGTTGGAAGCTTACCATTTACCTGGACTTAACAGTATGCTTTCCATTAGTTGCTTCCTCAAATTGAGAAGCCTAGTGAGATAAAGCCCCCTGGAGTGACTTAATGCTATCTTGGAACATATTTTTGGGTCTCACCCTTTTTCATTTTATTTTTGTGTTCACCATTTATTGTTTATATCAATGTTTATATTGACACTTGTGGGAATTTTTTCCACTTTTATACTTATTTTTAACATATATTATAATTTTTCTTGTGGTTATGGACACATTTTATCATTTGTATTTGTATATAATTATGGTGGCTTTAAAATTCAATATTTGGAGCATTATAGGTTTACCAGCATTGATGGCAGGTATGATTAGTAGATACCAAATTGTTGAATATTTTGGCCGCTTCTTAGTTAAAAATTTCAAAGTGTAATTATGTGCTTTTTAAAGGGGAGCCGCTAGGGGGCGCATCTGACTTGAGTAGTGATGTATTTATAGTGAGACAAATGTGTGGTGCATTTTGTTTTCTGAGGAAGTTGGTGCAGAGTGCCAACGAAAAGCTTGTTTTTAAGCTTAATAAAATTTCAATTTGGGTTTTTTCATTTATTGCCGTTCTTGTTTGCAACATTACCTGTGGATTATAAAGAATTTTGTACACATCTATCTGAATCCAGGAGTTTAAAGGCGCTGGACCTGCAAGGGTGTTTTTTTCACCAGTTTGTTTTTTGAATTTTTAGAAAACTATAAGGTAGTTGCCACTACCACCAGTCAATCCTTATCAGCTACTTTAAGGCCCTTAACAAAGGGTGCCCAATTTTACTGTGTAATATTAATATTAATACAAATGGTAGTTTGACAAAGAGTAAGGCTGCTAGGAGTGGCCTACACAGTGTCACCAAATAAATATGCAAGTACTCTCAAAACTTAAATATCTCTACACAAATCAGCCACAATGAAATGATTAAATATATATAATAATAGGTAATAAAAGAACAAGACAATATTAAATATGTATTCACAGTGACATCAGAGTTCAAAATTACAAAAAATATATAAAGCAACATTGAATGACAGTATCCAATAAATAAAGAAAAAGATTATCTAAATTAAGCTTCACTATATTTCTGACTGAATCTAAAAGAATTATACTATTCCCTAGTAACTTATTTCTAGAGCAAGCCAGAAGTGGAAAATGGTTCTTATTGTTTTTGTCAGATCCAAGGCAGAATGCAGAATGCTCAGTCTCACTAAGAGACTTCTCAAAATAATATTTAAATGTTACTGCTGATAGCTTGCAGAATGACATAATTTCTGGTCATCTGACTTCTAGTTCCCATGCAAACCCCCATTGCTGGAAGCTGACATTATTTAGCATCTACCTGTAAAAATATCCAGACAAGGGCTTTTGCTCAGATCTTTGGCAGGTGCTGGAAATCGTAAAACAATTGCATTCCTTCATGCTTCCA
The DNA here is from genome assembly GCF_019279795.1 of Protopterus annectens. Classification (NCBI taxonomy): domain Eukaryota; kingdom Metazoa; phylum Chordata; order Ceratodontiformes; family Protopteridae; genus Protopterus; species Protopterus annectens. The sequence continues at coordinate 83,108,536 of NC_056734.1, read as the reverse complement.
AAGTAGCAATTAGTTCATCCCAAGAGATAATACAGAAAGCTTCTTAGAGCAAACATTGTGTCTAGCTGCTTTGAAACCTGTCATATAGCCTCTTTATGGTATAGCTTATAAAGTAATTTCAGATATTTTTCTAAAATTTGCTGAACTGAGGTTAACCCTCCAGTTTTCTCTGATAACATATACATTTAAACAGTTACCTTAGTGCATGTACATTTCTGTTCTTTTCCAGAAGGGCACACTGTGGATACATTTTTAACACAAGCAATTTAAAAATAACTTTTCAAAACAAACATCTGTACAGAGCAGTTTGATATACACATGCCATAAAGTTCTAATACGTTTGTAACACAAACACCTTATATAAATTAGTTTGATATTCACAAATGACATATAATTATTTACAAAATTCCAGCTAGCTGTGCTGGCAGTACCTCATTTTGTCACACTCATAGTGTAAAAGCACAGCAAAGGAGTGTCCCGAGTGAATCACTACCAGAAACAAACTTAAAAAGACATGAAATGCTACCACAAAGAGGCTTAAACATACTGATACAGCAATGTATTTAAACAGCTTATAAAAGTAAAATTATTCAATAAAAATCACAGGCAGTGATTTCACATAATTCCAATTCCAGATATGTAGCTGCATTACATATTTAGAATGACATGAGATGCACATTGGTTTTATATCAAAAGTTCGTGCTATTTGTTTCAAAGTACAGTGGTTTAATATAATGACATTGTTATTAATGACATGCATATAAAAGTACACGTATACATACCAGATCGGTCGAGGCCTGGGTTAACAATGACTGCCACCAGTACTGTTGGCCAACAGGGTGCTGGTGGAAATTGGGCTACTGTTGGCCAAAGGAGGAGAAGAGGCGGAAGGCAAGGCCGAAGGCAAGTAAAGGCTAGGACTGTGATAGTGAGGGTCGGAACTTTGAATGTTGGTAGTATGACTGGTATAGGGAGAGCTAGCTGATATGATGGACCGAAGGAAGGTTGGTATATTGTGTGTGCAAGAGAACAGATGGAAGGGGAGCAAGGCTAGGTGTATCAGAGGTGGGTTCAAATTGTTTTATCATGGTGTGGATGGGAGGAGAAATGCGTAGGCATTATCCTGAAGGAACAGTATGCTAAGAGTATTTTGGAGGTGAAAAGAGTGTCAGATAGAATGATGTTTATGAAGCTGGAAACTGATGGTTTAATGATGAATGTTGTTAGTGCATATGCTCCACAAGTTGGGTGTGTGATGGATGAGAAAGAAAAAATTTTAAAGTGAGTTGGATGAAGTGGTGATGACTGTACCCAAGGAAGAGAGACTGGTGATTGGAGCAGATTTCAATACGCATGTTGGTGATGGGAACAGAGGGGATGAGGAAGTGATGGGTAGGTATGGTGTTAAGCAAAGGAATGCAGAAGGTCAGATGGTAGTGGATTTTGCAAAAAGGATGGACATGGCTGTGTTGAATATGTATTTTAACAAGAGGAAGGAGCATAGGGTGACATACAAGAGTGGAGAAAGATGCACACAGGTGGATTATAACTTATGTAGAAGGGCCAGTCTGAAGGAGATTGGAAACTGTAAAGTGGTGGCAGGGGGAAGTGTAGTTAGGCAGCATAAGATGGTGGTTTGTAGGATGGCATTGGTGATCAAGAAGAGGAGGATGAGTGTGAGGGCAGCACCAAGGATCAAATGGTGGAAATTGAAAAATGGTAATTGTGAGGTGATGTTCAGGGAAGAGTTAAGACAGGCACTGGGTGGCAGTGAAGAGTTACCATATAGCTGGGTAACTACAGCAGAGCTAGTAAGAGAGATGGCTAGAAAGGTGCTTGGTGTGACATCTGGAAAGAGGAAGGAGGACAAGGAGACCTGGTGGTGGAATGAAGAAGTACAGGAGAGTATACAGAGAAAGAGGATGGCGAAGAAGAAGTGGGATTGTCAGAGAGATGAAGAAAGTAGACAAGAGTATAAGGAGATGAGGTGCATGGTAAAGAGAGAGATGGTGAAGGTTAAGGATAAAGCATATGACAAGTTGTATAAAAGGTTGGACACTAAGGAGGGAGAAAAGGACCTGTACCGATTGGCTAGACAGAGGGACCGAGCTAGTATAGATGTGCAGCAGGTAAGGGTGATAAAAGATAATGAGGGAAAACTACACACAAGTGTGGAGAGTGTGTTGAGCAGATGGAAAGAGTACTTTGAGGGGCTGATGAATGAAGAGAATGAGAGGGAGAGAAGGTTGGATGATGTGTAGATAGTGAATCATGAAGTGCAGTGGATTAGCAAGAAGGAAGTAAGGATAGCTATGAAGTGGATGAAGAACGGAAAGGCTGCTGGTCCAGGTGACATATCTGTGGAAGCATGGAGGTGTTTAGGTGAAAAGGCAGTGGAGTTTTTAACTAGATTGTTTAATGAAATCTTGGAAAGTGAGAGGATGCCTGAGGAATGGAGAAAAAGTGTTTTGGTACTGATTTTTAAGAATAAGGGTGATGTGCAGAGCTGTAGTAACTACAGAGGGATTAAACTGATCAGTCACAGCATGAAGTTATGGAAAAGAGTAGTGGAAGCTAGGTTAAGAATGGAGGTGATGATTAGTGATCAGCAGTATGGTTTCATGCCAGGAAAGAGCACTACAGATGCGATGTTTGCTTTGAGAGTGTTGATGGAGAAGTACAGAGAATGTCAGAAGGAGTTGCATTGTGTCTTTGTGGATTTAGAGAAAGCATATGACATGGTGCCTAGAGAGGAGTTGTGGTATTGTATGAGGAAGTCGGGAGTGCCAGAGAAGTATGTAAGAGTGGTACAGGATATGTACGAGGGTAGTGTGACAGCGGTGAGGTCTGCGGTGGGAGTGATGGATGCATTTAAGGTGGAGGTGGGATTACATCAAGGTTCAGCTCTGAGCCCTTTCTTATTTGTAATGGTGATGGACGGGTTGACAGATGAGATCAGACAGGAGTCCCCATGGACTATGATGTTTGCAGATGACATTGTGATCTGTAGTGACAGTAGGGAACAGTTGGAGGAGACCCTGGAGAGGTGGAGATATGCTCTAGAGAGAAGAGGAATGAAAGTCAGCAGGACTAAGACAGAATATGTGTGTGTGAATGAGAGGGAGGACAGAGGAATGGTGAGGATGCAAGGAGTAGAGGTGGTGAAAGTGATGAGTTTAAATACTTGGGATCGATAGTTCAGAGTAATGGTGAGTGTGGAAGAGAGGTGAAGAAGAGAGTGCAGGCAGGATGGAGTGGTGGAGAAGAGTGTCAGGAGTGATTTGTGACAAACGAGTACCAGTAAGAGTGAAAGGAAAGGTCTACAAGAGGGTAGTGAGACCAGCTATGTTATATGGGTTGGAGACCGTGGCACTGACAAAAAGGCAGGAGTCAGAGCTTGATGTTGCAGAGTTGAAGATGTTAAGATTTGTACTGGGTGTGACGAGGATGGACAGGATTAAGAATAAGTATATTAGAGGGTCAGCCCAGGTTGGAAGGTTTGGAGACAAAGCCATAGAGGCAAGATTACGTTGGTTTGGACATGTGCTGAGGAGGGATGCAGAGTGTATTGGGAAAAAGATGCTAAGGATGAAGCTGCCAGGTAACAGGAAAAGAGGAAGGCCTAAGATAAGGTTTATGGATGTGGTGTGAGAGGACATGCAGGTGTTTGGTGTGACAGAGCAAGATGCAGAGGACAGGAAGAAATGGAAACAGTTGATCTGCTGTGCGACCCCTGACTGGAGCAGCCGAAAGAAGAGTTATTAATTACATTTTACTTTACATTTCAGTACCTCAATTCCAGAATTTTGTTAGGCATTTTAGCATGTTATTTGTTTTAAAACCTCATTATTTTAATGTTTGTACTTGCTGCAGATATTTCAATCATTGCCAACACTGCCTTTTTTAATACCAGCTTACTGTGCCTTTAAATTTTCTTGTTTGTATATAGACTAGCACTTTTTTGGATTGGCATTTTTTAGCTAAACTTTCATGCGTGTCTGTGTGTGTGTGTGTGTGTGTGTGTGTGTGTGTGTGTGTGTGTGTGTGTGTGTGTGTGCCACAGGGGGAACAAGAAAAAAAGAAAGTTTGCTTACGTAGATGCATTCTTATATGTGTACCAAGATGATCTGTTATATTCCATATAAAAATACTTGTGTTCATACATAAATCACAAATGTATCTATTCTTCTGTATCTGACCTTAAGTAATTGTTACGCAGTCTATGTTTATGTGCATGAAACACTATTAATGCACATTACTTAAACCTCCCTGCTTTATGCTTTATTTTGATCTATGTGTTTACCTTAGTTTAAGCACGAACAGTGCTTATCTTGAAATGGTTGCCATGGAATCCATGAATCCAAAGTTTCTTTCAACTTTCTCTGACAAAGTGACAACAAAGGCCATTCTGCTGCCAGATGATATATCATCAGACAGTCAGAGCAGATGGAAGAGATTTATCTGAGGGCAAGACACAGGAAGTGCTATTGCCACAAAGCAGGTAGTTGCTTTAAACACTATAATGTTTCTTTGCTTCCTTTTTTTTAAGAATGAAAAGAAAGCACACAGAATATAGTCTTTTTTGTTTTGATTACTATTCAAATTATTTTGATTTCATGTTACATCTGATGGCTTTGTTTACACCGAAAAAGCAATAGACATATTGTGGCAGATGACTTGATGTATTGCTTTAGGATTCTATTGATTAGGCTTAGCAAGTAAATTAATGGTCAAGAGAGAGTGTTTCTGTTAGATGACAAAGGAGCTATAGCATTTCCAATACATGTATAATGAGTACAACTTAACAAGCATTCAGTTATTGCATCTGCACTCCTACTCTGAAAACACCGCACTAAGTAATAATCATCCTGCAATCTCAATAGCCATTTAAACAGCCCGCTTGCTGCATGTAATGCCACTAAATACCTATGCTTGGTCAACAGCCATGACAAACCTCTGAACACTGTTTTACATGAACTGAACTATGTCTGATTATATTTCAAATTCTAAGCAAAATGCCTTCCTTTGACTGATATTTTGGGGTTCAAATCTACAATACTAAACTTTTGCAGAGAAAAAATATGGCCTTTAAATAATTATTTAATTGCCTTGTTGCAGTGCATGAATATTTGAGAATGGGTTTTATTTATTTTTTGGAATATGCATCGTTACAGCTGTTAAAATCACCTTTTCAACTGATGTAACTTCCTGATACACTGTATCCCTAGATTTTCATACTGTGTCACAGAGAGCCTCTGTCAGATCAAAGAAATGCCATCAGGTCTTTCCCGCTGATTACTAAAGTGCAGGGGTCTTCTCATGCCTGAAAAAACAATTACTGCATTGCACAGGTCCAATCCCCCTCCCAAAGCAAATCCCGATTGGAAATTATAGTTAGATCAGGCTTAATACATTGATTGTTTGCCATTAATTGGCAATCAAATACATATATACATTCTTGGCCAGATTCAGTAAACCCTACACGGTCCATTTCCACTGTGTGCGCATTGAAGTATAGCGCACTGTTTTAGATTCGGTAAGCAGCTCTACACAGTCTGTAGAGCTGTGCACAGCCGAGCAAACAAGGTAAACACATTGGAATGCAAACTACAGCATAAACAGCTGAATTGTATGCTAATTAACCAATCCAAGGTGTAGGAGCCATTCAACAAGCTATAAAGCAACTGTGTAGACTTAGTGCTGGTTTTCCCTGCAAATTCCAAAACCTGTTGGAATACAGCCACTGAAAGGAGTCTACAGAGGAACAATGTTAGGGGCTGCTGTTGCTTAAATTTGTGTGTATGTGCAACAGGCAGAAGTCTGCTGCTGCTGCTGATAGACTAACTCAAAGAAGAAGAGTTTTCAGACACCAGGTTACTTATCATAATCTACATGATGTGGAAATGGTAGAGCGCTGCAGGGTGTATAGAGACACACTACAAAAACTCTGCAACCTCTGTCATCCTTAACTCAGAGCCAGGGCAAACCAAGGGGAACCCATCCTAGTGGTGACAAAGATATTTGTACCACTTAGAATTTTAGTTAGACATACCTCTCAGAGAACAACAGGGGACATGCTGGGGGTGTCACATGCATCAGCATCCAGGATCCTCCATCAATTCTTGAATGCTATGCTCCAACATGCTACTGACCACATATATTTTCCCTGTACTCCTGAGAATAGGGCCAGAAACATGCAGGAGTTCTACCCTGTAGCACACTACCCTGAAGTACTGAAGGCCATAGATTGCACACATGTAGAAATTAAGGCATCACCTGGAGAACAGGGAAGGCTCTATGTTAATAGAAAGGGCTTCCACTCTATTGACTGCAATGTCATGTGTAATGCCAAGAGAATCCTCCTGAATGTGTGTGCTGGCAACCCAGGCAGTTACCATGACTCACATATCTGGCACAGCTACTATCTGTATCAGATGTTCACTAGGGAGGACATCCCACAGGGTCATTTACTGGTGGATGCAGGTTATGCACTGGAACTGTGGCTGATGATACCCATCAGAAATGCACACACACCCATTGAAGAATGCCATAATGAGGTACATGATCAAACCAGAAATATCATAGAGCATGTGTTTGGGGAGCTGGAGTCATGCATCTTATGCTTAGACACATCTTGGGGAGCCCTGCAGTACGATCCACAGACATGTACTGAAATATTCACAGTATGTGCTATGCTACACAACATCATCCTGAGAAAACAACTTCAGAAGGCTCATCAAGGGGAAGGAGCACACATCCCACCACCTCTGCCAAGGTCACCACATCCACACAGAGGGGAGGAGAGGAGTCAGAGGAGGAAGCAGCAGCTGCTGTGGGTATAGGTAGACGTAGGTGTATTCAATATGTCCTCGTGCTGGCTAAGAGACAATGCATAGCACACTGACTCATCTCTTAAGGGCCTAAAACCTTACTCATACACACATACATATAGTAACATAGATGCCATGCAACTCTCGCAAGCTTTACCTCCTTATGTATTGACTGTGTACTGCTTGCATCAGACAGAGTCAGACCTGAAATAAAACTGTTGCAACTGCTGGATTTACAAGGTATCTGTTGAACCTGGAGTGTATGGTATAATAATATGAATGACTGGCATATCCTTGCATGTTGTTGCTTGGTAGTGTAAGCAAGTAAAAGGTGGGAGATTTGTACAGAAATTACCTTATCATGTGACAGCAGAGATTTATTTGACTTACATGTGTCCATTATTAAGTAGTAGGCCTCAGGCATCAAAGATTCACACAGTCATACCTCTCAAAAGTAGTGTTGGTCATTGCATGGCTTCAGTTTAGCACCATTCGTTTGTACTGGAAAATCATTAAAGAGAGAAGTTAGAAAGTAATGATACACATTGCAGTTTCAGCCATCAAAACCATCACAAGATCATTGACAATTAAGATGTAAACATTTTGCTGCTTTCAATTGTCAAACTTTCCAAAACCAATATGTTAAAGGCACAGTTAGCAACTCATCATCACAAATGCAGATATACTAAGCACTAAGTCAGCTATGCTCCCTGAACATCAGACACAAAGCTTATGTATCCCTAAATCCAAAAGATACAAAACAGGGAGAAGGCACAGTTATCATCACTTGCACGGGGTATTTTCTGTGTGTGTGTGTGTGTGTGTGTGGGAGGGGTGGGGGGCAGGAAGCCTAGGCTGACACAAAAGGTCGGTGAGTATCTGTGAGCAAGAAAGAGCAAGAAAGAGAAGCAGGCAGACATTCGGAACCTGCATTTTAAGCTTCACAGCTGAATCATGTAATTGTTGTGTGTGTGTGTCTGTATGGGTTCTCCAGGTGAAACTGGTGTGTAAGTGTCTGCATGAACACAGCCAAGCTCTGTGCTAGCTGTATGTCTTGGCATGTTGGACAGGTGTGAGCCATGCATGGTAGAGGAGTCAGTTTATCATTGTCATACTCAACCATGAGAATTGGCTCTGCCAGGAGTTGCACTGGCATGTCCATGCCCATGGTCAGATGCACTACTGCTACCTGCACATGACTGATGTCTGTTGGATGAGGTCCCCTTACGAGGGATCCCAGAACCATGATCCCATGGCCTGCCATGTCAGGGTGTAGACAGTGCAACCACTGACAGAGCAGTGGAAGTACTGCCACTATTGGAGCATGATCAGGCACGGCCACATTGGCTAACAGCAGATGATGTGGCTGACCTACGCCCATGAGGATGCTTTCCCCTCCTCCTATCAGATGTTCCATCACAGACACTGTCCTTTCCAATGTGTCATTCATCCAATCAATTGAATCAGCAGTGGAGGCAATTATGCATGTCAGCCTGTGCCACATGTACAATCCTAAGCATTTCTCTGGAGGACTTATGGGACTTGCCTGTGCCTACATGATGGCCATAAACATATGTTGAGTGGCACAAGAAGAGACACTTGGGATTAGGTGGAGAATGGACAGCAGGCCTCCTTTGAGCACCTCTAACAACCCTCCTGCATGATGCCTCACCCACACTTTGGCTATGACCAGAGGCAACATGCACTGAAGCCACAATAAACACCTTTCCCTGATTGAGCGTCTCACCCTCCACCTGTCCAATATCTGAGAGTTCACTGGAATGGGTAGGTGTAGACCTATTGACTGTGTCCAATGGAACTTCATGGGATGGTTATATGTCAACCTAAGTGTTCGATTCAAGCTCTGCACCCCCTGACTGTGCCTGTTTGGCCACCATCATCATCAGAGTCTGCTGATACTCTAACATCAGATAGTAGAAGTCCCACACTTCCACTGTCAGGATCACCTGTGATAATAAGCAACAAACACATGAACAATTAATACTTACACTACTATAGTCCACCATATGCTAAAAATAACATGGCCACTTATTAGATGGTATAGCAGCACACACAACAGTCCTGATATCAATATCACATACTAAAATATTTCTTTGAATTGCTCATCAGAACTGACATAAAAATGTTTGCCTTACCATGCACATATGATGGTATGCTGTGTATGCCAGATGATCATGGAAGAAGTTAAACAAAAGGTAAGGACATCATCATCGCAATTAAGAGTAATACAGGGTGTAATAATTGGATGACAAGTCCAACCTAAGTCCATGTGTAATCAATCAGAATGTGTTGTTAGCTGTAACATTCTTCAATTCCAGCCTACAAAAATTTCTTGTGAAGCACAACTAGCATGTTGATTTAAATTGTTTTATTATACAATGGTATTTAACAATTGAGATACAAAAGACTACCTGAAAGCTCCTCCTGGGACATGCTTGCTGTACCTGAAACAGTAGCACCAATGTCAAGGACATGCTGTTCTGTACTTTCCTTGGAGCTGTCTGGATCCCTGACAGTGGACCGAATCACTTCATCTGCTGTTAGTGGTGGCTCTGTAGCAGGCCCCCCAGTACCTATCTGATCTCTGGCCACTGCAGCCACTCTCCTCCTTACAGATGAGATCATATCAGTGACCCTATGGTGTACCTGATCATATATCCTGCTGTGGCCACCCACTGCATTAACATCTACAATTATCTGCTGCCAAATTTGCATTCTGCCTGACATATCTCCATGTCCCCTCTCAAGCATGAAGGCACCATGTTGCCTAAAACTTCCACAATGATCTGCTTCTCAGGGTCAATGAAAGGTGTTTTGAGGAATGAGATGCCTGGTTGCCATAGTCCAAGGTGGACACATAACTGCAAAATCACTGTTCCCAGATATAGCAGAAATGGTAGCATTTCCATATTACTCACTGGAGAAACATAAAATATTACACATATTTGAAATATGAACAACAGGCTGGATGCAAAAAAGGAGAGTAACAATAGCAACAGATCCTTTTTTTGTTTTTTTGTTTGTTTGTTTTTTATAAAAACCTTTATTGAATTATCACTTGTGATTTAGGCAAATTTACATTTATATAAAAGTAATCAAACTGTATTAACAAGTTAAAATTAGAAAGCATTATGCTTCACACATATATTGCTATATATCATATAACCTAAGCAACATCTGTGCCAAACAGAAATGCAGCTTTGCCCCCACCCCCAAAAGAGCAGGCAAATGTCACATTTTGCTAACAAACCATCTTTGAAATGCTAAACATGTTATCAAATGAACTGTCCCTGAAACATGTCTAAAGATTTAAGTGTATAGCTTTTGCTAATATATATATATATATATATATATATATATATATATATATATATATATATATATATATATATATATATATAAACATTTTAAACATATTTTCTTAATTACATTTCAGCATATGCAGTATATAGTTGACAAAATACAAGCAAAACATCTCAAGTTCAGTAATCCTGTATGCAGATATATCCCAAAGTAATAGCCTCTCTTCTGTGTTCTCCACATAAACAAGTCTCCTCACCTTCTGATTCCTAGCTACACAGTTGCCTTTTTTATGGTGTAGATTCAGGACTGTCAGCACAGTGAAGATGCAAATGAAGTGCAAACTCATTAGAATTGCTGAAACCCAAATACTTGGTTCCATGTATCTGATGTAAACATAGTCCAGGCACTCCCTCAGTGTTTATTTTTAATGGACTGTATCTGTGAATAATTACTGGTAGAGAAAAAGAAAACACAACAACAATGCAGACTGCCCATTGACAAGGTTGGAAATGTAAGTAAGTAGCACACAATTCACATATTCTGTTCATTAATATCCAACCTTCCCTTCATTTGTTGGCAACTGAATATTATATTATTGCCATTTAATATCCTCACACATTTTAAGGACAATGATATAGAATGGCTTACAGACTGCATGTCTCAGATAATTGGTCATATAAGAGAAGACTGAGCAACAATTATAGAGAGGTAAGACAGAGCTGCATATTTGCAAGCAATGCTCATAACTGGTTGTTTGATCACTTAGTGCACTGCATCCAAATTTAATAAATGTACAAATAACACTTAATATGGTGTCATATTACTGTAGATGATGTAGCAGTTGGTTGTATACAGAATTAGTTATTTTCTTTGCTACAAATGTGTTTGTATGGCAAAGAGAGATAAGGCCTCCTTACTGTGATCTGAAGATGCATTGGAGTGAGAATTCAAATCCAGACCTACGTAGAAATATCTCATGTGTACTAACATTTTGCAGTTTGTATGTCATAGATTGCTTTTCCTCATTTCAGCTACTTTTCCATTTTTTCTTTTTTTTTCATTTTATTTTTGAGGGTCAGTGTTTCTGCAATGATTGGCTTAGTACAAACATGGGAAAAGGAGAAAATGAATGTCAAGTTTGGCTGTGCTTATCTAGTTTGTGCAAAGTGTGACAGTGATCAAACTGCACTAGTGGCCAACCAGTAAGCAGGCAGAACAACTGCAGAACATCTGCACACAGGGCATCTATAAAAGGGCAAAGGTCAAAAAGAATACAATGTTGCAATTTTTGTGTTTCATCATGCAACTGCACTTAGCAGCATTGCCCATTGGTTAGCAAGGTTCCCTAGCAGCTTTAGCCATCAAACACCTCCAGACAGGACTCAGATAGCCAGTAACTGAAAACAGATACATTCAATTAATTCTGTTGGGCACAGTGCAAACTTGTTAAGTGGTGTTGGGTGGTGGTTAACACAGAGACCTTAAGAATGATTAGAAAATCAAAAAATGTCATGTAACTAGTCCTGTGACAACAGGTGTAAGTGTAGGGTTGCAGTACATATGGTTCTGGATTCTAGTACAGGGTGTGCAGCCTATTTTTTACTGTTGTGACAGTGCAGTTTATAGAAATGAACTGAAAAATAGACATGTGTTATTTCAACATTCTTGTGGCAACAAGTGTAAGTGTAAGGTCGTCATACTCATGGTCCTGGATTCTAATACAGGATATTCCATACACTATTACTGTTGTTCCACTTCCCATTATATTCATTCTCACTTATAGCACTTTAGATAGTGAAGCTGATATGAATTATATGTATGAGGGATGAGACACCATTACTGTGTTTTCAGATGTATGACTGAGGGTACACTGCCTACTATATTTCTGTAAGTTTAATTCTACTTTCTGAACTTGCATGGGCTTCAAAATTATATAAGACACATACACAACTGGATCTATATCCAAAACCTTGTCAGGTCATACACATACATATGTAACAGCTCAAAATGTCACCTGTATTTATGTATGATTCCACAGTATGTTTGAGCAGCACTTCATCTGTGGCAAAGATGAAAAATCAATGCTGTGGAAACAATGTTTTGTCTCTTTTGCCTAGGTTTGAATCCCACAGTGTAAAAATCAATTTTCATCTGTGTATAAAGGCAAAAACAAATGTTTCAGGTCATTACATTTATGCCCCCAGTGCATGTCTGCAGACTTAACACACCTAACAGTTACCTTTCAATTTTCAATATATATTTCCAAGCTGCATCACCAGACACCCCTCAAACTAAGGTCAAGTGTCAGATCAACCTTCCTATTTCAAATGTTTATTTCATCCCTGCTTGGCACTGGTGCACTCTGCTGAACATCGTGCAAATGCATTTGGCATATTTACCCAGGTTTGCACACTTCCAGTAAATGTGATAACTGGAAATGGTGGAAAAGCATCAGTTTCTGTTGCTCTAGTTTGGCTGGTAGACATGGCTGGCATTAGAGATGAAGGTGTCAAGTTTATGGCACACAGATGGGGTGTCCAGGAGTTCAGAATATTTATTAGACTCCTGGTAAAGCACCACAGCCAAAGGCTTCTGCAGAGGGACTATTCTTGCTCCCAGTACAAGTCTGAGGCATGGAACAGTGTGGCCCAGGCTGTATCTAGTGTCACTGCTATCGCAATGTACTGGACAGCAGTGCAGGCATCATTTTAATGACATACACAGGTGAAAAAGGGATACTCTCAACTATTGGTTGAATGAATTTGAGACTGTGGACATCCCAACAAGAGAGTAATTTTAAGACTTAGAAAGCTAACTATAGACAATCCTGGTATGCATAATGCATTTCTGTTCTTTTCTGTTCTTTCCCCAGCTGCCACCAAAGGTAAGTTCAATCAGCAGGCTCATGTTGCTCAATTGGAAATATGATGGATGCAGCAGAAGAGATGTATTATTGTCACTTTAAAAGTTAAAGATAGCTTTTTGGTCTTTTATAGAGTTGTATCAAATTGAACATGCGTATCTAAATTATAAAACAAGTATGCATACATTAGTCTGTAGCACAAACCAATTGTAGGAGTCCCATATTAGACTGTAGTCAGAGGTAGTGGGTTCAAGTACCACAGTTCACAACTATGCTGTACTATTATTTCTTCAATAATATTTGCATTAAATTAAAAACTCTACACCAGTGGCACAAATGCCCTGCTATAAACTGTAACTTGTATAATTGGAACACATGTGCAATATATGCGCATTTTAAGAATTCTTTCAGCAGTCAGTACTATAGTGTGTATCTGTTAGGATGTATACTTAAATGTAATACTTCAGATAAAAGAGTTGTATATTTGGACTCATGCATTGTATGTCACATATGATGGTACTAATTTTATCTCCTTTTTTTTCTTACTCCAACTCTATCTCTCTTTTTTTATTTTCTATTATGTGCTTTCAAAATGTCTCCATGTCATCCATGTGTACCACATCACTAAATGCTACACAGCACAGTGAGGTAGGCCAGTCCCAGTGGACCAGCCTGTCCCCTGCTCCACTGGCTCCAGCACCGATGCCCAGCAAGTGTGGGATCCAACCTGGCAGCACTGCCTCTGCTTCTTCTGCACTACCTGCATCCCCAGGTAGTACTGCCCCAGAAGCTGGTGCAGTGGTACCCTCCAGGAGTAGTGGCAGAGATTGTGATTTCATCACCTGCCAGAAGATGCCAGGGTGGGTGTGTAGGGTCATGTACTGCACCATTTATTTATGCCTACACCAGATGGAGAGGCTGCTTTCCCTCATGGTCCATAGGAGGAGAAAGACGTCAAACATTCCTGCCACCAGTAGAGTAAGAGAACAGTGATGACAACCCAGTGGGTGAGGACTTGATTCACGCTATCTTCAAGCTTGACAGGCATGAGCCTTTGTTGTCCCCTCCATCACCCCAATCATGGTGTCCCCCAACCTTTTGTGGCCCTCACCATCCTTGTCTCTTGTCTTGTTTGTTTGCATTTGCTTCCTCACCTACCCAACTTACCTGACCCACACATACCTATATCCCTTACCTAGCAGTCTTCTCTTACTGAAATAGAAAAAAAAATGGGCATCTGTTCCACAAAAAAAAAAAAACAGCTCTCCATTTCGCACATGTGTCTTCTTGACACACTTGATTCTGCACATATGATCGTTTTTTACTGTTGAAGAAATGGATAGCTATGGTTCTTTCCTACCGCCTTCCTGCACATTCCTGTATTGCTTTCCCTTTGTTCTTCCCCTTGCTTGTTCCCCATTTCACCACTTTTCTACCTCCCTCATTTTAACACCTGTAACCTGGTCAAAAAATAAAATCACACACAACACACATAAGCAGCAGAAAAAACACTTGATTCCTTCACATTTTGGCCTCTATGTTTGTGTAGAATTTGGCATCATGCACCAATACCAAGTGATGGTGAGTGGCCCTACAATGCTATCGGTACCTCCACGCAAAGCCACTTAAACCCACCCTGCTGTGCTATGCCAACACACAGAAACACATGTATTATAAAGAGTTAATACCATTGTATTGTCACTGTTTATTTAAACTTATTTAAAAGTATTACACACACCTGGATTCGAATCCAGTATCATATGGGCTCAAAAAGAAATGCGTCAATGCATTTACATCTGCTGTCACAGAGTCAGTTAAGCAGCAGATGTGTTTCATATACTCAATACTAACTCTCAGACTTTAGCAATGAGGCTCACACTTGCACACTGTTTAACTACACACAAACAGGGAAAGTATTGGAAATGTGTATCTCGCAGGAGCAACCCCTTTGCCAACTGTCACGCAAACCCGCTGCTCGCTGCAATATGAAAAGGTAAATATTATTATATTATATTATATTATATTATATTATATTATATTATATTATATTATAATGTATTACTTGCTATTTACTGTCCATTTCTTGTTTATGACATGAAATTACATGTGGAAACATAACAAGCTGAAGGCCCTATCTAACAATATGTCACATATTTACAACACAACCATGTGTTGCCTCCTCCCAGGAACTGCAATCCTGATGTTTCAGTACTTTTTTCAGACATATATCACCTACACTACAGAAATTAATATAAAATGTTGTGTGATATGTAATGTACATCAATCTGTTAACATGCAGAAGTAGAACTATTTATCCATAAGCCTAAAAAGCCTTATCTGTGAGACTATGGAAAGAATAGCATGGACCTTATCCACAGGGACAGAGGTGACATTCAACACCCCTGATGCGATTCATTTTGTTTTTGTCAAGGGTCGATCCTGCTTATTAAACCTAGTGGACTTTTTTGATAATGACCCCAAAGACATGCATGAGGGATAACAGGACATAACACATATGTTGAGTTATCCAAGACCTTTGACACTATCCCCCATTCAGGTATCATAGAAAAAAATCTCCCATCTGGGTATTAACCCATACATTACTAGAGGGATAGCCAACTGGCTCACTGACAGTACACACTCTGTCTAAGTTGGGCACTGCACCTCCACTACTAGACCACTTAACCAGTAGACTACACAAGGATCTGTGCTGGGACCTCAACTGTTTGAAAACTATTTCTCTGAAGTCCAGCCAAAGGTAGATGGTCTGTGGCTTATCAAGTTTGCAGATGACTGTCAACTGGACACAGTCATATAGAGTCCCCCAATGATGTTAACATATTACAGAAGGGGCTGACACAGATAAATGATTGGTGCCAAACTCATGGACTGAACCTTAAAGCAAAATATACCTCAATGTCCCCTTTGGAAATGAAGTACCCCTGCTAATTATGATATACATAGCACTTCTCTAAGCTCAAACACAGTCTTGCAAGACTTGGGAACATATGTTGATAGTGATCTACATTTCCATCACTATGTTTCCAAAGTGGTGAGACACACATTCTACTTTGTGCACCTCATAAATAATGCTATCACATCCAAGACCTGGGAGATAATAGCTCTGCTGTAGTCTACCCTTATCAGACCACTAATTGATTACAATGCTTCCTTCTGTCTGTACCTCACACCTGCAGCAACTGGAGAAAACACAGATGTTTGTAACCAGGAGAATCCAGGGCCTCCAAAACATGACATAAATGGAAAGACTGAAATACCTGTCACTGCACTCAGTATCATGCAGGCGCTGAGAGGTGACCTATGCCTAGCCTACAGAGCAGTCTCATTCTCTGCCTACTGGAAATTCTGGACATCTACAAATCAAATGGGACAAGAAAAACTTGCTCCAAGGATCTCAACCTAGCCTGTGACATAAATAGAACATCTTGGAGAGACAGATATATCTCCCAGAGATTGCCACTCCTATGTAATAGGCTACCACTGCATGTGAATCAGTGCTCCTCAATGACCCTATTCAAATACAACTTTCACAACTGGATGAGTGATTGTAAATTCACCCCTGGGTTGGCACTTACGACTCTCAAGGACAGGGCCTGTTGGAGCTGATCACAAAATCATTCTAACATCAACCATCTAACTATGTCAATAAGGGTACTTTGTGTTTTTACACAGCTAGGCTTGTAAACACCCTAGGGCCACTACTCTAGTAACCTCTTATGAACCTATGACGCTATGAACCTGTGCAGGCCTCCCAACATCTTCTCTCCAAAATGCCTTGCTGATGTCATCCACTGTAAGCTGACCTACAGTCTTGCAAAAGCCAAACTTGTGCCATGGTGCTTGTTTAAAGTATGAGTTCTATAGTCTGTGTATTTAGATAGGTAGGGGTGTCTAGCTAGAAGAGCAGAAGTCTGTATCCAACAGTTACCACTCCAATCCCATGGACTGACAGTGTTTTGGTACTTGCACATGCCTACACATCCATTTCATGCAGGCCTCCCAACATCTTCTTTCTGACATGCCCTGCTGATGTCATCCACTATAAGTTGACCTGCAGTTTTGTTAAAGTCAGAGTTGCACCTTGGCACTTGCATAAAGTACTGAGTTGTTTAGTCTCTGTACTGAGATTGGTAGGGGTTTTATTCTCACTGCAGTCATCGTGTGTGTGTGTGTGCGTGTGTGTGTGTGTGTGTGTGTGTGTGTGTGTGCACTTGCTTGACATTATACAGAGCCTTTTACACCAGCATGTGGGGCACTGTTATTGCCATATTTTACTTACCAGACAATGCTGATGTCTTCAGCTATATCTGATTTGTGGATGTACACTATTGCCACTAGGACAGGGTCAGAGACTGGCCTAAAGCCCTGGCAAAAATCACCTCATCCTATACGATAGAGATTACAGTGACATGGATTTCATTGTTTCCACATACACCATGGCATAGTTTGTAGCTCTGTGTTTTCTTGGTGAGTAACCAGTGTGATCTCTCCAGCTGCTGCATGTGTCAGAGAGCATTATACTCTATATTAGTGTTCTGATGAGGTTCAGGTACAGTACTGTAATACAATCCTTAGATTGGAACACAATGGTGTGACTTATGATGTGCACAGCATGGGGTTTCAATACCAGTGTGGGCACTTGGTGGTCAAAGTTCAGATGCTATGTACATGTGTTCCCGGTGCTTGAATCACTGGATTTCAGCATAACAGGATTGTTGGTAAATGCTGTAATTAGCAGGAAATTCCATTTTGCAGAAGGCCAAAATAAAGACACATGTTTGCCTTTATTTGTAAATTGTGTGGCTTTGTCACCAGTCATTTGTCTGTATTATCCCCTCCTGTAGTATGTTGTCATCATAGGTGGACTCTATGATTGCACCCAGTATCAAGAATCAGCAGACATGGTAAGTCAAAGACATTAGCCTGAACTGTTGATAACTAGATTCCAAACAGTAAAGGGCCAAGCACAGATCCTTGGGGTACACTAATGGTGACACCTTTTCTGGTACAAACGGATTCACCAACTTTCACAGTATGTGTTCTGTCAATGAGTCAGTTGGCTACCCATCTAGAGAACATGAGGTTTAATCCCCAGCTGGGAGAGTTTGTCAATGATCCCTGCATGGGTGATTGTGTTCAAACCCTAGGCCAATTGAGGATAGCCAGTATGCACTGCCTTACCTTCATATAGGCCTATCACACAGAATCACTAGGCTGTGACAACATCAGAGATCACCTATCACATGACTCATTACATACACCTTCCTGATACAGTTGAATACACACTCTCCACACAGACTATGTTCCTGTAGAAGGGTATTTTCAACATGCATCTGTGTGAGTTGGTGGGGGGACAGCACCCAGTGCATGCATGTATAGACACATCTTGACTCTTTTCTTCTGTAAGGTACAGCGACATTTCATCATGGACCTTTTCTGAATGGATTCTAGTGATATCCTGGCTGAGTGCAACAGACCTCTGTGAGATGTTACTGCTACATCATGTCTGGTACATATGTTAGATGTCCTGAAAGAGGTCATCGAGGACATGCATAATGACAACACTATCAGCCTTTTCAACTTGACAAGCCCAAGGCATCTGACACAAATCCACACTGAAGTATTCACTCAGCACTGTCAGATTAGGCCATATACACCTATATCACCAAGTGTATAGACCAGTGTATCACAAACGTGGCACCTAAATATGATGACATGTGTGAAGTGGCATATACCTTAGGTCCAGTGATAAGGTGTGTACATCAGAGTTGTCTGCTAGGCCCTTTCTTGTCCATGACTTAAGTGATGGACATCACAGATGACATACACATCCTGTATCCAAACAGATGCCTGAAGGACTACAGACTGGGCAGTCATTGACTCCAACTGGTATATTAGTATAATACAGACACTATCAAAACACATCAACGATTGCTGCCACAGCCATGACAACACCTGCAATGACAAGAAAACATGGCAAGATTTGTTACATCAGGAAAACAAACACACAACCCAAGTATAATGTAGACATCACACCCTATAATCAGACCAATAGGTATGTGACCTGTGTTCCTGTTGTAGATGTTAAGTGGAACGTCCACCAGCATGTGGTCACAGTGCTGACTACTCCCTTGTATGTAACACAACTACTGATTATGTGAAGGACATCCACATCAGAGGCCATAATGCCTCCATAGTTCACAGCCTTCATCACACCAAATAGCTGACTACAATGCACCCTTCTTCATGTACCTCCCTGCACATCTTCCAGTGATGTGTAATTGAAGTGCATCACCTTTGTCACAATGAGCAGTCACACATTGGCCATACCTAGGTATTCTTTTCGTGGATAAACATTATTGTCTAATGGTATGGAACTCCTATCAATTTGTTACACCCGACGCATGTATGCTACCTGTTCTGGTGATGTACACAGTGCATATATAGATGTTTGACAAAATTAATGGCAGGGGTAGCATTCATGACAGTGTGGATTTTGTCATATATATGCCATGCACACCAGTCAACTAGCCTGCATTGATCCTAATGCTACATATAGGTATAGCAGTGTCCCTCCTAACACCTCCAGCAGAGAGTATGTATGTGTGATTACTCTCATAGAGTGTGGACATATCATAATAGTTGTAGAAGTATGTTTGTGCAGAATCATTTCTGAAAACTCGAAATCACATATGTTATGTCAGAGCCATGGGATTACTGGTTGCAGTATTCTGATATTGTCCATGAGTGTGCTTGCTTCTTTTAATGTTGTCCATGAGCCTTTACCTTTGTCCCACTTGCTGGATACCTCTACTGAGATTACATTTATATTCAGGTAAATCAGTCTGCACAGCTTCACAATATGCACCCTACCCCAAATGTATGTAAAATCCCTGATAGATGTCCTCTGCATTATTCATGTAAGGATGCTTCTCACACAGACATCCTCCCAATTGTTATGTCACCTTGTGTGACAGTCATATAATACACTTTTTTACTGTGCAGGCCCTACTGTACCAGGCTGATAGGTGATTGGTGTTGCTGCTACAGCAGTCTTCCATTGACATGCCCTCATCTACTGTACATTAGCTTGTTTCACCTGTCCTCTTTCCCTGTGTTCATTCCTACAATTCATCTTTGTGTCCCTATTCAATACACACACTTCCCTTGAGTGTTTATTTTACATGACAGTCCCTGTACCCTTACAGATCATTTACACAACTTCAGTACAAAATGCCAGGAATGGGATTTCATAATAGTCTACACTGTAGATACACTGTCCTGTACTGTGTTTGGACCATATACTTAATAATCATACCTCTCAAGTGTCCAGATTTTCACTGAATGCCCAGAGTTTTGCCTTACATATCTTTTGGTGTGTTCCTTATCAAATTTGTGCTTTTCTGAGGTATCACTGGGATGATCTCAGGAAATATGTGTCACAATAATTACATACATTTCAGTTTCAGACTTCAAATTCTTCAGAAAATGTATCTTAACACAAACCCCTGGTTATTCTAGCACATTTCTAAAAGGGAAATATGTTAAATATGTCCCTATGTCTAGGTCATTGTCGTCCTATCATGATGACCTTTGTCCAAATGACTTGCACTAAGAGAATGAGAGCTATCTGTTAATCTTGGTAATCATTGAGGCATTCCACGCAAAACCATGGAACGTCAGTGCTCTGACTTAAACAGGATTGATATTCGTGTTTGGTTACATAGTTTGCTGTTGCCGGCCATGAAACCTTACTTATTTATATTTAACCATGGTGCACGGCATAATATGCAATGAGTGCTGCTGCTCACCATACATCACTGCGCACACATGTAAACTCTGTGTAGGCTTCACATGAAGTCTTCATGGAGTTTACTGAATCTCAGCGATTACCTTTTCCCCTGCATATAGTCTGAACATGCTTACAAAAAAAATAGTTCATGTTTTAAGCTTGTAACATTTTCAAGTTAGACAGGCATCCTATTAAACAAGTTCAAGCCTTCCCAGAGAGGATGCTCTTGTATGACTGAATAAGGCTAGGACAATCTTTAATTATACAACAAAAAGTCATTGATATTCCAAAATGTGTATGTTGATTGGACACTCCAATCAGTGTGCCAATTTATAAGTCAGGCATATCCTAATGTAAAGAATTATGGTCACTGAACTATAGTTGAGTGGCTAGTCATTACAGTAGATTGGAAATAAAATATCTTGAAGTCCTTAAATTAGGACATTCAACAAATTTTAGACAGTTGAAAAATACAGTACTGCTAATATGACTAACTGTAATGTTTTTAACCTTGTCTCTTAACTGTCCAGACATTAGCAGAATGCCCCATATTTTTCTTACAAGTTTGTCCTGTGCCCTTGCAAATAGTTTGTTTAAAAAAAATAAATAAATGAAAAAACAAGCCATACTGAGAGGCAAACTGATTCGAGAAGGCTCTCTTCCATCACTACTCCCTAGCACTGTACTGATGTACTCTGCAAATGTGCTGACATACATACCCTCCATATGTGTAGTACATTAGTAAAAGATGAAAATGCAACAGGACACTAATTCACCATCACATAAAGACATTATTTATTAAAGGTAAGCAATTTCTTTCTTAAATAATGTAATTTTATAATAGCAATAACATGACTGGATCTGAGTATCACATAATTAATCCATGGCTGGTTTTGTTAATCACTCAGGCCATGCTAACCGATATAAAAAGTTAGTTGTGTATTATTGCTAAAATACAAAATTCAAAATTCATTTTACTGTATAGTTTTGCTGTTAGAAAATTTACAAACAGTGCATTTATTCTGCTTTCATTCTTAGAGTTCATCAATAATTACCAGGCTTGGAGTGTTGGGGACCACTGAGAAGCTTAGCCGAAATTCCCAGTTACCTTCAAGCATTGTCTTGTTAAGTGACTTCTACAAGGTCACACAGTAGGCAAATGAAGGCTACAGGAATCAGACCCTGTACCACAGCAACTACACCTCAGAGAATTAACCCTGTACACTCACTTCCAGACAAAAATATTCCAACTACCTGGAGTGGAAATAAACCCCACAGCTGTCTGCTCTTCCAACACCAAAGGTGAGTGTGTTGCCTGTCAGGCCACTGACACAGTTATGTTCTGCTGCACCGTATAGGGTAGAGCTAAATCACTGTCACCATTCAAACTCCATTTGATTTACTCAGTCTTAACTAGATAGAGTATGATAGTGCATGGAATGTAAGTAGGCCAGACGTCTCTGTTGAAAAAATTGTGTACCAAATTACCCTTGTCTGGTTAAAATAATAAAAAGAAAAAAGTAAATACTGCTTACTGTGTTTCTTCTTTAATTTGTCCTTGTTGTGTTCTTATTTTTTTTTTTATTTGCAGTCTGTACTTAGTTTACTCATAATCTGTAAAACCTTTTCTGCTTTTGTCATTTTCTCACTATACACTTTTTCAAGGTGAACCCAAAGTAGTGACGTGCAAGAAGTCATACTTTATACAGCTGGATACTGAGAAAAAATTCAATAATATTATCTCAAAGCTCATTAGTAGGCCCTAGCTGTAAACATTTGACTGTGTTTCCTGGTCTATTTCCTAAGATATAGTATTTAAAATATTAACAGAGAGGCAGCATACACCTCCTCACCACAACATTACAGCTATAAATTCTAATCCCTCAGGAAATATCTGTATTTTGTATGATGTATACTGTCAATTCTGTTGCAGCTGTGAATTTCTATATATAATCTAGCATAGTCTTTTTTTAGTTCTTCAGCTGTGGTTTTATTTATGTGTGAATTTTTTCATTATTATTTCATTTCTCAACTAACTGTGATACTTTAAAAAATAAACCAAATGAGAAATGTTCTTATGACACTTATGTATTTTCAGTGCAAATAAATAAGCTTGCTGATATTCAAGATGCATTGTTATGTAATAGCCTGCATTCTATCCACTCATTGCCCTTACTAGAAGTAGTGCTACACATGTGGAGATCTTTCATATCCTTCTGCATGTCTTTATTTCTTTGTTTGTGCAACTGGCTTCATAGTTTCATAAATTCAGCTTTGGAATTAAACATATATTTAATACTGAAAGCAATGCTTTCCTGCAGCTTTAGTTAATAATAAAAAAACTCAGTTGATTTTGCAGGTGTGCAGGCTCATAGCAATCCATTTATTACAAATAAAACTTTTAAAGCTCAGTTAATTTGCTCTCCACAGTCCTCAGTTGGTTTCCAAGACAATTCAGTACTTAAAAGTCATACTTTTCCAACGGGCTTTCTTACACAGGTAGGTCACACCTCTTAACTCAATGGCTTCCCAAACACACTTTCAGTTCTTCTCACAGAAAAAAAGTCCCTCAGAGTTCCAGTTATCATGAAGGCTATGAAGACAGCCTTCCCCCTTCACTCATACTAGTTTGGAGACTGTATCCCAGAATCTTACTAAAGGTCTTAGATCTGTTTTTCTTTCTGATGATAACTAACTTATACTGCCAGATTCAGCTGGTCACCCTATTAATCACTATGGTACTAGTCTCGGTCTGACTAGGCTACTTAAAATAATTGTATTTTCCTTGTTTTTATATATATATATATATATATATATATATATATATATATATATATAAAATATATATGTGTGTATAGGGAACCTGTCAAGTGGATAAGTGGATGAAAGACGAGAGACGGAATGCCATATACACGAAGGAGAGGCAACAAATATAATCAGTGAGGTAAGATACCTGAATGTCCAGATCACAGATAGCTAGCTATCTAGATAGATAGATTGATAGATTGATAGTTAGATAGATAGATGTATAGCTAGATAAATAGATTATTTTTGAAGCAAGTTAATAACTGATTCTAACAATAAGGAGAAAGCTTTTAACAAAATATTGTAAACTCTTGTATAATATATCAATCTGTCTCTTATTTCTCGTATTAATATTTTTTGCAGTTAGGATCCCCACACTGGATTTATCTAACAGTAAACTCTAGGCATGGACTTTCAAACATAATTAGATTAAACATTATCATACAAATTAGGCAAACATCACCCCCAGGTAGTCTATACGGAACAGAATATTCTTTAAAGCCTTTCTCAATACTTCAACATTTTGGCCCCATGATTTTTCTTTAGATATTTGCTGTCCCATTTCAAGAACTTTCAGATGAAATTTTCGAGATTTCAAAATGCAACAGCATATTCAATAGCAGGTTGAATCAAAGAGGTTTAAATCAATATGCTGATCTTTCTGGAGTGTTTAGATATACCCTTCACAATGTCTTGGTTTCCAGAATATGTTTTTCTGTTTTTGACAGATGCATATTAATTAAACTTTAAACTACTGTCTAGTACAGTCCCTAGATCTTTAATGAATGCATTGTTGTCATGAACTGACCATGTATTTTATACTTGTGAGTTATAGTTTTATATTTTTGTTTTGTTTTGAGTGTCACCATACTATATTTACTAATCTTAATGGTGAGTTTGTCGCTGTTTTACCAGATGATAGTTTTCAGACATCTTCGAGAAGTTCAGCATCTTTTATTGAAGTAAATATGTTATCAGGTTATAGTCATCAGCATATTTATCAGTAGTCAATTTCACACCTTTATTTCTGAGAGGAGTAGTCTGAAAAGAAGTGGCTTCAGTACAGTTTGTTGTGGGATACCATTGGTGACCTCTGTCAGGATGCACAGGTAACATCTACCACAATTAGCTGCACCCTTTTGCTTAATCAATGTTTTGTTCCTTGAATTACATATAATTTGCAAACTATTTTTTATATGAAATCTTATAGCATGCCTTAAATTCAGTTATGTTATCTGCAGCCTGTTCTGATGGCCTACTGACCTAGGCAATGCAAGTTTGAATATTGTCTCAGGTAACTGCAGAAGCTGGCAATGGGGTGTTGTGGAAGTGAGCAGCAGGAAGGACTTGCTCATTATGGGGGGACTACCTGATCAAGCTACACACCTGCACAAATGGAGGTTTGCATTAAAAGCTGCTGAAATAGGGTGATGTAACCCTCAAGGAGGCATGTGAGTATGAGAGCATGCACATGTTGGGGAGGACACTGGATTCATTCTGATGATGTGGGTTTTAAAGCACCATGGGGAGAGGGTTTAGGGTAACAGTACAGGAAAAAATAGCCTCCTCCACCTACAACAGTATGATTACAGCTGCCTGCTGATTTCAGGATGTGGCCTCCAGGGTCCCTGACAGGGCAAAAACAAAATTCACTTTGTAGGCATGATGGGAAATCCATGTATCTGCCTGCTAAAACAGTAGAACAGTTGGGAGGTGACAAGGCACCCTCATAACTGTCTGTATGATTGCCCCTCAAGTGTGCTTGTGAGTGTTTGTGTGTGTGTGTGTGTGTGTGTGTGTGTGTGTGTGTGTGTGTGTGTGTGTGTGTGTAATAATAACTTAATTTTTTCCTCTTCTTTTAGAATATGTCAATATGTTTCTATGCTCACCTTCTTAATTGGTTTCTACTCTTTTTATTTAGTTTTTTTTTTCCTTGTGATGTGTTCACTGAGTACTATACTAATGTATACCTCACTGATACTGTAGCGATCTGAGTTAGTTAGTTCTGTTCTTTCATACTAGAAGAGACCACATTTCAACCCTCCTTTTTTCATCTCACACAGATAGCCAAAACTGTGACATCTGCAACCAGCCCAGTTGCATTTATCCATGCCTCCAGTGAATAGGGCTAGAAGAGGACCTGGTGTTCTGGAAAGATAGCTAGGGGGATAGGATAAAGTGGTCACCATTCAGCTCTCCAAGCAAGGGGGTCATGTCTGACATACCATAAGTTGACCAACCTCTGGCAGAGACTAGGTGCTTCCCAGGCTACCAAGGGTTCATAGGTTCATAGGTACATAGGTAGGTACTAGGCTATTGGCCCTAGGGCCTATATAAGCCTAGCCAAAAGGTACCCTGGCTTTTGCCACCCAAGAAAATTATTTTCCTGTGCCACTGTCGAGCAGAGCCACAGAATTGATCCCTGGGGTGAATTTCCTATCTCCCATCCAATCATCAAGATTTTTCTTGAAGAGTGCTAATGAAGAGCTTTGTTTGATATAGACAGGTAGTTTGTTCCAGAGTATGGGAAGTCTCTGGGACAGGAATCTATCCCTCCAGCATGTTCTGTTTATTGTGGTGACAAGGTTTAGGTCCCTAGAGCGTGTAGCTCATAGGGATTGGGATTTCTTTAAGTGGAGCATGTCTAAAAGCTCTGGGTTTGACATAGCTTTGTGTGTTAGGCAGAGATCGCTTCTGAGTAGGTGATATATGATGGAATAAAGCTGCAGTTTTTTTAGATGGTCTGCGTAGGGCATCTGTTTGAGGCTGGTAATCCTCTTTGTGAGGTATGTTTGTGGCCTTTTCAGTTGTTGTAGATATCTTGTGAGGTACATACCAAAAGGGGCATTGTACTCTATAATGGGTCTAATGAGTGATGAGTAGAGGGGAACAATGACCTCTTTTTTCCTGGATGAGAAACCTTTTGTGATGAGGTGTGCCACGTAGAAGGATTTCCTGACTACTGTGGCGATGTGATTGTCAAAGGAGAGACTACTGTCCACTTGTGTCCCAAGCTCTCATCACACTTTCGGTATTAAGTAGACTACCGCCTATGTGGTAGTTCATGGGTACAGAGTTTTTACTAAAAGGGATGACAATGCACTTTTTGGCATTACGCTTGAGGCAATGGCTTTGGCACCAGGCATCTGTCTCAGCGAGGCCCTTTTGTAGGATGTCCACATGTTTTGGAGTTTTGATTATGGTACCTAGTTTGCAGTCATCTGTGAGCTTCATTAGCCAAAGACCTTCTGTGTTAGCCTGTACTTTAGAAAAGTAGATACCAAACAGGAGAGAAACCAGGACTGAACCCTGTGGTACTCCACTTGTCACTGGTATAAAGTTGGATTTGGAGTCTACTACTTTCACAGTGTGGGTTCTGTCAGTGAGCCAGTTGGCAACCCATCTTGTGACATAGGGATTTATACCTAGTTTAGTGAGTTTATCTATAATTCCAGAGTGGGGGATGGTGTTGAAAGCCTTGGCAAGATCTAGATAGGCTGTGTGAACCACCTTACCCTCATCTACGTCTTTAGTGACTGCTTCAAAGAAGTCTATCAGGTTTAGGAGACATAATCTGCCTTTTACAAACCCGAACTGGGTGGGGTCTTGAGTTTGGAGATTACCAATGTCATTGTTTACAAGTTCCATGATGATACGTTCCATAGCCTTGCAGACCAGGCTCGTTAGGCTAATGGGATGGTAGTTTCCGGGGTCTATGGTGGCTCCACCTTTGTGGAGTGGGATAACCGTCACTGTGCACCATTCAGTGGGTACATAGCCTGAGGTGAGGCTATGACTGAACATGGTACTTAGGTGGGGTGCCAGTTCATTCTGTAGTTCATGTAGAACACAGCCAGGGATGTTGTCAGGTCCCATGGATGCTGTGTTCTTGTCTTTGGATAGTGTGTTTTTTACCTGTTCAGCTGTGATTACAGGAACTTTGCATTCTTCTGGTATAGAGATGGGCCCTTTAGGGGATAACAGGGGGGTAAAGTTATCTCTGAACCTATCTGCCAGGATGTTGGCAATATCAGTTGGTTCTGTATATTTAGTGCCATTGTGCTGTAACTCAGAGCAGATCTGAGTGTTGCCATTGAGATTATTGACATAGCTATAGAATGCTTTGTGGTTGTCTTTAGAGTCAGTGGCAATTTTGTTTTTGTAACTAGCTTTGGAGGATTTTATAAGGGATGTCATTTTCTTATTGAGGCTGACCAGGAAGTTTCTCCAGTCATGGGATTTTACTCATTTTTGCAACAGTTTCTTTCTTCTGTTGTAGAGTTTGTTTATGGCAGGGCACAACCAGATTGGCTTCCTTTTTTTGGAGGATAGCATCTTGGTTCTGTTAGGGATTGCATGATCCATGCACTCATGTAAGTGGTTATAAAGTGCATTTGTGCAGGATTCAGCAGTCATACCTCTATTGTCCGTCAGCATGGGTGTCGTGAAGTTTGCCACTTCTGTCTTAAGAAGCGTGAAGTTGGCTTTGGAGAAATTTTTACTGTGGTTTCCATAATGGGGGTGGGGGGTGGGGAAGGGATGTGGATGTCTAAGGTGATTAGCTTGTGGTCAGATCTGACCAACAAGGAATTGACCTCTGGTGTGGAGCACTGGTTGCCCATGTTGGTAATAACCAGGTCTAGGATATTGCTGCCCCTGGTGGGGGTGTGGATAAGTTGATCCAAGGCATTGGAATTTATGAATTCCAGAAAACATTGAGCACAAGAGTTGGTACATGAGTAGTTTTCCCAGTTAATGGTGGGGTAGTTGAAATCACCCATTATTAGGGTGTTATGTTGTACCCTAATATTTTCCAGTGTATCAAGAAATGAGGAGTGGGAATTCTGGGGCATGGTGGGGAATCTGTAGCAAGCTACAATTTGGATTGCGGTCTTGCCCAGAGTTAGTTGCATTTGGATAATCTCGGATGCATTATGCTGAGCAACTAGCTTGGAGTTGTGGATATCCTTAATGAATATGAACACGTCTCCACCTTTAGTGTTTCGGTCCAGGTTAGGTTGCTGAAAGGTGTGGTATGAATTATTGCCAGGTAATGCAGGGGTACTCTCTGGAGCCTTGAACCAGGTCTCTGTCACTGCACAGATGTCGGTGTTCTCTATTTTAAGGAGTGCCTCGAGTGAGTGCATTTTGAGGTTTAGACTTCTTGCATTGAGTAGCAATACTCTCAGATTCTTCTTGCTTGTACCTGTTATGGTGGTGAATTTGTCATTTGAACCTTGCCTAGAAAAAGGCACTATAGGGGTGGCTAGAGCCTTAGCCAGTATCCAGAATCTCAGGGGCGACAGGTGCAGGCCATCTCTGGCAAAGCATCGTAGTTTTTCGATCATGTCATCCCAGGCAGACAGATACTGGATCCCCTTAGAATGTCACCAAAAGCTTAGCCAATTGTTGAAGTCAATCATTTTGTCCTTGTACTGTGGTATCATTCTGGGTGATGGCAGGATGCTACTCAGGGCTAGGGTCATACCTGCTTGAGCTACAAGATCGGACAGCTCCTCCATGTCCCTTTCCATGTAGTCCTGGGAGGTACATCTCAGGTCATTCACACTAACATGGACAATGGCAAAGCCATATTTGTACTTGTTGTGGAGTGACCTGAGTGCATGCATTATGTGGTGGATCCTGGCACCTGACAGGCAGCTGACAGTAACTTTCTCCGTATTTAGCCTGGTGAGTGGAACATCAGTGTGCCTGACTATAGAGTCCCCTATGACTAGAGTGTTGGGTACGTTGTTATGCCTTATGGGCTGTGGTTGAGTGGCACACTGAGTTTGTGGGCTATGTGTCATTTGGGTTATGTTGGGGGGCGGAGATTGCTTGTGTTTCTGCTTTGGAGGTCCCTGATGCTTGGGCAGTTTTTTTACTGAGAGCCTCCGCGAATGTAGGTGTGTGTTTTGTGTTTCTATGTGTGTGTTTTGGTAGTGTAGGTTTTGAGGGCCTACGTGCTAAGTGTGGTGTGGTGCAAGTGTTTACCTTTTCCTCTTGACTGTCTAGTCCAGTCTTAGGTGAAGAGAGCTTTGCTTCCAGTTTGGCTATATAAGTGCATCTCTCACAGGTTGTAGTGTTAGGTGGTAGGAGGAGAGGGTTGTCTGTGTACATGAGGCAATTCTGCATTGCCCCAAGATGCCCAGATTCATCAGGTAGACAGGAGAAAACACCGGGAGCTGACCCTTAGACATGCCTGGATATGTGCTTATTTGTTAAGTACTAGAAACATTTTTCCTCTCGACAGTGAGGAAAGTTGAGTGCTGTAGTAATTTGTAGCTTATTTAGTGCTTACAATAAGTTCTGAACAAGTGCTGAGCTAAAAAAAAACAGACTTGAGTGCTGAAACTAAAAAACTGGCTAGTACTAAGAAACAAAATTAAGCTAGAAGGCTTCCCTCCAACACAGAAAGGCTTGGGGGCTTAGAAGCCTACAAATAGTCCTGGACACAGCAAATCTGTATCCAGACTAGACTACCCACTGGAAAAGCAGGAAACAAGCTTAGAATTTCTTTTTAAGTGGAAAGAGAGAAAGGAGGAGCAGAAACTAAGCTGATTGGCCTTCTCAAATGTTCTCCCTGTATTAGGTAGAATGAGGTAATGACACAAGACTGGGAGGAGGGTCCCAGATCAAATTTACAGTAGGGGCCGGCAACTGCAAAGCCACCAGCTATAAGAACAGCATACCAATAGGGAGGTAGGGTGGGAAAAGAAACAAACTGCAGTAATGTTTCTCACAGCAGAAAATCAGCAGTGAGCCTTTAAATGAAAGTTTTAAACAGCTAAAGGAGCCTCTAGAGAAAGCATTTAACTGCAAACAAGTTATCAGAATCAAACAACCCAACAGATGCTTAATAAAAACCGGACAATTTCCAGTTAATACCTCACACATAGTGAAACTAGCTAGAAAAATATACAGTAGACAAAGTGCTATAAATAACTCGAAAAAATAAGCAGAAAAACAGGATACTTAATGTTATATATTATAGATCCGAGTTTGCTTAGTGTCCTTCCTTCGATTAGCTCAGTGTGAAATGGCAAAAACACTCACAAACTTAACTTCTTAGTTAACAGAAAGTTGAAACCTGAGACAACTTTTAAAAAATAAAAGCTCAAAAGAACCAATGAGGTGCTTAGTCTAAGCTGTAGTCAAGGTGACCTCAGTCAGCCAGTGACCTTAAACACTTCTCTCTCACTGAAATGCCTGATGGCTTTGGCTAAACCAAGATGTCCCTGAACATGTGCTCAGACACACAGCCTCCACAAACACTAGGCCCAAACACAAGCCTGAATATGGACAATGCTACAAATATCCACACTACTTAGAAACAAACTGCAGAAATGTTTCTCACAGCTGAAAAGCAGCAGTGAGCCTTTAAATGAAAGTTTTAAACAGCTAAAGGAGCCTCTAGAGAAAGCTTTTAACTGCAAACAAGTTATCAGAATCAAACAACCCAACAGATGCTTAATAAAAACCGGACAATTTCCAGTTAATACCTCACACATAGTGAAACTAGCTAGAAAAATATACAGTAGACAAAGTGCTATAAATAACTCGAAAAAATAAGCAGAAAAACAGGATACTTAATGTTATATATTATAGATCCGAGTTTGCTTAGTGTCCTTCCTTCGATTAGCTCAGTGTGAAATGGCAAAAACACTCACAAACTTAACTTCTTAGTTAACAGAAAGTTGAAACCTGAGACAACTTTAAAATAAAAGCTCAAAAGAACCAATGAGGTGCTTAGTCTAAGCTGTAGTCAAGGTGACCTCAGTCAGCCAGTGACCTTAAACACTTCTCTCTCACTGAAATGCCTGATGGCTTTGGCTAAACCAAGATGTCCCTGAACATGTGCTCAGACACACAGCCTCCACAAACACTAGGCCCAAACACAAGCCTGAATATGGACAATGCTACAAATATCCACACTACTTAGAAACAAACTGCAGAAATGTTTCTCACAGCTGAAAAGCAGCAGTGAGCCTTTAAATGAAAGTTTTAAACAGCTAAAGGAGCCTCTAGAGAAAGCTTTTAACTGCAAACAAGTTATCAGAATCAAACAACCCAAAAGATGGTTAATAAAAACTGAACAATTTCCAGTTAATACCTCACACACAGTGAAACTAGCTAGAAAAATATACAGTAGACAAAGTGCTATAAATAACTCGAAAAAATAAGCAAAAAAAAAACCAGGATACTTAATGTTATATATTATAGATCCGAGTTTGCTCAGTGTCCTTCCTTCGATTAGCTCAGTGTGAAATGGCAGAAACACTCACAAACTTAACTTCTTAGGTAACAAAAAGTTGAAACCTGAGACAACTTTAAAAAAAAAGCTCAAAAGAACCAATGAGGTGCTTAGTCTAAGCTGTAGTCCAGGAGACTTCAGTCAACCAATGACCTTAAACAATTCTCTCTCGATTAGCTCAGTGTGAAAATGGTAGGGTGGAAGGTGGAGTAACGGATATCTAGTGTACTAGGAATTGTGAGTGTGGTTATAGTGACTGATGGTGTTAGGAGGGACACTGCTATACTTGTATGTGAAATTATGATAAATCCAGTCAAGCTGACTGGTGTGCATGTCATATATATATATATATATATATATATATATATATATATATATATATATATATATATATATATATATATATATATGTAGAGAGAGAGAGCACAATCTAATGAATGCAACCCATGCCAGCTATGAATGTACTTTGTGCATCACGGACTAAGGAAACGCCAAAAACAAAATTTAATTATAATAGCAAAGATTTTAGGTTCATCAGCCCTTCTTCAGTGCATTAGAACAAACAACTAAATCAGTTCTCCATTTTATATGACACTTAAATGAATCATGTGGCACAGGCAATGCTCCCTATTTAAAAACACAGTGCTAAAACATTAAGAACAATATAACTACTCAGAAACATTGTATCTAAAAATTATTACTACTTAAAAGCTGTATTAATTAATGTAAACATGCATGTTTCATCTTCAAGATAGGTTTATTACTAATATGAGCATTTATTCCAGGCTCCACATCTGCCTGCAAACATATAATCCAATTATATGTGTATATTTCTAATTTATTATTTATATCTCTGCCCCTTTGATTTTTTGCACAACTTATACAACTCTGAAATTAAATTTATGATCAACACCCTTGTCGATGTGATTTTTCCTACAAATTTCTGGGTAATGCTCAATAATGCTGTCTTTTAAATTATGAGTGCACTTACTTATATAAAATGAAGTGTATTTGACACAAAGGGCAAGATATCCAATACTGGCCATATTACAGACTGCAAAACATCGAAAATGATATTTCCTTTTAGTAACAGGATGAATAAAAGCATTGTCATTTCATAGGTTCATAGGCTCATAGGTAAGTACTACGCTATCTGCCCAAGGGCATTTATAATCCTAGCCAGAGTGTGTTGGCTTTCGCCACCTCCTTGGATTCCTTTTTCTGTGCCTCTGACCAGCAGAGCCATTAGTTCCCTGAGCCTCTGTCCAGCAGAGCCACTGCAGTGATCCCCAGGGTAAATTTTCTGTTTCCCATCCACCCGTCAAGGTTTGTCTTGAAGAGTGCTAGTGAGGGGCTCTGCCTGATGTATATTGGAATCTTGTTCCAAAGCATGGGGAGTCTCTGGGTCAGGAATCTATCCCTCCAGCATGTCCTCATTGTGGCAAGGTTTATATCCCTAGAGCGTGTGGCTCTCAGGGATTTTTTTTTTAGGTGGAGCATATCCATCAATTCTGGGTTGGACATGGCCTTGTATGTCAAGCAGAGATTACCTCTGAGTAAGTGGTATGTGACCGAGTACAGCTGGAGTTTCTTTAGTTGGGCTGCATAGGTCATCTGTTTGAGGTCAGTAATCCTCTTGGTGAGGTACCTTTGTTGTCTTTCCAGCTGTTGAAGGTGTCTTGTAAGGTACATCCCAAATGGGGCATTGTATTCTATAATGGGTCTAATAAGTGATGAGTAGAGAGGCACAATAACCTCTTTTGTTCTGGATGTGAACCCTTTTCAGATTAGGTGGGCCACGTAGAAGGATTTTCTAACCACCTTGGCAATATGATTATCAAAGGAGAGATTGCTATCTACTTGGGTCCCCAGATCCCTTATTACTTTTTCTGTATTTAGGGGGCTACCACCTATGTGGTATTTCACAGGCACATTGTTTTTTCCAAAGGGGGTGACTATGTACTTTTTGGCATTCAGCTTGAGGCCATGATTTTGACACCAGGTATCCGTCTCAGTGAGACCCTTCTGGAGGGTGACTGTATCAGCCGGAGAATCAATTATGGCCCCTAGTTTACAGTCATCTGTGAACATGGTCAGGCAAAGTCCTCCTGTGCTTGCCTGTACCTCTGAGAAGTATATACCGAACAGGAGGGGTCCTAGGACTGAGCCCTGGGGGATGCCACTTG
This sequence comes from Protopterus annectens, assembly GCF_019279795.1. Classification (NCBI taxonomy): domain Eukaryota; kingdom Metazoa; phylum Chordata; order Ceratodontiformes; family Protopteridae; genus Protopterus; species Protopterus annectens. Next base: position 83,074,461 of record NC_056734.1, on the reverse strand, counting down.
TAACCAGTTTAGAGTCGGACCTAGGGTCTGCACCTCTCACCATGTGGGTTCTGTCCATGAGCCAATTTGCAATCCATCTCATGACGTAGGGGTTAATGTTCAGGTTGGTGAGTTTGTCTATAATACCAGAATGGGGAATAGTATCAAAAGCCTTTGTGAGGTCTAGGTAGGCTGTGTGGACCTCCTTACCCTCATCTAATGCCTTAGTAACTGTCCCAAAGAAGTCCACCAGGTTTAGGAGGCATGATCTGCCCTTAACAAAGCCAAACTGGGTGGAGTCCAAAGTTTGGAGGTTCCCAATGTCTCTGTTAATGAGTTCCATGATGATATGCCATAGCCTTACAGACCAGGCTAGTCAGGCTTATAGTGCTATAGTTCCCAGGGTCCGTTGTGGTGCCACCTTTGTGGAGTGGGATAACTGTTGCTGTGTGCCACTTGTGGGTACATAGCCTGTAGAGAGGCTGAGTTTGAACAGTGTGTTTAGGTTAGGGGTTAGTTCATTTTGGAGCTCTTGTAAGACACAGCCTGGGACACAGTCTGATCCCATTAAGGCTGTGTTTTTGGCTTTGGATAGGGCTGTTTTAACCTGTATGTCTGTGATTGCCAGGGCCTTACATTCTTCTGGTATGGTTATGGGCACTTTAGGGGGTGAGAGGGGTGTGAAGTCTGCAATTAACCTATCTGTCAAAATGTTGGCAATATCAGTCGGTTCAGTGTATTTTGTGCCATTCTGCACCAACTCAGAGCAGATCTGAGAGTTTCCACTTAGGTTCTTGACATAGCTAAAGAGCGCTTTGTGGTTATCTTTGGAGTCCTTGGCAATTTTTCTTTCGAAGCTAGCCTTGGACGATTTAATGAGGGATCATAGTTTCTTGCTGATACTGATTAGGGATGTCTTTCCTTCTAGGGATTTTGCTCTTATCTGTACTAGTTTCCTCCTTCTATTGTAGAGCCTGTTTATGGCAGGGGTCCACTAGACTAGTTTCCTTTTCTTGGAGCAGTGAGTCTTGGTTTTTCTTGGGATAGCATGATCCATGCATTCTTTGGAGTCCTTGGCAATTTTTCTTTCAAAGCTAGCCTTGGATGATTTAATGAGGGATCGTAGTTTCTTGCTGATACTCATCAGGGATGTCTTTCCTTCTAGGGATTTTATTTATTTATTTATTTATTTGCAGTTGGTTTACCAGGATAGTCCATTGGGCCAAAAAGAACCCGTTTTCAATGGAGTCCTGGGGAGAAAAGCTCCAGTACAGACAAAATTAGGTACATACACAAGATTGCTAAATATTTATACAAAATGGTAGATAAAAGTCCTGGGGAGAGAAGCTCCAGCACACACAAAATTAGGTTCATACACAAGATTGCTAATATTTATACAAAAGTGGTAGATAAAACATTTAAGCTCAAAATTCAAAAACATTCAGAACAATACAAGCAATGAGGATTAATGTGAAGTAAATGAGCTTGGAAGTAATGTGAAATACATAACAGAGGAATTTTGCAGAAGGAACATAAAAGTACCTTATAGAGTGGATACTGAGGGAACACAAGCTTTGTTAGGTAAAAGTTTGGTATCGTAAGCATAATGGTGGTAAGGATGTCATATATTTATGAGGGGTGGGAGCAAGAGCAATCCCATTGGGAACTTAGATGTGTGTGAAGATACTAGGTACTAGTTTCCTCCTTCTATTGCAGAGCCTGTTTATGGAAGGGGTCCACTAGACTGGTTTCCTTTTCTTGGAGGAGTGAGTCTTGGTTTTACTTGGGATAGCATGATCCAGGCATTCCTGCAGGTGATCATAGAGTGTCTTTGTATAGGTTTCAGCAACTTGGACAGCATTGTCCATTGGGGTGGGGGCTGTGAAACTTTCTACCTCGGTCTTAAGCAACGTGAAGTTTGCTTTTGAAATGTTTTTCGCGATGGTTTCCTTGATTGGAGTTGAAGGTGGAATGTGAATATCCAGAGTGATTAGTCTATGGTCTGATCTAACCAGCAAGGGGCTGACATCAGGTGTGGAACAACGGTCACCCATGTTGGTGATGACCAGGTCCAATATGTTGTTCCCTCTGGTGGGGGTGTTGACCAGTTGATCCAGGGCATTCGAGTTTATAAATTCTAGGAAGCGTTGGGCAAGGGAGTTAATACTTGAGTAGTTCTCCCAGTTAATGTTTGGGTAGTTAAAATCACCCAGTATTAGGGTGTTTGGTAGGACCTTCATATTTCCCTGTGTCTCCAGAAATGCGGAATGGGGTTCCTGGGTCATGGTGGGTGATCTGTAGCAAGCTACAATTTGGATTGTAGCATACACAGTTAAAGCAGGGAAATGTCCCTATCCTAACTAAATAACACTGTCTAGTATATGATGACATATCTTTAGAGCATAATCGCCTCTTTAAATTTGATGAATTCCTGTAAGTAAATGATGGTTTCTGTCCAATAATCACCTTAATTTCTGGCATAGATTCCAACATGCTCCAAATTTTAGTATTTATACTCTTCACTTGAAATATACACCTTGTATATGTTGTAATATATCATAAAGATTTAAAGATTTCTCATTTTCAGAAATCAGTGGTTTAAAATATGGTCTAGCTTGATGTTTGTATCGCTGATAACCTGTGCTCTAATGTTATCAAAAATTCTTTTTTATATCCCCTTTCTATAAATTCCTGCATCATTTCATTCCTTTGTTCTTCGCATTTTGTGTTGCCAGTATTCAGCCTGCTTGCACGTAAAAATTGTCTCTTGAATATCCTTGAAAGTGTGAGGTGTGTGCATGCTATTATCTATGAGTATATCTATTAGTTTGAACTTCTTTTTTGTAAATACTTATTTGAATGTAATTATTAGTTTTGGTCAACTTAATGTCTAAAAAGCATATCTCTTCCTGAGATGATTTAAGTTTGAATAAAAAAAAAAAATGGTTGTTCCATGAAAGTATTCTACAAATTCAACCAATTCAACATCATTACCCTCCCAAATTAAGAAGATATTATCCATAAAACACTTATAAAAAGGTATTTTAGATGTATAACTAATCAGGGCATCATACACAAATTCATCCTCCCATTGATTTAATGTGATGTTAGTATATGTATTGGCAATGGGAGTGCCCATTGCCACTCCTGATATTTGGTAATAGGCTTGTTCATCAAAGATGAATACATTATTACCTAAGACTATTTCCAAAAGTTCACATATTGTTTCAATTTTTCTAACATTCATATCTATATTAGCATATAGGAAACTATGAATTGCATCAACACTTAAGTCATTTGGAATGAAAGTAAAAAGAGAGATGATGTCTAGGCAAACAAACCTAAAATACTTTCTTCTTTCATTTTTCTACCATTCAAATAATTTAGTTAGGAAATCCCTAGTGTCCTGTATATAACTCCTGACCTTAATAAGATGACCTCTCAGATATATTGTAAATACAGTGTTATGGGCTGTCACCCATCTCCTTCCAGACACTTTGGGTCTTATGGTGGAATGGGTAAGATCTTTATGGATTTTAGGTAGGCAGTATGATATCAGAGTTTCAGGACAAGAGACATTAAAGAAATTAAATAAATCAATTGAAATATCATGTGTTAATTGCAACTCATGTATACACATATTAACCTTCACAATAAAAGTAGCAACATTAGATATATTAATTTTCTTAAAAGTCTTATCATTACTTAAAAAAAATTAAAAGAGCTTCATGCTCTTCAAGTGTCAAGTTATACAATTTATTTTTCTGTTTCTATTCATATAACTGAGAGAAATCACATTCACAAAGATTAGAAAATGCAGATATTACAGGACAGCTCACTGGTATAAATAATATGGCTGTCTCTGTTAGAGTACAGCCAGATAGCTGTCCTTAGGGATCACCATGATATACTACATTTCTTCTCAGAACGCACAGCTGCAGTGAATGTGCTTTTCAGCTGAACTGCTCTATGGTGAATTGCTGCTGCAGCCTTCTGGTTTCAGCGACCTAGCTCACAGGAAAATGTCTCGCAAGCTGCATGCCGGAACCCATGCTAAAGAACAATACCTTAAGTAGAATGCGATATAAATGAGAAACTGTGTATAGTGAAGTATGCTAATGAAGTGTTCTTATGACTCATAGTTCAATATATGCACCTTATGCACATTCATTTTTAAAAGCATTGCTGTGCATCTATCATAGGATCATAGGAGATTCCTAGGCTATCGACCCGGAGGTCGTTTTACGCTTAGCCATTTCATCCCAATGTATTACCATAGAAATGCTAGTTAATACCCAATATTGTATTTAGTGATGACTGCCCATGTCCAGGAGGGTTGTGGGCTCTATCCCCAGTAAGAAATTACAGTGCCCCACCCACTCGTCCAAGTTTCTCTTGAACAGTGTCATAGAAGTGCTCTGTTTCACATGAATTGGTAACCTAGTCTAAAGACGGAGCAGTCACTGGGAGACAAATCTTTCCCTCTAGCATGTTCTATTTAATTCACAGGCCATATTTAGGTCCCTGGAATCGGTAGCCCTAGTCCCGTTTGAGTTACAAATATGCAGCAAGTTCATTAGATTTGGATCTTGCATTGCTGTGTAGGCTTGGCATAAGTCTCCCTTAAGACGTCTATACAATACACAGTATAGGTGACAGAGACTTTAATCGGTCTGTGTAAGGCACATGCTAGTGCCCCTTGATCTTCTATGTTAGAAACCTCTGAGGTCTCTCTAATTGCTGCAGGTGCTTAGTACAGTACATGGCAACTGGGACATTATACTCAATTATGGACCAGATAAGTGCCGAGTATAGGGGGGTTATAACTTCTTTTGTTGTTGAGATGATGCTTTTACTAATCAAGTGTGCTATGTAGAATGCTTTACTTACTACAGTAGACACATGGTGGTTGAAGTTAAGGTCACAGTAAACTTGTGGTCCCAGGTCCCTTACCACTTCATGGGAACTTAGGGTATTATTATTGATTTGATAGTGTGAGGGAACACTGATTGTGCCAAAGGGAATGATGATGCATTTCTTTGCATTCAGTTTGAAACCATGATTAATAGACCAGTTGTTGGTCTGTGTGAGACCCTCCTGGAGTATACTGACATCATTTGGGGATTCAATGATTGCACCTAGTGTGCAGTTGTCTGCAAACTTGGGTCAGCCACAACCCCATAGTTTTGACCTGAACATCTGAGAGGTATATAACAAACAGTAGGGGCCTCAGCACTGACCCCTGTGGCAACCCACTGGTAACAGGTCTGTTGGTTGCTATGGAGTCATCTACTTTGATAGTGTGTGTCCGGTTTGTGATCTAGTTGGCAACCCATCTTATAACAAAGGGATTTACCTTCAGTTTGCTAAGTTTATTGGTAATGCCTGAATGTGTGATTGTGTTGAAAGCCTTTGCCAGGTTGAGGTATCTGTGTGTGTACAGATTTGCCCTCGTCAATGGCCTTGGTCACATTTTCAAAGAAACCCATCAGATTTAACAGGCAGGATCTACCCTTCTTGAAGCCAAATTGGGTAGGATTCAGGGCTTGGAGGTCACCTATGTCTTTATTTATGAGGCCCATAATGATACATTGCATGGCCTTATAGATGAGGCTAATCAGGCTTATGGGTCTGTAATTCCCTGGGTCTGTTGCTAGTCCACCTTTGTGTAGGGAAATAACTATTGCTTTTCTCCATTCCACCAGAAAAAAAGCCTGTCATTAGGCTGTCATTGAAAAGGGTACTTAGTGGTGATGCTAGTTCATGTTTCAGCCTGCTTAGAAGACAGCCTGGGATGTTGTCTGATCCCATAGAGGCTGTGTTTTTTGCCTTGGGCAAGGCTTTGAGGACCTGCTCTTCAGATATGTAGAATGGGGGGGAAATTTGGGGGAAGGTTTGTTGTAAGTTAGGAGGGGGTAAGGGAGTGAAATTTTTTGCCAAACCTATCCACTAGCAGGTTTGCTATCTCTGTGGGGTCAGTGTGTGATACCGTTGGCCACTAGTTCTGTACATGCTTGGGCCCTACCCTTTAGGTTATGTACATAGCTGTAAAAAGCCTTATGGTTATCCTTAGCTGTACTTGCTAATTTTCTCTTGAAGGAGCCCTTGTTGGATTTGGCAAGTTGTCTTATTTGCCTGTTGACACTGAGGAGGGTGCTTTTCCATTGTTGGGCTTTCCCTTTGTTTTCTTGGACAGCAACTTTTTGCATTTATTGTAAAGTTTGTTGTTGCTGGATGTCCACCATGGCAGCTTGTTTTTACTTGGGGCTCTGGCTTTGATTCTTTCTGGTACAGCCATGTTTATACACTTATGCACGTGATTGTACAGGGCTTTAGTGTAAGCTTCGGTGTAGTTAGCAATTCCAGTTTGGGGTAAGGCTTGGAATGCATTTATACCTTCTCTTACAAGGGTATAGTTTGCCTTTGTGAAGCGTTTTAGTCTGATTTCACTCTTTGTGAGTTCTGGCGTCAGTGGCAGCTCGAAGGTGACTGAATTGTGGTGAGTTTTAACTAATGAGGGTCTGATAATTGCTTCAGTGCTTCTGTTTGACATGTTGGTGAGGACCAGATCCAGAATGTTTGTTTCCTTTGTCGGGGCATTTGAATAAACAAAGTCAAAGAACTTTTGCGCTAGTGAGCTAGGGCTAGCGTAGATTTCCCAGTTGATGGTGGGATAATTGAAATCCTCCATAACTAGTGTGTTCAGTAAAATTTAGATTGTCTCTAGTTTGGTCAAGTAGGCCTCATGGGTGTTGCAACCCATGGAGTGAGATCTATAACTGGCTAAGACTTGAATGGGGGGGGGGGTCTTACCCACTGTAACCTGGACCTGGAGTAACTCCATGGAGTTGTCCAGTCTAACTAGATGGGAGATGAATTTATCTCTAATATAGATTGAAACACCGCCTCCTTTGGTTTTCACACGTTCATTTTGTAGTCTAAAGTTGTGGAAGGCATTGTAGCCTTGCAAGGCTGCGGTACTCTCTAAGGCCTTGAAGCAGGTTTCTGTGACTGCACAGACATCTACATCTTTTAGTGATAGAAGTACTTCCAGGTAGTGCAGTTTTTGGTTTAAGCTCCTAGCATTTAGCAACATGACTTATTTTGTTCTGATTTGTTAATTTCACTTTGGTAATGCTATTTTCAAGACCTTGCCTAAATAATGCACTATGGGGGAAGCAAGAGCCTTTTCCAGCAGCCGAAAGCCTAGAGGTGCCAAGTGCAAACCGTCTCTGACAAAGCAGTGACGTTTGTAGACCATGGCTTCCCAGACTGACAGGAACTGCATCCCCTTTGAATGACACCAAAAATTGAGCCAGCCGACAAACCTGCACCCAACATTCCCTGAAGTAGTTTGTCTAAGTAAGCACAAACAATAAAATACAATACAACAACTATTTCTTGAAGTTAAATCAATAATTGTATCTCTTTTTTAAAAAGTAGGGTAGTGAATATTAATTTTTTCCTTCAAATCAGCTAATGAATTTGCTGCCTAACTCACAGTGAATATTAATTTTTTTCCTTCAAATCAGCTAATGAATTTGCTGCCTAACTCACATATTCCAGAGGTAAATTGGTCCTTTCTGGCATATGCTCAGGGTCCTTTAAGTGTTTTGTATGCAAATGAGACCCTTTTACGTTTACCTCTATGAATGAGCTGTAGTAATATGCAACCCGTGTAACACCCCCTGTCATCAAAATAGCTCTCACCCTAATACTCTTGCATTAGAGAGGAGTGTTTACCAAAATGCCCTCATATTTCTGTAGTTAGCTTGAATGATCCTGTTTGGATAAGGGCATAGTGCTGCTCTTCACAGATTACTGCTATGAACTTATGAAGGGTAGGATTATGAATAACACCTCAAGAAAAGTAGGCTCTTTAAGAGAGTTTGTTTTGTTTTACTCACAGATGATGAGTCTAAGAAGCTCACATAACTCAATGTTCCTTGTCCAGTACATTGCACCTAGACAGCTATGCAACCCTTTTATTCTGCTCTGCTACTGAGGAAGGGAGACAGTGGTCACTTCTTGAATGCAGCAGATGGCTGGTGGAAATGCAAGCAGTAATCAATGTATCTGGGAAACACAGGTGTCATATCTGTGGTGACATCTCCATAGGTAGTTAACATTAAATGATTCTGATAACCGCATGGATTTCCAATAGTAATGTTACTACAATAGCTGGAAGACAGTTGGTATCTCACCTTAGGAAAGATACACCAGCACCAGCACTAGGAATTGTTTGATCTCAGCTGAAATTCTGGGCATGCTTCATATTTGATGTAAAACTACAGCTTTTGTATCTAGTATCTGAGTATCTGCTCCAGATGGAACAGACTAACAGAAGCCTTAATACAAGTCATTAATACCAGCCATTTTGAAGTGTGGCATAACAAACAATGGTACTAGTGTTATACCATATTCTTCAACTATGCCAATAAGCATGCTAAACACCCACTTACAACTTTGCTCACTCTTGTAACTTGTTAGACAACAGAAAGGTGGATTGAACCTAGAGATTTCTCCTGAGCCAGGCCTTCTGATTATGCTGTATAACTGCTAACACGCAGTCATCTGTGTGGAAAATGTTCTGTCTATCAGCTCCATGGGTCAGTGAGCCAAGCAGGATATGCAATGTTCCACAGTAATCATGCAATGTTGTTGTTCCTCTCTGTAGCTTTCTGAGCTATATGCCAAAAACATTCCTTTTTGATGAAGGCCTTCTTCTGTAAGTCCATCCCTTTCTTCTTTCTTCACTGGAATAGTGGTTTAATAACCCTTTTCCTGGGCATGTGATAAACAACTTTCCTACTGGCTATGTCTATACACATATAGTAGAAAGAAAGTCATTTGACACTGACACCTCTGTCTCAACAGCATACACAAGTCATGCAGATTTCACTTTATTAGCAGACAGCAGCTGCTTGTGGGCTGCTGATTTCAAAAGGTCTTTTCCATTGGTTGTGCCAAAAATAATTGCTCTGCCCCTGTATTTCATAGGTTCATAGGTTGGTACTAGGCTATCGGCCCTAGGGCCTATACAAGCCTAGCCATAACAATTCCCTGGCTATTTCTTCCCACAGTATTTACTTCCCTGGAACCCTGTCTAGCAGGTCGACTGATGTGATCCCCAGGGTGAATTTCCTATCTCCCATCCAATCATCAAGGTTCCTTTTGAAGAGGGCCAAAGAGGTGCTCTGCTTGACATGTATGGGCAGTCTATTCCAGAGTCTGGGGAGTCTCTGGGTCAGCATCCTATCCCTCCAGCATGTTTTGTTCATTGCGATGGCAAGGCTTAGATCCTTGGGACATGTGTCTCTGAGGGATTGGGATTTCTTTAAGTGTAGCATGTCCAGCAGCTCTGAGTTTGACATGGCCTTGTATGATTGCCTCTGAGTAGAAGATATGCGACAGAGTATAGGTGGATTTTTTTAGATGATCAGAACAGGGCATCTGCTTTAGGCCTGTGATTCTTTTAGTGAGGTATTTCTGCGGCCTTTCCAGTTGTTGCAGATGTCTTGAGGGATACACACCAAATGGGGCGTTGTATTCTATAATGGGTCTAATGAGGGATGAGTACAGTGGGACAATGACCTTCTTTTTTCTGGATGAAAAGCCCATAGTGATGAGGTGTGCCACATAGAAGGATTTTCTGACTGTTGTGGTGATGTGGTTATCGAAGGTGAGACCACTGTCCACCTGTGTCCCTAAGTCTGTCATTACACTTTTGGTGATTAGTGTACTTCCACTTTTGTGGTAATTTACGGGTACATGTTTTTTTCCCAGAGGGGTTAACTATACATTTCTTGGCATTGAGCTTGTGCCCATGGCTCTGGCACCAAGCATCTGTTTCTGTAAGGCCCTTTTGTAGACTATCCACATCATTTGGGGATGCAATGATGGCTCTCAGTTTGCAATCATCTGCAAACATTGCTAGCCAGAGTCTCTTAGTGTTGGCCTGTACTTCAGAGAAGTAGTTGCCAAACAAGAGTGGTTCAAGGGCTGAATCCTGAGGTAATCCACTTGTCACTTTTTCTGGAGCTGTATTTGGAGTAGGCTACTTTTACAGTGTGAGTTATATCAGTAAGCCAGCTGGCAACCCATCGAGTGACGTAGGGATTAATGCACAGCTTAGTAAGTTTATCTATGATTCCAGAGTGGGGGATGGTGTTGAAGGCCTTGGCAAGGTCCAGATAGGCTGTGTGGGCCACCTTACTCTTGTCCATGGCTCTGGCAACTGATTGGAGTCGGCTACTTTTACAGTGTGAGTTCTGTCAGTAAGCCAGTTGGCAACCCATTGAGTGATGTAGGGATTAATGCCCAGCTTAGTAAGTTTATCTATGATTCCAGAGTGGGGGATGGTGTAGAAGGCCTTGGCGAGGTCCAGATCGGCTCTGTGAACCTTCTTACCCTTGTCCACGGCTCTGGAGACTGATTCAAAAAAGTCAATCAGGTTCAGGAGACAAGATTGGCCCTTCACAAACCCAAACTGCATGGGGTCCAGTGTTTGAAGGTTGCCAATGTCTTTGTTTACAAGTTCCATGATAATATGTTCCATGGCCTTGCAGATCAGGCTTGTCAGACTGATGGGGTGGTAGTTCCTGGGATCCAAGGTGGATCCCCCCTTGTGGAGTGGGATAACTGTAGCTGTGCGCCACTCAGTGGGCACGAAGCCTGAGGTGAGGCTATGATTAAACATGACACTAAGGTGAGGTGCCAGTTCATTTTGTAGTTCATGTAGTACACAGCCTGGGATGTCATCTGGTCCCATGGATGCTGTATTCTTAGCTTTGGAGACTGTGTTTTTTACTTATGTGGCCATTATTAAAAGAATTTGGCAATATTTTGGTATTGAGATGGGCACTTTAGGGGGTGAGAGGGAGGTGAAATTTGCACTGAATTGATCCGGCAGGATATTGGCAATATCCTTGGGATCAGTATATTTAATGCCATTCTGTTGTAGCTCAGAGCAGATCTGAGCATTGCCATTTAGATTCTCGACTTAGCTATAGAATGCTTTGTGGCTGTCTTTGGAATCTTTGGCAACTTTATTTTCGGAACTAGCTTTGGAAGATTTTATGAGGGATCTTGGCTTCTTACTGAGGCTAGTAAGGGAGTTTTTTGCATCCTGGGATTTTCCTCTTTTCTGCAACAGTTTCTTCCTTTTGTTGTAAAGTTTGTTTATGGCAAGGGACCACCAGACTGGCTTCCTTTTTTTAGGTGGAGAGCATCTTGGTTCTATTGGGGATGGCAAGATTCATGCACAAGTGGATGTGCTCGTACAGTGTTTTAGTGTAAGATTCAGCAGTCGAACTTTCAATTCCTGTCTGCATGGGTGTCATGAAGTTTGTCACTTCTAACTTGAATAACATGAAGTTGGCTTTGGAGAAGTTTTTTACGGAGGTTTCCTTACTGGGGGTTGGGGGTCGGATGTGGATGTCAAGGGGGATTAGCTTATGGTCAGACCTGACCAACGAGGGGAGTGACCATAGGTGTGGAGCATCGATTTTCCATGTTGGTAATAACCAGGTCTAAGATATTGGAGCCCCTGGTGGGACTAAGGATTAGTTGATCCAGGGTGTTGGAATTTATGATTTTCAAGAACCGTTGGGCAAAGGTGTTGGGACATGAGTAGTTTTCCTAGTTAATGGCATGGTAGTTGAAATCACCCAGCATTAGGGTGTTTGGTTGCATCTTAATATTTTACGGTATGTTTAGAAAGGTGTAGTGAGAATCTTGGGGCATGGTGTGAAATCTGCAGCAAGCTACAATTTGGATTGCAGTCTTGCCTAGTGTTAGTTGCACCTGTAGAATTTCAGATGCATTGTGTTGGGCAACTAGCCTGGTGTTGTGACTATCCTTGGTAAATATGGACACTCCTCCACTTTTAGTATTTTGGTCCTGGTTTGGTGGCCGAAAAGTGTGGCAAGAGTTGTAGCCTGGTATTGCAGGGGTGCTCTCTGAAGCCTTGAACCAGGTCTCAGTTACTGCGCAGATATCGATGTTCTCCATTTTTAGGAGTGCCTCGAGAGAGACTGCATTTTGAGGTTTAGACTTCTAGCATTGAGTAGCATTACCTTCAGATTTTGCATGCTTATACCTGTTATAGTGGTGGTTTTGTCCTTTGAAATTAGCTTAAAAAAGCACTATAGGGGTGTCAAGAGCCTTAGCCAGTAACCTAAATCCCAGGGAGGTATATTCTCAGTAGGAGCTGTTATTGCTGGACCTATGCTTATGCTAACAGAGGTTTTCAGTAGTAAGAACTGATTATTTTACAGTATCATTGTCCTATAGATATATATAATCTATAGTACCGGGTATACTCTCCTCTGACTTTCTTTCAGTGGATGACATACTGATGCAACCTTTATTTCCCTGTTTGAGTGACAGGATCTCCCAGCTAGCAGAAGAGGGTGGATGCACTCTTGCTGGAAGAGCCTCACAGTTGCTGAACGTTCCTGACATGGGCACATGTTATCATGGTGAGTTTCAAGTCGCCTAAATGGTCATCACCACTTATCAGAGGGGACTCATAGTGGAAACTCAACTGGCACTGTGCCATCTAATCTCAAGCATGCTATGTGGATTCCTCTTCCAACTGAATTATGTCCCCCTGGGGTTCAGGATTACTGCACTATTTCAATTTTTAATCTCTTTTCTATATTTTTTGAAAAAGTAGGCTGATCAAATTCTTGATCATGTTAACAAGATGGACCAATTTTTCACTCCCAGCCAGAATTCAGGAAGGGGTTTAGTACTTTGATTTACAGTAAAGTAATGTGCACCCTTTATAGTAAAATGGGGGGAACGCATTCTAATGGTGACAGATCTGTGGATTTAAAACAAATTTAAACCTGGACGACTTTAGACTTGGAAGGTACATATAAATTTACTCTGAGACTGACCTGCTTTACACATACTCAAAAAGGGGGATATAACCATTCTTATTGCATAGTTTAAGAACTACCTTACAAGCGAGACATTCCAAGTGGTCATTGTACAAAGTTCTATGAGACTAGCTTGCTCTATAATGTATACCCACCGGCTTGTTCTTGGACCCTTAAATCTTCATTCTCTCTTTACAAATGTTGTCACTCTTCACTTAACATGGGTACAAACCACACTATATACTAGTGCTTTTTTTCATAAAAGACTACTAGAACTGCAGCTGAGTTGCAGTGAAAAATAAAAAGACTTTGAGGATCTTTGGACCCCATTACATTATAATAATCTTATGGACACTGCTAGTAAAACAGTAATGATGCTTTTTCTATGCCGCAATAACTTAAAGAGGCCATGGGCTGTCAAAGAAATGACCCAGGGAAGAGCTCTTTATTACAGGTACCAAGTTTTATATGTTCAAGCATCTGCCTAGACAGTTTGATGTCATTAAAACCGCATACAGTATTGCTAGTTAATAAAGATTTAAAACATTCAAAGGTCAGCTTACTGTTAGAGGCTTCCTTACTTCAGAAGCAGAAAAAGCAATTGGAAAGGCCTTAGGTGTCTCTAACCAAGAAAAGTGTTTACCTAAAATTCCTGAACTACCAGGATAGACTTTGCTCAGTTTCCTACATGTACTTTTGGGGTGATCTGTGCCTTACACCCTTCCTGATCTCATGCATTTTCAAAAATCAGATAGAGCCACGAATGCAATAGCAATGGCCTTAAATCTCCACCAGCACACAAAGATAATGTGCTGGGAGACATTTATCTCAACTCTGGAATGGACTTCCTCTGCAAGTTAAACAAAGTGACACCTTAGTATCCATCAAATTAAGCCTGGATGATTGGAACTGACCTCTTTTGCCATTCCTTGGGGGGGGGGGGGTGCATAGCATGATGTTAAGTATTGTCAAGGTCTAAATTATCTTCTAATTCAGTTTTCTTGCATTTCTCATGATCCCATGAATTAATCTGCTTAATTTAAATTGGAACACAACTCTCTATAATATCTTTAACAGTATTATACTTTTAAACATGCAAAATCAAATGTATATATTATCTTATCCTCTGAGCACAGAAAGCATCTCTATTTGTTTTTCTGTCCAAGGATGTCTGGTTTCCATTATAGTATGAGATGATCTGCTAGTTTCTAAAGAGAATGCTTATACCAGGAATATTCTTTCCTCCCCCCCCCCATACTGGTACAGACTTCAGAATGACTGCCATTACTATTCATTCACAGCACATTATCAGGGAACACTCTCTGATGAGACCTGTTTTTGTTTGAGCTCCAGTTGAAAAAACATTTATTAAGGTAATAACTGCTAGTGAAAATAATCTACCTCCCTGTATAAGAAATTAACAGAACTTAACTTTAAGTTAAACTACCTGTACTCCAATAGCCCAATATAAGTCAGAGTTTCAGGAATCTAGGGTAATTGCTTCAAATACTTTAAAGTGAAGAACTCTGACTACTGAAATGTCATTTAGTTTTGTTAGATATTTGCTAGTTACTATACTGCAATTTGTTTGTTTTCCATTTTGTGGGGCTGCATTATACTCCTGCCAACAAATTTACACCCACTCCACTGCCTGATCATAAGTCCTGTTTCCTGGTTTGCTGTCACAATACTCCAAGAATAGCAGATACAAATAAATATGCAGACTAATGGCGCACAGGTGGGGTATCCATCTGTACCACTGGTGACCCTAGTTTGGGAACTGATTCAGGTTGGTTAGCAAGGTGGGCTGGGGTAGATAGAATGCAGTGGCCAATGGCTGGCTATCTTATCCCGGCAGATAGGGCTTGGCAGAATATGATTCCCAGGTAATGTCTAATTGAAACCTGAATAAAAGTAGCTTTCAGGTTAAAATGAGGGTGGAAGCATCATTACCAACATATTTATGCTATTTCAGTAGCTGCTGCCACACTTAAAGATCTTGACTAACCATAAATATGAATGATGGCGTCTGGTTACTTGCCCACAATGCCCAATGAGTAATCAAGAGGTCGACTTTTTGTGGAGTTTGAAAGTCCATCTGTTGAAAGGTCATATCCAAGGGCTTCAAATTAGGAAGGAAGAAAGCTGAGCCAGCTAGAGGTTGGGCTGGGGTTGAGTAAGTACATAGAAAAGCTAGACATTAACAATTATCGAATTATTTATTTTCCTTCAATTTAGTGTAGCCTTGAAATTAATATATTTTTTAATCAGGGGAGTGGGAATGAAGTCCCTCTCTTGGGGTGTTGGGGCTTCAACCCCCATTTAAAACCACCTTCACAAATGGTAATGCAGTGTTCTAGTACTCAGAAGCAATTTATACAATATGATTGTATTGACAAACAGTCTGATATCAGGTTCATAGTTTAGTACTAAGCTAACTGCCCTTGCGAGCCAATTTAAGCCTGGCCAATTATCCTTTGTGAGACTCAAACCCTGAACCTTGTGTTTGTAAGGCAAACATCTTAGCCATTAAGCCACCCTCCCTACCCCCAAATAAATAGCCAAGTAGGTCTTGAACCCAGGACCCTGTATACTATAGTCACGGCAATTAACCACTAAGTTAATTTGGCCTGAATCATAACTGAAAAGGGTCCTTGGAGCTTCCCAGCTACTCAGTAACAAATAAGTGAATAGAAATAAAAAAAAATGGATGGGTTAGTTAGAAAAGCAATAAAAGAAAATGAGGAATGGAGGGAAGGCACAGAAGGGGTGTGTAGCATGCTTTGAAGATAGCTGAAGTGAAGAATTTAAACATAGACAACAAATATATTTGAAATTGGCAAGATATAAATAGGTTCATAGGTTCATACTAGGCTATCAGCCCTAGAGCATTTATAAGCCTAGCCAGAGTGTGTTTGGCTTTCGCCACCCATTTTAAATTAATTTTGCTATGCCCTTTTTTGAGGTTAGTATACTGTGCCTCTGTCTAACAGTGACACAGAAGTGATACCCAGGGTAAACCTACGATCTCCCATCCACTCATCAAGATTCCTCTTGAAGAGAGTCAGTGAGGGACTCTGCCTAACCTGGACTGGGGTTTTATTCCAGAGTGAAGGGAGCCTCTGGGTTATGAATCTGTCCCTCCAGCATGTCCTATTTATTTCAGTGCTGAGGTTCAAGTCTCTCGAGTGTGTAGTTCGATGGTATTTGGATTTTCTGAGGTGCAGCATGTCCATTAATTCTGGGTTGGACATGGCTTTATACGTCAGGCACAGATCGCCTCTGAGCAGGCGGTATGCCACTGAGTAGAGCTGGAGTTTCTTTAACCGGGCAGAATATGGCATCTGTTTGAGCCCTTTGATTCTCTTGGTGAGGTACTTCTGGGGTCTTTCCAGTTGCTGCAGGTGTCTGGTAAGGTACATCCCAAAAGGGGCATTGTACTCAATTATCGGCCTGATGAGGGATGAGTAAAGAGGCACGATGACCTCTCCTGATCTAGGTGTGAATCCCTTCATGATTAGGTGGGCTTTATAAAATGCTTTTCTAACCACTTTGGCCACGTGGTTGTCAAATGAGAGATTGCTATCAACTTGGGTCCCCAGGTCCCTAATTACTTCTTCTGTACTTAATGGATTACCACCTATGTGGTAATTTGTGGGCACTTTGTTTTTGCCAAAGGGGATGACTATACACTTTCTGGCATTTAGCTTGAGGCCATGGCTCTGGCACCAGTTGTCTGTTTCTATGAGGCCCTTTTGGAGGATGCTTGTGTCGGCTGGAGAGTTGATTATAGCGCACAGTTTGCAGTCATCTGCGAACTTGGTCAGCCACAGTCCTTCCGTGTTGACATGTACCTCCGAGAAATATATACCGAACAGGAGAGGTCCCAAGACTGAGCCTTGTGGGATGCCACTTGTAACTGGTTTGGAGTCTGACATGGCTCCAGCAATTCTAACCATGTGGGTTCTGTCCTTGAGCCAGTTTGCAACCCATCTAGTGACATAGGGGTTTAAATTTAAGCTGGTGAGCTTATCTATAATGCCCGAGTGGGGTATTGTATCGAAGGCTTTTGCAAGGTCCAGGTAGGCTGTGTGGACCACCTTCCCCTCGTCAATGGCCTTGGTGACTGTTTCAAAGAAATCGATCAGGTTGAAGAGTCAGGATATGCCCTTAACAAAGCCGAACTGGGTAGGATCCAGTGTCTGTAGGTCCCCAATATCTTTTTTTATGAGGTCCATGATGATCCTTTCCATAGCTTTGCAGACCAAGCTAGTCAGGCTTATGGGGCGATAGTTTCCAGGATCCATTGAGGCACCACCTTTGTGGAGAGGGACCACTGTTGCTGTACGCCACTCTTTGGGTACATATCCTGTGGTAAGGCTGAGATTGAACAGTAGTTTTATGTTTGGGTTTAGCTCTTCTTGGAGTTCATGTAGGATGCAGCCCGGGACACCGCCTGGTCCCATTGATGCTGTGTTTCTTGCTTTGGAGAGGGCGGCTCTTACCTGATCATCTGAGATGTCAGGGGGGCAGCACTCTGCTGGGATAGATATTTGCCCTTTGGTGGGAGGAGAGAAGTTTGCACTGAACCTGTCAGCTAGGATGTTGGCAATGTCTATGGGTTCGGTGTATTTTTTGTCATTTTGGACTAATTCTGAGCATATCTGGGAATTCCCACCCAGGTTCCTAACATAACTAAAGAAAGCCTTGTGATTATCCTTAGTGTCCTGTGCAATTTTTCTCTCGAAGTTGGCCTTAGAAGATTTTATGAGTGCCCGTAGTTTTTTGCTAACACTGATCAGAGATGCCTTCCCTTTTTGGGATTTTGCTCTATCATGTATTAGCTTCCTCCTTCTATTGTATAGCTTGTTTATGGCTGGGGTCCACCAGACAGGACGTCTGCCTTTGGAGGATTGGGTCTTGGTTTTATTTGGGATTGCATGATCCATGCATTCCTGATGGTGTTCATAGAATTCGTTTATAAAGAATTCCGCGGTCTGGGCCATATTTTCCACAGGCCCGGGGGCTTTGAAGGATTCCACCTCAGTTTTGAGGAGTGTGAAATTTGCTTTAGAGAAGTTTTTCACTGTGGTTTTCTGGGCAGGTGCTGGGGTTGGGATGTGAATATCCAGTGAGATTAGTTTATGGTCTGATCTTACCAGTGAGGGATACACTTCTGGTCTGGAGCATAGAGTCCCCATGCTGGTGATGATCAGGTCCAGTATGTTTTCCTCTCTTGTGGGAGTGGTAACAAGTTGTTCCATAGCATTTGAGTTTATAAATTCTAGGAACCTTTGAGCTAGGGTGTTGGAGCTAGAGTAATGCTCCCAGTCTATGTTTGGGTAGTTGAAGTCGCCCAATATAATGGTGTTTGGAGATACCTTCATATTTTACAGTGTTCTCTGGAAGGCCGAGTGGGGTTCCTGGGTTTGGGAGGGTGGTCTGTAGCAGGCTATAAACTGGAAGGCAGTTTTACCCACTGTTAGTTGCACATGGATAGTCTCTGATGCTTCGTGCTGTGCCACCAACCTGGAAGTGTGGGTATCTTTGACGAATATTGATACTCCCCCTCCTTTTCTGGTTCGGTCCAAGTTTTGGGTCCGAAAAGCATGGTATGAGGCATAACCTGGTAGTGCTGCGGTGTTCTCGGGAGCCTTGAACCAGGTTTCTGTTACTGCACAGATATCGATGTTCTCCATGCTAAGGAGAGTTTTGAGTGCATGCATCTTGAGGTTTAGACTTCTGGCGTTGAGTAGCATTACTCTTAGTTTCTTATCCCTTGTGATACCTATGGAGGTGGGTTTGTCTTTTGAGCCTTGCCTAAAAAAGGCACTATGGGGGTAGCAAGAGCCTTTGCCAATATCCGAAAGCCCAGGGGTGACAGGTGCAAGCCATCCCTAGCAAAGCATCGTGGCCTGTCGAGCATGTCATCCCAGGCTGACAGGCATTGGATCCCCTTTGAATGACACCAATACTTAAGCCAATTGTTGAAATTGATCATCTTGTCTTCATATTGTGGCATCATTCTTGGTGAGGGTAAGATGCTACTCAAGGTCAGGGTCATACCGGCCTGGTCCACATGCTCAGAGAGCTCCTCTATGTCTCTTTTCATGTAGTCCAGGGAGGTACGTCTCAGGTCATTCACACCAGCATGGACAATGACTGAGTCATATTTGTACTTGTCTTGGAGTGACCTGAGTGCTTGTTCTATATGGCGGATCCTAGCGCCCAACAGGCAGCTCACCATGACCTTCCCCTTGTTCAGCCTGGTGAGCGGGACGTCAGTGTGCCTGATGATAGAGTCACCTATTACAAGTGTATCAGGTGTGTTGTTTAGCCTTAAGGGCTGTGACTGTTCGGCACACTGGCTTTGTGAGCTATGTGTTGCATGTGTTTTGTTTTGGGGTAACGGTTGCTTGGGTGTCTGCTTTGGAGGTCTCTGCTGCTTAGGCAGATTTTTATTTAGAGCCTCCGAGTATGTTCTTTTGTGTTTATGTGTTTGGTTTGCTGTCATGGTAGGTCTATGTGAGACTGGAATTGTAGTGAGTGTGGTTTCCTTCTCCTCCTGACAGGTTTCGCCAGTACTGAGTTGAGAGAGCTTAGCCTCCAGTTTGGCTATATGGTTGCATCTCTCACATGTGTTGGAATTTGTTGGGAGGAGGAGAGGGTTGTCTGTGTACATGAGACAGTTGTAACATTGCCTCAAGATTCCCAGATTCACCAGCTGGACCGGAGAGGAGATTGACAACTGACCTTTGGACATGCTAGAATAGTATTGGGAATTCCTTTATAATTGAAAAAAAAAGGGCCAATGGGAAACAAAGTACTCAAGGGGAGTTTGTGAGGGTGTAGTGCTTTTAATTTTTTAGTGCTGACTTATATAATTGCTTTAGTGAGCAAGTGCCAGGTAACTTAAATGCAAAAATGACAAACAGTAACTTTCTTTTAAGTGAAACAAGGAAATAAGTACAATAAGCAATGCAGATGTCACTAGGGATCCACAGAAGCGCTGAAATGATCAGTTAACTCAATTGCCTGGTAAAATGTATTTGATCTTTAGAAGGGGCATGCAATGGGGAGAAGGTAAGCACCAAAATGTTTTAGAAGAAAGAAGAAGGAAGAAGAAAGAATCTGATTACACCTGAAGTGGCAGAGATAGATGGAAATTAAAATGATTGATTAAGACAAAAGTTCTGATGGTGAAGGTGAAAAAAATGGGACATTTCTAAAATGGAAGTTGGTGGCGTGAAGAACAACATTTTAATTAAAATGAAAGTGGGCAGTGCGAATGTGATGAAAGAGTGAAAAAATGTTTAGAGAAGAACCAGTGAAATTCTGTTATGAATGATATATAACCAAATGGAGAGCCAGTGAGACTATATAAAAAATAATGAATTTCTGTTTCAAATTATTTAACACAAAGGGGCAGCTAGTAAGAATTCTATGGGCCAGTTATGTATAATGGACAATATGCAGAGCAGAAGGGCAGGATAGATGGGGAAATCTGAGTAAGAGGTGTATAAGGCAATAACAATGATAAAAGGAGGAAATCTAGTTGGCTAAAATGGCCTTCCAAACAAATTCTGTAAAACAAGAGGGGGAATAACAATTGGTGTATAACCAACATGCAAATAAAGGAAGAATTTCAGATACGATGAAAACAATAAGGAATATATTGCTCCCAAAGGATGAAGGCAACACATTTGAAGAGGGAAGCTGTGGACTGAAGAAATGTTTGGAATTAACAAAAACTCAACTAATGGAAGAACAAAGCTGCAGACACTATTAGCCATTTATCTGCCTGATTGCATAATTTAGTTTATTGTTCAGAACAATTTAGTTTCAGTTCTGCTTTCTGTAATGGTTTGTCAGGTTGTTTCCATTTCCTAAACAGCAGTATAAAGCAGGATGAGACAAATTAATATTTGTTTATAGTACTGGCTGTGGTTTGTTGAGCAAATTCCAAATATTGTTGCTATGTTTATTGTTGAAACATAAAACAAAATCTGTCTCCAGTTGGACCATCTCCCACACTTACAATTAATGAACATTGGCATAATATGTAAAATCTTTACAGATTTTCCTCCCACATTAATTACAAGTTCTCTAGAAACAAGGAATAGCTTTAGTGATAAAAGCAGGAAGAAATCAGACTTTTTCTTTCAAACTTTAATGCCACTTTGCTACTGTGATCTAGGCAATCTAGATTTTTGACCACCCAGTTTGGCAACTGATTCAATCTGAGAGCTGACACCAGTGTTTTCTCCAATGCATGATTGAAAAGTTATCCCATCAGGGCAAAGCATCCAATATACACTGGAGAAAATACATCAGGACCATTACCAATTTAACATTAAGTCATCGATCACCACAAAATAAAGCTTATACTTTATCAATATTGTAGTCACTTGGAAGATAAGGAAAGAAAGAAAGCTTACATATTGAGTTTAGGCCACATCGCTGAGGTTATAGGTATATCAAATGTAGAGTGATGCAGCCGGGCAAGTATCTTGCTGTTTGGTACAGATACCTCTGGTGTTGATGTGCTTTTGCTTAAATCCATGTATCTTAATTCCAACTACAGCCATCCAAGCAGTGCCCTGTAGGGAAGCTAATGTGACAAGCAGTTTTGCACTAATGAAGCACATTTAGGATGAATAGTTTTGGGCAGACGTAGTGGTGCAGTGGTTAGCGTTGCTGCCTCACAGCAAGAGGTTCTCCAGTTTGATTCTCAGCTGGGGTGCCTTCTGTGTAGAGTCTGCATGTCCTCCCTGTGGTCATGTGGGTTTCCTCCCATAGACATGCAGAAGGTGGATTAGATACTCTAACTTGGCCCTTGGTGTGAGTGTGTGCATGTGTGTGCCTTCTGTGGAAGGTTGGGTGTCAGGCTGGCAACTTGACACTGTAAAACTCCATTGCCAATTATGAGTGGACAGATGATCCACTGTGGCAACCCCTAACTGGCAAAAGCCAGAAGAAGAAGACTTTTGGGACTCGAACAATTTTTTATAAGCAAAGGAGAGCATTGACTGCCTGGTAACTTAGACAATGTTTGACTAACATAACCTGGCAAAGTAAACAGATTGCTCTCATGTCCTTATATTTTGCATTATCTGGTACTGGCTGTTGTAGTAGAGGGTGCTTCAAAGAGAAAAAGGATCAATCCTAGCTGTTAAAATTCCTACCACCAAGTCTGAAGAGATTTTAAACAAAGTGCTTTCTTGTGCTGAAATATGATGCCTATTTCACATATGCTAGACTGGTAAATAAGAATTCAGCACATATGCTGGCTCAAACTTCACAAGGTATTTATACCAAACAATGGTGACATACTCATAGCTGTCCAAGAAAGGAAACACATTATGAAACTAGATGAAGCTGAGATGCTAATACAGTGGCTAAATAAGCATAAAAATGCCTGTAACTGCTGGTGTATACATATGAATGACTGAAGGACTCAGTGCTGAACTATAAACAGCATCACACTTATAACAAGAAGGCTGACAGGACTGACACACATAGAAATGATAAAAATAGTTTTAAGGTAGTGTTTTAGTTAGTAATGTATATAAATTCCTATATCAGAAAGAGACAGAATTTAGCTTCACAATCCACCCTGTACTGGCTGACAGGGAGGCAGTTTCTAATCATGGTGTTATTACGGACACTGAGAATTTGTCAGCTGTAGAGAGTTTTAAAAGTATGGAATCACCTTCTTATACTCACTTATGGTTTTGGTAGCACACAGACTAGCCAATCAATGCGAACTTGTGTCACTCTTGCAGGAAAAAGTTATTTCTGAAAAAAATACACATTTTTTTCTATGACCTGCTCCCACCTTTTTGGTTAGATTAAGAAATATGTCATCTCTCTGTAGAAATCAGTTCTGCCAATCATATTTTCCATAGCCACTGAGGTATCACACTAAGCTGCCCATGAGAAAAGTAATAAATGACCTATAGGCTAAGTCAAAGCAATTGATAAATAAATAAATAAAACAAAATAAACAAAGTGTATTTACTCTCTAACTTCCTTTTTTCATCCTGCTGTAAAATGCTATCTAAAGCATAGTTCCTGTTGTTTTTCCTTTCATGTTTTGATTATTAGTTTATTGCCATTCTTATAGTATTTCCCTCATGTGCATTTTAGCCCACAGTAGATATTCATTCTTGATTACCATATTTCCGTATGCTCACTGTTTCTGCATGCCCTTGGACTTCCACGGAAATGGGATACGGAATCCCATGAGAATAGCCTTGCTCAGATAATTTCATACAAATGAGTAATGAGTTCAGACTGGGCACTTGAACTTGTAACATGCTTTCCAGAATCTGCCAGCATATCAACTCTAATTCTTATCAAATTAATCCTAGCCTTTGGTACTGCATGTGAGTTTCTGAAATAAAAATTATTTCTCAACTTCAGTTGTCTTAACTCCTATTCCACTTGGTATATGTTTTATTTGGTTTTAAGCATGTTTACGGAAGCTAAAATAATTACAAGCTCTCTTAAATTCAGGGGCACAATTCAAAGCCAAGACTCATTTCCCATTCAGTTCTGTTGTTGCAAAATGGAATCAATTCAGAATGTTAATGAACTGTTGCTCTGAAGGATACAAATTTAAATGAATGTCATTTGTGTCATCTATGGCACACATTTACATTTTATGTTTAGTTTTTCTCCCAGTGTAAATTACAAAATATGTTTATTCTTATCCTACAGAAATAATTTGTCACTGCTGAATGCTCAGATTTTGCATTGTATACAGTGTGGTATAAAAAGAAACAAATGCAGATAGAAAATATTTCAATTTCACTAGAATTCTGATTCTAGACAACTAAACAATAATTGTGCAAAATATAAGTAATGCATGGTTAAGCAAGATGGTCTTTCATTTTTTCAGTGGCTCCAATTCTTTCTTTCTTATTTCTTATTCACTGCTTTATGGTGACCTTGTGTTATAAACAAGTCAGAGTATTTTTTTCTACCTCTAGGAAATTGGTTTAAATTTGCAGCTGTGAAATCATGTTTTGGAAGATATTGAAATTTGGGCAGTTGTCATTTGCAATAGGTAATGATGCAGAACAGATTACTGAAAACCAGTGAATGGCATCTACTATAATAAAAATAATGATCAAACTAAAAAAATACAATTTTCAGAAATATTTATGTAATTCTAGTTTATGGTCATACTGTGTGTGTGTGTGTGTGTGTGTGTGTGTGTGTGTGTGTGTGTGTGTGTGTGTGTGTGTGTGTGTGTGTGTTTGTGTCTACATGGATTACTCCATTATGAAAGATTGTCATGGTTTGGTTATCAATTTAAATGAAGTACTTTGCTCAAGTTGATCTTTAGTCAACTATAATAATATGTGTAGTGCTTTTCCATAGGAGTGTAATTGTGGTAATATATTGTGCTCTGTATTGTTATGCATTATTAATCATTAAGGGTTTTGTTTAAGGCTTTCTAGTGTGTTATGGGGCTACATTTGTACAAAGGTGCATCAGATGGCAGCAACGTATATTTGTTTCTGTGATCAACAAACAGAGCGAGAAGGGTTATTTACCTTGCTTTTGCTGTTGAGTGAGATTTGTGGGTGTGAGCTGGTACAGTGAGGTTCTCCCATGCAAATTGCTACTTACTTTTTATGACTCAGGAGCCAATATATTTTTTCCAATACATTGTTTCCCAATCAAGTGTCAGTTCAATAATCTAACATATACCCATGCATGTGTACTTATATAAACATATATGCCCACAGTGACATAGACTGGCTGAGGGAAGTAACTGTTGTCTATGGATGCAGCTCTAAACCTCTCAAATCTCCATTCTATAAAACTGATTATACAATGACAGGCCTAAAATATTCAAAAACGAGCACGCTGATTGGCCAGCACAGCCAGCGTGCCCATTGTAAATCAAAGAGTATACAACGGATAAACAGTCCGGTCACCCGGACTTTTTCCCATTAGTATATCTCGCATTTTTTTTTACTTTTATTTTTTTTTTACTATAAAAATAAACTGGAAGACTTAAACCAATGGAGGGAGATGGCACAGACAAAAATAAAAGGATAATCAGGTAAGTTCTGCAAAACTTAAAAAACTTACCTGATTATCCTATTATTTTGTCTGTCCTGACTCTCCCCAAGATAAAATGTCTCCCAGTTTCTTTTTTGTATGAAAAACAAAAAGAAGAAACAACGGAGATCTTCCATTCTCCATTGCAACAGTTGCACAGCACTGATATACTGCATAAGCGTTGGGACACAAGTCCCATACGCATGCACAGTACATCAAAACCGCCACAGGATACATTCAAAATGCAGATGGGCAGCACGGAGGCATTATACAAAGACATTATTTAATAAAAGTAAGTATTTTTTTTCTTAAATAAATTCATTGTATAATAGCAATAACCCATGGCTAGGTGTGGGCAATGCTGGATTTACCCATACCTATCCATGGGTTATTGCTTAATTATAGGTTCATAGGTTCATAGGTAGGTACTAGGCTATCTGCCCGAGGGCATTTATAAGCCTAGCCAGAGTGTGTCGGCTTTCGCCGCCCCATTGATTAATTAACTAATCCTCTGTCAAGCAGAGCCAATGAAGTGATCCCAGGGGTGTATTTTCTGCTACCCATCCACTCGTCAAGATTTCTCTTGAAGAGTGTTAGTGAGGAGCTCTGCCTAATGCAGTTTGGAATTTTGTTCCAAAGCATGGGGAGTCTCTGTGACAGGAATCTATCCCTCCAGCATGTTCTAGTTATTGTTGTGGCGAGGTTTAGCTTACTAGAGCGTGTGGCTCGCAGTGACTTGGATTTCTTTAGTTGGAGCATGTCCATCAATTCTGAGTTGGACATAGCTTTGTAAGTCAGGCAGAGATCGCCTCTGTGTAAGAAATATGCCAGAGTTTTTTCAGTCGGGCTGCATTGGACATATGTTTGAGGCCAGTGATTCTCTTGGAGAGGTACTTTTGTGGTCTCTCCAGCTGTTGGAAGTGTCTTGTGAGGTATCCCAAATGGGACATTGTACTCTATGATGGGTCTGATGAGTGATGAGTACAGGAGCACTATAACCTTTTTATTTCTAGATATGAACCCTTTAGTAATTAGATGGGCCACATAGAAGGATTGCCTAACTACTTTGGCAATATGATTGTCAAAGGAGAGATTACTATCTACCTGGGTCCCCAGATCTCTTATTAGCTCTTCTGTATTAAGGGGGCTGACACCTATGTGGTAATTCATGGGTGTTTTGTTTTTCCCAAACGGGATGACTATGCATTTTTTGGCATTTAGCTTGAGGCCATGACTTTGACACCAGGTGTCTGTCTCAGTAAAGCCCTTTTGGAGGATGTCCACGTCAGCCGGAGAGTTAATTATGGCTACCAGTTTTCAGTCATAGGCTAACTTGGTTAGCCATAGTACTTCTGTGTTTGCCTGTACTTCTGAGAATTATATGCTGACAGTGGCCTTTCTTTTGACACTCACATTGCTAAAGTGGTTAGAAAGACCTTCTACATTGCCCACCTGATCATGAAGGGATTCACATCCAGATCAAGTGAGGTCATTGTTCCCCTGTACTCTTCACTTATCAGACCAATGATCGAGTACAATGCCCCATTCGGGATGTATCTCACCCGACACCTGCAGCAATTGGAGAGACCCCAAAAGTTCCTCACCAAAAGGATAAAGGGACTCCAAAATCTGTCATATGCTGCCAGACTGAAGAAACTCCAGCTCTATTCAGTCACATACCGCCTGCTCAGAGGTGACCTGTGCCTGACATACAAGGCCATGTCCAACCCGGAATTAATGGACATGCTCCACCTCAAAAATCCAAATCTACCAGATCCACTAGAGCAAGTGACTTAAACCTTAGCACGGATATAAATAGGACATGCTGGAGGGATAGATTTGTCACCCAGAGACTCCCTATGCTGTGGAATAAAATCCCGGTCCATGTGAGGCAGAGCACCTCGCTGGCTCTGTTCAAGAGAAATCTTGACCGGTGGATGGGAGATTGTAGGTTTACCCCGGGAATCATCTCTGTGTCACTGCTGGACAGAGGCACAACAAACTAATGGGCACAGTATTTTTTAACATAAGGGGTGGCGTAAGCCACAAAACTTTGGGCTAGGCTTATAAATGCCTTAGGGCAGATAGCCTAGTATAAACCTATGAACCTATAAGTAGGGGTCCCAGGACCGAGTCTTGCAGGGCACCACTTATGACTGGTTTAGAGTCAGACTTGGAGCCCACTATTCTTACCATGTGAGTGTTGTCTGTAAGCCAGTTGGCAGCCCATCTCATGACGTAGGGGTTTATGTTCAGGCTGGTGAGTTTTTCTGTAATACAAGAGTGAGGAATGGTGTTGAAAGCCTTGGTGAGGTCAAGGTAGGCTGTGTGAACCACCTTTACCTTGTTTATGGCCTTGGTGACTGTCTTGAAAAAGTCAACCAGGTTTAGTAGGCATGATCTGCCCTTAACAAAGCCGAACTGGGTCGGGTCAAGTGTTTGGAGGTTCCCAATGTCTTTGTTAATGAGTTCCATGATGATGAGTTCCATAGCCTTGCAGACCAGGCTAGTCAGGCTAATGGGGCGATAGTTGCCAGGGTCAGTTGTGGCCCCTCCTTTGTGGAGTGGAATAACCATTGCCTGTGGAGAGGCCGAGGTTGAACAGCATGTTTAGGTGGGGGGATAGTTCATTCTGTAGTTCGTGCAAGATGCAGCCTGGGACACCATCTGGCCCCATTGATACTGTGTTTTTGACTTTTGAAAGGGCTATTTTCACCTGTATGTCTGTGATTTCTGAGACACTACACTTTTCCAGTATTGTTGTGCACCCTTTTGGGGGTGAGGGGGGTGAAGTTTGCACTGAATCTATCTGCCAGGATGTTGGCAATATCAGTAGGTTCAGTATATTTTGTATTATTTTGCACTAATTCAGTGCATATCTGCGAGTTGCCACTTAAATTCTTAACATAGCTAAAGAAGGCTTTGTGGTTATCATTTGAATCCTTGACTATTTTTCTTTCAAAGTTAGCCTTGGATGATTTTATGAGGGACCTTAGTTTCTTACTGATACTGATCAAGGATGTCTTTCCTTCTTGGGATTTGCTTTTTTTCTGAACTAGTTTCCTCCTTCTATTGTATAGCCTGTTTATGGCAGGGGTCCACCACACTGGTTTCCTTCTCTTAGAGGAGTGAATCTTTTGCTAGGGATGGCACTATCCATGCATCATTCTAGGTGCTCATAGAGTGCATTTGTAAAGGTTTCTGCATCTTGGGCAGTGTTATCCTTTAGCGTGGGGGCTGTGAAACTTACCGCCTCTGTCTTAAGTAAGGTGAAGTTTGCTTTAGAAAAGTTTTTTACAGTGGTTTTCTTTGTTGGGGGTGGTAGTGAGGTGTGGACATCCAGAATGATTAGTTTATGGTCTGATCTAATCAGTAATGGGTTGACCTCTGGTGTGGAACACCTGTTGCCCATGTTTGTGATGACCAGGTCCAATATGTTTTCATCTCTGGTAGGGGAGTTTACCAGCTGATCCAGGGTGTTTGAGTTGATGAATTTCAGGAAGCGCTGGGCCTGGGTGTTTGTACTCGAGTAGTTTTCCCAGTTAATGGTATTGTAATTGAAATCGCCCAATATCAGGGTGTTCAGTAGGATCTTCATGTTTTCCAGTGTCTCCAGAAAGGTGGAGTGGTGGTCCTGGGTCATGGAGGGTGATCTGTAGCAGGCCAGAATTTGAATTGCAGATTTCCCTGATGTTAGTTGCACATGGATGATCTCATAGGTATCATGCTGCACCACTAACCTGGAGGTGTAGGTATCCTTGAAGAATATGGATACACCCCTTCCTTTTGTGTTTCTTTCCATTTTCTGTGGCCGAAATGTATGGTACGAGTTGTAGCCCAGTAGTGCTGGGCTGCTCTCTAGAGCCTTGAACCAGGTTTCAGTTACTGCACAGATGTCGACGTTCTCCATTCTGAGGAGTGCTTTGAGTGCATGAATTTTGAGATTTAAACTCCTGGCGTTGAGTAGCATAACCCTCAGTTTTTTGTTAATTGTGCTGTTTATGGAGGTGGGTTTGACTTTTGAGCCTTGCCTAAAAAAGGCACTGTGGGGGCAGCAAGAGCCTTGGCCAGTATTCGAAATCCTAGGGGTGACAGGTGCAAGCCTTCTCTTGCAAAGCAATGTGGCTTGTCAAGCATGTCGTCCCAAGGTGACAGACACTGGATCCCCTTTGAATGACACCAGAAGTTTAGCCAGTTGTTGAAATTGATAATTTTTTCTTTATACTGAGGTATCATTCTTGGTGAGGGCAGGATGCTACTCAGGGTCAGGGTCATACCAGCCTGGGCTACATGATCAGAGAGCTCTTCCATGTCTCTTTTCATGTAGTCCAGGGAGGTACATCTCAGGTCATTCACACCAACATGAACAATGACAGAGTCATATTTGTACTTGTTCTGGAGTGATCCGAGTGCTTGTGTTATGTGGTGGATTCTGGCTCTCAACAGGCAGCTAACAGTAACCTTCTGCTTGTCCAGCCTAGTTAGTGGGACATCAGTGTGCCTGACTATAGAGTCACCTATTACTAGTGTGTTAGGTATGTTATTTCGCCCTAAGGGCTGTGATTGTGCAGCACACTGATTTTGTGTTTTATGTGTTGTCTGGTTTGTGACGGGAGGTGCAGGTTGTTTGAGTGTCTGCTTTGGAGGTCTCTGATGCTTTTGCAGGTTTTTATTTAGAGCCTCCAAGTATGATTTTGTGTATTTATGTGTATTTTTTGCCAGTGCTGGTTTAGTAGGTCTATGTGTGGCTGGAGGTGTGGTGCAAGTGTTAACCTTCTCATCTTGACTGTCTGTTCCAGTCTTGGGTGGAGACAGCTTAGACTCCAGTTTGGCTGTATAATTGCATCTCTCGCATATATTAGTGTTTTGTGGTAGGAGGAGAGGGTTGTCTGTTTACATGAGGCAGTTGTAACATTACCTCAGGATACACAGATTCACCAGCTGGACTGGAGAGTACACCTGAAATTTCCCTTTGGTCATGCCTGATTAGTAGGGTGAGCTGCTTAGTCACCTGGTTGGTGAGGGGTGAATAAAGAGCCTTGCCCTGCTGGGCAATCAAGTGTCATGGTATATTAGTGCTTGCTATTAGGACTGCACAAGTGCTGGGCTGTAGGATACTTTTTGAGTGCTTAGGTTGAGAGTTAGACTAGTTTCAAGGGAAAAACTGAAGAGGAGACTTAGTGGAGCCGGGAATAATTTAACCCTAGCTAACCGGCACTGCCTGGCACACAAAACCGTGCAAATGCATTTTTTTTTAGCAGGGAAATGAAAGAGAGAAATTAGACCAAAATGGCCAATACACTGTTAACTTCTGGGCTGGAACCACTCCTCCAGGGACAGATAGGCTGCTCAAAGCTCCCCTCTCTCACAGGTGAACAGAGAAACTTCCTTCTATCCAAGAAAGATTACCCAAACTATCAGTAGTTTAGTGATCATAAATGGTGCTGTACACTTGTCGTCTCCCCTGCTAATTTAATATAATATTCATTTTAGCCTCATCTTTTAAAGGAGGTGCAGGAAATTTCATTTTAAAATGATAACCATTCCTTTATTTACACAGATTGAATGGCTGTTTTCAATGAACCATAATGTGATTATGGGGCTAGCTATGCATCAAGTATTCAAGTAAGACATTAAGAAAATATGTTTCTGTGTACAACATTAACTACAATGTAGGTTTGTGTCACATATGCATGATATTGCAGAAATAATCTTGTGATATATATCTAGTAATTTTTTGGAATTAATTCTGGCTAACCAAAGAAACCAAACTCTTACTAAAACAGAGGGGCAGAGCCTGGTCAGTGTACCATACCACCAGAGTTATATCAGACCTCACTACTTATAAACAATCTGGAATCAAGCAAAAAAAAAAAAAACAAATAAAAAAGACAAGCAGTTATGTTTCCAATCCTGCCAACAAAAATACCTAAACAATCCCCGAATGTTCTGGCAAAACATCGACCATCTCCTCAGCCCAGGTCACACACACCTCAACTCCAATTACCACAAAATCCTCTGATCCCATTGCTACCCAAATTAACACACACTTCATAAACTCTATAATCACCATCTTATGCCACCAGTCAAATACACCTCCTACTCTTCCCTCTTCCAGTTTGGATTATCCTAACCTCTTCTCCTTTATCTCTGTGCAAACAAGCTACATAAAAGCTCTCCTAAGCAAACTTAAACCCTGCTGTCTTGCTACTGACCAGCTCCCCAATGAATTTTTAAAAATTGTAAAAAAGAAAAACTAGCGTAAGCAAAACAATGAAGGGGTGTTCGGATAGCATGAATATGCTATCATGAAAGCATATAAACGTCCCAATACTCTAAAAAATCAGCCAACTCAATAGTATGTTCAATCGGAATGGTGAACAAAATCCACATATACAAAATGAATGTAACAAATTTATTGAGTGCACTTCAGGTAAGCACTTTCGACATAATCATCATCAGACCTGATTAACATAAATAATTAGGTCGCTTAAAAACACAGAATGGCGCGAAAAACACGCCAATCAAAAAACTGAATTATTTAAATACATATTTAAAACAGTTGTTGACCTACATTAAATTAAGTCAATGATAAATAACTAAACACGATTCATTCGTATTTAATGCTATACTATTCTGACTGACCTAAAACAAATATATCTATGCATATAATCAATATAATCATGCATCTATATTAACATATATACCAACATCATATGTCATGGTGCTTCAATATAAAAAACGCATATGATAAAAAATAAATCAAATATTTATCATATGACATACCTTACTAAAACTTACTATAATAAAAATAAAAACACTTATAGAATACCTACATATATACAAACTGTATATACATATGTATATATAAAAAACAAAAAACACATACATATCAATGCAGGTGGATATAGTAAAATAACATTATAAAAAAATTTTAAAATAAGAAGACATTTCAGCCATTGTTACACCAATAAACTCATAACTATCTACATATATTTATTTCAGCAACATCAGAACATTTAAATTTTAATTTTCTAATTTTCAAAAGCGGTCTGATAGGTACTTTTCCATTCAAACCTGGAATCTATCTGCTCTCAATTTTATAATCAACTTGATTCCTTGATTCAGTAAATGTATTTACATCCCCACCTCTAATAGTGGTATATATCTTTCAAAATCCTAAATTTGAAGGAATGTTCCTGTCCACAGTCTCTAACATGTTTGCTAACATTTTAGGGTACCTTTTCTAATGTGATATATGTGTTTCTATTCTAAGGCATCTGTTAGTCTTGCCAACATAGAATCGGGACATTTATACACAGCTAAATAGACACATTGTGAGACATACAATTCCACTGGCATATGAAAAACATCCCATGCCAGATGGATGTATAATATTTGTTCCAAATCTATAATGAACAAAAATTACATGAATTACAAGCGGAAGTAATACATGCTTGTTCAAATGTGCTAATAGCATTATTTTTTGAATGGCATAAAAGCCTCTTGAGGTTCATCTTATTTTTATACACGAACTTTGGACCCCAGAATTAGACAACTTCTAGGGGATAGTCCAAAGTTCGTGTATAAAAATAAGATGAACCTCAAGAGGCTTTTATGCCATTCAAAAAATAATGCTATTAGCACATTTGAACAAGCATGTATTACTTCCCCTTGTAATTCATGTAATTTTTGTTCATTTATAGATTTGGAACAAGTATTTATACATCCTTCTGGCATGGGATGTTTTTCGGCATATGCCAGTGGGAATTGTATGTCTCACAATGTGGTCTATTTAGCTGTGTGTACTAAATGTCCCGCATTCTATGTTGGCAAGACTAACAGATGCCTTAGAGATAGAATGCGGGAACACATATATCACATTAGAAAAGGTACCCCTACAAATGCGTTAGCAAAACATGCTAGAGACTGTGGACAGGAACATTCCTTCAAATTTAGGATTTTGGAAAATATATATACCACTATTAGAGGTGGGGATGTAAATACATTTACTGAATCGAAGGAATCAAGTTGGATTATAAAATTGAGAGCAGATAGATTCCCAGGTTTGAATGGAAAAGTACCTATCAGACCGTTTTTGAAAATTAGAAAATTAAAAATTTAAATGTTCTGATGTTGCTGAAATAAATATATGTAGATAGTTATGAGTTTATTGGTGTAACAATGGCCCTGAAATGTCTTCTTATTTTTTAAAATTTTTTTATAATGTTATTTTACTATATCCACCTGCATTGATATGTATGTGTTTTTTGTTTTTTATATATACATATGTATATACAGTTTGTATATATGTAGGTATTCTATAAGTGTTTTTATTTTTATTATAGTAAGTTTTAGTAAGGTATGTCATATGATAAATATTTGATTTATTTTTTATCATATGCGTTTTTTATATTGAAGCACCATGACATATGATGTTGGTATATATGTTAATATAGATGCATGATTATATTGATTATATGCATAGATATATTTGTTTTAGGTCAGTCAGAATAGTATAGCATTAAATACGAATGAATCGTGTTTAGTTATTTATCATCGACTTCATTTAATGTAGGTCAACAATTGTTTTAAATATGTATTTAAATAATTCAGTTTTTTGATTGGCGTGTTTTTCGCGCCATTCTGTGTTTTTAAGCGACCTAATTATTTATGTTAATCAGGTCTGATGAAGATTATGTCGAAAGCGCTTACCTGAAGTGCACTCAATAAATTTGTTACATTCATTTTGTATATGTGGATTTTGTTCACCATTCCGATTGAACATACTATTGAGTTGGCTGATTTTTTAGAGTATTGGGACGTTTATATGCTTTCATGATAGCATATTTATGCTATCCGAACACCCCTTCATTATTTTGCTTACGCTAGTTTTTCTTTTTTACAACTGGACTTGGTTTTTGGCTATGCTAGCGAAAGCATTAACTCCGTGTGTGTCTCTTGGTGTATAATTTTTAAAAATTGCTGCCCCATCTATTGCTTACCCCATATCTATTTTAATTAATTGATCTATTGCCAAGCACTATGCCCCACTCCTCTGGAAGATATCCCACATCATCCCACTCCACAAAGGTAGCCCCTCACCTAACCAACTACCGTCCTATAGCCATTCTTTCCCCTCTAGCAAAAATCCTAGAAAAATGCATCCACAAACAACTCCTTAACCATTTTATCACTGCAAATATATTATCCTGTACACAAAAGACTTAAACACAGTACTAGTACTGCACTAATCTCTTTTACTAACACCATACATCACCTCCTAAATGAAGGCCAGTCAGTCTCCTCTATTTTTCTGGACATGTTGAAAACCTTTGACATCATCTCCCATCAACTTCTACTAAACAAACTCTCATCTTATGGCCTCATTTCATCTTCCGTATCCTGGTTCCACAGCTATCTTTCCAATCGGCAGTAAGAAACCAAATGGGAAAACACTCTCTCCTCCCTACTACCAATCTCTGTTGGAGTACTCAAAGGTTCTATACTTGGGCCACTCCTTTTTATTCTTTTCATCAATGTCCTCAGTTTATCTACCAACCAAGCCTCCATTGTCCAATACGCTGACAATGCTACCCTTATATGCTCTGCCCCCTCCCCACTAGAACTCCAAGTAAAATGCAAACTGCTTTCAAAGGCATAGAAAGCTACCTTTCTGAGCATCAACCAATTCTAAACCCAAATAAAACAAAATTAATAATAATCAAATCTAAAATGCCCCAAACCATATCAGCCCCCCCCCCAGCTATCCTCTCTTCTAATAGCACCAGTGTAGAACCAACAACTCATACAAAACTTCTAGGGTTGACTATTGATGGAAATCTAAGCTTTGACAAACATGTAGCCTTGACTATCAAAAAAATTACTTCAAGCCTGGCACCCTATATAGGGCCAGACAATATCTTACTTACAATGCCAGACTAGCCACTGCCCAGTCTCACCTACTTTTAAACCTACTCTATGGATCTCATATTCTCACAAATCTTTGAAAGACTGATCTAAATAATCTTGAATCCTGTTACAACAAGATTGCCAAGTTTGCCACCAATGTCTCACACAGGACTCATCATTGTACTGTCCTCTCACAGCTCAGCTGGCTAGAACTCCCTAACCTTCTTGCTCTCAACCAACTCACTATGGTCCATAAGCCACTTCACCAAACCAACCCATGCCCTGCTCTATCCAATCTGGTGCAACCTAAACAAAACCCCAGGCCTCTTCGATCCTCCAACAAACTGATGCTAGAGGTCTCCCACTCCCACAACTATCATGGCAACTGCCTCTATTGTAACAAAATTTCCAAACAATGGAATAACCTTCCTCAAACTATAGCTAATAATCCACACTACCAAGACTTCAAAGAACTACTACACAACTATCTGGCTACTCATTGACTTTGCTCCTGTCATCCTGCAGGCTGACTACTAACCCTCCATCTACTATTTTGTCTCCTCACCTCTCGCTGTTTTGTTGCTCTTCGCCCACTTCTACATCTCTCTCTCTCCCACTATCTTCTCTTGTTCACAGTAATCTACTACTGTATGGCACCACTTGAAGTACATTGTATTGATATGTGCTATGCTGGAAACTGCAATTTCAAGCCCCATTACTTGAGAGCTCTTTCTCAAGGAGTACCTGTATTCACTAATTACTCTGTAATACACTGTAAGCTCAAGCCAATACAATCCTAGAAAGTTCTCTTAATTTAACATTAATCTGTATAATTTATATTTTGTAACACTATTGTTTGTAGTTTAAACCTTTAAACAAACCTGTGCTTGTTCACAACTAAGTGCTCAGTTTTAATATCTGTGCTTGTCTTGGATATCAAATGTAAATAATGTACTGTTTTTCTGGAGCTGTTCTGCCCGGGCCTCCGCTGAAAACGGACCACTGGCCCAGTGGGACTATTTCTCTGTTAACAAACGTAACAAATAAATAAATAAAATCATCATTTTTGAAAATAGCAGTCTAAGATATCAAACCTGTTTTTTATCCTTTTGTTCTTGCATCACCACCGACCTTGTGTCAGTGAGGACATGGGTATGGAAAGCATTCAATGGAAGTTGGCAATATAATTCTTGTTTTTCTAAAATACAGTTATGATCACCCTTTGGACAATGTCAACCTACTCTAATGCAATGAAAGTAAATGTATCACATGTTTATTTTTGTAAAGGGTGCTACTATTGTCTTTATTATTAATAGCATACTAAGAATTTTTATAAATATGCCATAACCATGCACATGTGGTTTTATCCATGTAAAAACTATCACAGCTTAGATACATGGCTTTGTAAACCACATCTGTGGTATTATACTCATTGTAGCCCTTTACAGGTAATGTTGCTGCCATGTATGCTAATAAAATACATGGGTCTTCTTTTATGTACCTGCAGTGTTTGCAGAAACCACATTAATACATACCCTGGGGTCTATTATTATGCACCCCGACATTGCTCAAACTTCTAGTCTGTCCAAAAGTCATTTAAGCTTGATGCCCATTTTGGTGAACAAAAACTAGGTTTCCCAATAAATTTACAAACATATTCTATATGCATCTCATACATACTGTACATCTGCATACCATTGCTTTGCTTTACATATTTGTATATATCACTACATAACTAACTTGCATGTCTATATGTACTACTGTAAAAGAAATACAAATACCTCCCTCCTACTGTTACCAGTTGCGTAAACAAATTTCATATCATATATACTACTGTACAAGCAATTAAATTAGCTGTCTACCACTGGTACTATTTTTGGATCTTGTGTTTCAATTCATCTAAAACTGCATTTACTCAGCCTTTTTGTTTTGATTCTCTATATTTCCTACTTTTTCCTTGACTTAATTTCATTGTTTGTTGTTCAATTTGTTTTGTATCATCATTTTTTGTGTCTCCCATGCTTTTGTTAAAATGGGTCCTTGTGGAATCAGTCTACAAGCCAAGTTGAAAATGAACATAACAGAGACTAAGATTGTAATGGCGCTTCAGTTTTGATGTTGGATACATGAAGGCTGAAAAGGGATGGGATACGGTCATTATGCACAATGTGGATTATCATAGTACAATTTTTGTATTGTTAGCTGTTAAAAGGATAATAGAGAAGTTAAAATGTCAGGTATCAATGTAGCATATAAAAAATTAGATGCAGTGTTAAATGCCATGTTAGTACAAGGAATGAGAGATATATTTTCAAGTAATCTTTATAGTACTTTTAAGTACCATATCCTAGAATGTGACTGTTTTGTAAAGGGATGGACAAAATTCACAAAAGAACTGTAAGCTACCCTTTCATTCTATGGTTAGTGCTGAAGAAGTCCAGAAACTGAACTTTTTATTTGTCTACAGATGCAATATTGGTCTGATTATTACAAATCTGGACTCCTACATTAAAGAGGTTTTTGATTTTATAAGCAAGTTAAACTGATTAAAAAATATTTACCTAATCATTTAATATAATCACTGTTGACATTGCTTCGTTGTATATCTGTATACCACAAAAGCGAGTACAGAGATAGGGAAAAGTTATTTGACGGACAAAAGTAAGTTTGCAAATAGGGACATTAGCCTTGTATGCACTTCGCTTGAATTAGCTTTTTTTTATTTTCAGGATAAGTTTGATTTTTTTTGTTTTGTTTTGTTTTGTTTTTCAACAGATAAGGGGATTAGCTATGGGGGACAAAGGATTTTCGACATTTTTTTTTCAAGTACAGTTTTGGGAGGATAAGAAGTCATTTTTATTCCAAACTATATTGCTTTCACATGTGTTATTGTATCTTTTACTTAGTTTTAGTTATTTATGGAAGAAATTAATACTAAAATACCAACAGCAAGTGTCTTAAGACCACGTACACTTTGTCAAAAGAAAGTCCGCAGGATTCAGCAAGCTCTGCATGACATGCAGGAATAGTGCAAGAGCTGCTACAGGTAATATGGCTGCCGTGCGATCCAGGAATAAGCTACTGGGACGTACACAAGCGCTCCTGCACTATTCCTGCACGGACACAGCCCCTGTTTGCTAATTACCTTATTTGCTGGTGAAAACCATGCAAATGAGGTGAATTAGCAATCCAGGAAGCAGGCAGACATCTGTGCAGGAATAGTGTAGACTGCAGAAATGTATTCAGCCAGTAGCTAAATACATGTCTGCAAACTACAAAATGGAGGCATGACAGCTCGTACAAATGCATGTATTAGAAGGGTTAGGCATGCCAAAGGCCAAATATATGGCTATAGGTATGAAAAATAATTAAAAAAATTATAAAAATTAACTTTTTTTTTTTGATGGCCGATTTCGGCCATTTAAGTGCAGG
The DNA here is from genome assembly GCF_019279795.1 of Protopterus annectens. Lineage (NCBI taxonomy): Eukaryota > Metazoa > Chordata > Ceratodontiformes > Protopteridae > Protopterus > Protopterus annectens. The sequence goes on along the minus strand of NC_056734.1, from coordinate 83,036,173 downwards.
GCAGCGGTGCGCAAACAGCATCGGCCCAAAATAATAAAACAAGCTGGAAATAAGCTTTTAAACCAAAATCATAATTTTGCCATAATAGTCAATTGGATGCATAACACAACAAGACCATGGAATAGTGGTTGCTAAGGAGGAAGGCTTAGTGTCAGTTTTGTAACCATGCATTAGCACTCAATCCTATGCAAATGAGGGCAAGGATACTGAATCACAGATTTCCCCTCAGTGGTAGCTTGCACCGAAACGTGTAGGAGCAGTAAGACCATGGTGTAAGCCTAAGAGCTAGATGACTTCATAAGGGGGTGTGTCATGCATGCTGTAAGCTTATTGGAGCTCTGTGGCCCATGTTTGCTCTTAGCTAAGCACAGCTAAGGAAGGGTGTGTGTCTGAAGCTGCCTAGCAGTCTTTACATTGTCTAAACCGGTGTGCACACTGGGTTTTAAGCAAACAAAAAAAAAAAAAACAACAGGAAATAGCAGCTCCATTCACATTTGAGCAGTGGGTTTGCACGCTGCACCTCGGGGCTTAAACAGGAAGGCAATGGAAGGGAAACAGCAGTAGGAAGGTAATCAAGAAGAACTAGCATAGCTAGCAGGTGAAATGTATCAGAACCAGCTAGTTACACAGGCAGCAGCCCAGCACACTACTATAAACTATACAAACACCTTTCCCTCTAGTTCTTCCCACAAACTCTACACCACCAGTGTACACAAATGGATAAATTTTACCTAACAAAAGCAAGAAAATGATAGGGGCTGCTTTTGCTCTCATAAATCAACATGTGAAAGAGGTTGGAGGTGGTGAGGATGACAATGCTGATGACCAACCCACAGTGAAGAAAAGGAGAAGAGTGTACAGACCCAGGGTAATCTACCAGTGGCTATATGAGCTGGAGATAGTGGAGTGCTATAGGGTGGACAGGGATCTCCTACAGCAAATTGTTGAGCTGTGCCGGCCATGCCTCACACACAGAACCAGTGGATACCAAGGTATATGTAAGCTTAAGAATACTAGCCACAGGTACTTTCCAAAGGCCAACTGGGGATATCATGGGGATCTCACAGGCATCTGCATTCAGGGTACTCCACTAGTTCCTGGATGCCATGTCAGCACATGCCGGTGAGCACATATATTTCCACAACACCCGTGAGGCATTGACCAGCAATATGCGTCTTTTCCACCAAATAGCAGAATACCCCAAGGTAGTGGGTACTATAGACTGCACGCACATAGACATCAAAGCACCACCTGGTGACAGGGTAGGGTCTACATAAACCACAAGGGCTTCCACTCCAACAACTGCCAGGTCATGTGTGATGCCCAGGGCATTATAATGAATGTGTATGCTGGCATCCCTGGAAGCTATGACAACTCCCACATCTGGCATATGATGCAGCTGTACCAGAGATTTGCCATTGGGGATATCCCATATGGCCACCTAGTGGGGGATGCTGGTTATGTACTGGAGCCATGGCTGAGGACACCCATCAGAAATGCACAGACACCTGAACATGAGCTCCATAATGAGGCACACGCACAGACCAGAAACCTAATACAGTGTGTGTTTGGGATGCTCAAGTCACGGTTCTGGTGCCTGGACATATCCGGTGGAGTCTTGCAGTACTCTCTAGCTACATGTACCCACTTGTCATTGTATGTGACATGCTACACAATATGATCCTGTGGAAATAGCTGCAGTAGGAACAGCATGGGGCAGGGCCAAACAACTCCCTACCATTGCCAAGGCCAGGACAGGCACAGAGTGACTTGGAAGAGGAACAACCTGAGCCTGCCACGTAGGGAGAAGGAGGCATGCCCAGTATGCCCAGGCTTTGGCAAAGAGGCAACACATAGCACAAACACTGACACGGTAGGAACCCAGGGAATGACACCTCTCTCTGACTCACACATACAGTAAAAGGGATGCCAAACATGACACTATCTGTGCTTAACCATGTATAGGGAGTGTACTATGTGCATCTGACATAGTCAGCCCTCCAGCACCATCCTCAATACTGGCACAGCCACAAGGTAAGTCACTCTCACTATCAATTGCTGAATGGAGTAGTATGTTCTGCTACTTGTATCTATGGTACGGATGTGAGCATGCAAGGGAATCGGGTGGCTTAATGGGATGGCAGCAGATAGTAGACACCTATATGGGCAGCATGAAATCCATAACAAATACTGGTGTCAACATAGCAGGCAGTTCTAGACAAGGTGACAAATCCCACTGCAGGACATGTGGTGGGCCAAATGTGTGTCCACAGGGCACACACAAGCATGTCAGTGAGGCTCACATACCCAACAACAGTCTCAGCCAGCAGGACAGGTGCAGATGACCACAAATCAAGGCTGTGCTAAGGCCTCCAATCAATGGCAATGGAGAACAGTTCCCCTCCAGACCTACACAGATAGACTACAACAAGTCAGGCAGTGGGATGTTAGTTCTGAAGGGTAAGAAATCTGAAACTGAAATGTAGGTCAATAAAATCTAAGATATGAAAGTGGTCAGCATGTATGCATGGAGGGTTGTGTACCGGTGGCCAATGACCAGTACTGTTGATGACAGGGCCAAGTTCTAACAACTGCAGTGCCAAACACAATGTATCCTGGCAAGACCCAATCCAGCAGTAATCCATACTAATTATTCAGATGTAATATCTGTCTCCATCTGAAAGATGGACATGGCATGAATGTGGGCCGAGACATACACACAGTACACAGGTGGAAGTACCCTAGACAGAGAGTGTATAAAATGTTACTGTCAAATGGACACAACTTTGGAATTGTATATACAGGTTAGCAGCACATTAGTTGTATGTGTAGTGTGGAATACTGATGTAGTCTGGACAAACACTGGCAGACCACAAAAGGCACAGTTATGAAGTACTGAGAAACCACTGATGTCCCCGCACAAGCCAGCTTAATGGGAATGCCAGATGTATATCTGTGAGTCAGCTGCAAGTAGCTTCTATAGCAGACATGCAATTAGCTCACCCCACCATCAGCCACAGGTACCTCACAGGTCATATCCCTGCTGTTGGGAGTGTGTACAATATGAACCCCACTTCTGTATGCGAATACCCACAGAACGCAGCATGCTGAAGAGGTGTCCCATGCAGGTCTGTCCCTAGCTATAAGCATCACCCTGCCAGCATCCACACCAATGGATCAATAAGGACAGAAACTATTGCCATTAGCACCTTGCACACCCACCCTGTCACCCCAGGGGAATACAGTGGCTTACAGCCCGAGAATGTAGGAGTGACAGAATGCACTGGCCTGCTACAGATGGCCTGCATCACTACCAAGTGCCCTACAGTCCGTTGTCAAAGGCATGTGTCTCACCTGTACTGCCAATGTATGTTATCACATGGAGTCTCAAATAACGACATAACGCAGTCTACAGAACACAAATGCAAGGCCATGTCAAAAAAATCCCAGTAGCATGTCCACCATGTCCTACTGCATGAATTGTGGACCAACCCCTAAATACTGCTGGGATGAAGTGATAACTATAGGGATACTTATCAGATATCGCTTGCATAATGTTAGGAAGAGGATAGAATAACGGTGGGGTGGAGGATAGAAGCATGGATGCCATGGAGTGTGTGAAGTCTGAAACTGTGATGTGTGCCCATACTATTCCTGTCTGCAAACACAGGAATGGGTGGCTGCAAACCTGCTCATAAACCAAAATGTGAAGGGGTAATGACCAGATATATGAGCCCTGCCTCTGGGTAACCTGTGTGAATCTGTACAGCTGAGAGATATGGCCAAAGCAGGATATGGCCATTCTGTCACATTGATAGATCTACAAGCATGGGATCCTCAGCCACCACAATACCAAGGTGCTGGACCATTTACACAGACCCATCAGCAAGTGTCTGCAGCTCCCCCTCCAGAATGGCATAATTGTGCAAGAATATGTAGGCTGCAGACCACAATACTGGACACAGCTTCATTCATCTTGTATTCCCCATGAAATTACTGCAAGAAAATACATATACCTGTCAGTAGTTGATGACATAAAACATCAGAGTGTAAAACAGTACATATATCTGAATATCTCTGCTAACACCAAAACCATGTAGCAGAAGCAGCACAGACACAATTAGTTACAATATCCCACTATCCTTTGCCCATTGTGACCCCATATTATAGGTTCATAGGTAGGTATTAGGCTATCGGCCCAAGGGCCTAAGTAAGCTGAGTTAACAAGGTTCCCTGGCTTACGCCACCCAAGTAAGTTAATTTCCTGTGCCCCTGTCGAGCAGAGCCACAGAAGTGATCCCCGGGGTGTATTTCCTATTTCCCATCCACCCATCAAGATTTTTCTTGAAGAGTGCTAATGAGGAAATTTGCTTGACATAGATGGGTCCAACAGTGGACTATACATATCTGTCAGTCGCACATATCTGTGCACACACTCCACATGCTTTGCACACACATCGGATAGGAATGCACACATATATCCAAGGACAACACACTATAATAGGTCAAACATACACAGACATAGACGTGGGGAAGAGAGAGACAGACAGTGAGAAACAGCCTCACATCATGAGACCTGTCCCACCTACCACACATCCAATCGGCCAATATCACATGATGTGCCAATGTCTATCACTGTAGACATTTGCTTCTGGTAGCCCTCAGCACTATAGTGTCTGTGGTGCTTGTGATAACTGTGTAACATGACAGTACAAGTCATTATTCATCTAACAGTTGTATACACAGTCCTGTCAAATGTAAAGTTGTGTGTGACTGAGTGCTGTGTGTGTTTCCAGAGGAATAGTTTATGGCCCATTCACACACACTCCACTCCCCATTGCCCTAGTTTAGCTAGCCTGCTGATGTCAGTCACCTTGAAATACCCCTTTGGAGTAAGGTTATCCATGTAAGCTCTGTGGTGCATGCAATAACTGTGTAATGCTATAGTGGGATGTACTAGTTAGGTAGGAGTTCTAATCCCAGATATAGCAACTGTGTATGTGTAGGGATCAATGCTTCTGAGGCCATTCACAGTTACTACACATCCCATTGCCCTACTTTAGCAAACCTGCTGATGTCAGTCACCTTGAAATACCTCCTTGGACAGAATTCACCCCCGTAAGCTCCATGCATGTGCAGTAACTGCATACTGCTGTAATGTGATGTACTAACTAGGTAGGAGATCTAATCCTAGACATGGCAACCAGAAATTCTGTATGTAGGGATCAATGCTTTTGAGGCCATTCACAGTCACTACACCTCCCATTGCCCTACTTTAGCAAGGCTGCTGATGTCATTCACCTTGAAAAACAACTTTGGAGAATGGCTAACCCTATAAGCTCAGTGGCACATGCTATAACTGCATAATGCTGTAGTGTGATGTACTAGTTAAGTAGGAGTTCTAATCCCAGACATGACAACTGTGAAACTCTGTTTGAATAGTAAAGGGACGAAAGCTTTTGAGGCCATTCACAGTCACTACACCTCCCATTGCCCTACTTTAGCAAGGCTGCTAATGTCACCTTGAAATACACCTATGGAGAAGGATGTGCCCTATAAGCTCTGTGGCATGTGCAATAACTGTGTAATGCTATAGTGTGATGTACTAGTTAGGTAGGAGTTCTAACCTCAGATGATGCAACTGTTGAACTCTGTGCACATGTGTGTGTGTGTGTGTGTGTGTGTGTGTGTGTGTGTGTGTGTGTGTGTGTGTGTGTGTGTGTGTGTGTGCGTGTGTGTGTGTGTCAAGAGTAATGGTTTTGAGGCCATTCAAAGTCACTACACCTTCCACTGCCCTACTTTAGCAAGGCTGCTGATGTCAACTACCTTGAAATATACCTTTGGAGAAGGATTAGTCCTACAAGCTCTGTAGTGTGTGCCATAAATGCGGAACAATATAGTAGCAGTAGCTACACAACTATGGCTTTGAATCCCATGTGTGGCAAGTCTTTGTGTGTGTACCTCAAAGTTTTGTCCCTATTTACAACCAGTACACATCTCAGAGCCTGACTTTAGCAGGCCTGCAGATATCACCCACCTTACAAGTAGCTATTGTGAAGCCTATACCATGTCAATTCAGTGGTGGATGTGGTAAATATGTAACCATAATGGTCCATAAAGGTTGTTAGATAGAGGTTTGAACTTCACCCCTGGAAAATGTAAATGTGTGATTAGGGTGAAATTATTTTTAGGATCTCTCACCCACATCACTCAATGCCAGTATTTACAAGGGCTGGTGATGTTCCTCACCTTAGAAGTACCTTGGGACACCATCCATCTAATAAGCTATGTGGCACGCGCAAAGAATGCGTTACACTGTAGTAGCAATACATAGCTAGGTAGGGGCTTGAATCTCAGTACTGGCAAGTGTGTATGTGTGTGTTATCAGTATCCTGTGTGAAGGCTGCTGTGATTGTGTAATGGCAGGATTCATTGTGGGGTGGGTTTTGCTAAATTCTTATATTGAGGACCTACTATATGTCGCACTGTCCACCTTACAAGGACAACAGATGTCAAACAGCAGAGAGGCTGGTGAAGACAATCCATAGCCCTACATGTGGCATTATGGATTGGTGAACAATATAGGCAACCATTGTATTACCCAGAGAACACTCTCCACCCATGTCTCATACACAAACACACTTGGCTAGGCAACAACCACTATATTGGTAGTTCCGTGCATATTGCCCACATATAGTAACCACAGTGTGATTGCAGTGGACTACATGCTTGTTCACCACAACACTGCCACTGGCATCAGAATGTACTGTGATGTGTAACAGCTCCTGAATGTGTGTCATCTAGCAAGTAAAAGGACATGGCACCCTGTTCCATCCCTACAATAGGCAAAGAATTGCTTACAGAGGTCCTTTCTTATGTTCTCCACTGGACACCTGCCACAACTGTAGAGTCTGCAAATGTAACCCACAAAGGGAATACCATGCCCTATACACATGTCCTGTATGGACAGATGCCACTAACTCCACTGAATACCTGCATCATGCTGTCAATGTAGATGCAGGCATGACCTCAGTTCCATAGCCAGTTTTCACCACATGAGGTCAGGAATGCCACATCAGATGATAACAATCTGTCCACACAACATGCCCCAGAGACCCCAGGTACACTTCCACACATCACAAAGCATGCATGTGGGACATGTGCACAACCCAGATACTGTCCATGTTATAGAATATAGATCACATACATGGCAAGCATTGCACAACACTGGCCACCCACAATAGTAACCCAAATAAGTGGATGGTGAATAAAATACCCACCTGTGTGGGCCAGTCCAGGGATTACACCCATGAGCCACACTGGAGACTACTGTCATGTGGCCTAATGCCAAGGTAAACCCTTTGCCTAGCCTTGTACAGTCTTCTGGCAAAGTCAGCTACTACACACCTTTGAAGCAATGAAGCAATGCATGTCAGTACTGGCAAGTGTGTATGTGTGTGTGTGTGTGTGTGTGTGTGTGTGTGTGTGTGTGTGTGTGTGGAGATTAATGCTTCTGAAGCCATTCATACTCACTACACCTCTCATTGCCCTACTGTAGCATGCCTTCAGATGTCAGTCGCCTTGAAATAAATAGTTGGCCATATATCAGCCTGGTAAGCTCTGTGGTGCATGTGACACCTGTGTAATACTGTAGTGTAACAAACTAGTTAGTTAGAAGTTCTAATCCTGACTCTGACAACTATGATAATGTGTGTGAGTTTCTGAGAGAGTGTAGTTGTGTCTTCCTTGACATCTGCTTTTGTAGACAGCCACATGTACTACACTTCACTTATCCCTCCCTTATCACTGTTGCTGATGTCACTTACCTTCAAAGATACCTTTGGACAGTTCTCCAACATGTAAGCTCCATGGTGCTTGCAATAACTGCATAACAATGTAATAGCAATACATAGGTAGGAGTTTGAAACCCAGTACTGGTAAGTGTGTGTTTGTGTGTATTATCAGTGTCCTGTGTGGGTGTTGGGGTGATTGTGTAATGACAGAGTCCATTGCAGTGTGGGTTTTGCCACATCATCATATTGAGGAGCTATATGTCCCATTGTCAACATTACAAGGCCAACATTTTCCAAACATTGTAGAGATTGTTGTCAACAATCCTCAGCCATAAATGTGTACAGCCATGTGCAATTACCATGTGGCAGTATGGATTAATACACAATATAGGCAACTGTCATAATGCCCAGATACCACTGTCCACCCATGGATCATACACAAACATGCTTAGCTCTTACTCTCCTATTCCCTTCTTTTCTTACGTTGTCTCTGTCTCTTTCTCTTTCTCTCTCTCTCTCTCTCTATCTCTCTCACTCTCACTCTCTCTCATTCCCTCTCTGATGGATGTGGAAAAATACACCTGCTTTGCTTAGGCAGCAGCTTGTGTTTTGTAAGTGATGCTCATGATCAGATGAAGGCCTGCGCATGAATTGCAGTCCCCCACTAGCTGATTGCATGTGGAACAGCAGTGGTATCATTCCTATAGCCAATTACATGGAAACACACTCCTATAACTAAGCACTTCATGTGGGTGTTGGCCCTTTTCATTAACTGTGAGCAGGACTTCATGTGGGTGTTTGACAAACAGCATCACAGAGGGTAGTTGTATATACCTTTTACAACATACACTCTGGAGACAGGCCAACAAATTGGAGGGGAATGTTCCAGACATGAGGGCAGAATGTAAGTATTGCTCTTCTACATTTTAAGTAATGTGTAATGTTGGTTTAACAGGGTTTGTGTGGATATGGCTGTTCTACATGATTTAATATCTGACATGACAGTGTTATGTGGTTGGGGAAACTCTCACCTGTAGAGCTATCTGCAGACTGGCCAGTGTTTGGAGTCTTACATGTGTTGCATTACTCACACATTTCCTATTTTTAGAAATACAGCAGCATACTCTGAGGATTGCAGTCAGTACATGGCGACAACCATGTGAGTTACTGACTTCATATCCCTCAGTAGACATATGTCACAACAAACCCTGTTACACCAGTAAATGTATGGGTTTATCACAGCAACATGTCAATACTGGCCCTGTGTTAGGGCTCCAGCCACAACTTTGTCAACCATTGTACATATGTCATGCAGTAAGAGGTGCATATCTTCAGTACATCATTATTTACTGACATCATACATGATAATAAGCCAGTGAGATATCAGACTGCTAGACATGTTATGCATAGTAGGCCTTATATTTGAGGACAAAACCTGGACATTCCGATGTAGTGTGTACAGTAGTGAGGTCTGTGTACTTATGGTGACTGTCGACAGAGTGTGTAATGTGAATATGTACCTTGGCCTGTGTACAGACTGTGGTAGATGTCATTGTTCTTGGTCCTGTTCTATGTGATGTTGCATGCTTCTGCATAGGTTCATAGGTAGGTACTAGGCTATCTGCCCAAAGGCATTTATAAGCCTAGCCAGAAAGTGTTGGCTTTCGTCACCCCCTTAGATTAGTTCCCTGTGCCTCTGTCCAGCACAGCCATTGAATTGATCCCCGAGGTTAACTTTCTGTTTCCCATCCACTAATCAAGGTTTCTTTTGAAGAGTGTTAGCGAGGAGCTCTGCCTAATGTAGATTGGAATATTGTTCCAAAGCATGGGAAGACTCTGGAATAGGAATCTATCCATGCAACATGTCCTATTTATTATTGTGGTGAGTTTTAGATCCCTAGAGCATGTGGCTTGAGAGGATAAGGTTTTCTTTTGGTGGAGCACGTCCATCAATTCTGGGTCGGACATGGCCTTGTATGTCAGACAGAGATCACCTTTGAATAGGCGGTATCCAAACAAGTACAGCTGGAGTTTCTTCAGTCGAGCTGCATAGGGTATCTGTTTGAGGCCAGTGATCTTCTTGGTGAGGTACTTCTGTGGTCTTTCCAGCTGTTGCAGGTGTCTTGTAAGGTACATCCCAAATGGGGTATTGTACTCTATGATGGGTCTGATGAGTGATGAGTAGAGGGGCAAAATGACCTCTTTTGATCTGGATGCGAACCCTTTTGTGATTAGGTGGGCCACATAGAAGGATTTTCTAACCACTTTGGCAATGTGATTATCAAAGGAGAGATTACTATCTATCTGTTTGGGTCCCCAGATCCCTTATTACATTTTCCATATTTAGGGGACTACCACCTATGTGGTAGTTTGTGGGTACTTCGTTTTTTCCAAAGGGTGTGACTATGCACTTTTTGGCATTTCACTTGAGGCCATGATTTTGACAATAGGTATCCTTCTCAGTGAGACTCTTTTGGAGGATGTCTGTGTCAGCTGGAGAGTCAATTATAGCCTCTAGTTTGCAGTCATCTGGGCACCATTACAGTCCCATTGATGCTGTGTTTTTGACTTTGGAGAGTGCTGTTTTAACCTAAGTGTCTGTGATTTCTACATCCTTCTGGTATCGTTATGGGCCCTTTTGGGGGTGAGAGGGGGGTTAAGATTGCACTGAACCTGTCTGCCAGGATGTTGGTGATATTGGTCGGTTCAGTGCATTTTGTACCATTCTGCACTAACTCCGAGCAGATCTGAGCATTGTCACTTAGATTCTTGACATAGCTAAAGAATGCCTTGTGGTTATCTTTGGAGTCCTTGGCAATTTTTCTTTTGAAGCTTGCTTTGGATGATTTTATGAGGGATTGTAGTTTCTTGCTGATACTGATCAGGGATGTCTTCCCTTCTTGGGATTTTACTCTTTTCTGTACTAGTTTCCTCATTCTATTGTATAGCTT